>NC_142202.1:67837590-69037590 GCF_049639895.1 Pseudopodoces humilis | reverse complement strand
CTGTTGGGGAAGGAAAGAAATTCTGAACTGAGGCAATATTTTATAGTTTTGGTTCTTTTTTTTCATGCTTCTCACTGTCTAGCTCCTGGCTGGTTTAAAACAATGTTGTTTTTCCAGAGATTTTCTCCAAGCAACCTGCTTGCTGTGCAGTTGCTTCATTTTGTAGTTTAATTGAAAGACTGAGATTTTTCAGGAAAGAATTGGAAAGTAATTTCGAAGATTGAGTTTGAACATTCTATTTTTTTGAGATAAAGCATACTTTGTGTGGATCAGCACTCGTTTTATCACCACCAAGAAGATGGTATGCATATTAATAATTATATTTAAAACCAAGGCAGAAGGAGTGGTTCTGGAAATATTCTACAAGAGGTAGATTGTCTAAATAAAGGTTTAGTTTCCTATGAAATGTAATTAGATCTATGACATGTTTAAATAAAGGTTTAGTTTCCTATGAAATGTAATTAGATCTATGACACTTTTTGAATGACTGAATTATTTTTTTTAATCAGCACCTTTGCATCACAGAGAGATAATATGATTGTATACCTGCAGATAGATATAATTTGTCACTTCTAGTCATTGCTGCTTTTTATAGAAAGGAGTACATCTAGGTAATATTATGATGCTGTCAAAAGAAATGTGTTCTGATGGAAAATAAATGTCTCAGTTAATGTGGATCATGCTACGTTCCAATATCAGTCCTACTTTTGATACTGTGGCCAATTTTTACTAGTAAGTAGGAAGCTGGGTTTTCCTAAAGAATTTATCTGATTTTCCCAAGCAGGGGTGTATTTTTTTTAAAAACTTCATTTTGAAGTGACAAATAAGGAGAATGGGAGACAAATAAGTTAAGGGCTTCCCTCCTTCTGTTCTTGCTGTTACACTCACGTCTCGAAGAAAATATTAAATTGTATTGAATTATGCTGCTCAAATAAATGCATCAGAAAACCTTTTGCAGGGAGAGTTTGGGTATGGAGTGTGATCTGTGCACCAAGCACAAACCCAAGACTTTGAGTGGCTCCCTTACTTGGACAAGGCTGAAGATGGACTTCTCCATCGCAGGGATCTCAGCTGCCCCGTGGCAGTCCACGGCATCACGTGTGAGACAAACACTTGCAGAGCAGCCCGTTGTACGAGGCCTCACTAGTAACACTGGAACAGTGAGCTCTAAGAGTAATCAGATACTGCCTATTCATCAGCAGGAACAGCTAATTGCGTTATTTTTATTTTGAATGAAATTGGGAAGATTAGAACAGTTTGCTGTATGTGCTGTCACAGCGTTAGTTCCACGTGAGATGTGTTTGTGGGAAAGAAAGGCTCTGTGGAGCCCCACGACTGTCCCAGCCATGCTGAGGTAAATACCCTGCTGCTGTCTCCTCTGCTATGATAGCAGCATGCAGCTCTTATTGTGTCAACCAGAACATTTTCGTCTTTCATAAGACATTTTTAGAAGTTGGAAAAAGCTCTGTGTCTGCCTTCATTGTCATTAAAACTGGGACTTTTTGCCTAACCATGGTGATTAGGTGGATAATAACCCTCCCATCCTGCCGTGCGTGGCAAATGAGCACTTGTTACTTTAACTGAGCAGACAGAAACATACTGGATGTGTCTGATACTTGACCTGGCAATGTCAGTCCAGCTTCTCCATCATGCAGAGAGCAGAGCAGGTTTTACTGCCCAGCCATTCTCCGAGCCCATTTGTCTGCCAAGCTGTGTGGCTGTTCCCACCTCTCCAGTGATTCCCCAATTCCTCAGTCAGTGCTGAGCAGGGCACGAGCCCCTTGACACCCCCTCCCCATTTTATCCCTGCCACAAACAAAGGAACGTGTTGGTAGGTGTTGGTAGCACTCAGTGCTGAGGGGGCTCCGCACTTCTCATGGGTACAGCATGCCAATGGACAGTGCAAGGTGTGGAAGGTGTCTGATACTGCTCTGGGTAGTCGTAGGCGACAGCTGAATGCTTGCATGAAAACCTGTGCTTGGTAATCCTCCTCTTCTGCAAGGCAGAAAATGATGATATGGGAAGATGAGTAGCAGTGAAATTGCCTGAGTGCTACCAAAGAACATCAGGAAAGTCTTTTTCCTCCTGGAAATACCTATCTGCTTACAGTGCACAGATAGGATGCCTGCCTTCTCTTCCCATTTTGGCAACATCCATATGCTTCTGTTATTCCTATTTATCTGTCTTCTTCCCCTGACACTCCCTTCACATCCCTTTCTTCCCCAAAGGTGGTCTTTCCTTCTCTCTTCCCTGAAGATCCTGTGACAATGGTATGTTTCCTGCTCTTGGCATGAGCTGCTTTTCCTCAAACATGTCTCCATTTCCTTTTCTTTTCAGATGGCACTCCTGCTGCTTCACTTGGAGGAGTTTCACACGTGAGGAATTGGGTGGATTTTATTTTTCTTTGTACAAGTCCCCTCCCTCAGAGGGGACTGCTCCAAGTGTTACTTCTGTGCCACTTTTCCTCTTGCTACATCTGGAGAAATCATAAATAATGAAGATCTGTTGGTTGGTCTGGCAGAGAGACAAGCAAAAATGACTGCATCTTTCAGACCTACAACTAACTTGTCTCATAGCACTCCTTAGAAGCACCTGTCAGTGACTAGTGGGGTTTATTCCCTGCTTTTTGAAAGTCACCAGAGGTGAAAAGACACAACAGAAGTGGTATTTTTCAGGACACCCAGTGTATTACACTCCTAAGGGCTTCAGAGTGAGCCTGACTGCCTGACTGATGGCTTAGACAGCCTCACCACTATGTGCTGTTTTATGGCCAGGATAATTCTGAAGGGCCTGTCATGCCATTGGGCTTTCTGAAGGACATCTTCAAGACCTGTCTCTGGAGTGCAATAGGCAGAGAAATGCCCTGTGGCTCAGTTTTTCATCCCACCAGGGTAGGACCAGAAGAGGTAAATGTGGGTGAAGCAATGTAGTCCCACTGACAGAGCACAGCCAATATGCAGGCACACTCTAGATTGGTCTAAAAGCACCCCACAGCTGCTTTTACACATATCAGAGAGGCCAATCAGACCTTTTGGTGGAGGTTAACACTCTCACCTTTTAGCAGGTGACCTCATCTGGCTTCTGGCAGTGGCTCCCATTTGATATGGACATACAAGCCTGGCTACCCCTGAGAGCAGGAAGCAGAAGGGGGGGGATCAAAACAGGTAAAATGAAGAGGGCTGCCAAACTCAGGGAATCTGCAGCTGCCAGCTCCACCACAAGCGCCTCTGTGACTCCCTCAGGGAAAAGGGTGTCTTTCTTCCCCTAGCAGGGTCACACAAACCCCAGGTCTGGGGCAGGTGGTGGTGCTGTGCTGCTTGGAAACCTTCCTCCCCACTCTGCTTTGCAGCCTCTCAGAGAGGCTCCAGTCATGGTCTGGAGTTAGCTGACATTTTTAATCACAAACTGAGACTGAGAAATACACATTTATGCCCTTGAACATATCATCCACAGGCAGTAAAAATATCTTTTAGACAACCAAAGACAGTTTTTACACCATCTTGCCTTTCGCTGCATTCCCAAATGCCTTAATATGATGTTTATAACTTTGTCTGTCCTGGTATCACCTCTCTTTGCTTCCACACAGAGGCTGTTCCTGCTTCTTAAGATTCCTCTCAGGTGGCCTCCCTTTAAAATGGATAACCCTATATAAATCCATAGCAACAATTTCTCAGCTGTTCCAGCACTTGGGGCTATTGATTGGCTGTGCTGTGCTCGCAGTGCTGTGGTTAGCCAGGTCCATACCCCCACTTCACCCCAGCAGAGGCGAGAGAAGAGCTATTGCTCGGCTCGGTTTCCCATCGAGCTGTGTTTCCCAAGAGCTGCTTGCACACTCCATCCATCACAGAGTTGTTGTCTTTCTGCAGGCTCCTTTGTGCCATGACCTGATGGCAGAGGTTTCTAACTTTTGAAAATGTTTCTTTGTAGAGAGAGCAGGACCCTCCATGGTTTATATTATTCTTTCTGGCTCTAATTGCCAAGGTCTTACCTGAAGCTGATAGAGACGACATGACTGAGGAATCTACAGAGCCTGGGAGCCTTATTATTGCTCGTTTGTGCCTTGCTTGTGTTTATTTTTCTTTCTACAAATATGACAGCTGCTTTGTGAAAATATCTTTCACAGCTACAGTGAAGGAAGAAAGCCTGACACAACCCCCTCTTCTTCTGTGTAACCTCTCAAAAGCAAGGGAGGACACCTTCATTTGGGTGAAATTTCTGTGTAAAGCCCCCTGTGAGAGCACTCACTGGGGGTGTGCTGACAGAGCAGGAGGATGTACTGAGTCACAGGTGTCTGTCTCACCCAAAGTGTGACTCAATTTTCTCATAAATTACTTGGGTGATGGAGCAGGGACAATACTTACTCAGTGGGCAGCTGTCAGACATCAGGGAGGGGCTGCAGTTACCCCAGAGGATTGACTTGGTATTCTACATGATCATATCAAGTCTGAAAGAGATTCTGGAAAAAAAAAACAAAAGACATTTTGTTAGAGGCAAGCACAGCAAGCCAGTGGGAGATTAGCAGTGGAAATGTCACTGTGGCAAGTGAGCAGCCATGCAGCAAACACACAGAGGAGTATCATGACGTGAGCTTGGTCAACAGCTTCTCCTCACCATTTGTGAGGGGTCAGGGGAATTCCTCCAGTATGTGAAAGCTGCTGTAAAAAAGAGAAGAAATCTTGTGCATCTAAAATCCATGGTTGGTAGAACAATGAATGATGAGCTTAAATGATAGCAAGGAAGAGTCAGGCTTGATGCTGGAAAACTGCCAGAAACAAAGGAGTATGGGAATGATCTGTGTAGGGAGATTATGGAGACTTCATCACTGGAAATCTCTCAAAGTGAGTTGCAAAGATCCACCTGAAACAGCACAGAGAGAATGATCCTGTCTCCAGAGAGGGTGGCAGGTCAAGTAAACTTGTGTGGTCTCTACCTGAGCTATTTTAGTTTGTCACTGTTACAGCCATGTGTACTTCTTCAATTTGCAGTTTGAGTAGTGGGTAGTCAGGTGCTACAAATGCCACAGTTCTCTGCCTTCTCTTTAGTCCAGACTCTGTGATTACTTACCAATTAATAATGTCTAGACAGCAGAATGGAGCCCATGGAAGCAGAATTGATTATAAATAAATATGGTAGATTTCCCCTCAAAATATTTCCTTCAGAGTGACAGCATCTTCTTAATCAAGCATTGAATTAAGCAACTCTGAGGTTGCCTGTGTATGCGTATATACACATCTTTTAAAATCAACTTTTCTTTCATTGGACTTCCTTTTGTGCAAGCCCATTGCCAGGAGAGAGTGCTACAAATCATCCCTCACCACAAGAGGTACTTTGGTAACTTCCTGTGATTACTGCTCCCAGCTGATCTCCAAGTTTTTAAAGAGAAATGACTGGAGTCTGAGGACATTTGTACCTGCAGGTACCAGTCAAAGCACTCTATTTCACTGCAAAAATATTATGGAGTAAATCATCTTTCCTCTTAGCTAAAGCTGAGTTTGGAAACGGATGGTAAAAAAATAACAGTGTAGGAAAAATGTCTCAGGTAAAGTGTTTTCTGTGGAAATGTTCTTTATTCCAGGTTACCTACAAACAATGAGGGAAGGGTTACTGAATCACTGCAAGCTCCTAATACCAGACTACCAGCCCCAGATCTGAGCCCTTCTCATTTTTATGGTGTGAGAGACTGCTTGCTGTCCTTAAGGCACTGATGTCTGCAGTATGTGCTCTGTAGCACTACAGAGACTATAGATTAAGTCATAACAATGTGAGTAAACAAAAGGCCTTAAATTCTAGTCCAAGTCATTAGGACACTGACATTAATTATAATTAAGGGAAACTGACAGAATTAGTGGTGTCTGACAGCAGAACGGAGGTGGGTGTTCATGTGCATATGTGCACAGGTCAGTGTCTGCAACCTCAGAGGACAGACCTTATGGCTTTGACAGAAAGGTCAGGATAGGAGGGTTAAGGGGTCACCCAGTTTCTGTTCAGGCCATACAGGGAACCTATGGAAAGTAGCAGAAAAAAATGCCATCCCTCTGTCAAACTTCAGCCAAGTTTTGCTGAGAAAGCTGGAGTAAAGCAAAGTGTCTTCTTGAAAGTCAGTCCTCATAACTGCCAAACAACTCTACCAGCTTCTACAGCTGGTAAATAAAAGCAAATAAGGGAATCAATAAGTAATAATATAGCAGATAAGCTGATGAGTGAGAAGCTGTGTGCTCATATGGGACAGATCACATCAGACAAAATCAATAGCTGCCTTTGTCAAAGTTATAAGGCTTGGGAATGGCAGCAGACATTTATCTAAATTACAGTAACTTTCTACAAAGAACCTTGTAAAAAACCTGGGGGAAGTAATCTGTTCAGGCAATCATGCTGCTGAGTTTGAATTAGACTTGGTTAGATAAAAAAAAATAAAAAGACAAGAATTCAGTTTTCTGGACTCAGAGATGCTGACAGGACAGAATAAGGATCAGGGCCCAGATGCTGTCAAACATCCATAAAGCTGTAGGGTGCACTGATCACTCTGTGCAGAAACCTACTCATTCACTATGCTAAGTAAGTGGTGCCTGGAAACCTATATATGGCTTTAAAAATCTGCATTACAGAGCAAGTTCCCATTGGTCTTCCATTTTTGCCAGTGCTCACCTGTAACACTCTGTCTCTCCATTCTCTCAGCTGACCACACCCAGAGCTGCTGGTAACCACCTTTAAAATGATCATAGCAAAACACAGAGGAGACATGTGGGATCTACTTCCAAATAAAATGTTACCCTTCCTGATATCCTCTCAGAGCATTTAGTTTTGTGTGAACATCAGTTAGTACAGACATTTAGCACAGCCATGTGACTGCAATAAGAGTTAATATTGTATTATAGTTGGTTCTTCCTGTCAGTTTTGCCTTGAGGAGAAGGGGAGACATTACATAAACATTCTTTCTGCTATTAAAAAAATACTATTACTATTTTTAGTAATAAATTTTACTAAATTACTATTAATTACTAAAGTAATTAATAATATAATTCATTAATATTACTACATAGTACTTTTATTAAGTTACTATTGAAAAATCTTCCTCTAAGGAAGGTATGTGACACAACAATAGGTGCAGCTATCAGCAATAGGAAAACTCTAATCTGCAGATAACTAGCCAAAAGAAAACAAATAGTTTAGCCAACATCATTGGCCACATTTATTGCAGCCTGTAAAAGGAAAATCTGCTCTTGAACAAGCTGCCAAAACCACGGACACCAATACCTCAATATCTGGTCACTAATAAAGGTGCAGCCCACTGTTGGCACAAAAACCTTTATGAGACGGGGATCAGTTACTTAATTTAAAGTGACTCAGGGTGCTGTTTGCCTTGCCAACCACGTTTATTTCCGAGCAGTCTGGCCCCTTGGCTGAAGCTGTGCTGGCTCATGCCACAGCTCAGCCCTGCTCCACCTGTGCAGGGTCACTGAAAGGAGCAGGACAGGCACAAACCACCCCATGCACATGGGTGCTCCTGTGAGGCAGCAGGCTCTGAATTTATACACCTTCACTGATTTATTTTTGTGAAATGCTTGTTCTGCTGGCTCCACATAGAGAAGCACCTCTGTGAGCCATTCTCCAGCAGCTTTCCTTGGAGGGATGTTGGGACTTGTGCTGTGAACATGAGACACAGAGGTCTTAGTGTTGTCCCTGCCTTCCTTCTCTTCTTCCCAGGGGTGGATAGAGCCACTCTGTTCAGGCTGTTCCTCCCCAGATGTGGGTGTGCACTGGGAGAGGATTGCTGCAGCCCAGGGATGCTCCTGCACAGGGCTGGCTGCTGTAAAGGAAGGTGTTGCGGGAACTTTCTGCAAACAAGGGGATATATTCTGGAGCCAGCTATGTCCCATTGGCAGACATGGCACACACACTTCCAAGTGGGCTCTGAAGCACTGTGGATTCTTTTGGAAAAGAGAGCTCAGGGTTTATCCAAAGTTTTCTGGGTGATTTTTTAAAGAGAGCTCTTAAAGTCCCTTGGATCTACATTGATCTGTGGCTTGCAGGAGCCCAAACCTGGCACATTGAGAGCAAGGAAGTGCTTTGGTTTTTAGGAGCACTTTGTGCAGTTGGCAGGACATGGGCTGGTTGATAAAATCACCCAGAGGAGCAATAGCTCTGCACAGGGAGGAGCAGACAGGCATTGCTCCTGCATTGGGCTGCCTGCTCTAAAGGGAGGTGTTACAAAGCTCTTGCTACAGGAACCAGCTCAGATACACATTTTTACTGTTTTCCTGTGGTTTGTGGCCTTCCTATTGCTTGAGGAGACAAGGATGGTGGGGCTGTGACCCCTGCCTTCATCCTCTGGGGGATGGAGGGGTGGATGTGGGTCTGGTTGATGTGCTGAGCCCGCTGCAGGTCCCTCCTCAGGATGGGGAGTCCCCTGGGCTTCGTGCTCCGAGTGGTGCAGAGCTGCTCTGGGAGCGGCAGCAGAGCCATCTTTCCTTCTCCCGAGGTGACCAGAGGAGAAGGATTTCTCAGTCACTGTGGGGGCTCTTGCAGGGCTCCTGCAGGACATTTTCCCCGGTGAGCAGGAGGCTGGCGGGACGCCCACCACAATCCCCATGTCCTTGAGCAGGTGGAGGCTCTGGTCGTGGGTGGGTGACACGGGTGACCTGGGAGTGCTCTCCTTTGATACCCTCTGTCACCAGGACTGGGGTGACCAGCAACGCTCAGGACCCTGGGATGTTGCTCCGGGTACTGCAGGTGGTTTGATGCCTTTTTGCTGCCTCTTTTAACTCCTTTCCTCTCTTAAAATAAAGAAATAAAGAAGGAGGGGGGGGGGGGGAGGAAAAAGGGGAAAAAATGGGAGAGCTATAAAAGCAGCAAGCAGCAAATGGAAAGCATGGCATACATGGAAAATATGACAAAAGGATTAAAACCTGCTGATTTTCTCTCTAACAGAGCACAGTGGCTGGGCAAGGGGCTGCTCTCCCCCCGGGCCGGGCTCGGCGCAGCGGTGAAATGCTGCCACCTCCCGATGCGCATCCCTGGCGCGGCCCCGCAGTCCGCTCCTCCCGGCAGGGATGCGGGGGATTTTTGGCTGCTCTGGAAACGCCGGCATCCAGGCGGCTTTCGGTACGGCCTGAAGTGGTTTGTGGTTAGCACCCGGGAGCAGCCAGCTCGGTGATAAAGCAAAACCGCACACACCGTCTCCAGGCACAAACAACACAAAAACGGGACCTCAGCTGCGTACTAATTTGTGGTGGTTCATCAAATGTTATCTGATCGTGGGTGTTAGTGAAACAGCAGAGGAAGAAGCAGCCTTTCCAAAGCAAACAGCCAAAAGGAAAATATTTCACTTTAAATAGTATTTCTTTCATTATAATTACCATTTAATTATTATTCTTGCACTGAAATAAGAGAAATGAGAGGGCAAATGTGGTGATGAATAGCTCTCGCTGGTCAGCATAAAGGAGCATGTGTCCCTTTTCTAAAGACATACGACCTGCAAAGGGAGAACGGAAAGTTCAGCATTCCAAAGAGTGGCCATCCTGCACGGGCAGATCAAAGCCTACTGGTGGATCCTGCAGCCCAAAACAGAAAGGCTGAAACACACCCATGGACATTTTAGCAGGAATGAGGACCACTCTTTGAAGACACTGCCCCTTCAGTGGGGTTCTGCTTTGCAGCGTGCAGGGTGTTTCATCTGCTGGGGCACTTGGGAACAGCCAAGGACACACTTTTGCTTTCAGAAAGGGACTCTTTACGAGAGGGGGACAATGTGGACTCAGGGACAGTGGTAATGAGGACTTAGGACAAAAGTTAAAAAGCTTTAAAGGCTTTAAAGTGAAAGAGGGATGGACTAGGAAATTCTCCACTGTGGGAGTGGTGAGACACGGGAGCAGGTTGCCCAGAGGAGCTGTGGATGCCCCATCCCTGGCAGTGTCCAGGGCCAGGTTGGATGGGACCTTGAACAGCCTGGCCTAGTGGAAGGTGTCCCTGTTCATGACAGAGGGACTGGAACTAGATGATCTCTAAGATTCCTTCCTACCCTAACCACTCTTGTTCTATTATTCTATGAAGGAACAGTATTGCCCCGTATTTGGACTGGGGGAGCCGTCATGGCTGGTACCGACCAAGGGGACAGGGTGGTTTTCTGGAGGCTCCCAAAGGATTGCTGGTGGTGCCAAGCCTTCATCATGGAGCCTGGATTTGGCCTTGCACCGTGTCATGATGAGGACAGAGCTCACATGGGCTGAAAGTGCCATCCAATCTTCATGGATTCAACAGATGCTGCTCGCCCCTGCTCCTCTGCACTGACACCCCAGGGGTGCAGGCAGGCATGCCTGACACAGGGTGCTGTCTTTTGGGCTGGCAATTACAGTGCTTTCTCTCTTTTTCCCTTTCATCTGTCAGATAAAGTGCCGGCAGCTGAAAGATCCCAGCTGGCACGTGTGCTGAAGCGGCTGCAGACCAACGCACCCAGACACCGTGGAGCACCCAGCTGTGCTTCTGAGCCTGCCCTGACACAGAGTGATATTTTTTGATGCAAACCCCAGCACTTGCTCTTTACTTAAGAGGGCGTAGCTATGTATTTTAAGAATAAACACGGTATGCAATCAGCACGCTGCCCTGGGCACAATGGGAGTGAAGAAGCTTCCCGGTCAGGGAGGCAGCCAGAGGCAGCAGGAGCAGGGTCTCGCTCCCCATCTCTCCACTGCAGAGAGAACACGGTCTGAAATTTTGCTCCAGCAATGCTAAGAATAATATAAGAGATCAAAAGGCTAGTTTCATCTCTGGGGATTGCAAGTCTGCAGAAGGTTTGCTGTAGGAAGTAAGAGAAAAGCTGTTTTGGAAAGGCAGGAGTGTCTGAGAAGCAGTGGTGATGCTCTGCTCTATTTTTGGATAGCTTTCTGTCAAAAGCAGCGGTTCAGCTAATCAGCTTCTCATGCCTTAAAGCATGGTGCTAGTTAAAACTGAAGGTTTGCAAGGGCCTAGTTGTCACACTGGATTAGAAGAAATGTTTTTAAGTGCATATTGAGCACAAATGAATTGATACATCCTCTAATCTCCACCTGATGAACAGGGGTGAAGAACAAAGGTCACAGACCACCTTCAGGCCTGCTGTTGCCCCAGTAAAACCAGCCCTAAGCACAGGTTAGGGTGGCAATCTTGGGAATGTGAACTGTGTGTTGTAGAGCAGCACAGAAGCAGCTGCAGCTGAGGATGGATGTAAGCACAGCTCTCTGCTGGCTCCTTCCCACCGCCGTCCTGGTCTGTGCAGAGCTCTGCTTCCTTTCATGTAATCAACAAATTAGGTTCTGTAATTTGCCTTACAAACAAGACTCTCATATACTCACTGCCTTTTTTTTTTTTTTTTTTTTTAGAGGTTTAGCAAGCAAACAGTGGGAGACAAAAGAATTAAAGCCATAAAGTAATCTGCATATAATCAGTAATTACCATGAATCAAACCCTCCTTCAGTTCAGCTGGTTATTATTTCCCTGATAATGTAATTCCCTGCACTGACAAAACTAGGAAATACTCATTTTCACCAGAACAGCAAATAATTTCCTGCTGTGCCTATAATACTGTATCATGCAGTTTAGTGACCACATAAATCCAGCTAATGAAATTTATGGAGAATATGAGGACTACTAAAAACAGGCTAGAAACCTGAAAGAGTAATTGCTCCCATGTGTGTTGGGAGGGATGATATTTTGCCAGCAGACCTCTGCTAAACACTTCTTACAGGTGTCACAGACTGGCCAACACTGGGAGCTGATGTGGCTGGCAGCAGGGTGCTCCAGCACGGATTTGTAAGTCTGAATGTGGGGTGACAGTCAGGTGGGGCTGCTGCCATGAGAGCCCCTTCACCTTGTCCTTGTGGGATCTTCTCAGGCCTCGTGACAGAGGTCACAGTGGCCACTGCTGGGGCAGAGCTTTGGCATACTTCTTCCCAAAAATTCCTCCAGGTTTCAAGGGATGTGAAGTCAGCATTGTGGGGATACTGTGGGGATAAGTGTGGCTGTACCCCCACTTGCAGGTTCTTCAGGAGAACCTCACATCCTGGGATTTTGCAAACTGCAGAGATGTGACAAGTCAGTGGAAAGCTTCAAAACCCAAGGAGGCAACAAAGCCTGGCCTTAAAATTTCTGGGATTTAGCATGGTAACTTTTCCCTGTGACCTTAGAAGTCTCCATCAGAGAGATCTACAGAGAGTGAGTTGCAGGAGCTGTCTGGGAAGTCCCAATATATTTGCCTGCTCCCAGAGCTGGGCTGTCTCTCCTGTGGAAACAGGGACTGAGTTGCTCTTTCTACCTCTGATTCATCCAAAGATAACCATTGGCACTGAAACTTTCCTGGCAGGTGATGGTGCACAGCTATCATGCAGAGAACAAAGTATACAGAAGCGAAGGAATTATCTTAATGTCTTCTTCTAATTAACCACAGCTGAATTACTGCCAGGATTCCTACTGACCAGCAAAGGATGCTGGCTTGTGGGGAACACCTCTCCTGTTTGGGAGCACTGCTAGCTTCTTTGTGCTTTTAAAACCCAGAAGATACATCCTTATCTGGGGTTCAGTGGGGGGGGCAGCCCCCTGCACAGGCTGCTTGATGGCCTCCTACATCCCTGTATGGGGCTGTGTGTCCTGCTGGTGATGCTTACAAGCTGGGTTTGGCTTTGCCAAACTTGGAAAAATCCAGCCTCCAGCATTTGCTTGGCGTGAAGGAAAATTTCTAAGGCTACACCAGCATGCCAAGACCTGAGCTGTGAGCTGCTTTCTCACAAGGTTAGAAGTCTTGGGCAGATTCTGGAGTTATTTCTGGCTGATACTGAAGTGCAAAATCAAGCTCTGACAATATGACACTGAGCATGGATCTTGCTCCACAGGAGGCACTGGGGTGAGTTGAGAAGGAGACCTGCTCTGAGATTTTAAAATTGTGGTGAAGGAAATGCCTTGCAGAGGAGTAGACCTGGAAGATCTCATGAAAGAGAGGTGTTTTTTTCAGCTTTTCATGGAATGATACTGCTGTGAAGCTGTGCAAAAATGTCACAAGGTTTGCAATAAATGACACTCTGACATGAAAATGAGGGAGATGGGAAATGAAAACGACCTGTCTGCAGGGGGCACCCAGCTGTCTTGTGTCTGAAAGTGAAGTTATTGAACCATCAGATAAAGAAACACAAGAATAGGAATACTCAGCCCCATTTGGTAAGAGATGCTTGATGACTTCTCTGATCTGTACCCAAACACTTCCAGTTGCCAAAAAGAAGGTAGCTGGAGCAATTGTTCAGAGCCTGCAAATATGGTAAAAATAAGAATTTAGAAGAAATGGGATGGATGCAATATTCTTTAGTGGCTGTTACTGATGCTGCTGTCAAGGGTTGCTGGCAGCTGAGGAACATGAGCGATGACTAATGTGGCAGAACCCATTCTCCAGGCACAGGAATTAGCAGGGGGGAAAATGTCTGCTTGCAGAGGGCAGAGATCAAAGAATAAGCACAGGCTGTGCAGTATCAACCAGTCCCATGGCAACAGAATGGGGTGCAGAGCTCCAGCCTCGTTGTATCTGCTCTGTACCCCAGTGCCCATTTCCTGAGGTTTGTCCATGTGTCCTCCTCTAGCAGCAGCTGGGATGAGGATGAGGTCCCCATCCCCTGCCTGCTCCTCCTGGTGCTGTGCTGCCAGGCATTCATTAAGCCCTCGGAGCTGCCAGCCAAGTCACTCGCTCATGGGAGCGCTCTCTGCACGCACGCTGGCAAAAAGCAAGTCCCCCGCTTGCCAGGAACCCACTTTTTAAGCACTTAAACCCGACCCAGCTCCTTAGGGCTGAACGAGGGAAGGGAGAGCAGTCCCAAGCAGCTCAAAGGACAGACGGAGGGAACTCACATCTACCTGGGCTGGTGATGTACTCAAGAAGCAGTTTGGGAATCAGGGAGGTCTCTCCCAGCTGCAGCCGCAAGGAGCGTGTGTTAAATTCTCCTGTGGGCAGAGAACCACCCCGGAGAATCGTTCAAGTGTGAAAAGTTAGTCAGGAGGGGAAAGGAGAGGGGAGAACTGGCGGAGGCTCCAGAAAGGAAGATCACTGTTGCTGCTGCCCCTGGTTTGTGGCTGTGATTCCTCCCCTGGTGTTTAACGTCCTTACTTACAAAAGAGAATCGGGGAGAGTAAAACTCGTTCTGGCCTGTAGCTGAGGAGACAAGCGGACACTTGATGGAGCTGTAGTCGAATTTCTGTCAGATCTTTTGCTGATGCAGAGCCTGTGCGGAGGCTTTGCCTCCGCGTCTCCTCTTGGAGCTGCTGTGGTTTGTGGCAGCGCTGGGCTGCGGGCGCTGCCGTGACCCTGCGCTGCTGCTGTGGGTGCGCTGCCCTGACCAACAGGCGCTTCTGCTCCACGTCCTGAACCCCCCTCCCCTGGGGATCCATGGGCTGGGGACACTGAGATACGGCAGCCCACGGCAGAGCCTGTTCCCAGCTGCGTCAGACAAAGGCTCAGCCTCCAGGTAAATCACGCGGGGATGCACTTCAGGGCTGGCAGCTGCAACCAAGCCAAGATTGGTCCCATCATCCTCAAGAGTCTGTCACAAGGCCTTGGGGACTGCGGGTACCTGTTGGCACCCTCGGGTCCCAGGGCACTTTTTGAGGAATGCTAATCTGTGCATCCATCAGACAGGCAATGGTGCATCAGTGTCCACCTAAGTGCTGAGGAGAGCACTCCTGTGTAACATGCAGAAAAAAAATAATTTTATCAACTAAAGGTTTTTCAATATGCCTCCTGCTTTCAAAATCCCAATTTACTGGGAAATAACATAATCCCTTAATATTACCTAGTATTTAATCATTGCTGTTCATATCACATCACTAAAAAAAACCAAAACAGAATTATGTCTCTTTTTAATTTTTGCTCCTTTAGTCATTGTTCTCTTCCATTTACTGATTTGTTTTTGGTTTATCCATGATGGCTGCATTGTTACTGTTTTATCTTTTGATAAAACCCCCGAGTGACCAATTCCACACCTCCCTAGTCATCTGCCACCAAGCAGATTTCATTCTTCTATGCACTTTATATTGTTCTTCCCCCCGCCCCCCCCACCAGTTCTCAGTAGGAGAGGTAGATAATTTTTAACTGTCCCAGATTACAGCTTGAGAAAAGGGTGAAGACAAAGGTTTCTCTTCACTTATATGGAACATTACTGACACGTTATTTTTGTGTCAGACTTCAAGCCTTGGTTTTAACCAGCTGCTGCAAATGTAGAGAGGTAAACAACAGACTCTGTAAACAGTTCAATACAGAAGACTTGATTTAGTACCCTACAAGACAAAGCAATCAATAATCTATTACACATCTAATCACAGGCATGAAGAGCCCAGCAACTCTCTGCACAGCATTCCACCAAACAAGAAAGGCGGCTGGAGACCCACAGTAAGAGGGACACAAATCTCCAAGACAGGAAATGCACTAGAGTTGATCTACAAACACAAATATTCAAATTCAACCATCACCTCTTGCTACTAGTGAATCATGCTATTACTATCTGGAGATGAGTTGCTATGGCAGAAAGCTGTAGCAGTGGCAGAAGGCCAAGAATCCTGCCTTTGAAATGTTAACTGAATTTAACTCTTGACTTTTCACAGACAAAGTTCATTACGTTGTGCGACTGTGTCATATTAAATGAGTGCTTTGTCTGCCCTGGGTACTGGCTTGGAAGGGATATTATTAATCAGCAGAACAGCAAAACAGGTCAATAGCAACCATTTGTAAATAAGGATTTTTTTTTTTAATACCTTCAGGTCTGCTATGAGATAGCTGAAGTTACATAAGGGCTTTTTTTTGCTTTAATTTCTTCCCTTTTTCTTCACTTTATGTAAGTTATATCCAGTCCACAGTTCCTGAACACACTCAGAGCACACCCACCAATGCAGGCATGATGGTGAGATACTCTAATTCGAACAGTCACAGCCTGGGCACAGAAATGCTGCTGCTCCATTTAAGTGACAACGTAGGCTGCTGTCCCTAATATCCACCAGAAAAATCAGGAGTTTATAGAGACTTGAGCAAGGAACAGGTATAAACATCAGTTGAAATGTAATTTTGTAAATGGCAGAAATTCACACAAAATTCAGGGATAAGCTCTTCTTTCAGCTGCCTGGAGTGCAGATCTTGGTCCCTGGTTAAAGGGGAGCTGCAGGTGCATACAGTGCACTTTGCTTTATGATCTCAAATCTTTACAGCTGCATCAATAGGAACTCACATTTAGTTCCTGGACAAGTTAGTTAGGTTTGGTGAGTTAGGATGACTGAGATCCAAGGAAACACCATCAAATATTCATGCAGCAGTGCCTCTGACATCCTTTCTTTACCATTACAATGAGGGGTTAAGAAGGACACGCACTTCAGAAGTCGACAGAGAACCACAGAACAAACCAGATGATGTTACTGTGAGAAACTATCAGAGAGAACAGGGCACAGAGATCTGCAGCCATAGTTACAAAGATGCAGATTCACAAATTGTGGCAATATTTTTCTTTCTGGAAAACTAACAAAGGCATTACTGTTGCAGTTGAGAAAGTCTTGAGTATGGCAGGCCATGTGCAAAATTACAGTGGAGGCTGAGATGGTGTGAGGAGTGAAGCTGGAAGAGTTGCTGTACACTATTCCTATCCCAGTCTACACCTTGAGAGTTTTGCCCAGTTCCAAGAGAAGGCTAACAACCACATGTCCCTGCAGACTGGTTTGTAACACACAGAACATTTAATGTTCCAGCTTCAGAAATCTCATTCTGACTTTCAAGACTTATTTCCCTCTATTATAGGATTACATCTTCCCGGAACGAGATCACAGGATAAGAGAGCTCTTGCACTCTCTCATGCTTCCCTTCTCAACAGGCTTTTGACTATGTGCTCAGACTTGAAGGAGTTATTCCAGGGAAGAAAAACACAAAAGCTGTGCAAAACATGCACTACACTGCTAGACAGCACTTAAAAAGTCATCTTTCATCAACCATGATTTTAACTGCTGCATCTCCTCAAGATACAGTGATGGTAAAGTACTTAAGAAAATAAAAAAAAAACCTAAAGCAAATTAGCCCCAAGTTCCCAATTCTGTATTTTTTTTTGTAAACTAGGATCATGGTAAGATTTCAGCTGGATTTTTTTTTTCCCAGTAGATGTGCATACAGATATAATTTAATGATAGTCTCTTGTTAGATCAGGTACAGAATTGTTACTGTAACTTTGTACACCACAGATTAAATACTTGAAATGTAAGGATCTCTCAGGTATACCAGTGAAAAGCAAGCTTCATTGAAACAGCAACACCCAGGAACATTTAAAATGAACCATTTATTAAATCAAACTGTTATTTTAACAGTTACATAAGTTACACAGCATGTTTAAGTCAAAAGATTTCACAAGGAAAAAAAAACTTTAAACTTTAATTATGCAGGCAAAAATAGTACCACACAATATGTACCTGGGAGGGAAGAAGGGAAGGGGAATCTCTAAACATTCAAATAAGGCCATAATTATTTAAAAACAACAATAAACCAATAATAAACCCCCCCAAAGATCCATTTGCTTTTCAGTGTGTTCAGTGCTGCTAACTATATGTACTTTTAGTGTACAGGTGTGATCGAGGCAGTGATATTTTGATAGCTAGGTTTAACATTTTAAAACACTATCAGAAGTGGAATAAGGCTCATTAGTACACACAGCTGCCCTTGGAATGTCAATCTCAGTTGCCTTCATCAACTTAAAATTCACAAAGTGCACAGTTAAGATATGCCAAAAAATTGAAACTGCTACTCTACCAACAGCTGCCCATGCGCTTAATACTTAGTGGTCTATTGGAACAAAGTATGTTCTTTCAAAAGAGATGTGTAAGAAAAGCCACTGTAAAACATTTAGTTTTGAAGATGCACTAGGAGCTCTTTGTAAACTGAAAAGTAGAAAAACATGGATTAATTATGTTAAGAAAAGAATACAAAAAACACTAGAAATGACCATCCAACTTTCAAAGAACAAGCACCACAATGGACATTAGCATTCGATTTTGCAGTGTATACAGCAATGTAATAATTTTACTCTAGCCAGTCTACTTCATCAAATTCTGAATCATCTTCTGAATCACTGTATTCCACAGCAATGCGACGGGAGAGGATAGTGGCAACATCATTCTCAATGCGCTCATGCTTAGCTTCTTGCTCCCGCTGCTCTTCAACTTTGCGGAGCTGAATACCTGAAAAACATCAGATCACAAATATGTCACTCTCCTCCTTCACCACCGTAAATGTATTTAGCTCACAATTCACAAAATGCTGTGCAAGCAAAAATGAAGACAGAAGACGCTGTCCTGCTCAGACAGAATTTTTTTTGTCAAGCTTCTAAAGAGAGGAATGTCAGAATTGCAGTGGCAGACAAGATCTTGAGTCCTTCTACTATAACATCCTGGTTCTGATTTCCCATTAAAATACATTTTTAGTACCACTGTAAGTGATTAAGCCATTTTGCTGTTTGCATTTCCAAATGTTTTCTAGACTCTCTATTCATAAATTTAATGAAAGGTTACAGCTATTTGAGTATCCTTACAAGACAGGACCTCTTGTAACCCTGTTTTTTGTCATGTAATGATTTGGTTTGGGATAAAGTATTACTTGGAGATCAAAGCTGTGCTAACTCAAGCTTTTGTTTTTTGGGCATGACTTGGTCCAAAGCATTTTCAGCAATCACCTAGATTATACCAGCAGGCTCTATTTTCTCATTTTTGCTGACATTCTCTACGTGTTCACACACCCCTGTTGTACTCAACTGTTGTCAACACTTCTTTAGACTTCAATGATGTTATCAATTCATGTGCATATAGACATGCAGAAATATTTTGAGTTAGTGCTATAGCCTATCTGCTGATATTACAGTACCATACAGATTCTGTGCTGTGCTGCAGGTGCAGGGGAAGAGTAGAAGAATGTAGGACTTGAAACATTTGAGAGATCTTAACTACTGAAAGATATCCCACTGTCAAACAGCAGCACACACAGTAGAGCGGGGATTTTCCTGGCCGTGGGCACCATAAGCTGAAAGGTACAGCTGGCACACAGCTCCTCATGAGATCATCAGGAAAGCTGCAGCTCTGCCCTTCTCTTGCACTCTGCCACGGGCACCTTGCAATGCAAAGGCTGCTCCACTACTGTGCTGTGTCCAGATCAGACACTTAACAGCTTGAAGTCTTCAGCAATGATTTCTGAACATCACTTATCTCTTGTTGTAATACAGTCCCAGATAATCAAAATTCCAATGCCAATTGATCTGCTTTGCTTTTATCTAATAGTCTGTGAAAACCAATGTTTTCATCTTCTACACAATCTGTAGAAAATCAGAAATAGCTACATTTGCAGGTAAACAGAAATGGAAAGATAATCTCCACAGATCATCTACAAACACACTTTTGTATTTTTTTTCTCTAATCTGACTTCCACAGAGAACCAGCTTTACCATCCAAACTAAACATCTGATAAGTGCAGTTACAAATTGAAGAAAACCCTGTTTACTAGACAGTGCATACACTGCCGAGGATAGAAAACAGAAACAGACTTAAGATGCATTCCTCTAACTTCTTACACACATTAAATATTCCATCTCTCAAAGGTCATATATATTTAGCAGGTTTCTGAGATTGCACTTTTTGCTGCTTAATAGCCAATGTTACCTTTCCGTATTGCTTCCAGCAGAACGCTTCTAGCATCACTGATAACAGGAAGAGTTGAAGGATGGCGTTTGGGCTCAGGAGCAGGAATCACTTGGGCTGGTGGAGATGGAGGCATTATGGGTGCATGAGGGCCTGGGACAACGGTTGTTGGAGGAGGGTGCAGAACAGGAGGAGGGTGAGAAAGGTTTGCAACTGTGACAGGGGAGGAGGGTCGAATGCCAGGAGGTGGCAGGGGAGGAGGTGGGGGTGGTGGAGGAAGTCCCTGTACTTCAGCTTGTGGAGGAACTGGGTGAACAGGTACAGCTTCGCACACCTGGGCGGCTCTAGTGACAGGGGGAGAGGGTTGTGCTAGGGGAGGAGCAACTGGAGGTGGAGCTGGATGAAGAACTCCAGGAGCTATCTGGAGAGGAGCTGGTGGAGGTGGCACAGCTGGGGCCTGCAGAGCAGCTGTGGGAGGGGGTGGCGGGGGTGGGACTGGGGGTGGAGGGGTGGAAGTCATTGCAGCTCTTAATGATGAAGTTGACAAAGCAGATGGAAGAGGTGGTGGTGGTGGAGGAGGAGGAGTGGGGCTCACAAACACCGGTGTTCTGCCTGTTGCTGGTGACTGAGGACGATTTTCTACCAAGCCAGGAGTAGAACTGCAACATCCAATAAAATAACAAAGTTATTAGAGCTAGAGAGTGGAAAAAATAGTAATAGATTCACTTCTGCAACTTAGGAACATTGAAACCTGGGCATTAAAGAGCATTATATACTATGATGACTTCAGGGTGTTTGTCCACACCTCATAAACAAGGAAATCTAATTTTTGGTATGGAGCATGCATCAGGTTTCCAAAAGACCTCTGCTCATTCAAATTCAGCTATTAGCCAAATTTGTGTTCTTATACAATGTACCTGCAGCTTTATCAAACGTTTCCTATACTAGTATAATTCTTCCCTGTTGTCCCCTAAGTAAATCCAAATTATTTTTCTCAAGTCAGGGAACTAGCTGTTGATTAACTCTTTTTATTTACAGAACTTTAAAACCAAAACAAAACAATGCAAACCATGAGGACATGTTAATTTGAAATATATATTTAAGGTGTGATGACAAAATGAGTGAGACTAATATCAAAGGTCATCAATACTGCATTCAGAGAGGTACAGTTATATGGCAGATACTCATTATAGGACAATGAATAGGTGAACTGAAGAAAAAAAGAAAGAACAGTAAACTTATTTTCCTAAAAGGCCACTGGAGTATTTCCTCAAACTGTTGTGGTAAATTAATCTACAGAGTTATGCATTTTTGTGTATGATCTCCTAAGCAGTAAAAATCATTATTTTCAAGAGACTAACATCTTGCTGATGTAATAACCCCATCTGAATTAACTGTCCTCTATTCTAAGTTGTATGTACCTGACCATAAGGTAAGACTTTTGGTATAAAAAAAAAGGGGAGTGACAAAGAAATCTTCACCTCTAGAAAATATTCTATGTATGTATTCATTTCTGAAAAGGTAGAAAGAAACAGAAAATAAAAACACTTTGGGAGAAGGAAGCACTTGCAATTTAGCAAATGTGACATATATATAGTTTTGACAGCTGACTGTCTTACTGTGATATATTCTTCCTTTCATGTAGGCTGAAACACAGCTCAGCTTTCCAAAGCTCCAAAGCTACATCCTGAAACACCAGCCAAATGGAAACATTTTCCATACAAACTCCATGGGTTTAGATGTCAGCCTTCCCATCCAGCTCCTGGCGGCCCTGTTCCTGCGGTAACGCTGGGGCTGTGGGCTGCCATAGCCCCTGGGATTTCTGGGCAGTACAGAAATAACTCTCACAACTATTAGTGGGGTGGTAGAAAACAAAACCAGCCCCAATAGATCTGCATGTGGCTTTTCTGGCTCGTACCTAACGCAGGGAGGCACAGGCTTCGCTTCCGCGGCTCCGTGCATGGGAGGCGGCGGCGGCGGCGGCTCGTGGGGCCTGACCAGCACGCGCTCCTCGGCTCTGTTCAGGAGCTCAGACATCTGGCTGTAGGGCAACGCAGAGAGGGAATACGATCCATCGATGTGGTCCACGTATGCTTGAGATCTGTAGAAAATCAGGGAGAAATGATCCAACTTCACCTTTAGCAGGAGGAAGTATTAGTGCCCTCAGCTACTGTTCTGTACTTCAGTCTGACTTCTGAATACAAGAATCTTCTCTCCTCTAGTGTTGCATATTATACAAGTGTGGCTTTTCAATGATTTATCCCACTCTCCCTGTTATTACTTCTAGCAGCTCAAGGGTTTGATTTTGACAGGTATATCAGGTAGTTTCTACAGTATGTGTGTGACCTTAGTGTTTATTAGTCACATTATTTTGAGTTAAATAAACACAGCAATACAACCAGAACTATTCTTTCATAACATTCATGAAACATCCATCAATGTTAGAATGGTAGAATTTACAATGGAATAATTTACCTGAACTTCTGTCAAAGGATCTTTATCCGAATATATACAGAGAACTCACTGTTTTAATAGAAATAGGACTCAATCAATAGCTATTATTGAGTAGTAGTAGTAGTAAATAAAGATGATTCAGCTTGTTACTGAAAACTTTTGACACACCTCAAGGACCTGATCGGTTAGTAAATTTTAATTAACTATTCAATTACGGGTTTTTATTTTAAAAAGTCTCTATTAAATTCAGAGCAAAAGTGTTTGTAGAACACTTTCCAACAAGCAGAGCAACACTCTACATTTCTACATACTGCCACCACTATAGTATCTAAGCCTATTAAATTCTTCAGGGGTGAAAATCTTCCTCATGTATTTGAAAGCATGGTGCTGTTCTATATCTGAGCAACATGTTCTGCACATGCACTGCTCCCAAGCACTTCAGCATTATTAATAAAGGCATTATAGTAATGAGATAATCAAGGTTTAGGCCAGGGTCCTGGATATAAAACAAGCATGTCTAAAGTGGAACCCAACATACAACACAACAAAAGAACAGCAGGAAGGCAGATGTTTCTGCCAATGACTTGACACAGCAGTTTACAGAGATACTGTAAAACTGTTTCTATAAAAATGCTAATCACCATAACTTAACTTGTGCCCCACTGAGTGAAATGGACTAAGAGCATTTTCACATTCTGAATGGAGCTAAATTTTTTACAAGCAGGTTTTTCTACTTTTCAAGCAACACACTTTCCTAGAGTTGTCATAACTACTCACCATCACTACTGAGCTTGTTTGAAGGCCTTACAAAGCTAAACAAAATGCTCTCTTATGGTGTGCTTTTGACCACAGAAAGATAGAGGAAAAAATTAACCAGTTTTTGGGAGGACAATGAATATTTTTTAATTAAAAAAAGAACCAACAAAACAAATTACTCAAAACCCCCAAACGAAAAATATACCCCCAAATGTCCTAACATTACTTGTCAGCCCTCTTTGCTATCAGATATTTCTTGGCTGGTAAAAAGGACTTGATTTTGCACCAAGACCAGAAGCATAAGCACAGCAGGTGTTTACCATGTGAAATGCTACTTTTAGCCACCAGCAAATACGTGCTGTGAAATGAGAATTCAACAGGTTGGATTTTGTAATAGGCTATAACCAGAAATGTCAATCAAATAATGGGTTTGTTCAAGAGTAAAGAGAAGCTCAGCATTCTCATTTGAGTTCCAAGAGGACGTTTGTTCACGTTACACACATGATATAGTCTTGGCAGTGTCTGCTTAAGAAAAATCAAGAGGCTGGAATAATAGGGATTTTGTAGGTCAGGACTGGAATGTAGTGACACACCTGGGTGCAAGTTTGCAGCAGTGACACTACACCTTCCTCAAGCTGCACAGAACAACACATCCTCAAGGATACAATGAGGATACATGCTACCTTTAAAAATAACAACGTAGTAACTACTGCTTTAAGGCTGCACGAAGAACTTTAAAACTGAGCTTTGGTTAGGCTAAATTAGTGATTTCCAGTGCATTTCAAGTGGAGCAGTAGCATCTCATCACTGACCATTTTTCATGCGTGTTCACTACGCAGTACAAATACGCTTCATAAAGGATAGAAAAAACAAAAAGAAACCTTGATTCAAAATGTGAAGCTGGGCCATTAGCAACTTCAATGTGCTTGTGTAAGAGGTTAGCATCATCTTCTGCGAGCTCTGGACCTTGGGCTAACTTCTGCCACTCTCTCCGTCTGTCATGAGGTGCCCTTGGCACTTTCTCTGGTTCATGAGGGCGATCTAGATTTTTCTGCTGTAAGAGAGTTGTGCAAACAAAACTGACAACTGAGACAGTGTTTTTTAATTACTTGCATATAGACATCAGTCACAAAATTATGAAAACCAATCCCATTTTAAATGCAAGAAAAATTTGCTTTCAGGCTAAACATAATACGTAGACCAAGAAGAATTGTAAGAGCCAGAAACATCAGTCTAGTGGATAAGTACCTAAGTAATATAGAGAAAAATTACCTGTTTAAGTAGTTTTTTATTCTAAGTCTGAAATAAAATTATCAATCTGACACTCATATATACTCTCTCTACTATGTATGAAACATACAGAATTGGTCAAACAAAAAAGTAGCAGTACTTTTTGCAAAAGTGCTTATTTAATTTTAAGAAAATATAAGCAAAGTGTTTTATTCCTACTAATTTCTTTCTAGTTTAAACATATCTATTACAATGTCTCTCAAGCTTTTTCACCTGTAAGATTGTCAAAATTTTGTCTTACAAGTAAGTGTTCAAGTGAAATCCTTTATTCCCACTGTACTCCTCCTTTCTGAGTCATTGCTAGAATACTTAGAAGTTTGGCAAAACATTGTTATGTCAGGACACCATGAAAGCTGTAAGTCCTTCTATATCATTTTACTACTACTACTACTATTATTATTAAATTGTTAAAGTTGATGGAACTGAATGAATACAGGTAGCTTTAGTTGAATAAAGGTGACTCTGTCAAAGTCTGAACTGCTATTAAAGTAGCATATCTGCAAGGAAACCCTTTCTAGGAATAAACAAAGAGAAGCCATATAAAGTTATAATATGTACCTTCTGCTTCCTCTTTTCTTTTCTTTTGTCCTCGGTGTCCTGCAACATCTTTTCCTTCCACAGATCAAAGAAATATGAAGGATTGGTATAGAACTTCAAACCCTCTTTTCCATCATCCCTGAAACACAGTGACACAAACAGCATACTAGTTGTTTGACAAGACATGAATCCAAACATTAAGACAAAGCAAGGGCATATTAAGAAATATATATTATCTCAGACCCTGAAATGTTTTACTGAGGAACACCAAAGAGATGATCATTGACTTCCTGCACCATCACTTTTTACTATCTTTCTGACATTCAAGGTCCTAATTTTAGAAAGATAACTTTAACACAAGCCCAGACAAAAAAAGGAGTGTCATAAATCAGAGAACTCTCACTCCAGTAGCTCAAATCTTGCTGTTAAAATATTGAGCAAATTTGTATGGCTGCTCATGTTCAGCTACTGACTCAAACAATCTCTGGGACAGCAAACAACATTCATTTCCATTAGAGATCCTTCTTTCTACACACTTACCTGTTTAATTTCTTCACTTCACATCCAAGTACATGATATGATTTAATAAATACAGAAAATAAAAATTACTTTTTCCTACCATGTTACACTGAGTTAAGATTTGAGTAAAATGGAGTAAAGTTTTAATGCTTATAATGTCTTCCATTGCTTTCAATCCTCCAGCAGCTTCACAGTTTTCTAGTCTGGCTCCTTAAATATTCAAGTACTACTCAGTGTGAGCAAGGTGCTCACACTCTATATCATATATATATGGCAACCTCTCTATCACACAAAATAAGCTAGTAATTGTTTTTGATTAATTTTGTTTTACTAACCTGTAAGGGGTGAGAATGTTAAGTGGAGGAGGCTGTTCACAGATGTCGTAAGTTTCTTGCAAAGGAATTGGCAGAGTTTTGCGGTCAAACAGCTGTTGGTCTTGAATTGTGGAACTCCGGAAAGCTTTTCTCATTGTAATGTCCTGCAGTGACACTGAAAGGGGATATTGCCATTTAATAAAATCCCACCAGATAAATTTTGCTTGGATTAATCTGGAATTGCCTAATGTTGGTTAAAATATAAAGTACTACTGCTTGCATCTTGGGCATCTTACACAAGTACAGATTCATCTAGCACTATCGCCATGGCAAGATATTGTCAGACTGTGAAAAACATGGCTGTAATATTCTAGCACATTACCCTCTATTTAGCTTCACAGGAAATTTTTCTCACCTAAATAGATATCAGAACTCTGTCTCTCCTAAGTAGTTCAACAAATTGCGTACAGTAGCTGTAAAATATCATTTGATTGTTCAGAAGTAATTAATGACATTTACCAACTCCATTTCACAATCCTTTTGCTACTAAAAACTGCTCTCTATCTTGAGGTATAGATTTTACCCTTATGGCATCAGCAAGCCAAACTTTGCATTCCTTCCATGTAGGCAGCAGTTCCACTGAGGGCCCAGTTAGATGCCAAATCAGCAAATCACTTAAGCTTGTGCTACTGAGATCAATGGGCTTTAATGGAAGGTGATTCCATGTTCCAACACATGAAAATAGTCAAATGCTTTTTAATCTGTTTAATCAACATGAGCCTTCTCTGTCTAATTCAGAGCCACCTTGACTTTTCAGCACAGTCATTAGGAATAATCCATTACCTTTATGCAAGATCCAAAGGAAAACAATACTACATGAACACAACACAACAGGGATTTCAACTCCTTTTAACCACTCCTGGAAAAGCCTACATATCTTTCTCAATTTCAAAAGAGTTTTTTCTATTGCATTAAAATTTAGATAAAGATTAATGGAAAAGTGACCACAACTGATAAGCTTTGCACTTTTAATTCTGGAAACAGTATACCTATTTAGTCTCATATTTCTCTCCCTCCCTGGTCTTCAGTTACCGCACCTGTGAAGTCCAGGTGTGCCACAAAGCTACCTTTTAAACCACCATGAGACTTCCATTAGATAAAGCAGCAGATCTTTTCATTAGTTTGTGCTCTTTTTTTAAAATCACAAACAATACTGAAAACAGTTTTCTGACGTAGTAGCAAAGAGTATTTTCAGTACATACATTCTATCTATAAATAATTATGTTTATTTTATAGAAACAGGTTGGTAGTTATGCCCCCTTATGCAACATGAGAAGACAACTCTACCTCTGCCCCACTATTACTTGGGCCTTTGGCAACAATTTAAAGAAAAACCTGTTTAAGCTGAAAACTGTTTTTTACTCGGGTTCCTGTAACACATAAAAGTGTACACGCACATATGTGTACACACACCAAGCTGGATTTCTTCTGTGTGATCACAAAGGGGCAGAAGGCAGGATTTTTTTCCAGAAGGCATGTAGTTCCTGGAATGTTCTGTCTTCTTACCTAAGCATATTGGCAACATCCTTTGTGAGGCTAAAGATGGGATTTATTTGCTTTTCAGCTTGGCTTTTGAAGTTTATTACACTTGGCAAGGTTGTGTATTCCTGGAGAAGTTTCCTCCTTTTTACCCTTAGGTTCTAATTCATCACAGTGTCTTTTATTCTTTTTAATAGCTTTAATTAGCTGCTCAGAAGGCTTTTTAAGTGCGTGAAAGAAGTATTATAATGTCTAAATGTCAGCTAGGAGTCTCAATTTCTGTAGGTATTTTTGCAGTCATAAATAACCCTATATATTTTGTACCTGTCATGCAGTACAGGTTGTTATTAGCTGGCAAAAGTTCAGTTAGAATAACTGAGATTTACCTCATCTAAAAATTTAAGTCTTAGATCTTTTTATACTTCAGCTGCTTTTCCTTTGGGTTGTTGGTTATACAAATAACACCAAATGTACTTGCTCAGAGTTGCTTGGCAATCCTGCAAGATTTCTAACTGCCTGTCATATACTGGAGACATTTCCAACAGAAGTAAAACTTAGTATACTTCTCTTTGAACCTGTGTACATTCAGAAGACAATGAACTTAATCAATTTATTCTAATAAATAAATAAATAAATAACTTTGGATTAATATTAAAATGCTCACAGCATATGTGACACCATATTATTGAGACTGTTCTACAGACCCCTTATTAGCATTCCATCTCTTCAATGAGCAAGCACAGCCAAATTCATAACTTCCCTTTTCTTGCTTAAAACCCTACATTTTGTACACATGTACAGGGGTATAACACACCAGAGGATAATCAATCTATCCCCAACAATAAGCATAATAATTTTCTCTCTAAACCTAAGATACACAGCAGAGGGCTTCATGGAGAAGATACAGTGTAGAATTTCAAGCAGCATTTCCTATGCTGATAACCTGTATCAGTCATTCCCTGAAAAGCACACCATTATTCCAAACAACAGACTACGTTAGGCCAGCATTGCTCAGGAAATGGAAGGATGTGGCATGTAAAATACAGAGAGCCATGACATGGATATAACTCGCCTACGCAGAGGGATCAGGTAAATCCCATGTTGCACACCCAGAGTAATCCTGGGCTGTGTTTGGCTTACAGAGCCACTTGTTCAGCTTGCCAGCTGGCCAAGGCACAAAAGCCCTGCGTGGTTTACAGCCTCAGCAGGGGGAAGATGTGAAAACCTGGCTGGTGCCACAGCCACCCGGCTTTGGCTGACTGACAAACTGGCACTGAGAGGGGACAGGTCAGACAAATTGGATGTATGAAATCAGGTGTGAGAAGAGATGAGCGGCTGAAGAAGGAGTTGGAAAAGCTGCAGGCATTTGACTCGATGCTGGCAAATTTATGCTTCCAGTTGCTTAATTCCTAACTAGCACCAGAACTTTTTGTACAGCCCAAGATCCTAAATTTGATATGGATATATTTTTCTGAATGTCCATCTACTCTACCACTTGTGTTCACTGCAATTAACAAAAACCGGGGTCTTAAATAATTTCCTTAAATGTTGAGATATTCACAATTTAATCTGAAGATTCATTCAACAATCCAAACAAATGCCTGTTTGTCTTTATTGTGCCTGTTGTTTGGATTGTATGAAAGGATGTATTCTATCAGCCAATCTAATCCTCTGCACACAACAATATTTTCTGCATAAGCAAAAATTGTCTTTTAGAAAGCTAAACTGTCAACCTTTTGTACACTTGGTTTTGAAAAAGTGATGCCAGTCCATTTTTACTTATAATCAACAACAAATTGGGGGGGGAAAGGGTATTTATATTGCACTGTGATGAGATACAATAACTGTGTTTCTTTTGGGGTGAAGCAAAAATTTAATAAAAGCACATCTTTGTGTTTAGTAATGTGTTGACTAAATAATGTTTTACCTCTTGGCAAGTATCTCATTAAATTGCAATCCCAAATTTGTAGTAAAAGTCAGGTGTAGAGCACACCAGTGCACTGACAGAAAGTAACTGCTTTTAACTTTTCAAATACATTAAATACTACATTTTACTTCACCAGAAGAAAAAAAAGTTACGAGCTTTACTTTTATTCTTTTACACTCACTCAACTACACAATTTATGATTAGGTTCTAGGCCAAAAAATGCCATTCTCCTAAAGACAGTAAATAAATAAATCATATATATTCCTCTTAAAAACCTGCTCTCTTAATACTTTATGCAGAATTTCATCTTGGCAAGTTTCAAGACTGTAAACTCTTGAATATCACAGCTCTGACTCCCTGCAGAACTAAATGACTAGGGGAAATTTCATTCAAATCAAGAGACTTGGTTTCCCACAATTCCCTTTCTCTGTTCAAAATCTTACCCAGCAATTTGAAAAGTGCAAAGAGGAAAGAACAATACCCTTGAACAAATAACTTAGTTGTAAATTGCCCATTAAAGGAAATTAATTGGTAGGGAGTAGTGCTGTTGAAAATTCTCTGAAGGTAAAGATATGTGTGATTCAGTTCCTAAAGACACTGCAATCTCAAAGTCTGATTTCTACCTTACTCATTTTATTTTTTTAATGATTATCCATTTAAACAATGACCAGAATGCACACATATTAGGTTTCTCTACCATCAGAACACTCTGACTGTGGATTTGATAGTTGCTAAGGGAAGAGATTATTTCTGTAGATCAGACATGACTCTTGGGCTTGTCCCCTACACAAGAAATAGAAATTTTCTGAAATACTGTTCTAAAAAATTCCAAAACAACTCAAGAACTCTTTGGATATAAAACATATGTAGCTTAACTACTACGGATAAACAAAAAGAAGTTGTAAATATTAGAGCAATCATTTTAGGAGGACTCAGAAGCTGCTTCAAGTGCAAGCACATAGAACGAGCAAGCCCTGTTAAGATGTGAATTACCCACGGGCATCAAGCACTGCATCTGCTGGTGAGTCTCAATAAAACCACCACATTGTTTAGCAAATGGTATTTTGTCCAAATCCCTCTTTTTATACACAAAATACCCAGTATCATGGTCTTATCATGGAACTATTAAGCCTTGGACACACTAATTTAAAACTGATTTACTTACTAAATAACCCATAAATTTAATCAAGGGCCTAAGAAAATTGGAGAAGGAACATGGAGAGCAATTGAAGCCCAGCCCACCCGCTCAGAATTTTGAGAGGGAGACACACTCAAACCCAACTTTTTTTAAGCAGAGATGTGCAAGGAAGTGACCTGCTGTGTAATTTAACAGACTTTATTTGCCTTTGAGGGTAAAATTTCTAATGAATGAATTGACAATAATGTTACTCTCCACTTGTACATGTGGAGATCATGACACAATTTTCATGTGCTCCCTGTTCTTAATTTTGATTACATTTGTACTTTTTTATACTCAGCAAAATCTTCAGAGGCTAAAGACAGTGAGCTGCCACTTAAACTGGGATTTACTACCCTTTCCTTCTAAGTCTCACAATGGGCTGAGTATCCAAACCTTAAAGTTGACCAAGTCTCCCATTTCCAGCAATATACAGACCACAATTATCTGCCAAGCTTTTTGGGTTTCTCCCCACCAAATTTGCTATTTTTTTTTCCCACAGCAAATCATCAAATCTGTTTTTGGCATTAGTCCAGCCAAACTTCTGAACTACTATTGTTCTAATGACAGGGCAATATTTATAGAATGTTTAGAAAAACAACGAACACGTATTCAAAGGCAGTGTTGTGAATTTTGTTTCAGTAGGCTTCTATTTGATTCCTTTCCTGAAGCTGCCAGGCTGCTCACCCACAGCACTTCTGCCACTAGGTTTATTTAATTTGCTTGTCACAGTTATAACAAATATGCTATAGAAATCAAGAATTTGATACGCTGCCTTTGAGATTAAAATCCTCTCTGGTTTGAAATTTAAATAGAATTAGGCAGCTCACATTGAAAGAACCAGTAAATTAATCCCAAAATAGTCTGATAAACTCTTTAGTTTATGAATTTTCCTTCTGCCCTGATGTTATTTATATCTAAGTGATACAAAACTATTTTCCAATACCTCATGACATTATACATGAGAGATGTACCATTTCAAAAAAGAACCACATAAATGTTAAAATTAATATTCTTTTCAAAATCGTCAGTTTTCTACAGCTATGACATTATTCACTTCTAGTGGTATTTCACACTTAAAAGGCACAATTAAATTAACAAAAATTTGATCAATTAAGAAAGATATTATTTTTATTTATACAATTTGCATATATATATGGCCAGTTAGTCATTTTACTTAAAAAGTAAATACTGAAATGGAAAATGATTGCAAAGAAACTATACTCAGTATTTATTTTCTCACCTATGAGGACACCTTATGTTGCAGGGCTAGTGAAGCTGTCGACCTTAGTTCAGATGTCGACCTTCTTTGTAGCAAGAATGTGTTTTCTCAGTCCTAAAAGGACCTCAAATATTACTCTTGGATACATATGGGCTGGTTTCCCATACAATTGAAATAAAGTTGAGTTTACTGACAGAAAGCAGAGGATTTATTTTTGTCTGCATACAAGTTTGGTATCTTCTGAGGGGAAAAACCCACATGTATATGACAAGAATAAAGTATTTTTTTAAAATCTACTAAAATATTAAATTAATTATACTAAGAAATCAAAAATTTGAAAACATTGTAATAATTTAAACCAAACCAAGTTCATAGCAACTTTTCTATGAGAGAAAAATTGTGTATGAGGAGTTAGGTTCCTAAAGATACAATCTTAACCTTGGTTTTATTCTTTCACAGAGATACTGTAATAATTCAAAATGAGAAAACACACAGACTGTTCAAACAAATTCAGAGCTCTTTATCACTCTAACTCTACCAGAAACATCTTGTCAAGTATCTGCACCTCGTTTAGTGAATCTGACTTGGGCTGGTTTTGTTCATGCCACTTAGCTTTAAATGAATCTTAATTTCTTTCTCTTGTGTAATAGCATGGGCCCAAAGGAACCTATTAAATCTTCTATTACTGCCTTCTGGCAAAGAGCAGATGAGACTCATTTCACAAGTATATCCCATTTTACTCATGCTGTGAGCTGAGCAGAAGTACTGAAAGTTGCTTAATTCTTGCACAGAGAGTTAAAAAAGGTAAATTCAGATATTCCTCCCTTTCCCTCACCTTCATCCTTCAGCTATGCTATTCCACACTAGGACTAAACCTAAACTATTTGTGATGGATTTACAAAGTCAAGCCCAAAACAGTATACTGAAAGAAAAAAATGTTTCCTGATCCCTGACTTTTAAGGAAAAAGAATATTAAACATCTCCTCATCTCCATTGTCCTCATCTGGTGACTCATTCCAGGCAGATGCTTATGAATAAGAAGCACTGGGTACAGCTCAGGGACTGGATATTCTTAGGTTAATAAAAACTGTCACTTAACAGCTCCTGACACTGAGGACTGCATATGCTCCTCTAAAGTACAAGTAGTCACTGCTATTCTATGGTGTCAGACACAAATCCAGAGGATCAGGTTCAAGTCACCCTGAGCTATGCTGGACTTCACTGTGCAGACCTATTCCCAGCCCCGTTTCCTTAACTGCAGTGTCTGCACCTTTCTTCAGCTAAACAGTTTAGCAAACACTACAGCATGCACAATTCTGTGAAAATGTGTTGGTATGGTGTATTGGGGACTACACACTATGTAAAACTACTTCTAGCAATTCTCTAGCATCAAATCATTACAGATTTTTGGTCCTGAAACCTAGAGCCAAACTTGTCAAAGGCCTTTTACATAGGATAGTACAATTTTCCATCTTGCTATTGTGTACGATCCCTGGATGCTTTAACTCAACGGCTTAATATGGTCTCTCCAATCTGTGGATATGTGATTGATTAACATATTAGATATGATATATCAACGTACCTCCCCCTCAGATTTAAACCAAAATTAGGCTGTCAAGAGTAAATGCGGAAATTCCATTAACACTCTGGAGTGTTACAGTTTGTACAAGACTACAACTGCTGACAATTTATTATCATAAATGGAAAGGGTTTTTTATCATTATCCAGTCATAGCAAAAATGCCCTGGTTTGGGCAGGAGATTTCCTTTTTTCCTAGTATCTGGTATAGTGCTGTGTTTGGGATTTAGGGTGAGAATAATGCTGATAGCACACTGCTGTCTCAGTTGCTGCTGAGCTGTGGTCAAGGACTCTTCAGCTTCTAACCCCACCGTACCAGCAAGCAGGATGGGGGAGCACAAGGAGCTGGGAAGAGACCCAGCCATGACAGCTGATCCAAACTGGCCAAAGAGACCTTCCATACCATATGGTGTCATGCTCAGCATATAAACCCAGGGGAAAGGTGTCTGGGGGCTGGGCTGCTGCTCAGGAACTGGCTGGGCATCAGTCAGCAGGTGATGAGCAATTGCATTGTGAGTCACTTGTTCTGTATATTCTAATATTATTGTGGATGTTTTCCCTTCCTTTTCTGTCCTATTAAAATATCTTTATCTCAACCCACGAATTTTACTATTTTTTTTTCCCCCAACTGTCTCTCTCCTTCCACTGTGGAGCAGGGGTGGGCAAGTGGATGTGTGGTGCTTAACTGCCTACCAGGCTAAACCACAACAACTGGAAAAAGAGGTTTATGGGGGTGATTTATGCTCAGTTATCAAGAGACTTGGAAAATCCCGTTAATGTAAGAATTCCCCTAGGCAAGTCATGATTTTGTGGAAAATCTGCTACTAGCTGTGAACAGCTGTCTTTCAAAACCTGTTCTAAAATTAATGTCATGCGAAATACAGAATCAAAACTTCCCTTTGCTTAATTTTGCTACTAGAGAAATTTTGACATCTATAACCAAAGACAGCCTGAAGACCACTCTCCTGGTTTGACACTTCATTTTTTCTGTATACACAACTGTAATCACACAATGTAATAGTACACAATTATTATATCTAGACATTTGGAACTGAAACAGCTTTCTACAGTTTAAAATTGGATCCCACAAACAATCTGAAGTTACTTTTCATGATGGGATATTCCTCTACTTTCTAGGTCTTAACCACATAGTTTAGAACACCATAAATTGTTTGGGGATACAAGATTTTTCACAGTTCCACATGCAACCAACAGATATCAAAGAAGGCAAAAGAGCTTTTATGTATTAGGTGGTCAAACAAAGCCTAGGCATCCTTTAAAATTCTACACAAATTCTATCTTAAAGGCATGAGCTGATGACTTTTGAGAGTATTTGTTTTCTCAGTGCTAACCAATATTTACAATACTTAAAGTTATTTAGAAAGAATTCAGGAGGTTATACAGCAGTAGTAAATGAAGCTATACAACTGTAACATTGTACAGAAAGTAAGATGGTACAAGTTAAATGCAAAAAATCCTCATTGAACAAATGTTTACATTCCATGAGAATTAGTAGAAAGGTTTAAAAAAGTGTATAGACTTATCTCCAGGCAGTCACATAATATTACATAATATTATTAATATTCCAAATACATAACACTATTGAAGTGATATATACTCCTGTAGCCATTTTTATGTAAATTCCTTAGTATCATTCAGTAACCATGAAAATGCTGAGCTCAGAAAGTTGCTCAAGGCTATAAAAGAAACTTGCAGCAGAAATAGAAATGGGCCTTTCTTACGATGCTTTGTTCTGTGTTCTTGTAAATGTGATTTAAACTATTATTACCATTTTACCTATCAGAGCTGTCTGTGAGAAAAATAAGAAATCCTCCTTGCAGGAGGTAACTTACATTCCTCTTCCTTTGGGTCGAGTTGTGTAACACTGACAGATAAGCGATCTACACGTTCTTGTAAGGAGTTGACTCTAAATGAGAAACTGTGTGCTTCATTGAAAAGTTCACCAAATATATCTTCAGCATATTTACCTGAAACATGGGGAAAAAAATAAAATTCAAGCATACCACAAGACAGGCAAATGATTTCTTACTGTTTTGATTAAGTAATTCTAAGATGTATGGGTATCACTTGTAACAACCTGTTCTTACTGAGCCCATTAAGAGTCCTTTAAAAAGCACATAGAAGTTAAATACTTAATACACAACTTATCTATCAGAAATGAAATTATTTAAAACATTACAGGACAGATATTCAGCTGCTATAAAATGATTTAACTATGCTGATATGCATGGTACTAGATTGCACAGCTTAGTGGGCATTTCTAAGAGGACAACTTCCAGCATCTGAAACTGCTCATGTCTGAGTGGTAACTAATATTTAAATTTACCTCAACACTGTTCTCAAAATTAAGCACAGCTTCCACTCCTGCTGTATAGGACAGCATGAAATGGAGAACTTGACAAAAAAAAAAGGAAGAACAGATATTCACAACCAGGTAAATTAGAACCAGCCAATTCAAAAATACACAGTAAAATAATAAATCCTACTTTGAAGGATCAAAATTCTAGTAATTGACTCATTTACACTGAAGTAAAAAAACCCCAAACAACAACAACAAAAAAACCCTCCTTTGTTCACATCAATGGACATCATTATTTTAGCACAAAAGAGCAGGAGATTAAAATATTATGAGAAAAGGATCAGTAAAGAACTTCTCTTCTACAGAGTACTCCACATACTGCTTCTAATGCTCTCAAGACTCCATTTGAGTAGTCTGCCAATGTCACTGGAAAAACCCCACCAGATTACACAGCAGAATGTGTAGCCCCACTTCTGAAATAAAATGTGATAGCTTTCAAAACCTTCTATGATACTGTGCATAAGCAATTCATGTACTCTTTTTGCACTTATGTTGGTTTTGGAATTATAAATCTCACAAATTTCTAACTACCTGCTTTGCACTGAAGTTCTGACAGTTAAAAAAGGAAAGGATAGCTGTGGAAATTCTGCCTTTGGTGAGCAATACATCTGGAAGTATACATAAAAACAAGGACATTTTTATATAAACACATCAAAAGAACAAAAATTAAATCCCTACAGGTACTGTGGAAACTACTTAGAGATGCTGTGGAGTAAGCACAAGGCCAGCACATGCCATTTGTTAAGACTTAGGTAACAGCAATAGAAAACCAACATGACTATAAATAATGGAATATAAAAGAGGATATCAGAAGAAATGTACAGAAGAAGAAAATAGAAGAGGAACAACTAGCAAAGTAACAATAAATATTCCTTCAAAGACATGAGGAATAAGAAAACCTGCCAGGGAGTCTGCAGAGCTGACTGGCAATGAAAATATAAAGGAATACAGAGAAGACAAGACCCCTGTGGACAAGCAAATTTTACACTTTTCACTGGTGTCCACTGAAGAGAACTGGAGAGACCCTGATGCCAGAACTCATTGTGGGAGGCTCAAAGAAACTGAAGTGACTATATAAAAATTGCTAAACTATATGAACAATTGATCAGCAAATATTAGGAACAATTGTAAATCTCCTTATACGCACTGAAACACACAACAACAAGGTTCAGGCTTTTTTTTCATGGAACATCTTGAGAGCTTGAAAGTTAGAGACCCACAAGCCTGACATCCATAGAAATTAGTATAGATCATTATGAAGAACTGAATCAGCAGACATCTGGATGACTCATGACAGAAGACGGAGGACAGCTTTTGTAAAGGGAAATCTCTGAATGGTTTAGAAGCACATAGATAGAGAGCTATGATCTACTGAGATTTCCAAGAGAGCTTAGAAAGTCCTTAATCAAATGGTTTGGGGAAAACTTAACAGATGGGGCATACAAATGAAATGGCACAGATAAATAATTCCTCAAAAGAGGACATGGGAGTAAATCACCAGTCTTCACAGTTGAGAAAGGTGAGTTTTACTAAGTTTCTATGCTGGGATCTGTGTTATTTAAGATACGTGTAAATTACTTGGGGAAAAAAAACAAGATTAAAAGTTTGCCAATGATACAAAGTCATGAAAAAGAAACACACTGAGCATTAGGAAATACAGACAAACCTCAGATGGCTGGAGAGGCTTCCAGGCTGAAAAGTGCTGGAAGCAGGGAGATTAGTAGGACTATCCTACATGCTGTCCTGCTCTCATTCTTGCAGCAACTGCTAATAGCCACAGTGAGAAGCAGACCAAAGGCACTTCCATTCTGCAAACTCATTTGTCTTGTAGCACAAGTCCACAGAAAAATATGGATGGAAAGTTAGTAAAAGTCTTCTCAGCTGTCAACTCGCCTAACATTAGACTTTCTAACATATGTCTTGAAACTCTGAAAGCTTATGTTCTTTAACCTGTACCTGAAGCAAGTGAAATTTCTTAAAACTGTGATCCACTAAGAACAAGATTATTGAAGTTTTAATACACAGATATTAAAAAGGTAATGCATTTCAGATAATATGTTCAGAAATATTAATTTTAATTAGATAACTCAACATTCAGAAACATACAAACTAAAATTAAAATCAAATATAAAATGTCATGTATAGAATAAAAAATTAATTCAGGGGCAGGGTTTTAAAATCCAGAAACTTCCCTTTTATAGGTGTATTTGAGGCTAAATTTTTATCGGTATCATTTCATCAGGCTTAAAATTCATCTACCTCATTAATGAGCTCCAATTGCAAATAATCTGTCTTGGAAATCTTTTCATTACGTTGCATACAACCACAAACATATCGCAAGGAATAATTTGCCTATGCTTATGAACACTAATCCTCAAATGGGAAATACATTAAAAACAACCTGTCATGTTTGAATTAGTATGCCAACCATGATGTCTCCACCTACCTCTGTGTTGGTGGTCTCTTTATTTAGCCAGAGGTATATTTAACCAAATGCTTCCTCTAGCAAAGCAAAATGTTTGCTTTTTGTGAAATGTACAATTGCCATTCCAAAGAACAGCATATATGGTATAAATGCATACATAACGCACATAATCCGGTATCTGTGTTGCCATCTCTGTGTATTCTATAGGAATCTATCTTCAGTTCTGAATGGATTACAAAGGACACAATTACAGGTGATAATACTGAACAAAGTGTCACAAACTCAAAGAAGGAAAAGAAAGTGTGAGAAAAAAGCATGTTAGTAAACAAAGCTGATCTCATTCCATGTAATTTATGTCATTTATAGGTGATTTATAGGTAATATGTCAGAAGAGTAAGAATGCAAAATTAATTCCATTATACACAATGAATATTCCAAAGTATTATTAACACTTCAGAAAATTTACAATCTTATGGGCCTGCTGAAAAACTCTACTCTTGTTTCACACAGTACAATGAAGAGAACGACAGTTCACTATGACAATTAAAATATTAACGCCTTAGGATCCTGCTCTCAGCTGGATACATAATACCAGATCAGAAAGATCAGCAGTCTTGTTTGCCTACTCAATTAAATGACAATATAGACTTCTGCAATTAAATTAATTCAATGTCTGTGAAAAGCTTATTTTACAATAAGCTGTATTTGCAAAACCTGTTTGGCATTTATTTTTATTAACACAACACTTAAAAAAAATTAAATAAGAAGATACATTATTATTTAGTTTTAATTAAGGAATTTATTATTCACCTTATTATTCTTTTCGTAACTTTTCCTTATGTATCAAAGGGCTCTGATCACAGTTAAACCTTCAGCAAGAAAGGGATACAGGAATGCTCTCTCTGGTGTCAGTCAGTATCCTTTTTTGTGACAGACAAATAAAATGTCTTGGAAACAATGTTCTGTCCTTTCTCCCCTCAACAACATGCATGCACTTTGATGGATTTTTGAACAATTATTTTTCTGGCTTTTAAAACAGACCTATGAGCTGAAAAGAGAACAGTAGCTAGTAGCTACTAACTGAAAATAGAGTAAAAATTATATTGCTTACTGCCTTCCTCATTTTTTTTTAAATTAAAACCACCAAAACATGTATAATCCACGCTATTTCCATTCATTACCATGGCAATAGGTGTACAATGGTTTATAAAATGTCAAAAAAATACTGATCAGTTTTACAGTGCTTTGCTTTCACCAAATGTTCCTTCTAGGTTGTTTTATCTCCTAATTTCCCCCCATAATGTCTTAACCATTTATGTTAATAAATGCATATATGCTGTCCAGCTTCCCGGGCTTCTATACATAAATGAATAATTGCTAATTATAAAACATACTAAAATGAAGGCATACTAAGGTAAAAGAAATGGGGGGGGTTTGTCTTGTTCTGAGGGACTGGGTACGTATCAGATGAATTGAAGTCAACCACAGCTGCCACATCAGGTTCTGGACAGTATTTCAGGATAATTAAAAAAAGCATGACAAAGAGATATCTTCAAAGACTTTATTATTGTGTTGTTCAAATTCTTAGAACCACACCAAAGATAAGGGCACACACTAGCAGTCCTCTCAGAATTCCAGTCCTTAAATCCACCTGAACATTCTCAATGCTGTATCTGCTGGCGAACCCTAAGGAAAGGCCATTTAAATAAAACATTTTGCAACACTAGATCAGTTACCAACAGATTTAGTTACAGGCTCTCAGACAAAGACTGGGACATGATTCCTGAACCAGGACTTGTGGAAGAAGTCACTTCTTTACTATCCTTCTGCATTGTTAAAGAAAAAGAGTTACAGACCCTTTAACTGCATCCCAACCTGAGGCAGCAGCCTGCAGACCAGTGCTGGCACTGGCAGCCTTTGTGAAATGTGGTCTGAATTTGATGTAGCTACCTGGATAAACACATTGACCATACATAGTGCTCATAAACCAGCATCATTTTTTGAAATTCAAGAAGATGACTGGAAAAACTTAGACCAGTGCAAGATGCAGCAAGCAAGACATTCAAAACAAGACAAGAGTTCAATTTGTATTTCAGAATTATTGTTCTTAATTGTTCAGAAGTATTGTTCTTAATTAACTTAGCCCTTAAGTGATCTTTCAGACATCAGGGGCTCAGTGGTGTGTGTGTGCGTGTTTGCATATTTTAACATTTACAAACCTAAAATCTAACCCAACGCATTTATCATTGAACTAAATTGTAAAAATACATAATACATTAAATATGTGCTGACATCATTAAGTACAAAGTACAATGAAGGGTTATGTCACTAAAATTATAATAATGCTATTGATATTAAAATAGTAAATATGTTGATATACTGAATTACACAAACCCCAAAATATTATTAGTTTAAAAAGATGAGTCCGGCAATTAAAAAAAAAAATGAATAAATTGGTAAAATGTCTCAAAGAATTTAGCCTGTTGCCCACCTATGCACTATCATTCCTTGATTTCTATTATTTCATTCCTTTTCACACACTATACAATATTTTTGTCCACTACATTTTCTAAAAAATAAAGGTACAGAACAAGAGTAGCTGTAAAACCTCTCATGTCCCACTCCCTTCCCAATATAATTACACTAGTGAAAATTACATTATTCACTGATGAATAGTTCCTTTCTACACAATATAGTGTATTTATTGGAAAATATTCTCTCAGGATAATTAGTTACCACGTAAGCCACTCACAATATATAATCAAGGTTCCTTTATAAAGCAAAACAGGAAAGATATTCTAAGTCTATCAATACATTTTTCCTCATTCATTATTTCTGACATATAATTAACATATCCATAGTCTGTTGATTCAGCTTCAGATCTTCACTACATAACTTACTTTTTAGAAAAAAATTAGATATATCTGAGTTTGAAAGTCTGGGCTTATTCCTCATCAGGATCATTTCAGTCTCATAGCTCAGTGATTAGGAAACAGACTAAAAGCTAGGAGTCTGAATTTGGAGATAAGAAGCTTGGTAGATCCTTGGGAACCTCATTGGTTATGGCTGAGCAAGCTCTGAGAAATTACATACTAAATACATAACACTGATGCTAATTAGAAACTTTCATTATGGAAGTGTGAGGGCAGTCCACAAGGATTAGAGTAAAAGTATCAGAGTACTGAGGAGACAACTTGATTCCTTTAGCCAGGAAAATTGAACCAGATGTTTATCGGACAACCTGACCAGGGCATCAAAAGTATCAAATAAACTTTGTTAAAGGCCTTACCAAGAGCAGGTCTGATGCTTCTTTGTTGACATCCAAAAAGAAAAAGTCAGCCTTCCAAAAATGTTCAGCTGTGGAAGTCTGAGATATCATTTGTTACCACCTACTGAGGACATTATCAAGTAAACTAGCAGAGATTACCATTATGTATTCAGAAATCTGCGAAAGAGACTGCTGAGAGCTGAACTTATGTGGAAAGTAGCAGTGCTAATGATCATTTCACAGGGAAGTCTTGCTCTTCCTGTCATTTCTAACATAACCTGAATTCACTGCTTTATGTAGGCAAGGAATTAATGACAGGTGGGACTTTTTTCTGCTAACACATTTTCCTGCTTTCAACGAAACTGTACTGACACCTTGCTCATCCTCTCATTACAATTCAGCGACACAAAACAGCATCACATTGCCACTGCTGCAAAGACAACATCAAGAAATCAGACAGAAGATTTTGAGATGATGGGGTGCTCTCAAGCTGAGTTAGCCTTTAGTTTTCAAGTCTATCAGTTTCCTCACCCCTCTGTGCACAAGAACACTTTCTCCTGTGTTCCCTGGCAATTGTAGTAATAATGAATTAAGAGGTGTGACTAATGAAATTTCACAATGAATGTCCTCCTGAACACACTGAGAAGAAGGATGGGCAGGGCAAGATGCAACACAAGGCTTCTGCTGTTTCTGGAATACAGACTGAAGCTTTAGCTGCAGATCTGCAGAGACTTACTTCCAGTCATGCAGCATGCAGGAACCTTACATATGCTGAAGATGTTGTCCACACAAGGTGAAGAGAGAGGCTGGTCTTCGAGCTCAAGAGGCCTGGTTCTAAAAATTAGTTGCAGTCCCAACACCTTGCGGCCAAGTATTTCTGGAGAAATACTTCCCATTCATTGAATGTTAACACCTTAAGCCATGACAAAATGAAGGTTTTCCGGAGCTGAAAAAGTGTTTCTCACAAGATAAGAGAAAGTGTCTTTCACAAAAAGAATGTTTTTGGAGAAGGCACGGCAAGCAAAAAACAAGAGAAAAATTAGGCATGTCTCAGAAAAAAAAAAATAAGGGGGAGAAATAATTTTCTCCAAAGTCAGGCTTTCACTCCTGAAAGCTAACAAATAAGGGGCAAGGAAAATAAATAATTAGAAGAACATGGTAAAAATAGATATACTACACAGAAAAGATAGAAAAGAGGGAAAAGGCTACAAAAGGTTAAGTGAAAATTGTTTTCTCTAACATATAAGGCACTCCAGCTTAGCAGAATTATGCAGCATTCTCTTTGGTTATGCAGAGGTAAAAGAAAAAATTGGGAATGCCATCTTGCTATGATTGAATAAAAGGCCTAGTCTGAATGCCTACAATACAAATATTCATAAAAAGCACATACTCAAAAAGATAAATGTTCTCCTCCCTAGATGGAGGTGTCAGAGACTGGGGCCGAGAACAAACCCCATCAGTTTGGTTTCTTATGCAGTACCGAGATTCTGTGTCCACGGAACAGCTGAATAAAAGGAAAAACAATATTGGTCAATAGCTGTGAACAAAATGAGGAGGCTACATTCACACAAGAGAAGTATTTATCCGCCTTCTAACAATGGCACAGCTGCACAACGCTATCAGTTGTATTCCATGTATGCGGGAATGTTATGGCCTGACATACACCAACGTACAGAGAACTGGAGAACGAATGTATGTGCAATATTGCTGCAAGCATTAGGTAAGCATTTCCTCAAAGCAGATACTGTTAGAGAGAAAGAAATACAAGGAAGAATGGCTCGGAAACTAAGACAGCTGTTGCTGCTGTCCAGAGAGTTTCTGTTCTGCCACAGTGCTAAGAAAAGCTGTCAGAAAACAGATCCTTTTATGAAGTAAGAGAAGACTGGGAATAGACAGGGGGAAAACAATTACTCACCAACAATTTTGTATGTTGTATCAAGACAGACTGACATGTCTTCATGTTCCAGGGATAAAGGCAAGGACTATCACTCAAACCAGAAATAAATATTTCATCTTTTTATTGCTACTTCTTTTAAAGGTCAAAAATTTCTAAAACTGAACAATTAGAAGCAGCACATCAAATAAGCTATGAAAGGTTTCTCAATTTCTATGGAGACACATGGTAGTTGTCACTGACATACTGATGTAAAGCTCTTTTAATTTTATAGTGAAACACAGGAAAACAGAATTCCTGTCATTTCATATGTATTGTTTCTGCTTGCATATCCTATTTAAATGTAGTATCCAAGATCATGGAAACACAATCCTGTTCAGATTAAATGATCTCCAGAAGTCACCTAGTTTAACACCCTGTGCAAAGCAGATCCAACTAGATCCAGCTGCTTGACTAATCCAGTTGAGTTGTTAATATCTCCAAGAATGGAGATCCAATGACTTACATGAAAAACTATGCTTATTTTTCCTCAATAATGACTTTTGGTATTGTTCAGAGTAGTGAAGGCTCCAATTCCATGACAGCACTCTTTCTCCATATCATGTCAAAATAAAGGTTAAGACTGCCTGGTCATGAGAATCATAACCATAATGGCAGAAGATTGATCCTCTATTTGAGGGTCAGTAAATGAAAAATCTTAGAGGCAGAGATGACTGATTGCTAATCCAGGTCAAAGACCACTCATTTAAATTTGCATAACTTTACCAGTAAAAGCAAAAGCCGCTTTAGTTTAAAGGAAACGAAACTCTATCAGAGCTCTCAGTTTCCACGCTCAGAGTAAAGCCTCATTTCTTCTACAACTTAAAGGCTGATTCTCAAACACACACATAATCCATGGAAAACAAAAAGGGAAGGACTGCAGAGAAGCTGGTTGCCAGGGGACTGCTGCGAAACCATGCCTGCTGGCTGTGACTCATAGGCAACTACTAAAATTTATCCACATCTCAGCAGACCTCGCTGTACACCCCTAACAGTGACACACCAAGTGAAGACTGGTTATTTGGATTTAAGCATGAGACACAAAATTCCTATTCCAGAACTCCTGAATATTTTTGAATTTGTATTGCTCCTGGCATTAACAGACCGAAAAGCTAAAAGAATTCTGGAACAAAATTCTTTCACAAGCATTTTATATTTTTTATTTTATATTTTCACCCAAACCTTTGTAACATGAGCCCCATTTTTAAAGAACAGTCCTCAGAACTGCTGACAAATAAGGACTATTTTGTAAAACATGTTCTATTTTAATTGTAGGAAAAAAAGTTGTGTGTTTTTTTGGTTTTTTTTTTTAAACATACACAGTATCAGATAAAAACTTGGTATAAACACATGAATGCATATTTCAGGGAAGAACCACTCCTCTTTTAGGAAGAGGAATTATACACAGTAATGGTTACATTCCATTCCAAGTGTTTGTGCTATATGTTAGGCAAACCATGTAACAAAAGTGCAAGCCTTCAATGGATATTCTTAATTTCTTTTTTCTTCCTTGAGTTCTTTCTGTTCTAGTATTGCTTCATCCTGACCTCCTCATAAGCAGCAGTACATACAACATCAGATATAAGCTCTGAGTACCAAGGGAACATAGCAAAGGCAGCTGAATCTCAATAGGTCAATCTGAGACCATGACGTTAGAAGTTACTGTTGGGTTTTTTTAGGGTCAAATAATACTTCCAGATGAAAATGCCAAATAGATATTTGGCATGCCACCTACAAAAGCAAATTCCCCCAGTTGAAGCTTACAGTCAAGTAAGAATTTTTAAAACAAGCAAACTAAACTAAACTAAACTAATACAACATTAGTAAGAGTGACTTGGAAGGGGAAGCTAGTACGTGAGCAGCTAGTCTGGGAAGGGCTTTTGGCAGAATGAAGCAAAACCACAGATGGTGATCATATACTGCATCCTGATATGATATGCTTTTAGTTCACTGAAAAGTATTCAAATAGTTATTCTCCTTTGTTGCTGCAGCTATATTAATAATGTTCATATTTATGTGCTGTAAGCATTCCTGTCTGAATTTCATAATTCAGTGTCCTCAATTAAGTCTTTCACCTAATGACACCCTAACAGCTTTGAAAGGCTGCCACAACAGACTCACCATACAGCATATCATCAAACTAATAATTAAATCAATCTAATCAACAAATTAGGCTACATCACCCGTGACTCTAAGCAAATGATGGAGCTGAAAGACTTCACACTGTAGATGTATATACATGCACATTTAAATATTTAATGTATTGGTAGTTTTAGTGATGTCCTAATGGTTAAAAAGCACTTGTGTTATTGGAAATTGAAAATGTGAGCATGCTAGTTCATCTGACAAATAAATAAGTTGCTGTAACTTAAAGAAAAAACAAGCCAGAGATCATGCTTTTCAGCAGATCTCCTTCAGAGTTTCACAGCTCGAGAAGTATTCACTCCTCTCAAGTGCACCAAGGGTACAATTGCTGACAGAGGGAGAAGAAGGAAGAAAAATCTTTAACTATTTTAAGTACCATATAATAACTACATTTCTGAGTTTACTATTTCAAAAGGCAACTCCTCTTTTTTCCTGAATGACCACAACATGACCAAGGGTTTAAGCTGAGAGAATTAAGCAACCAGTGATACATTTCTCATTAAGTCATATTCCCTACTCAAGAATTACTCTAAGGTTAGCAATTACTGACTTAATTAATTACCAACTATCTTTTCCTGTCATATTCTACCGGTAACAGAAATATATGGATGAAATGTTTCAAGACATGCTGCTAGAAAAGCTCCTAGTTTTCTTTCACAGACATCCATGCTGGATGCTACCCACAAAAGCACTACATTCCAGACCCAGTGACAATTTTCCACTGAGAATTTGAAAAGGTGTTCATACTTCAAACACTGTGACTGCAAAATATATTAAATACAGCTTTTAAGACAGTGTACTTACTTAGGCTACTCAGTTGTCTGATAATATTTGCCAAGGAGATATTGGTGACACATTCCAATTCATTCTTGATGCCTCGGGGCAGAGCTGTGTGGCACAAGTGCCTGGGGTCTATGTTCCTTTTTACCAGTGGCATTCTGAAATGTATCAGAGGACCAGCAAACCTGTGAAGAAAACAGACACAGTACTGTTATAATTGAAGTTGTAAATATTTTAAATTCAGGTTGTGTCTGAAGTTAAATTGACTAATCCAAACAGATAAAAATAGTGCCATAGTATTGGTGGAATTCAGTGCTCTGTCAGTACCTAAATATTTTTTTCTTTGCCCAAAGATTATTTCATTCTCTCTCTTTAAATCTTTACCTGATTGAGATTCCGGTGAAGTGTCAAAGAAATTTTTACAGTTCTTGTTTTTTTCTAAGCCCCCCACTCCCCTAAAAAAGACAGAAAAATCTCTGCAGTACAAAACCATTAGAGAAAGATTGTGTTCTTGATGGACTACTTCCTTATTTGGGGCAAGCAAAGTCCAACAAAAAGTCCTTTCATCATGAGGTCAAAGTCAAACTAGTTGTCGTTTATTACAGCTGAAGTAGATATGATTCATTCATTATCCCATGTTACCAGCAGGAGTCACCCTTCTAATCTGAACATCACTTCTAAATCATACTTAGTCAAGGTAAGAAAAAAGAAGATGTTGCCCTTCCCCCTATACTGCTACTGACAATTAATTCAGCTAACAATGCATCTTCTAAATATGAAAGTCTGCACAGTGGACTTGCAGTGCAATAACCTCCAGGACACAGAAACTCTACCCCTTCACACTTTCCAAATCCAAATGGCAAATACAGCAAGAGACTTTACTAGCTCTACAGACAGCATAAGGATTGTCGCAGGCTGTGAATCCCAAGCTTGTAATTTTCTGCACCCATGACACTGATTGCAAGGAGTTTCCCAAGAGCAAGTTACTTCTCTCATCTTATTAGTGCCACTTATTAAGACCCATCTACTAAAATTCTTCTTCACAAAAAGCTGATTCCCTAAAATTCTGTATTTTTTCCATAATTTGTCATGTAACACTCTGACAAGACTCCCACTTGATATACAGAGAATGGATAACATTTAGTGTTGGTATAACCTGTTCTCCCTTACCACTGCAGAAGAGATTACACTTTCTCCAGACTGAAAGGAAAACAGGTTTTCCACAACGCAACTCATATGCAGTCCTAGCTCCTCAACCATCCAGTCTGCCTGTTTCATCTGTCCTCTGCTTGACGTTTTACCCCAAAATGTTCTCAAGATGCAGCCAGGGCTTTGTGTTGAGCCACAGAATGTGCTTTGACTATAGTATATATTTAGCCACTGTTATCCTTACTTGGTCAAAACTGAGAGGGATTTTTGCACAATAGGATATGGTAGAGCTGAAATGTTGCTGACCTAGAATGGCACAGTGAATTAGAAGAGGCAAAGGTGACTGTAAAGGAGTACTTTCACCTCGCAGACTGGTTCAATTTCTCCTTGCCTCATTTCCTGGGAGTATATTCTTTCACTGAAGCCAGGGCTCATAGCTGAGGGACCCAGGTGGGATCCTTAAGTGGACCTGAGAAACACCTCTGTGTTTCCATGATCTGATTGCATCTCATTCATTGCATTTTAACATCATGTCTACCACCCTTATTTTCTTAACAGAACAATCAAAAATATTCTATCTTTTTATTTACTTTTATTTTCTAGAAATATCCCAAATCTTTCTAGTCACTGAGTACCTATGTACTGAAAAGCTAGACTTCACACAAACTAAGTAAAATAAAAAGTGAAAATCTGAACTCTATCAGATAGAAGCAATGAAAAAGTGTTCATGAATGCTTAACTACAGGTTCATTATCACGGTTCCCCAACAGAAAATAAAGGAACTACTCTGTCCATGTCAAAGAAGCACAACAAATGTGAACAACATTCTACAGAAACAATTAAATATTAATTCCTAAGTTGAGCCCTTTCTTGATTACTGTTTTAATGACAGTGTTGCATAAATACCAAGTAGACAAGTCTTTTAAAGATGGTCCAAACAAGTATGTAAATAAACATTTTCACAGAAAAAAATCACACTTTTAACATTTTCTAATATCTGAGTAATGCTGTTGTGCCTGTCCTACACAAACACATAGCATAATAAAAAAATGTAGCAGTAGGTGCAGTAAGTATGCTAAAAGATGTAGTTTTCAAACAGGAATAAACTTGGAAGGGAAACAAATGACAGAAGATATAACTGAAACCTTCAGAAATATGCCTAATGTTTGAAAACCATGCAAGGCCTGAAGAGATGATATTTACCAGATTCCCAAAGAAACAAAGCAAGGGAGGCAACCAAGGAAAATACCACTTTAACGTGCATAAAACAAAGAAAAAGGCATTTCACACAATGTTTAATAAATCCTGGGGATAATTGCCACAGGATGCTCTATACAACAAAAGTACCTGCTGGTAATTTGTCCACTACGGACCTCATATTCTTTGCAGTTTGTTGCAACCACTAGAAGGTCTTGATGATTGTTTCCCAATTGTAATTAGTGATCCCAACACGGCAATAACAGGTGTGCAACAGCAAATGGAACTTTACTGTACTCACACAATTTCTTCACTCCTATAAAAGATGTTTTTCAAAACGTAGCTCACAACAAGAAAACTGAAAAATTGCTATGTTTGCTATATAGCTTTAAAGCTGTGAAAGAGGAAATAACAAAAAAGGCATTGTTACAATCTATTATATCCTTCAGGCAAAATGCCAAAAAAAAAAAAAAAAAAAAAAAAAAAAAAAAAAAATACACACACCCTCCCCTCCACTAGCCCCAACTCCCAAACCATGCATTACTCAAGCCACTGGGGCAGCAAAGGAAAAATTCATTCCTTTGAAATGAAATCCTGTTACCATGTCACTCCCAAGTAAGCCCTGGAAAGTGTTCATAACCCCAGCCAGGCAGAAGAGAGAAGCAGCTTGTCAGTGCATAAGAGGATCTCTCGGTTGAGAGGTTACATGACACCTCCTCAGAGGTTTACAGCTCTCCTCCTGTCACACAGGTCTCCCTCCCCTCAGCTCTGCTGCTTCCCAGCTCAGAACTCAGGAAGGCAAGGCAACCCTCAAATACAACTACCTCATCTTCCCAGCTATTCCATGCAAATCTTTGGAGGCAGCTCTTCTGAAGTGAAGCAGCACCAGTTTACACTCAGTTAAGTGGAAGTACTTTACTCCATGGTGATCTTAAAATGAAACTTCTCTTTACAAAGTGATGCCTATGTCTTTTGGAGTGCCACTATTGAAAACTCTTCTGCCCCACTTCCTATACATCCTTTGAAGCACTCTGAATCCACTTGAGAAGCCAACTCTAATCTTCTTTGCGAAACCCTTTGCTACTTCAGTTGCACAATGGCTGGCACAAACTCATCCCCCTCACATATGCTTCGAGTATGAGTACAGAATACAACTTTGTGTACATAACGCCTGCCTAATGTTTTTGTTAAGCTACCATGCTTTCATACGTGATTTTTCAGGATTTAGGTAAAATGCTTGAGTTGCTTTTCAATTAGTTCCTATTGCTTAAAAAAATAGCAGAACAACAGCACTAAAGAGAGCTAATTAAATTGTTTTCAGAAGAATGGCCTTAATGAGATTTGACCACACTTCTTATCAAAAAAGCAAGTTGAGTGTGTTGCACGTCCTCTTCAGCTATTAGGGGTCTTAGGGGGTGGGTAAGAGTCTCCTCTGTCTCATAGTTCTCAAGCACGGCAGGCAGTGGCTCATGAAGCTGCTCTCAGGGCACCTGCCCCCATGCCCACAGCCTCTGGCTCTGAGCAGGACAGTGTCCCTGGTTGCCGGTGCTCAGAAAAGGCCCTGGGGAGCATCGGGCTAGGAAACAAGCTACCACTTTCCCTTCAACACCCTCCTGTAGAAATATTTCAGAACTGCAAGATGTGTGGAGAAATGTTACATGACTTACTAGAAGCTTGTGAAAAATCTGAAATGTCGGTAGTCACAGAAACGATTCAGGTTTCCTAACGAGTACAGGAAGACAAGTAGGAATGAAAGCACAACAATAAGGTGGGGAAAATGAACTAACCTGCCCAACAGTTTAACTAGAAATTAAATTACACTTTAGTTTCATTTTTCAGAAGACTAATGAAATTTCATGATCACATGATTTTTATTAATGGAAGTTTACTTCTGATTAGGTTACATTTCATCCTTACTAAAATTATTATTTTCTTAGTATTAATGAAAGATATTAATCTATTCTTTTTTCTATAACATGCTAACAATCCAGCACTGAATATCCTTTCTTTGATGGAGTCAAAATTATTTCCAGCCATTTCTAGAGTATATCTGTATACCTCAGTATTAAAACACTACTTGTAATTTTCCTTTAACTATGTGCAACAGCAATGCCTTTCATATGCCCCATTTAATTGATCACGTTCCAGCTGCTCGCAGAACAGACCACAGTTTCAAATACAACAATCAATTTAACACTTCCCTCACCCATTCTAGGAAACACAAATAGAATATATAATAGTTTTTATATTTTCTTACACAACTGTGTAACTGCATCTACGCTATATATAAGGCAATAAAAAAAGTTAAATGTGTTAATAAGTCTGATAAAATCAGAATTCCATTAGTAACAAAAACAAGCTCATTCTCCTCACAAATTTTCTTTTAATTATATTACAAGACATTGTAAGTCATACCAGTTACAGAAAATCCGAAGATGCTCTTATAATGCACACCTCTACTATGAAAGGCAAATGTGCAAAGAATTTGTGTTCCTTTCGTAGTTTTTCTGCAACTCTCACTGAAAGATCAAGATCAGGTACAACTTTAAGAAACAGATACCTACAATGTGTCCTTCAACAAAGCAGGCCACAACCACCCACTGCTGAGTCAACATAACAATTTTAAAACTCTAAAGGCAATTAACATCCCTTAAAGGATATACCTCAGAACTGACAAGATGACAACTGACATCTTAAATTGGCAATTCAACAGAAATATGCTAAAATTAGAGTTTTGAAATCCTTTCTGTTGTGAACCATGTCAGAGAATGGAAAACCTTCTCCTTGGAATATTTACCTCAAATCTCAGTCTTCTGCCTCACTTTCAAAAAAATTTTCTAACTCCAACTAACTAGGAAAAGACTTTATTTTAAATAAAAAAGCATGTGAAAGAAAATAAATGTGGAATATATCACCAGAATGTGGTGTTGACATCACTGCTCTTTAAGAACGAGCGTAAAAATTAATCATTTGTTATCTTAGGACCTCCTATACTAGATTGTCTATTCAAAAACGTTGTTACACATTTATAGAATCATAGAATATCCTGAGCTGGAAGAAACCCATCACGATCAAGTCCAGCCCCTGGCCCTGCACAAGACACTCCAAGAATCACACCTTGTGCCTAAGAGTGTTGTCTGTAAACACTTAAAATCAGACAGGCTTGGTGATGTGACCACTTCCCTGGGGAGCCTGTGCCAGTGCCATGCTCCGGGTGAAGAAACTTATCCTAATATCCAGTCTAAACCTCCCCTGACTCAGTTTCATGCTGTTTCCCCAAGTCCTGTCACTGGTCACAAGAGTTTGGTCAAACTAAGGAGCAATGCCTAAAGAGGGTATAGAATGGAAGTTCATAATTTCTTTTTTAATTAAACCACAGAGTCACCACTAAAATATTTCATATTTTATTTGTAGTCACAAATATAAAAAATACTGTTCCCCGAGGAATAACAAATCTCTCAAAACTTTCTCTAAATATTCTGTAGCTGAAGATAAGATTATTCAGGGACAGATTAATAAGTCAATGGGTCACTGAAGGTTCTAGCTCAATAACATTATATTGGAAAGCATTTGATTAGTAAGACAGTAACTAACAGACTGTGAAAACCAACCTACCTCATATAACTATAAAATATATTTTAAATTAATTTGTAATATTTATTCTGTATTTAATATTGACTGACTTCTGTATTGTATTAATTGTCTGTGGTAATTAGTATTTTCCTCTTGTAGAACAATCTGTAATCATCTCAGCACATCTGTCACATCAGATAAGCAGAAAAGAGCACAGTCACAAATACAGGTACAACTTGAGTTCTACTCAATTTCTAAGGCATAATTACAGTGTTAAAAAATTATTTTTCAGCTACTACCATCCAGGCAATTTTCTCTCAGATGCTATCACAAGACTAGAGTGTCTCCCCCATGCCTGTATGCACACCTGCACACTCATCTTTAAAGAACACAAAAAACCATTTGAAAATCAATTCGGATTTGATTACAGAAACAAACTACAGCCACACCTACTTCCTTGTCAAAATTTAAAAGTTTAATATTTATTCAACTAAACAAATTTAAAAAAGGGCAATAATTTTTTACATTGGAAAAGAAAAAGCTGTATATTAAGCCCTATGAAGCTTGTGATTACCATGAATTAGTATCATAAAAGTGAAGGCAATTTTGGCAAGCTAGGGATGGAAAGAAATAAAGCGATTAATAATTTGTATGCTGACTTTCAAGAGCTTTATCTGTGATGAATTAGCTTTTTAAGAAAATCTTAAATAGCCACTGTCACTGAGATGATCTGGTGATGGCAGTGTCAGCAGAGTTCTCAGTATGGGCAACAGTGCAAAACATGAGTCCCCAGTAGCAATGCAACAAGTGCAACTCCATTAACAGAAACAGCAGCAACATTTCAGAGGAATAAATTGACGTATCAGTTCATAATTACAGGGGGTATCTCAAGTTTGAGAGGAAACACCAGCATATTTTCAGCGAGTGAAACTGCAATCTGGGTCAAGTCAATGAGCTCCATGAAAAAAAATACAACATCATAGCAGCAGCAACCACTTCCCACCCTGTGAGTCCTGTCCTGAGTGCAACCCCTCAGGGCTTGCACACCATTTCCCATTCTGCTGGGGAAAATCATTTACCTCTTGACTCTGGCTACAAACTCCTCTTTAACTTTGAGCTTTCCTCAGTGTCCCCACTCACTTGTCTGGAATTCCTCCCCCCCCGTGGCTCCTCCTGTCCCAGTATGCAGGCGGGAGAGGTTGTCACCATCATTTATACATTCCTCTCCCTCTCCCTCTCTCTCCCCTCTCCTCTCTCACCCTCATGATAAATTTCCCTCTGATTATATGTACAGAGCAAAAACTTAAGGTGTCCTAAATACAAGGAGAAAATATTCAGGTCAATATTGGCTGCTTTTTCCCAATTTCAAGAGCAAAATGCAATAGGGTGAAATAAACAGCATGTGGATTTTGCAAATCTTGCCCCTATCATTAAGCAGAATTCCTATAATGAAATGGAATTCAAACACAAACACTTCAGAGTGAAACAGCTTACTAACTGTGGCTTTTCAAGACAGACTCTTTTTACAAGGTCAGACTCAGCTTGATTTCACATAACTGAAGTTTCCTCCTTTGTTTTTACCTATGATTTTCCAGAATATACACAAGTGCTGATTTGTCAATTTATTAAGCATCAAATGTTACAGCCATCATTTCCCACTATCTTCCCAACAGCTTCCATCTTACTATGGTGTCTTTTAAGTCATTCATGTCAGCTTTAACAATCTACTGCAAAAGTAAAATGAAAAATAAAAATCCAGCCATAATTACTGCAGTTACTTGTCTTGTTAATAATTGTAAAGATATCTTTGTCCTTATTAATAAAGAAGTTATTTGAATCAAATTGCTCTTGGAAAAATAAAAAAAAACCCCAAACATTAAAAACAAATCAGGTTCAACACTACCTACTCTGAACAGCAGGACTGCTGGGGGCAATAAGGCACTAAGCCAGTTACACTTCTGGCTTACAGACAAAATTCAATGAACAAAGTTAGACATGACACCATTTAGCATGTCTACAGCAAGAAACATTAGGACTTAAAAATTTTCTTCACATTAAGTATGTTAAGCAAAAATAGAGATAAGAAAATTATAATGAATTTTTTTGTATAGCAGCTTACTTCCAAAATACATATTACATTAAAAATACAGAATGCACAGAGACTAAAATAAATTTCTGGTTAAAAAAGAAAACAACTCTCCTAGGTCTATTAAGAAAATAAAATAACACCACTAAGGATTTCCAGATGTTAGATGTGAATTAATTGGTATTTAGGCTTGTTTTTCCTTATAATTCTACTTCTTGGTATCTTGAAACTACAACTTTTGTTACATGTATGATGACCCAAACCCTTCATGGCCTGTCATATTTTAAATTTACAAAGCAGTATATAATCAGGAACTGGATAGAATAGAACTACATTCTTAAATCCAAATCCTAAAGGCACAAAATACTAATCACCGATTTCTTTCCTTCCAATATGGCACTAAATTACAGCGAAGACTTATAAAATCAATCTTGTGAATAGTTCACAGAAAATATGAGAATCATTGTACCCAAACAGACACAAGTTGCAATGATAGCTTACAAAAAAAATTACAAAAAATTAATAAAATTAAACAAATATGTCCATATATTAATGGAGAAATATTTAAATCATATAGAACCACATGTCACTTCATTGTTCAGATATTAATCAAGAAAAATAGTGACTTCTTGCACTTGTATTTCTATTAAGCTTTCTGAAGAAGTTAACTTAAAAAATATAAAGCATATGTACAACATATTGGCATAACATACATTTACAGACACATATGTAAAATGTACCTCAAACCAGAAATATTTTACATTATTATATGTGAAAAAGAAAAAGAGCTGCAAAATTTCTTAGCAGCATTCCTAAATTTTATTCAGAATAGCCTGTACTCATTAATTTTCTCCTAGTGAGCTCCTGTCAGGTCATTTGATTAATAACAATTTTGGAAGTATCCTGGGTTCTCATTTAGGTACAGTCAAGAATGCTTAAATTAATTTTTGATTACAAGTTTTCCTCTTTTCCCCAAAGGCTAAAAATGTATTAATGCATAACATAGTATGGAACTCAAAATTGCTTTTTGAGACCTATGTTTTATCTGATGACATTTTTTCTCTCTGCATTAATCTAGTCTTCTTGTTAACAGTTTCTATGAATAGTGTGTAACACAAAAGCCCTATGATAGATTGCAACAAAAGCTCTTTATTATAGTCTTGACAGAGACAGATTACTAATCCAGTGTTAATTTAAAATCAAAACCTTAGTACCAGAACTAAAGGTACCTTCACTGTGGTTTATCTTATCATAACATGCTACCTTTGAAAATTTTCTACCATTTTCCTTGAAAATAAATATTCCATACATTAACATTTATCTTTTTTACATAGCCCTTTGTCAATCCAGGATAAGACCTATTACAAGCACTCGTGAATTTTAAAGAATCTTACAAAATCTACCAAATGCACATAAAAATCAATGCCAATACACTTCTGTTGCACGGATACAACCACCTGCTTTTGAACAGACAGTATTTTGTGGCAACAAATTATAAATATTTAAAGAAAAGGTACCTGAACTTCCTGGCTGCTAGGCAAAGCAGCGTGGCAGGTACTGGGGGGATGAAGTGTTTCACCCTGGCTACAGCGCGGAGCAGCTGCGTTCCCCATCGGCACGGTCCGGACAACTTCCAGAGCTCCTCACTCCAAGGGAGCCCCTGGTCTGGGGCTCTGCTGATCACAGCCAACACCTCCCACGCTGCCCCTTCCAAACAGGCTGGCTCTTGCACCGAGGCATTAGAATTCAACACACAGTGCCCTGCCTTAACAACAGGGCTGTCCTTACAAAGGAAACACAGACACGCTCCCTCCCGCTGACCAAACTGCCCTTTTTCCCCAGACACAAGTGGAGAACCCCCTGAAGACAAAGTGATTAGGAAATAATTATTCCTTTGGTACCAAGCTACAATGGGTAAATATTAAATTATGATGTGCCAAAAATGAAAGAAATAGCTTGCTGTGTATTGGTGAGGAAAGGGAGGGAGGGGAATACAAGAGTCTGGGCATTGTGTTGATCTTACTGATGAATCGGAGAAAGAAATTGCATATTACTCAAATAATAAATGATGTCAGGCACCTACAGTAGTAATTAGACCAATGTACAGAGGACTGTGACTTAGAAACAGCACACAAGGCAGGAGCTACTTACGCAGTTCCTGTATACTAATTCAGCAGTGATACACACTGTATTAACTAGTACTCCCTTCCCAAAACAAGTAACAGGTGTCAACAACAACTATTGGCAGCTTTTCATGACTCAAAACATTATCAGGCATTTGAAGAAGTGATGTTAGCACTGCAAGAGCCATGAAGGAGACATGTATTTAAGAACAAAATCTTCCCTGCACTTTATGCTATGACACCAAGTGCCTAAATGCATTTTATACTTAGATACCAAACCCACAAATGACAGATTATTGGCTTTGATTTTCTTTTTCACAGTTTTAAAGGAGGAATTAAGGTATACCAACTATCAAGTGGGATATAAAGATGTGTAATATCTTACTATTAGCTGAGCTTCTTTGTAGATGAATTTTCCCCTCTTGTGAACAATGGAATTCCTGAGAAGAGGATTTGTTGCAAAAAAGTCAATGCAAAGAAACATTTTTTCCTGTCTACTGCCATTTATGTTACTTAACATGTTTGAAGAGCCATGCTGCAGAAAAAAGGTATTAACATCTACAGAGAAGTTGCTTACTTTTGAACTGAAATGCTATTAAATATTCCACAGTCCAGAAACACTAATGATGATTTAATAATTATTTATATTGTAATATATAAAATAGAAAAATATATATTATTTTTAAGATTATTTATATTGTGGCAGGCTAGAATCAGATCATTACATCCTTCACTTGGTGTAACAACAGATCTCCCCACCCAAGTGAGTTAAAGACTTGCTAAGTAAAGACTGGAGGACTCAGATGTGCCTGTTTTCTAAGCAGTGAAGTCCTGTATGGGACAATAATTTTTTTCCATTAAAATATCATCATTTTAGATAGGGTATTTCTAGTAATTTCTTGGGTAATCTCTTACAACTACACATCACAAATACAAAAATGTGTCAATTCTCCCTCTTTCCCTCTGAGCTTTGTTTGCATACTTTCAGATTACATACATTAATTCTTATTTCTCACTGTCTGTAACATTCAGGTATTTATAGACATCACACCCTTTCTATGCTAGCAATTCTACTAAGTTATAAATTTCTGCTCCTATTTAGCAGGAAAAAAATTTGAGGCATCCAGATGAGGACCACAGAGGACGATCAGATGGCTGGATCACCTCTCCTATGGAGATAGGCTGAGAGTTGGGTTTGTTCACTCTGGAGGAGAGACAGCTCCAGGGAGACATTACAGCACCTTCCAGTGCCTAAAGGTGGCTGCAAGAGACATGGAGAGGGACTTTTTACAAGGGCACATAATGACAGGAGAAGGGAGAACGGCTTTAAACTGAAAAGTTACAGTTAAATAGATATTTAATGTTTAGATTAGATATTAGGAAGAAATTCTTCACTGTGAGGGTGATGAGGCACTGGAGCAGGGTGCCCAGAGAAGCTGTGGATGCCCCATCCCTGGAAGTGTTCAAGAGCAGGCTGGATGTGGCTCCAAGAAGCACGACGTAGGGGAAGGTGCAGAACTAGGTTATCTTTAGAGGTCCTCTCCAGTACAAATAATCTTATGTTCTGTGAATACTTTTAATTATGACATCATTTGTTGCTATTGCCTACTCTAAATTTCCAACTGCATAAATTCAATCTTGCAAATTCTTTTTTCCCCCAATTAAGTTACTTGTTTGGATGTCCTTTGAAGGTTGAGGTCTGAGTTCCAGACTCTCAAGCTCCTGGTCCTTTCAGTAGCTATTCTGGAATGAAATGAGAGTCTTAACAGAATGACATTTAGAACTTGCAATAGGAAGTTTTTTTCTATTAGCCTGATTTGTATGACTTCCAGTGAATAAATAAATTTTTTACCCAAAATCAAGGAACCTAGTCATGCCAATATTTATTAAGAAGAAATGTGAGCTATTTGCCCTTGTGTCATAACACCAATGAAAGATTATATAAAAGAATCAGTATACATTTACCAAATTTATGTAGCAAGTAGGGATTACATGCATGAATGTTTTTAAATGTGCTGTATTTTAATAAATTAATTTTAATATTCCATAGTTTCTGCAAGCCATAATTTAAACCCCTAAAATACCTCATAAGGAAAAACTTATTTTCCAGAAAAAATTAGGTTTTTTTGTAATTCTGTAAGCAGCATTTATAGTCCTCATATTTACATAAGTATTTTCCCATAAATTTAAATACTCAAGTTAATTATAAACAGCATTTATTTTCACTGTCCATGCCTGAGTTTGAGAAGTATTCTTGCCATGAAATGAATAAACATTGGTGAGAAAACTAATTTTTTGTGAAGATTAGAACTAATTAAAGCTAGTCCTCTCAAGGCTTATGTGTCATGGTTGATTGTGAGCTTTAACTAAAGCTGTTCCCATGATTGGGATATCTGTAGAATGCCTTCCCTCTCTGGTTTCCTCTAGCTATTTACATGTAAACTAACACTGTCACCTTTCCATTGCCTGTAACATTTGCAAAGACATACATTTTAACAATATGTACAGGAGCTCAGCAACGTTTCAAATATCCGTTCCCTATGAAGTTTCTCTTAGATTTGGCAGTCACTTAAAAATATTGAGATGAAATAGGAATCAGACAAACAGACAAAGAATGACTGCATTCACCTCATTTCCTTGACTCCAGGTATGGAAACTTGATTTTTAAAATTTTTAAGTTGGTTTTGTGCTATGCATCAAACAATCATTATTTAAACCTACTGGCTGAAGTAACTGAAGGCACAAACATAAAGAAGAACATTTTGAAATTCACACATCCTTGTACTTTAGGATTTGGGCTTGGAAAGACAAAATTCATGAAAATGAAAACTACAGTTGGCAAACTGGAGACGCCATCTCAGTTTCAAGCAGGGAGAAACTAGTCCCATTTGGAAGCTTTTCAAGGGAACTGGGTCAGAAGAGCGTTTTCAGTTGTGCATTCACCTTACATCTTAATAGAGAGACAGTAAAGGTACACCTTCGTGGCTTATGGCATCAACAGGATTAAGTCACCATGAGCAGAAAACCTGCAGGTACATATTTATCGAGGAAAAGAAGGTGTCCTTAGTCTGCAGGGAGAAAACATCCTCAGGCCCAATACATGTGACAATCATAGCACCTCCTATGATAAGGGAAACGCTGACTTAGCACAGATCTCTGTTGGCTCCTTCAAGGGAGTCAAGGGACCACATACAGGAAAAGAAGGTAAATCTGTTTATTCTTGATACAATACAGCAAAAAGATTAGCCCAGCCAGCCACAAGGAAGGGCAGATCTAGTAAGGGAGTTAATAAACTTGACTCTTTCTCTCTTAACAAATATTTAGCAGAGAGTAGATAGTGAAAGAATAGGGATGTAGAAATGAGATTATCATTAGCTGTCTCTACAGGGAGCTCTGAAAAGATAGCTTGGAATTGTTAGACTTTGAACTAGTACATACAATTATTAAGTAATAAAGATGCCTCAAAGGTAGATAATGTAAGAACTCAATAATTTCAGTAATTCCTTTTGCAATTAAGATATGCTAACTGTAGAAATTCAGAGAATTTAAGACATAGCATTAGACCAGAACTGTATAAAATGCTACTTGTCAAATATAGGTGCTGTCAACAAAATACTAGTTTCAAGCATAGGAGAAGATAGGAAATGGACATGTCTGTGAAGACACCAGTATAGTCACTTCAGCTACCTTTGTGGACAGCAGTTGGAAATCACCACAGCCAGCTCAGTGCTGGAGTTTCCACAGAATGCCCAGAAATCACATGTGCCTAAAAAGAGCCATCCATTTAATTCACTTTTTTCTCTTTTTTTAACCAAGTACATATGGAACAAACAGGAAATCAAAAAGGCCTCCATGTGCTTCAGGTTAACTCTATCCATCCTCTTTGAAGCACAGGCACCGAAGGTAGGATGACTCTTGCTTCCTGAACAGCAGGCTGATGTTTGAAGAACTCACTCAAGAAATGGAAAGACTGATTAAAGGATGGACACAACATAAAGAGGAAAGAATTCATGCCTCCCTTACTGCACTAATCAAAAGCATTAAGCCACAGAACAATTTTGTGTGAAGGCACTTGAAACCAAGCAAGCAAACAAGGAAGTCAAATCTTATCCAGAAACTGGGATATTAGCTGCAAGTGGCCGAACTTAGTTCTCGGATCTTAATACCAGAAAATAATTATGCACCTAAAACATATACAAAAAATTTTATATGCATAATAAATACATAATATACAAATATATTACATTATAAATGTATTTTGGTGTGTATTATACTTATATATTTATTATTTATTAATTTATTTGTGATAAATATTTATATTTATAGAAATTATCTAAAAGTATATAATTATAAATTATATAAATATATAATGTTATAAATTATATATATATTCATTAGATAAAACCATTTTCAGAATTATTGAATAAAAAATTAGATATGTGTCCGTACAGTTTAATGTCCTGGTCACTTGAAAGGCATTTTTCCTCTATTTCTTAGGCCTTTCTCCCCTAGAAAGGGGAAGACGTAGGTTTCAATCACCTATCTTGTACCCATATTTTTCAGTGCTCTAATATGGCATAACCAATGAAATGTTCTCAGTCAGAGACAGTAATGACCACCCTCAGAGGAGATGAAATTGGTCATAGATCTAATCCTCAGCTCATCTTTTCAAGCTTCTCTAGGGAATAACAGAGAATTCAGGAAGCCGTGCACATACCTAGACAAATTAAGCACCTCTAAGCATGTGTGGGTGACTCAAGTTAAATGTCTCAATTAGGCAGGGAGGAATTTAATATAGTTATAAACATAGCCTTAAGCAGCCTTGGAAAAGAAACAGATTTTACTATCTGTGATATATATATTTTGGGTAGGATATGTCATGCTTAAACCACAAATCTAATCCTATGTAATGCAAAAGACAATGCTGTACAATCCTATTTATGAACTAAACTAATCAAGCTCCACCTTAAATCTAGTTACAACCTTGATACTAACATTAAATTTACAATTCATTCCTTAAATGACAAGAGACAATATGTCAATTCCTTTCAAGATTAATAATGAACATTATTTTTTTCCCATCTGAGAAGTGTTCTTCACTGACCACTTCCCTTAAAAAATTCTGTCTCTCCAACTGTATTTTTATGTTTTACTATCTTTCCTGTTTTATATAATTAAAACATATTAGAACTGAATTTAAGTTCATTAAAACCAGGAAACAGTATGCCTCTCTGAGGAAAGGACAAGTTGTGTAGTAAAGGAAGTTCAGAATACATTGATTAACATGTGAACTTTCTTTCAAGTCAGGAGGTGTTCTTTGGATATTGATTTTGGTTATTTTATTAACTTACAGATGAGAAAACTGTCCAAGAGTCTGGAATTGGTACATTGAGACACCAGTCAGGAACCCACACAATCTGAAGACATCCCAGAAAAAGAGCAGACATGGAATTTAACCTGGATTCGGCATAGGGGTGGGCTGTCATATGACACAGAATATCTGAGTCACTCAGTGTATGGGAAGAGGATGTAGGCTTGCAGGTGTTTAAAAGACATGTAGATGTGGCACTTGGGAACATGGGTTAGTGATAGCCTTGGCAGTGCAAGGTTATTGATTGGACTCTGTGAACTTAAAGGTATTTTGAATCAAAATGATTCTATGATTCATATAAAACTTCATGGCAATATTCACCCAACAAAATCAGATAATTTTATAAGTAAAACTAGCAAAATTAATTAATAAAAATAACATTTGTATGCAATAAAATCCTGATTTCAATGATAGTACAGAATATTTTTATACCACTAAAATTCTTAGCAACAAATTTGAAATAATAAAAAAAAGCTAAATTTCTATTTTTCCCAATAAATGTTATAACTAAAAATTGTAAATAAAATCCTTGCCTTACCTTAGATAGCACAGATGCAATCAAATAATAATAATCTGCTTGGTTATTCTTGGTTATTCTGCAAGATTTTCAATCAAAACCTTTATCAAAAGACCAGAAAATAACCAAGTAGGAAAGTAGAAAGCTTGCTAAAAAAAAACCACTACCTTTAGTGCAATCTGAAATAAATTAATGCTTCTGAATGCAACAAGTAAAAGCTAAAGCAAACACCAAATGCCATTTATATTACTTGCAGATCAATGCTACAAGAGACATGGCTACGCACGTAATAGAGTAGATAATGAGTTCCTACTAATAGTCTGGAGATGCTCTGCATGAGTAAGCAGGAGAGATTACCACACTGGTGACAAAACTGATGCTGATGTTTATTCACTAAGAGAACATGGTTTTATATTTATATATAGATGCAATGAAAGGTCCTGAAGACAAGATTTAAGAAAGAAAACTGAACTTGAATTGGCATGATACAATTTCTGCACATTTCTGAAAAACCACAGCAACTTCATCTGTTTTTATAATCCATAACCTCAGTTTTGTAGTCTTCCCAAGGACCTAGATTCTCCTGTGGTGAAAAATACTACCAGAATTCACTGCTGAACCTGGACTAAAAAGGCTAAGAAAATTACCAGCGTTGATAACTTATATTTAACTCACATGGCAGCTCCTACATTCTGGGAGTTCTATAAGAACTCAGATGATCATTGCCATGTACATGTTTAGATGAACTAAGATTGATCTTGCATGGCAACTCCTACGTGCTTGGAGTTATTCTATGAGTGTTGAGATGATCATTGCAACGCACAAGAGCCAGGGGGAGGGAGTGGCACAGTAATCTGAGTATTAGAGCAACAAGAAAGGAGGTTTCAAAATTTATATCTTGATCATACACTGAACCTACTTCCCTCTAAAGAACTAATCATAAAGAAACTAACCAAAAAAGCCAAAACAAAACAAAACCAACCACCCAAATAAACAAAACAAACCCCCAAAAAGCAAAAAAAACCAAAAAAACCACTCCAAAACCGAAAAAAAACAAAACAACCAAACAAAAATACCCCAAATCAAACCACCGAAAAAAACTCAATAGAAAGAAGACAACTCCTCTGTTTTACAATTTAAGCTACATCACAAGTCTAAAGCATCTTCTTCCAATACCCAATTTATATTAGGTATCACTACAGGGATAATATTTTGCTAATATAAGAGAAAAGGAAGAAAAAAGTAACAGTGACCTTGAATAAGACTTTACACTTATACCATTAAATTGTCATTGTATAAATATTTGGACAACCTTGTCCATAAATAAAAAGGATTAAAGTAATTGTCCAGCCCTTATAGTCATACAGTCATTCCTAATGAAGGCTGCAAGTTTACCTAGCCATAATTATTCTCTACTGCTGATATCACTGAAAAATATTACTGCTTATTAAAGAAAGAGTAGCATCTTGTCACCTAATTAGACAAAATAACCAAATGATCATGCAATACTTGGAGCAAAACCTTTGAGGATGAGGAGATTCTTGTTCCTTGTAGACAACATAACAGTAACAGTTAAACTGAAAAAAAGCTTAGGAACAGGTTTTTCTCACTACAAAAGTAGATAATTTCACTGTGAAGGTGCTTGGCTGAGTAAGTAGTTTTCAATCACCACCGTGTTTTTTTAGAAATTTCTAATAGCCAATATTGAATGAGCAGAAGACAAGTTTCCACACTTCTCAGAAGTCTGCATGAGACTTATATTTTTTGTTTTCAAGGGGCCTCAGTTTCTTCACTGCTACTTCCAACTTCCTTGAAGATCCCCTGTTTTTCTAAAAATAACTTCAGATGAGAATACCAATTCTAAAAATTCTCCTTTCAGCTTCTGGTCAGGATCACTGAAATAGTACTGAACATGTCATGGTCAGCATCCCTGGACATCAGGCTACAAAGGGCATGAAGCCTGCTGAAATGGCCCCACAGGGTGAGTTCCTTGGCATGAAAGCACTGTTTTCCAGAGACTTCATCTTCACTTCAGGAAGCCCTGACATTTCTTTCAAGACAAAGTCAACCCACTCTGCACTTTCGAGCAAAAACACCACAAGGAGCTCTGCCAGGCCTTCTCAAAGAAGAATTGCCTAGGGACAACTAGCAGAATTTCTTGCTGGTTTGAGTCACTTTGGAGAGACCCCAACTTGTCAGTTGAAGTCTTTAATCAGCCATCTTCAACAGAGCATGTTTTGAATCCCTGTTTGCTTTCCTAACCCCTCCAGACTTTGAGGGAAAAAGAGGCAGCAGCAAAGGCAACTTCTGTCACTCCTCCCTTCAGCTTGCTACCCTGCAGAGGTCACTCAACAAGATCTGTCTCTGTGTTGAACACATCCAGATGCTCAGGAGACTGAAGACTGCAAGACCCCACAATGAGCAAATCATGAGTGCTCCTGTGAGAGCTTTAAAAGACTTGAAGAATCATAGACCTGAGTAAAAGCAAGGGAAAGTTTCAGGTCATCTACAGTCCATTCTTCCACTACAAGGGAGGATCAATTACGCTCAAGTTATTACTGGCAAATGCTCAGTTAACCCGTCCTTAGAAACATCCACAGATGTCTTAAGAAGCCTTGCAAACTTTCCCAAAGAAAGCTGTTGCAACATTTCACATCTGCATCCATCTGCATAATGGAGAACAAGTATATTTCATTATACCGGTGAATAAATATTATTGCCACAAATAAAAAATATCAGGAAAACACAGAAGAAAAGATGGAGGTGTGATGGGGGGCAGGGGGAGAGTTATCACAACAGAAATTGCTCATCTAGGAAACAATCTAACCCTCAGAAAAATGTGCTTTGGTTTTATGCCTTGCTCAAAGCTGCAATAACACAAGCTCTGGCTAATTTAGCTTAAGCTGTCAATGGTGTCTGCTGATGTACTGAGCTGACAGTAAATGTCTACTACCTGTGAGGCAAATTTCAATTGTTACAAATATTGTACACACAGAGATTAAATTCTTAACTGGTAATGCTACTGGACTAATCACTTACATTTTCCTATTGAAAAAAGGAAGTTAACATTATATTCAGTATTCAAAAAGTTTTAAATTATCATCTTTGGCTTGGTGTATACTATGTGTTAAAGAAAGCCTGATACTTCTTTTAGTATTTAAAGAAACTCTTTAGAGATGCTATACAAATTAAGCATGAAGTTACTGCGTGCTCCTCTGTACTACAGATTTCCTCATGTGTTAATGGTACTAGATATAAAATAAGACAAATAGAAAGTGACAATACAAAAATATAAAGGAATGGGGAAGACTTTATCACAGAGCTCTGAAGAGCTGGCTGAATTTCAAACGAAGAACTTAGTGGGTGGGGGAGGGAACACAGAGAGTACTTATGTTATTTTCATTATTTAAACTACAGGCTTCCTGGAGCTTGTTCCAGAAATGAGGATGGTTAATCTTAAGTATTCTGTAAATTCCACAGATCAGCTGAAATGTCTTCTGAGGCATGGATTAAAGAACTTTGACAAGGCATCCCTAGCTCATGCATGGGCTAACTGCTTCAAAACACCATGCGCTAAGTCTGTATAGGTAGAGACTACACTCTACAAATCCTTCTAGGATAATTCTGAAGTGTTCAGGGTGTTAAAATTGGATAAAGTTAATCCAAAGAAAGCCAAATTATTTGAGCAGGTTCTCCTAGTAGACCACACACAACAAAGGGTAAAGAAAATTTTGAAGGTTCTCTTTTTGTGCTTATTATAATTTTTACTGCACTATCATGTTGAGATGCTATTTAGTGCTAGATGGGGAATTACACAACTACCCTGAAAATCTCACTTAGTTTTAGAAATCAAATCTCAAATAACTATGGAACCCTGACCCACTGGCACTGGACTTAGTACTGGGGATCAGAAGGAGGAAATGCTTATTATGCAACTTGGTTGTTTTTTGGATTTTTTTCCTAATTAAGGTAAAATGCCATTTCTTTTTTTTAAACAAAAAAAACAGTTTCTCCTTATAATGATAAGGATATACATTTAAAACAAAAACATTCTGTCAAGTATATTATTCTAATGTTGCTATTCTAGCTGATCTGTTCAGCTATTTGTTCCATTTTACTATTCTGGGCTTTCAACAGAAGAGCTGGAAAAAGTACTCATTTGCATATTTCTACATTACCAGTGTTTCTACATTAACAGCATGTACTATATAGCTCATACTTCCTCCCAGTGCATAGCACTGAAAACATATAATTTTGTACTTCTTCCCATTTTTTCTTTTCCTTAATTTTATATACAATTATATTTTAAATTTTGTTTCAAATGCTTAATTTTATCAAATTATTAATGTCTATTTTTCAATATTTATGGATGCATTAATAATTCAGAATACATTATTTATACTTTCAGCATTAGAATAGGAATTGAAAATTCAACGGACCATTTTACATCAATTTCTTGTCCTAAATAAAAACATTAATATATCAGGCATATCAGAAACTTTGTGGAAGGAAGCCTGGGAACAAAATATATACAAACAGTGATAACAGAATTATGTAACAGAGAGTTTGAAGACAAATCTAAGTAACAAACTAGCCTTTCAGCAGCTAGAAAACAAGCTGGATTGAAATTTTAGACAGGAATAAAAGGTTTTGCTGCATATTGCTACCTGCCAACCGTGATAGTGACACCAATTATAACAGAAGCAGCACTTGCTAACAGACACCAGAGATACAGCAACAGCAGAGCATTCAAATGCATTCAACATATATGTAGATGGAAAAAAACCAAAACAAGTACGACATTTTTTAGATCTCTCAGATCAGAGGTCGTTTCATGGTTAGCATGACAAAACAAGTAACCATTGGCATGTGACCTCACCAGTGCTGAATACAGGCAGACCACCGCTGCCCTGGTCCTGCTGGCCACACTACTTCTGATACAGGCCAGAGTAGTCATCTGGGCACAGCTGGTTCATGGTAGCTCCTGCTGACCAGCACCCCAAGGTCCTCTTCCACTGGGCAGCTTTCCAGCCACTCTGCCCCAGCCTGTAGTGCTGCTCTCCAAGAGCAGGAGTCAGCACTTCACCTTGTTTAACCTCGTACAACTGGCCTAAGCCTCTACATCCAGCTTGCCCAGGTCCTGCTGTACAGCCTTCCTGCCTTCCAGCAGATCAACACTAGTGCCCAAGTTGGTGTAATCTGCAAACTGACTTGAGAGAGCATTGTCTAGATCTTCCACAATGGTACTGAGCAGAACTAGCCCCAGTACTGACTCCTGGGGAGAGAAAAATTACTTCCTGAAGCAATACTTTCAGAAAGTGAAAGTTATGTAAAAATGAGGATGGCTGTCAAAACGTCAGAAGGGGCTCCTAAAACAACTGAATTTTTCTAGGCAAAAGTAGAGACTACTGAAGGATATCATATCAGAAGTGCAGTGCCAGAGAACACAATAAAGCAAATGCTGGTACAGGGTAAAGTGTAAATTGCTGAAACAACTAAAACATTAAATCATTAAAAAACAAAATCATTGAATCAATAAGCAGAGGTTTAAAAGTGAAAGTAACTAAGCTATGGTACAAACACAAAAATTAACATATTACCCAGGCTCCATAGTATCTGTGCAAGGATTCTAATAAAATACAGGATGGAACAGCCAACTTACTAAAACTTCTTCAGTACCTAAACTGGAGCTGACAAATGCAGGGCCAAGCTTGAGTAACAAGGAAATTCTGGGGAGTACATTTAGGTAAGCATGAGATTTGATAATAGAATGTGTCATAAAGAACAGAATTAGTGAACATTTCATTAAATGCAATCCATCAGTGAGGAACCAATACAGCTTCTATGAAGGTAAGTCTCACAAGAGCTGAAGTTCTCTGCAGGGGTTACACTCATGCACAAGGGTGATCCGGCTCATGCAGCCTACTCACCTTTTAAAAATGGCTGTCACCAAAATTCCTCACTAAAAATTTTTCTAAGCTGCTGAAACATAAAAGCAAAGTTTGTGGAAGAATAACTGATTAAAACAGAGGAATCCAAAGATCAGAGTTCAGACTCTTACCATGGAGGAGAGTAACTTGCACAGGGAGCTGTACTGGGAACTGATTAACACATTCATAAATAACATGGGAAGGGAGAAGGAGAAGGGGATGGCAACTCTTCAGGGAAGTGAGAAAATCTACTGATAGCACATACTGCAAGGTAATAAAGAGGAGCGCCTTAAAGACCAGAATAAATGCTTATCAGTCTGAGGGATCAGGCAATAAAACAGTTGGTGAAATTAAATTTAGATTCATGTAAAATGATACATGTATGGAAAACTAATCCTTGCTTCATATATAAAACAAAAGCTCTTAGTAGCAACGCTAAGGAGCAGAAGAGATAATTCCATGAAAGCATCAGTTTGGCGTTTGGTGCTTGGCCCCTAAAAAAAAGCAAATTAAAAAATTCAAGAAGCATTATGAAAATTAAAGAATATTAAGAAGAAAAAGAGTATCAATCAGAAAAAAATATTCTTTATAATTCTATAAAATTACACTTGTTCCATACTTTAAATATTGCATGAATCTTCTGCCTGCTTCTCTCAATAGAGAGTGGAAAAGGTTCCAAGAGGGCAAGAAGGATCTATGGTATGATCTGTCTCCATACCTGGAAAACTCAAATGCATGGAATGCTTCTGTGTGCAAAAAACATGAGTTTGGGAGCTACTGTAACAGAGACCTTCAAAATATTTAGTGGAAACATCTTACATAAAGATTAGGTATTCATGTTTTCTTCCAAAAAAAGCAAACAAATGGATAGCAAAAAAGGTAAGAGGAGCCAGGTTCAACACAAATGTGGCTGGACTTCAAACAACAAGCAGCAGCGCCATGGACTTTGTGCAGGGGACACAGAATGCAAGTTCACACGACAAAATCAAGGGAAGAACAGACAAGCACCTATGACAGTTCACTGCAGGTTCCTAAACAGACTAATTCCCAAGAGTTCACAAAACCCTCAAGATGAAAATACTCAGAAGCTGAAAGAATATTAGTAGGTATCATACGGCCTAATCCTATTCTTACTCTCCAAGCTTCTGCTAGTGGTGGCTGTTGAGTATGAATATTGAGCAAGACAGATTGGTGCAGAATTCATTTTCGGGTTAGATATTTGGAGGCAATTTTCCACAAACTAACACACAATTACATTATAAAGGCTGAAGTAAGGGAGTACAATCATAGCTAATAATTTTGCAGTAGCTTAAGTATTTAAAGGAAAAGCACTCAAATTCCATTCTGCTGTCCTTGAACTCATGATCAGGTGGAAGTTCCTTCTTTAAAAGTTCAAACCCTTCTTGCAACTTAGTCATTGAACCTGTGAAAGCTAGGTATGATTGCTCCTACAGTAAATAGTTTATGTATAGTTCTTTACTCAAATTAATCTTTGAATTTTAGGTATTTTCCTGTGTTTCTTGCTCTGCATTGCTCAGCCAGCAACAGACAGACAGACTTAGGCAAGAAAGTCCAATATGGCCAGTCCCATCATACGATTCTTCTTTAACCAAGTTCCAGTTGGTATCTACTGCAGGGCAATAAAACTTTAATGGAAAGCTATTTCAGAACCACAAAACTCTGTATGGCTAAACACTCCTTCCAGTTTCCAACCTAAGAGTATTCATGCCCACTCTTATGGATACTTGCTCTTTTGCCAAAACTATTGTTTATCTTAAGTAACTCTTCTTCCTTCAGCGCTTACCCTCTGATGTACTTAACATGGCGGGGGGTGTGTCACAACTCCTTTAAACTTGTGCACAGCAAATAAACCAAAATCCTACTCCTTAGCTGCATGTATTACATGCATATAATCAAAAATAAATAATATATATAATGATAATATGATAAATAATAAGATATTGTAATATATAATTTCTGAATACAAAACTTGAAATTAGATCTTTCCAATGTTTTGTAAAATGGTGCTATTTTATTTCTAGGTTTTTCAGAAAATTTCATCTGATACAGACTAATGGCAAATTTGCCTTTTGCAGAATTCAGATTAATTTTTGCTTGGCAATTACTGTCTAGGTCAGTCAGGGCTTCTCAAGTTTTCTTATGCACTATTCTATGGATAAATGTAAAAATGTTTCTTTTGACATTTGCACTTTCTATTACATTTCACCCTAATCAATTCAGTCTTCAATCTTTCACCATTTAATGAGGCTTTCCAATTCCTCATCTACAGGTGAGAACATCAACAGTTTCCCACCTTCTGTCTACTGATTAAGACTGCTATCTCCAAGATACTGTTGTAAGCCAACAGGAGACAAAAAAATTAATACAGAAAAACAGAGGCACAAATTTTAGCATTAGTATTGCTGGTACCTGTTTAGGTAGGCATTTGACAAGAAGCTACAAGAAGAGTTTTGATGGATGATAATGAAGTAATTTTACAGATTAATGAACATCATTAACAGCAACATGAAAACCAGCAGAGTTCTGTATGAATGTGCATGCAAATTGCACCTGGAAAGTTTTCTTTACACATGCACTGACCATATTGTAATATAATGTGCACTGAAAACCTTTTAAAAGATTTTGGTTTTTGTTTTTTTATTTACTTGTGTTTCTCTTCCATTAAAGATACATCCATTAGGAATCAAAGATAGGGCTGCTTTCAGAATGCTTACATGAATTTTTTATAGAACAGAAAAATTGAATATTTTATTCTCTATGTACAGAACTATCAAAAATAACAATGTGCCTTAAGTATCTCACTGAATTAACCGTACCAGTTTTTAACTGCTCTTGTTAAAGTGTATCTAAGGGTCATATACAAAATTAAAAGGCCTGCACTAAAGGACATAGCACAAGAAAATAGCTGGTTGGTTCTAGAGATCTAACTCACTGGCTTCAGTAGGTACCTTAATTGTCTAGACACTGTATGTACAGCTTTAGGTATAGAAAAACAGTATTCACAACACTCAGTATCCTGAGTAGAGGAAATACCTTCAACTACCAAACTGAAATGTGCAAGAAAAATGTGTTTCTGAAATAGCACTTCTTATCTTTTTAGATACCCAAGCTACACTAGAAGTAAGCACCTCAAATTATGCTAAACATTTTCAACATTCAGTTTTTTCAGGCATGTTGCCTGTGTTCAGACAATTGGATTAATTTGTGCTATTGCCCATAACATCTAAGCACTGATGCACTATCAGGAAACAATGATTCACTAATCAGAAATCCCCATCTACTCATATCCATCCTTCATGGGGAACCTTCTTTATAGAATGCCTTAAGCACCTGGATAAAGGCATTGTTTCTGAAATTTGACAAAGAAAAAACAGCTGTGGTTTGGGCTTAACACCCTACTGTCTCCTTGCATCGAATGTGCTCAATTAATGCCTCCTGGTTTATATTACTGGAAGAGTGAAGTAGCACAAGTGTCCAGCCATGATTTCTAAATAGCCTTTTCTGGAAGCTGGACACCTAAGTATGATGTTGGCTCTATCTCCAGGCCAGGAATTGGCACAGTTTTCAAAGATTATGGAAGCTTTTAGTAGAAACTTTTAGACACTAGTGGCAGCTAATTAAATTTTTCAGTTGTTCAGATCACACTCTTGACTTTGGAAATCTGACTCCCACGCAAAGTCAAAGCTGGGAAGGTATTTCAGAGTAGAATAGCTGTGTAGCCTTCCCCTTTCTTATTCTTACCCAGCTCCATAGACAGAGTACGAGATTTTTTCCTCCGTTTTGGCTTGGCTCTGCACAGCTCTTAAGCAGCACTTCACATATCTGTTTTCCCAGAAATTCACCTTTTGATGCTTTAATTTAATTAAGTTGGCTATTTTACATGTATTTTTCCTAGCATTAGTTATTTTTTTTCCCCCCCAACATCAATGTTACTCTACATTAACAACCGTGGTGACAGGAAATGTCAATAATTTCTTTAGCACCATACTTTCTTAAATACTTTTTAAATATATGATGAACATAAATATTTTTATATACTCATGCCCAATCAGTCTCTAAAATTTTAAAGTTCCATTTATTTTTAATACACTTACTCTCTAATCCCCTCTGCCCTACTGGATTATCCCACAGCAAGGCATATCTCAACAAAATCGTACGCTTTCAAGACTTCTGACAATTTCTATGCTTACTTCTACCTTAAGTCAAGGTTGTACATATACTCTATGTAGAATTGTATACAAAGAGATTTCTAGCACCTCTCTTGCTCTCATGGAGAGAAACATATGGAGCTTACTATCACAAGCAAAATCAACTTATCGCCATAAATGAATTTTTAAACCTTATGAAAACAAAACAAAACAGGATAATAAAAGCTGTACTGTTACAACTATAGGGCATTCCCCAGTTTTACAACACAGAATATATATACTCATAGAAATGCAAGTGTACACACACACACAAGAAAAACCAGCTGAAAGACAGATGGCTCGTCAAACACAGGGATATGCTTGTGAATTGAAGTCATCAATATACAAGATAGGTTTGAGAATGTTGTGGTCAGTTTTCTGCTACTCACACTTTTCCAGAATTCTAGAGCTTTGTCTACACTTGAATTATAAAAGAAAAAACAAAACAAAAAAAACCAACCCCAAAACAACAACAAACAGGACCACACACCCAAAACAAGCAACCCTAAACTATTATTCACTTTACTTCCCAAAGTTCAGTTCTGTCAGTGTTTAGGTTTTTTTACTGGTGAGTGCCAACACACTTTGCTGGTAGGAAGCAAAAACAGCTTCTATCATTCACTTTATCACTCTATTAACAACATTTCTCAGTGGTAGTACTAGATTTGAAACAAAAAACCAAACAAACCACCAACCAAGTGTAGATCAAGGCACAGAGAAAATATTTTTGATTTGTGACTTGCGCAGGCATACCCTGTGAAAATAAATCTGCCTTAATCCTCTTGCCTGAAAAAATCTGAAAGTTCTTTCCAAGCACTTTAAAAATGCAGTCTCTTTAATAACTTTAAACTGCATTAGTAGGGAAAACAGCATTGTGCAATGAACATTTAAACCAATCTGCCTTCAGTTTTCTCTGTATATCTACAAGATTCATGAAAAAGGAATAAAAGTTTGCATCTGATAAGCTGTTTCTACAGATAAAGTTAGCTTTTGTCCAGGAATCTACTCCTTCCACAAACATGCTGGGAGCTTTCTGCAGAGCAACTTTCCAAATAGTTCTGGCAAAGAAACATCAGCTGACTCTGAGGAGGAAAGACAATGGACATTATGAAGATGCTCTCTCCTAGAAGCAAGATCTGAGGGACAGTTTGCCAAAGAATTTTTTTGTTCTTAAGGCCTTAGCTTATTTTAAGACTACAGAAGAGGCATTTGGTCATATGTTTGAACAACTGAGAACACAAGATGATCTCATGCCTAACACAAGAAATGCTATCTATATTACAATAAAGTATCTTAGATTAATTTATTTGAGACAAGCTTGGAATTTTTAATCAAACCATTTCAACAATCCTGGGCAACAGAGTTCTGCAGAAATTCTGGACTTGATCATATATTTCTCACTACCAACTAATAGTTGAATGATTATGGTATTATATAATATCAAGACCAGGATACATAGCGAAGTAGCAATGATAATGATTTTTTCCAACACAAACAATGTATCTCTCTCTTGATTTGTTATGGCACTCTTCAACCTGACTCCAGTGGAAGTACTTTCAAGGACAAGGGACTCACAATTGATGGTGCATGTACCTTATAGTACCTTCTTGACTAAAGTCCTTGGGTTATACTCAAGCCAACACAAAGCTGAAGTCTTAGATTGTGGTTTCCATTGTCAGTGGTCCACTTAACACTAAAAAACCCCAACCAACAGTACAACAAAACAGCTCAGGAAACTGTATCGTAAAATGTGGATTCTGAACACCAACACAGAAAGATCACCTTCACCTACCTTAATTAGTTGACTACAGACAGATGCACTAACAGGTTCACAATTATGAAAGGCCATTTTACCCTTTCCTTGGGTGATGTTACCAAGATAAAAAATTATTACAAGCCAAGTTGAAAGAACTGAGTTGCAGTTGCCTACCTTAAAAGCAAAGATTAGAATTTCTGAAGCAAAAAAAACCTCTACCATATTTAAGGCTTCCTGAAATGAATAGACTTTAGAAAAGTAGTATTTCCTTTCCTCTCAAAGTTGTTCCCATCACTAGAAGGCAACAGCATCAGTCACACTCCACTTACTCTCTTCTGTTGCTGTTACTCATGCTTGTCTAAAGTTGTTCTAATCCAGTAGTATTTACCAGCACGACTTGAAGGGTAGGTTAATGGACTGCTTTACAACCTTGGTGCCAATTCTGCTAAACAAAATTTTTAAAACAGGCACAGACACCAGAACTGTAGTCATAAATATGCACAGAATTTTTAGTGTGATTATTGTTATCATGCTAAGCAGCCAGAGTAAAAACAAGTAAAATAGTTACACTGTATTTTTTTAAAAGCCAAGGAAATACACAAGGGTTTTGTTAAGGAAAAAAAGTTCAAATGTCACAGCTAAATCAGCAGATATAAACCAGCTTTTTAAATTGCTACTTTAAAGAAAAATCAATTGAAATAATAAGCTTGCCATAGAATATACTATGCAAATAATGAAAGAGAGAAGGCTGTATGTCTTTTTTTAAGTTATTATGTAATGCACTTACTCAATATTGCAATACAGTCCCTAAACTGGTTTAGATTGAGGTTATCAGCTCAATTCTATTAACATAATGCCATGATGAAAATCAGGAAAGAAAAATCTATAATGTACATCTTTTTAAGACCCACTCTATGAAATAAGATACATTTACCATGTCACCCAAAAATATGAAATACGCATTCTAGAGAATAAATGCTGAAGTTTACTTTTGGCACCTTTATAGAATTATAGATTAATAGATTAATTACCTTTTTCTTCCTTTTAGCAAAGGAGAGCTCAAAATTTCAGACAGAAAACTCAGGTATTATTTAAATATAAAGAAAACTTATATGATGTGAGATCCCAAATTTATCATAGTAAAAGAAAATTTCATGCTCTATTACAATGTCTGAAAATAAGCCTCTCAATGAGAAATAAGATTCCAATCCTGTGGAAATCCCAGGCCTACAAAGTCTTCTAAAAAAGAATGTTTTCAGAGTTCTACTCTATCAAAACAATTTGTAGTAACGGGATCAAAAGTCAAACGGATGTGAACATATTAAAGACAGAAGAAATTTTAAAAAATAATCAACTTTGCAATTAATAGTCTATGTTTTGTACATACAAGACATTAATGATAATGGATTTTATTTTGGTGTTAAAAAAATATTGGTTGTACTCAGGGGTCCTGAGCACTAGTTCTCACTTTAATTTTTACCTTCTACCTGAAGGATGACTAGTCTGCAATTTTGCTGTATTTTATCACAATTACCACAAGCCTCCACAGTTAGTTCCATTGAGGGCTGTTTTTGTTTTGTTTCATGCACTTTGAGGGGGGGAGTGGAGATTGTTTAGGGTTTTGGTGGGTATCTGTTGTTTTTTCTCCATTTAGTTTTGTTTATCTGTTTGGGGGTTTTTCTCCTCCAAAAAGAGCTTTTTAGCATGACTATTTGTTGTGCAGAACCCTTCTTTCCACTATTTTAAGGTCTTTCACAGAAAAAGTCACAAGATCTCAAAACATCCAGCTTAGGATCCCCTTTTTTTTCCCCCCACTAAAATACTGCATGGGGAGTAGGAGGTATGGGAAGGTGCTGAAGGATCACCTGTACTTTATACCTCAGTGAGTCTGTACATTTCAGTGCATAACACATAATTTTATTCAAGCCCTAGAAGCAAGATCAAACAAAACCATGCTGTAATTTCCACCAGTGGTCCCAACCACATCACGGGTATTTATTACAGGGAACAATGCCATCTTCTTCCTACTCTGCATAGCTCTCAGCTGCTCATCTCTCATTCTTTTTCCAGTTTTTGAGCACAGTAAATTGAAAATCAGAACTGAAAGAAAAGCCAAGCCAACCCAACCCACAAATAAAACACCTCTGTACAGAAAGACAAAATCCATGTATTTCAAATCATTATGCTTCTCTAAGGAATTTCAATCAACTAAAAATCCAGCCATTCATCTAGAATTAAATAACTCATTCAAGCTGAACAGTATGGGTTTTATTACTACTGTTCTGTGAGTATAAAAATCAGAAACACAACCATTGCCTTTGGACTAGGCAGGACTTCAGCTTTTTCACAGCCAACTACCTCTCCTTACAAACCTACAACATTGTCAGTATTACAGAAATTCTTAGTTTCTGTATTAGTGTCTGTTTAGAAAAAATTTAGAAACACCCCAGGATTGGAGGTAAATTACATATAACTACTTACATTTTTTGCGTGCTGAAGTATGTACATTCTACTCTTCCTCTGCCTTCCAATCCTACCATTGTGTATAAATGTTAAACACAAAACAATAGTTTCCTTCTACATGTAATTTTCCCTGCTTTTAGGTCTTCAACTAACTTGCTGATTTTCAAAAGAAGTCTAACAACACTGATTTAAAAATTAGTTTAGTTTTCTGACTCCTCCATTACTATATTTAATGAAGATGAAAGTGAAACCACTTTTAATGGAACATAAACTATTCTTCCAAGCAGCTGGTAAGTTTAGCTTCGTTATGGCCCCAGACGATGCCAAATCAGTATCTAAGCATTTCACTTGATATTATTAAAAGGGATAGAATATATTTACAATCTGTTTAAACAACAGTTTGAGATTATGGTTTTTTTATTTTCCTTTTAATTTTTAGAATTATTTAACCCATTATTAGAATGAGAAGTTTCAGAACACCTTTGGTGGGGACAGAAAATGGAAAGGAAAGAAGGGTGTTTTTTGTTGGTTTGTATTGGGGGGTCATTTCCTTTTTTTATTCCCATAGCTTCTGTTCATCTGTCTTGAGAATGATAAATATGATATAAGATAAAATTACTTTATTTCCCTTTGTCCATATCCTTATAACCCTTTGGTTTGGGTTTGTAAATAATAAATTTAATTAATATCTCTAACTCCAGCCTGTTTTGCTCCTGACAATATTTGGTGAGTGATCTCTTCCAACTCTTAAGTCATGAATCCTTCATTATATTTTCTCTCCCCTGTCCAGCTGCAGAGGGTAGTGAGAGAGAGGCTTTGGTGGGTGCCTGGCATCCAGCCAGGGTAAAGAAAGGCACTACATACATATTTCCCTCTTCATCTTATTTCTTCATATATTCTCTCCTTTTTTTTTTCTTTTTTTCTTTTTTTTTTTTCTGGAGTATGTTTCTTCTCTGCATTTCAATTCTGTTTTGGCACCTTGGATCTCTGATTCTTACTTCTTCCAGTCACCAAAAAGCTACATGTTGCTGGGTAAGAGAATGCATTATTCACCCAGAGTGGCAGAGGCACAGAAAAGAGTCTTAGGTCTGCGATCTGCCATAGGAGTTTCTGCAGACAACATTAAAACTAAGACAAAGAGGAAAACGGTATCATTTTTTTGAAGACACCTGTTGCTTTCCTGCAACATTTTCTGTGCATATACATGTAGATCTTAACTTTCTAAGCCACTCAATTTTTTCCCATTCTCTCTATCTGTGTAAACTAGGCTCAAAACCTTAAGATTAACAAATATTGGGCACAATGTAAATTGCCTAAAGTTGCATTTACCAAAGTTTTCTATATATTTATTTTTATTGTACTGGATGAATCTTTATGATCTCTCTTTTGTTATTGAGATAAAATACGAGTAATTCCTAAAAACTTTTAATTACTGGGATGGGGAGAATAAGTCTTGAATTTACATGACCAGACAGAATTCTACAAAACTTATGACATTTCAAATGTATTTTAGCAACTGTTACTGCTATTACATATCACACAGAAAACAGAATTGTATGATATATATAGAGGAACACGTGCCAAGACATACAAACTGTACTTTTCAAGATTCCAATCAAGCCACTGACAGGAGTCGTCTGAAACTAAAGTAGGCATAACTATAATTAGTTGTAAATGTGAGAAACATTTTTTCAGTCTTTCACTTCAAAACCATATGTACTAATATGATACATTAATTACAGTAAAACAAGTAAATTTAGACCTATGTGCAAGTGTGTGCGTAACTACACACTGGGTCACTCAGTGGTGCAGTAATTATCATTTCATCTGCTGCATGATTTTCTGTCAGCTTCTGAAAACATAGAATCCTAAAATGCATGCAACCTGAAGCCACCCACCATTCCAGATTATGTGCTGCAAAATAATTTTCAGCGTTATTTTTCTTTTCATTTCTCCTGCCTTCCCCCACCTCCTGCCCATTTTCTAAGGGAGGAGAAGATACAGAACATCATGAGGAGAATCTTTCATGATAATCACCATTAAAAACAAGCAAAAGAAGCCCACATGCTATAACCTTTCAGATATATGAAAAGCCATGACATGACAATGTATCATTATCTCATGATATATTCAATGTGACACTGCAGCAAAAACAAGTTAGCAGCTAATATGAAGGGATTTGATTACTCATTACAGTTCATTCACTGCAGAGAATCATGAAAATGGATCAGCACAGAGGCAAATGATCCTTACCCCAATGACAATTTCTCCATGTTATTGCTGAAGAAAAGAGAGCAGTGGAACTTAGGAACTTTTGTCACATAAACTTCCATCTGTCCTAAAAATGGAATACAGTTACTAATCCAGATGTGATTTTGTATGTGTTGACCACAGACTTTTCACTGCTGGTCTGCAAGCACCCAGGTAAACTCAGGCTTCTTTTTAACCAGAATCTTCTTTTGCTGCACCATCTCTACAATATGACACCTGCTGATACAACAAAGTTGTTCTTTGTATGTGTACAGTGGCAGGAATTCTCAGCTGCAGAAATTCGGAACGCAGAGGTAGAAGGTATCATGCACTATGACAGCCCCTCAAAATAATGCAGCTACAGGAGGTTAAGTTGCTTGGATCATTCTGAACCCATCCAAAGCAATTAGAAAGAATCCTCACTCATTTTACATCATGTCGGATGAACACACAGACCTAAAATTCACAAGGAGAACACAGAATCACAGACATTTCTCTGGAGGGACCACCAGAGATCATCTACGCCAAGCTGCCATTGAAGCGGAGACTATTACCAGTGTTAAAGCAGGACAGCCTTGGTTTTGATCCATCACGGTATAGAAACCTGAAAGTACAAAGACTACAATCTCTCTGAGCAAACTTCCATTCCTCCTAGAATGTTTCAAGAAGGTCTAAGAAAGACCACATTTGAAGATTTAAAAGCTCAGTTCCACAGAAAGCAAGTCAGAACTTTGGCCAATAAATCATAGAATCAGTGCATGTCAAAAAGACCTCTGAAGATCATTTAGACCAAGTTATGTTGCTCCAGGCCTTTCCAATCATGTTTTGAGTATCTCACAAATAGAAGGTCCACAATGTCCTGACAACCTTTTCCAGTTCCAACTAGACCCACAAAGAGAAAGTTTTTTCTTATGTTCAAATGGAATTTCCTGTGTTTCAGTTTGTGCCCATCATCTCTTCTCATGTCACTGGGCACCACTGAGAAGAGCCTGGCTCCATCTTCTTTACTGTTTTCTGTCAGGCATTTATACAGATTGATGAGGTTCCTCTGAGCCTTCTCTCCTCTAGGTTAAACCTCAGCTCCTCAAGACAATCCCCATGTTACAGATGCTCCAATCCCTGAAATCCTTTTGTGGCCTTTCACTCCAATACATTTTTGTCTCTTCCAAACACCTGAATGCGACTGTTGATGCTCCTTTCTGTATATCCAAATGTTAAAATAAATAAAACCATTAAAAAAGGCACCCAGGCAATTAGAGAAGGAAAAACCCACCAAAACTTGTCACCCACAGAGTCCAAATTTCCAGAAGCTTTTATTGATATTAGAATTAAATTAACATCTTCATTCAATACAGCATTCAGAGACTTTTAATGGCGTCACAGTGCAAACCTAGTGCTCATTGGGTAATGACTGTTAATAGTGCATGCACCAAGCAAGCGTAGTACGTGATTTGCAATTCCACAGAAAGCCTTCCGTAATTTTTTTTACATTCATGAAAAGCAGTTAGAATTAATTTCCCCAGAGAAGCTAGGAAAGAATTACCTTTAGTAATTTCAAGTAAACTTCAACTATGCATTAAGGGAAAAAATTACCTGAGATCACAAAACATTCAAAATGCATGCACTTTTCTATTCTGTAAGCACAACATCTCTCTGTACAAACTAAACAACTTCACATATTTGCTACAATAACAGCTTTGCAGCTCTGAATAACATCGACAATTGTGGTATCTTCTGCTGGCTTAGAATTTATTATGCTAAGAATATAAATGCAAGCAGGCAAACAAAATCTCTGTTAGCTTCAGGGATATAGATGCTATTCCAAGCTCATAAATGAAGAAACGTAGCAATAAAGATTAATGATCCAATCCTGCAAGATTATGTAATCTTCAAATGCATTTCAATGCAAATCGAGATAAAACAATTTGTAAAGTTTGCTTTCTAAATATCATCCCATGCACACAAAGCCCTCAAAAATCCTAATTATCTGCCCTGCCTGCAAGATTGCAGGCTAGGAAACAAGATTCAACATTGTTCTTGCCAATAATTTTCAACTCTACATAGTATGTGGTTGGTTATATCCCAGACACTGAGAGAAAAGCAGGATCACCAGAATGCTTTCAGCCTCACAGGAGCACGACCATTTCCTGAATGAGGTAATTCAAGATTCACATGCAAACTGCTATCCCAATGCACTTGACAGGTAGTCCACACTCTGTTTAGGACTTTCAAATGTGGCCAGGAGAAAAGGGGCTGCAGATAACCAAAGTGCTCTGCATCTGCAGTCTGCCCCTTACTGACACCTGTCTTTCTCCCCCTCCATGTAAGAGATGCACACCCAGCCTTGAAACGCTCCAGAAAATGGAAACAGATTGGCTGCCTAACATCATCATAGTGTTGGTGGTTCTGAGGAATGATTACAATTGGGAGCATACTACATAAATTGCTTTGGGGATATTTCTGGTTCCTGCCTTTCTGATAGACACAAGGAATCTCTGTTGGTGCTTTTGCTGTAGCACACATGTACAGTTAGCAACAGCTCTGTCAGAAATATACAGATCTCATATTCTAAAAGTGAGCGCATGACAAGAAGGGGCCTGTGAAAAACATTCCCTATAGCTGAAGCTATATGGCTCATATGAAAAACATGGAAAAAATCCTGTCCATCATAAGTTGTGAGAAAAACAGAGCTCCTGTACAGCTAAAGGAATTTGTCTTACAAATCAAACTGAAAGCTGTATCTTACAGAAAGAGATCACTTCTGGTGATTTCATTCCTAATTTGTAGCTTACCTCCTTTAAGGATTTTATCAGTCAGCAAACTGTCCATTAGATGCCCACTGCTGACTGGTAACATCATCTTTGACTTTCGTTAGTGAAACACCAAAATGATGCTCACTGCATGTTCTTCATTCTCTCTCTTTTTTTTTTTTTTTTATTGAAACTGCAGACTATAATAACACTATCTGTTTCTGTCAGGAAAAAACCTAACCAAACCACACTGCAAACACAACACAGTAAGAGCCCCTTCCCTCAATTATAACTAAACTAGCTTGTAAAATTTCAGGTTTAGAATCAAAAAATCTTTTTAACATATATGACGTTTATGTCAACAATGTTTTGTAAGCTACAGTTTTGCAACTGTCTAAAATTACATTTTGAAATTAAATTCTGAATGCCAAAAAATGAAATAAGAATTCTGAGGTTAGGCCATAAGGAGTCTGCAGACTCAGCTCTAATTCCAAGATTCTCCCAATGTGTTAATTTTAAGCAGTCCATAAAGATTCCCCATTCCTTTAGCTTTTGCTTATGAAAGAAAACATACTTCCAATGTTTCTCACATGTTTTACTAAATCAAATTAAGCCTTGAAGTACATAAATACCTTTAAACAAAGGATGCTGCATAAACAGAATTCTTAGAAGACCAAACTGCAATACAAACAGCAGAAATACTTCACAGTAAAGTAAACATTCAGGTTGTAGTGTGTTTGAGTTTTTCTTTATAAAATACTTGTGATATAAAAGCTGTTGACAGTTGCTACATCTTATTTTTAAAAGTATACATTTCTTTCTCTATGTTAGGATAAAAAATACTCTGCTCCTTTACATACACAAAAAACCTCAAACCCTGGAACCCAACTTCCATAAATATCCAGTATCTCTCTGCAGCAGCTGCTTATATGCATCAAAAGCTACCCTCAAAATGATGCTGCCCACACATAAGAATTACTCACTTAAACCAAAAAGAGTTACTTTAAAATAATGGTAAGCATTATCTTTATACCAAAAGAAACTGAAAGGAAAAAAAAATCCCCAAAGAGTTAAAAATCACATTTGTGGCCATAGCCAGGGAATTTCAACTTCTGTTTCCCGACTGACCATCAAAGAAAATGGACTATGGCCTGTGTGCTGGGTACCAAAGATATTAGTGTACATCAGATTTCCCACCAAAAGGATTTTTCTGTTCAAAAGGTTTTGAGTTTCTCTGAAGAATAATTCATGACAGCAACAGATTTGCAATCACAAAACATTTGACTCAAAATTAGTCCATTTTCATGGTTTAAGCTTAGAAATTTCAATTCATACATGCATGCACATCTCCCATTACAGTGCCCAGCTGTCATGCATTGCAGCAATTGCTTCCTTTGCGCTCAAAAAAAAACCAACCAAAAAAACCAAAAAGGATTTCCCAATCTACATCCTTCTCCGCTGCATGAGCTTTGGCAGCATTTTTATAGATCTATACCAGTCCCTCAGATGATCTCTCACTACTCATATATGAACATCCCCTCAGTCTGCTCCTCCGTCAATGGAGAGCAAATTGGTTTTATTTGCATATACCTTAATGTTTACCTACATATTTAAAGTATCTGCCTTTCTCTTACTTTTATTTTTTGTGTATTTATATACATACATTTTTTTTGTGTATTTATATACATACCTTTTTTGTGTATTTATATACATACCTTGCTTTTGAATGTATTTGAAAGTACTTTTATCTTGAAATAGATTTTGTTCCACAATCCCAACCCCCAAACATCAATTCATAGCAATTCCTTCTTGTGCAAAATATTGGAGGCAGAAGAACATTCAAAAAATTGTATGTGCCCAATGCTTGTGTTTGCTTTTGCTGTGGGAATTACTACATTTCATATCCAACTATAGACAGGAAAACTAAATTAATACCAAACAACTGAGATTTCACATATAACATAGCTTCCCCTATGCACAATGTGAATCACCTGTACCTTTACAATAGCACTGACTAGTTAGTGTATTTTCCATGCACTAGAATTTACATGGTGAAAAAAACCTGTAAATTAACTTGGCATCCAGGGAATTCCCTCAATATCCAGATCAGGAATATGTAACATTTTCTCATCTATGTATCTAACTGAAGTGCTCAGCTGGTGACATATAAAAAGGCAGAATTGTTTTTCTTTTTGTCTGTACTCTTATCCCCTCTCTCCATTATTTTAACGGTCACTTTAGCTCTTCTCCTGAAGGAGAACATTAGTAACTAGGAAAAGAGACCTCTCTCCCCCAAACTCTGAACTTTGGTGTAGCATTAAGTAACAACAAAAAATGGGCAAGATGATCTGAAATCCCTTTGATCTGTCTCAGAGATTTTCATAATTTGCTTTGGCTGCTAAGCAACAAATTAAAAATGATTTCATATATTTAAATGCATTATTCCTCCTACTGCTCTTCTGACTGAAAAAAAAATACGGTTATAATAATGCTGTTGGCACAGAGAAATAGTCTTGAGCAAAGGTCCTGTATTTCAGCAGGTGTACTCATTGTGAGCCAAAGAATATATATTTCTTTGCCCTGCAGTAAAAATGAAGAAATACAGAGAACGTAATGTCCTACAATCTATTTCCAGAGTCACTATTTGGATTGTCATCATACCTACAGGGATTACAGTTTTGCCTGAATTAGTCAGCTCATAGCAAAATAATAGGTAAGACAAACATAAGATGGAGAAGTAACTCCACTTGAGGGTGGAGTTACTTGATCTTTTTGAGATAATCTAATTTATTGGGAATTCAGAAATCCATTCTGAGATTTTACACGTGTGGATGCTACATTTCCAGCTGAGAAAGTCAACTGAACAAACCAAGTTCAGTATCCATCAAAAATACCCCCTGCTCAGAAACCAGAAGCACAGCACTCATCTTTTGATTATAATATGTTACTACAGTAACAAAGCACACAGAAAAAAATTAAATGTGGAGTTCCAGTAACAGTGCAGTGAAATGACAACAGACCTTTGTTTTCTAATTTACATGCACCATAAATTCATAGAATCACAGAATGGTTTGGGTTGGAAGAGACCTCTAAAGATTACTATGTTCAAACCCCCTGCCTTTTTAGGGAAAGGGACACTTTCCACTAGATCAGGCTGCTCAAAGTGCCATCCAACCTGGCTTTAAAAAGTCCCAAGGATGGGGCATACATACCTTCTCCAGAAAACCAGTACCAGTGCCTCACCACCTTCACAGTCAAGAATTTCTTCCTAATAACTAATCTAAATCCACCCTCTTTCAGTTTGAAACCATTCCCCCTTGTTCTGTCACCACATGCCCATGTAAAGTCCTTCTCCAGTTCTCTTGCAGCTCCCTTTAGGTACTGGGAGGTGCTGTAAGGTCTCTGACACTTTTTCTTCTCCAGACTGAACAACCCTAGTTCTGTCTCCATAGGAGAGGTGCTCCAGTCTCCTCTGATATCTTCATGGCCTACTCTGGATTTGCTCCAACAGATCCATGTCCTTCCTATGTTAGAGCAAGTCCAGAGCTGGATGCTGGGCTCCAGGTGGGTCTCAGGAGAGCAGAGCAGAAGGGCAGAATCCCCTCTCTTAAACTACAGGTCACACTGCTTTGGATGCAGCCCGGTACAGAGTTGGCTCTCTGGGCTCTGAGCACACATTGCTGGATCATGCTGAGCTTCTCATCCACCAACACCCCAAGCCCTTCTCCTCAGGGCTGCTCTAAATTGAATCACTGTCCAGCCTGTATGGATTGGCACTGCCCCTACCCAGGTGCAAGACCTTCCACTTGGCCTTGCTGAACTTCATAAGGATCAGAAAGTTCCTCAGAAGGCAAGAGAAGAGACCAGTCATATCTATGCAGCCTCAATTTAAAACACAAAATAAAGTACTGTTAAAGATGGAAAAAAAACATTTTGAGTTTGGAGAAGGAAAGGAACACCCAGCTTCCTTCCACATCCTTTAAGTGACTATGTTAAATGTGAATTGAAAGCAAGTAACAGCATTTGGTGTGTGGGCAGGAGGCTTGCTTTGCTACTACCAGTGTTTGTCATATGTCTACCGAATATAAGCACTTCTGGTCCTAATCCTGCAGTATTAATTGGTAAAACAGTAACAAAACCATCAGAATCACATGGAAGTTTTATTTGTAACATCTTAGTGTCTGTTTTTGAGACCAAAACACTCTTGCATTCTTTATCTCAGTCACAGCAACTTGTGCACATTATTCAAATTATTCTTTATTATCTATGTCATTACCAGATGAACATTAGCCTGTAGTAGCACCTTTGCGAGGAATATTTTCTTTATTTATCTACATCATTATGATGGATGCCTTTAATTCCAGCTGCAATATTAAGGAAAAATAAACTACTAGATTAGGTTGTCAGAAAATGTCTTTTACAATTTCCATGAACAAAAGATTAACAAAATTAATTTCTTCACACACAGATCTATCAGACCTCATTCCTCTACTCTGTTCAAATTGTATCTTCAAAAGAAATACTTAAGATGATAAGAGGTTAAGTTTGATCTCATTATTTATGTAAAACAATCCCAATATTAGCTATATTAATCAAAATAAATTATGACGACAAATATATTTTAAATACATGGGTACAAAGCAGGTTTTATTGCAAATATTCACAATGTGACTGTAATGCCATTTTTAATATATCTGTTCATTTTTCATCATCTGAAAGCTGCTGGTATTCACATCTCCAAAAAGGAAGTATTTATTTGTCTATAAAAAAAAATTCAACATGTAATATATGGATGGACAGTCTCCACTGGGGTGACATCCTCAAAGGCCAACAGAGAATAACACTGAGTTAAAATGATTGTATAACCACTGCTGGGACTACTACTAAGAAGTTCCAGAATTTTCAACATTATAGAACTGTTAAATAGAAAAAACTTCTCACAAAGCAAAGATGAAAATTAAGAGCTGTATTCCTTTTCTTGTTAATTTACAAATTTGGAAATTTAGCTTTCTTCTCTGAGACATAAATCTAAGGAAGCCCTTTGGGAACTGGGCCTTCAAGATGTTCAGGACCATTTTTGTTTTACTTTTCCAAGTCCCTGATTCCTGGATCATCTTTAAATTATCACAGATTGTAAGAAGTGGTGGACATATAGTTCTGATCTTGTTTTGGCATGGAAAAGAAACCCCACAAAATCCTAGACACACAAAACCCAAACAAAATCCCATACCCAAACTCACTGTATGATAGTGGAAGGAATGACATGGAGGTATTGAGGAATGAGTCATCTGAAACAGTGTAAATACAAGGAGATAAAGCTGACAGCTGGCAGCTGACTGGGCAAGTGGCAGCCCTGTTGAGAAGGATCTGAGGGTTGCAACACACCCAGACCTTCAGCTGAAGACAAGCCAACAATGCCTTTTCATCACAAATACGGAAAATGGCACACTAGGCTGTATTAGGAAGAAAAGTAACAAGCCAGAAACAAGAACAAAAGAAAAGTTACCATTCTGCCTCTAACTCAGCACTAGTAGGGAAAACCTAGAATACTGGTTTCAGGGTTCCAGCTTCAAAAAGACTATTAGGAAATTGGACAGGGCCCTTCTGGATGGTAAAGGACTGAAAACTGCTAAAGGATTAAAAGAATAGGTAAAGACATATATGAAAAATTAAAAATTAAACTTTTTTTTAATAAATTAACCAAGTTTTCCTAGTGTTATGGCAATTAACTTAGAATTGTAGGACTATCTTCTTTTACAGAAGTTGTTTTGATACAAAATAAAACAGAAAGACTGAAATTACTACTAAAATAAAACGTTATCACATCAGCTGAGGCATATGACATACAAAGAAACAGTCTAAACTAAATGAGTCCTGATGATGTACTAAAGGATAACTTTCTGAGAATTCTGAGAAGAATACAATGCAAAATAAACTCCCTGCCCTCCCTCCCTTCCCCCCCATCCCAGCACTTCTTTAATGTTTTATCTTAAACTATGCATTTATTTCTTCTGGAAAAATAAACAATTACAGATATCTGTCTGACATGGCATCAGATTATTGATAACTAACTTCTGCATGCAAACTGCCCATTAGATTTTAGAATCATCTCTTTCTACCATCTTACAGAACTAACAGTATAAAATCTTATTTCATTTGAACAGTCACTGTCATTGCCTATTTTATTTCAAACTCCCTCATCCCCAAGTTCATTAGTAAAGTTTTCCCATCCATAATGTCACATTTACAATTAAGAAGTTAGTTGAAAGTGTTCACAGAATAGGATGTCTCCAGTTTGAAATAACATATTTACAAGAATTATTTTCCTCTGAAAAACAGTCCAAGTTTAAGAAGAATAAGGACCAGTTACAGCTGATATTTTAGAAAGAATGTTCTGTGCAGAATACTCATCACAATTATTTCTGACAAAAGCCCAACTGTAAAGTCCAGTTCCAAATCTACACAGATGCCTTATTTTCTTACTCTGCTAGTTTAAAATTAAGCATACTGTGATGAGAATGAAGAAGACAGCTTCTGTCTTGAAAGAGAAACTTCAGGAATTCCCTGCAGCCACTCAGCTTTCCCTACTTCTTTTTATAAGTAGTCTGATTCTATTGAAATAAATTACAAAGCCTCCTTGATTTCACAAGTGCAGAAATAGATTTGAAAAAATTCTTGGAAGAGTTTTGCATAAATCTGCAATGAATACTTTGGTAATAACTTAATAACCACTTTTTAAGCAGTGCAGATAGAAATCCTGCAGTTTCTACCTCTGTGTTTCTACTTTAAGCATGCAGGTAAAATTTCCTGGAAAGAAGAGAGTATTAATCCAAGTAAAATATAATCCAGAAAGAACAACAAAACAAAAAGCCACAAACAAACAAACAAAAAACTCTAAAAACAAAAAAATACTTTGGATGAGTACCCAATCCTGCTTACTCTAAGACCACACAACTGGAGGGTTGCTTGAATGCAAGAACAATCAGCAGGGACTGCCTAATGAAATTGGTACCTCAAGAATTTCTTGACAATCTACATTCTAATAAGCACATTTCTGATAATCAATGAGCCTTATAGATACGAAAATGAAAACATTGTCTACATATATTACACATTATAATTAAAATACTATCTCCACATAAAATCCGTATTTTTTTTCAAAATACAGATACAGAAGCAAAACAGAAACAGGTTTTCTGCCTCAGGTTCAGTGTCAACAGTGCAAGAATTTTATACAACATATTAGCCTAGGTTAGTCATAAAGTTTCAGATTGCATAATGTTCTTAAAACCAGACACTGCTGAGACTTTGTGTAGATTGTTAACATAAGGCACACAAGCCTTAAACACACAAATAACTGGCTCTGCAAAACCTTGTGTTGCTATCTTTAAGGAAAAAAGCATCTGTCAGGAGGTAAAATGAAAAGCTAACTGATATTCTAAGGCTGTACGATGAATGACAATGGCTAACAATATGTTATTGACTGTCTAGAAGTTCTTCAAATAAAACAAATATTGCTTATAAATAAACTCTACTAATACCTACAGGCGCTTCAGTTCTGCATAGGGTTTCAAGCCTCAGGTTGCAGTTTGATCTAATTTTGTATCCCATAACCCTCTTCCTTCCCTCACATTTTTGTAAGATTAAAAATTCACGTGTTTTTATTTTCCTAAATAAGACCCTGATTTAGGAAGGATCTGCATTTTGATCCTCTGCATCCTTAGTTTTTTTTTTTACCTTTTACCTTTGTTACCTTTCTCTGCTTGCTTTTCTCCTTCCACTTTGTTTTCAATCATGTTTTCTTCTGATTATAGTTGTACACAGGATTTTGTTTCACATAATGAAGGCTATTTTCCTTTCCCTAACTGCTAGTCTCTATTTCTTCTCAAGTGTACGTATCTGAATGCTTGAGCTCTCTTCCAAAGCTCCTTCACTTCTCCTTTCTTCCTAAATTGTTTATCAGCACACCACATTTATCTTCCTTTCCCCCTTTTCCAGTTCCCAGATTCATTTCCTCCTTACAGCACATCTTCTATCCTTCAATCCCTCTCCACTCTTTCAACTTCCTTCAGTGTGTACTATATATATATATATATATATAAAGCTATCAACATTCCATACATTATGAAAGAAAACCTTGAGAATTTTACTACCAATTTCAAAAGGGTGGGGGCTTTAAATAATTTAAGAGAAAAATTGGAAGTTTTAAAAGTTAATTTTCCTAGGGGAGAAATCACACTGAAGCCTCCAAAGCCCTTCAAATTCAGTAGGAATTTGAAAAAAATCGCTAATGCTTGTTTTTTTTTTATTCCATCTGACTCCTCCCTACAATTTCTTGCTGCACCGCTTCACCCATCTTAACTCAATGATTGAACTTCAGTACCTTCACAGTTAATGTCATATATTGATCCCACTCATCCATATGTCTTGCAGCGTCATCACACCAGGATGTGATCACAGACAACTATGGACATCATAATTTTCATTCCATGCTGAAAGGAACAAAAAAAATTTTCTCTTTTTCACACATGGCAGACTGACCACAACAGGGGTCTCCTCATGTCTGCAGAACTGTTGTCATCCCCTTCTCATCATTTGCCAGGTTTAGCTTTTTTCCAAAGAGAGACAGAAATTAAGTAGATAGAACACACTTCGAAAACAAAACAAAATGTCAAATTAGTGGATTCAAATCATGACTGACTAGTCTGTGGTCTAGTTTCAGTCTTGTAGGTAAAAGAGAGGGGGAATTTTGCTGATGAATTTTTAGCTACAAGTTTTCCCTCACCTCTTACTTAGTGGTTTGTTTTTTTCCTCATAGTACTCATCTGGTTTCTTGCCAAAGACTAGGCTTGGGAAAAGAACTTTGAAATCTCCCCATCTCATCCCTACCCAAAGCCCATCAAAGTAGCTGCACTAGCACAAGAGGCCCTTAAACCAAACTTTTTCTTCTTGTGGCAAAACATCTCTATCCATAGTCTGTAACTGGAAAGAAAAAAAGTTTAGATTCTGACTTTCCACTTTGATGTTTTCTAGTAACTAGCAATGGGAAAAAAACAAATTCATTGAGAAGCATACAAATATAAAGCTTCCTTTTTCAGGAAAACTATGTATTCTATGTAAAAAGCACAAATTTATTGAAAGAGTCAGGATTTCACTTGAACATGGCAACTGACATAGAAGACCAAACCAAGTAGAGGTTATTTTGCACACCATCTTAGTAAGATTTCAATACTATTTTATTTTGCTAAATCTGGCTCATTACAAAAAGCTGTAATACTTTAAAAAATGGTTTCCTGAGATGTCCACATAAATTCTGTTATAATGGTGATTTAGCAATATCCAGAAATGAGACTATTATTGCAGACAACAACACTTGAGGTTTCCTTTAATTTGGTGGCAGAATTTTTAAGACTCAGTTGGGAATCTGACCAAATATTTTTCTGAACATAACTGCCAGCATGATGCTGAGGCTGCTCACTGTTCTTGTTAGTAATTGTCTATACTTTTCCAAATCCTATTTTTCACCTCTTAGACCTCATTTGTAGTTAATGGTTTCTTCCAGTCTTGAGACAACAACAAGGTGAAACCAAATATTAATATATTATATATATCTTCCTTATTAATGCTGCTGACCAGATGTTAAAGAGAGCAGAGAAGCTTTAAAATTTTTTGGCTTTCATGATAACAATCATAAATGCTACAAGATGTTACATGACATTTATATTTATTATAGTTGTGAATGGTCACACAGCAATCCTTTAGGATTTCATACACAAATCACCTATCACTGATGGTGACTTGTCTGACCTTTTGCATCTTTATTTTAATAAAACTGTTGCAGAAAAAAAAATTCACTCAGGATAATGGCTTTATTTTGTTCTCTTCAAATACAGTTCTGCCTACAATGAAGGTATAAATAAATCTTTTAAACTGTAACTGCAAAGATTTGCTTAGAATGATTTTTTTTTGTGCCCTAAGTATAAACAAATTAATTGAGTTAGCTAAAAATTTCTTTCCTGAGCAAGCTTTACATATCACGATATAAAAACACTCCTCCAAAAAATCCCCATACCTATCAGCATTGCTAATAATTAAAAAAAAAAAATAAAAAAAACACATGACATAAGATTTGAAAATTCTGACAGCAAATTTTTCCTTCTCTTCATATCACCAAGTCACAGACAACAGAATATTTTGAGCTGGAAGGGACCCACTAGGATCATCAAAGGGCAAGTCCTGACTCTGCACAGGGCAGCCCCAAGAATCACACCATGTACCTTTTCAGTAGCTCTTTAAATTATACTAGTTATGACAATATTACAAAGAAGCCAAAATTGTTTATAGTCACTACATTCTAGAATTTATTGGTCACTTGTTATTCTTTTGCTATCTTCTGTATTTTTTGATATCTTTTGTATCTTATACAAATTCATAGCTTTCAGTTTAAAAATTAACTCCTAGCAAATGCAGGTTATTTGCTTAGATACATAAGGATGAATTTATGAAAACAAACACAGTATAACACATCATTTTAGCAGTCCAATCTTTAAAATATTTGAAGGAGTAACAAGGTTCACAACTAGAATAACAATGGACAGAAATTCTTAATTACATTTTTAGAGCAATTAGAAAAAAATTTCAAGCACTAACTGTAATTTATTACTCATTACTTAGGCTGTTAAAATGATTAAGCTTTCCACCTCCATTGAAGTGACCCACCAATTTAAGCAAACATAGCTTGACACCAGCTGTAATGGTTTGTAATACATTTACTTGCTTAGCCTTGTGTATATCTACACATTAAAGCAAGTCCTGAATGTCATCATTCTGTTTTATCATGCAGACAACATTTGCCTATACCACAAAAAGAGAACAAAACATTTTATTTACTGCCTCACTTAGCAAGGAACAAAAAAGTAAAAACTGAACAGTAACTTACTCCACAAATGAGGATCTTTTCTCTTGCTCAGACTAGAGCCTCAGCAAGCATCACCATTTTGTAGAAAACAGGAGAAGACAATGGTGAGATGAGGGGAAAAAAAAAAAAATCAGAAGACTAATGAAATGCTTCTTTTTACTGTTCACCTGACATAAAAACCAGACAAGGACAGTAAGAAGAGTTAAAATTTCTTAAAAACGCTTTTTCAGTTATTTTTTATCTAAAAACTCAAAAATTAGAAGTCAACATTTTGTCAACATCTGCTAAAGCATGCTGTCAACTTATGTCAGTTTTTATTATTTGGAGTACAGTTATTTTTAGAAGAATTATGTTTAGGAGTGAGTTAAACTACCCTGTTCACATTGCACACTACTGCTTAATACTTCTGACAGTAGCTTGTTGTCTATCTTTTATGGCCAACTAAAAAAAACATTAAGAGAATTACACTCTTGAGATCAGCATACAGCTCTAGAAGTTGTTTAATGGCTGAGTGAATGCAACTACTATTTCAAGCAGCAACGTGGATTGCAGAGGTCAGCAAGGGCTGAAGTGAAATGTTCACTTCAATTAGCTTCTAATACCTTAAGTTCAAAATGTTCTGACAAAGAGCAACTTATGAATTCCATGAAATATCCATTATATACGTCACAACAGACCATTAAAGTGACTCAAGGTTCTTCAGCTACTAAAAAGCAGCAGTCAAACAACATTCAAAGAGAACTCTTTCTCCATGACAGCAGCTGTCAATCTGAAGGGCTTTTAATGTTGCACTGAAATATTATGTCCCCATACAGATAAGGCTCTCTCTGGGGCCGTTTTGGGTAGGTGTGACAGACCATGGATGGCAAACACTGAGGTGAGAAGAAAGACATTAGATTGCATTCTCTAAGGGAAGGCCATCACTGCCCTTTAGAAAAGCAGCATTCTGGGTACCTTCCTTTCTCCACTGGAAGAGTCTATTGCCTCTCTGCATTCCTCATTCTCAGCTCTGTTTTGTGGGTATGCACAGAGGTACAACTGAGTAGGGACAGTCAAACCAAGGTAGTGTTTCTCAAACTGCAGTAAACAGATGCTCAGCAGCTTCAAAGAAAAAGGTTTAAAAACCACTTGTTTTTAGGAAAAAAAATCAATATACACTCTTATTAGCTGCATCACAGCAGTGAAGGTTTGCACCACCAGATTCAGGAAGAGATGTTTAAGCATATCAGGCACTGAAAATGGGGGAACAACACTGATAGGTGTAGAATTTTTTGCTCAAAGTCTCTCTGCTGCCTGTAGGAATAAATCACCTTCATAAATTCATACTCCATTGCAATAAAAAAAGCTGACAGTAAATCAGCACTTATGAAGGTGGTGTATTTAGAAGAGTGAGAGGGAAATACTGTGACTTTAAACTTAATACATTCAGGAAAGGACATGATCTTTCTGAGACTGGAGTTTGGGTGAAGGAGAGAAGTTTGTTATCACAATGTAACATGGCTCCACAGTCTATCAAGTGATGTTTCCTTACCAAGCCATGATACATGACAGTTACTGGTCAACTTAATTTTTGTCTATCCCCAAATAGCATTCAAGACTACCAATATGTTATAAAAAAACTTTAAATTATCCAAAGTGTACCTAATCACTTCACTCCATACAGAAATATTAGGAGAAGGGGAGATATAAACAAAACCAAATCACCAGTAGTGGTTAGTCTGAGACATATTTAGTTTTACTAAAAAGTACACTAAGAGACACTGACTCCATTTCCACAGACCTAAGTGTATCAGCTTTATTGTAAAAGATACATTTTTTTCAGTACTGCACAGACGGCTTTATTTTTACAGAAAACCCCAACCAACAACAAAAGCACCAAAATAAATTAAAAAGCCCACCCCACTTTGCTTTTATTTACAAGTTGTGTCAAGCAACTTTTTATTACATACAGTTTGGTCAAATCTGACCATACTGTTAAAGCTTAGATCTAATACAACATTTACTGTACACCTACATGGACAGCTGAAGACAGCTACCTGTTCATGTCTGGAAATGAGTCAGCACTGCCTCAGCCCCATCATATTGCCCACGACAGTATGGACTGCCTTTCAAAGAAGAAAACTCTTTTAACCTCTTCCAGACTACCAGCATACAGTATGATATGAATATAAAATCTATGAATGACAGTAAAGACAGGTAAACTTTATATTCCATCCCTTTTCTAGTTTTCGTTTGTCAGATTTAAACCTATAAGCAACCTTTTGTATCCACTGAAGATGAACTCAGCTGCTTACATTCCTTCCTTCAAAAAATGAAGCAGCTGTCCTCATTTTCTCTTACAAAAAGACAGGGTACCCATCTTTGACATTAGGTCTGTCCCCTACAAAGCAGAAGCATCTTCCTTGGTTTTCTGGGAGTTCAAAAGCATACCTCCTACCTCCTGTGGGGGACAACACATATTAAAAATACATTATAGACAAACACAAATTGAAATACTATTCACCTTCCCTTTGCCATTGTTCCACTAAGCACAAAACAAGTCAAAATTGAAAAGAGCAGAATAAGATCAAACATTTAAGTGTATGACTCAGCAGTTAGGACACACAATGCATCCTCCAGATCTTATATTTTTAAAATAGATTTGCATATCACTTATTAAATCTTATCTCCAAGGTTTGCATAGTTCTACCCAAAATTCATACATGCACTACAGTGAGACACCGTGTAGCAGGTATCAGAATATTATATACTAAGAAAGTCCAGAAAAAACTCCATGCCAGTCTGAACAATAATATATTATAATTATATCGAAGTGTGTCATTGTCTGTTTTAAGCATTTGAAAATGTCTCCATTTTTTGAAGAGCCTTAACTCTGTGCACTTAACATGCATTTTCTTTCTACAAGGCTCCAGATATTTCAACATTCCAACAGTCACACACAGAATATATTTTTCTGAAGTGTTTCTTTTGAATCAAAGTACTGTTCCCAAGTACAGGTGAATCAGGCTTCTCTACAATCCTTTCAACAACAGTGTCCAAATGGTTGCTCTTGTTTCAACATGAAATCAAAATCATCTATCATTTTGTCTGCAACTCCAGCTAAGAGGTAGCTGAGCACTCTAAAATTAAAGCTAACAGATGTGTCTTGGGATATAAATGGACATAATATCTTGAAAATTAAGCTAAACTGCCAACCTGCAAAAATGGCATACATGCAAGCTGCAAGGAAAAAAACCCCCAAACATTAAAAGCTTCATGTTGGAAGTCAGACTTTTGAGGAAGGTAGGAAATTAAAGCTAAAAAGTCTTATAGTGCATGTTTGAAAGCGTTGCAGTGTGATCTCATGAATTCCTGAAAAAAGGAGACACAAAACAGGTAGAAAAGAATCTGTCCTTAAAAGTCTCTCAGACTTCTATAAAGTTACCACCAAGCAGAGTTCTTAGCTCTCTCTAGCAAACACGTATCAAAACAAAAACTGACGAAAAAACAGAATAGTACCTCAACATCCAAGATGTTTTATGAGCATTACACAGCTCTTACAGCTTTTTTCCAACTGTCTCTATTTTAAAATGACATCTTCATCTCTTTGCTTAATAAAATCTTTTTTTTCCTAAAAAGACTCTTTTTGTAATGACACAGTTTCAAATAAAAAAATTATGATCAGTAAAGAGGCTCATTACAATCAAGGATGGACTAGAATATCTATAATCAGCATATGGTTTAGGATTGCAAAAATCTGAAACACTTACTTCTTACCACATTCAGGCTCAAAAATCAGCCTTGGTAGCCAGTGCCCCATATGTAACCACCAAGCTACTGGAAAGCACTTACAGCTCTGAAAACACTCAGACACAGAAGATAACCCATTTAGATTGTTTCTGTATACAAATGGCTTTGCTTTTCAATGTATTCCCAGGAACAACGAAAGATAAAATTAAGGGGCTGTTTTATGTGACAGGGCAAGAGACTGAAAATATTAAAAGTAACAAGGATTTTTCTCTACCAGTAAGTTACCAGTAACTTACTTCTTACTAAGTATTGCTTTAGGACAACACTGATCATTAAGCAGCTATTTCCCATGGAAGCTCTCCAATATCTAGGCAGAGAGCATGGTGTCAGAAGCTGACAGAAGTTCAGAATTAATAAAAATTTTAGGTTACAAATTTACATACATTTATTAAGATGTCCCATCATTGGGCCACAGCAATCCACCATGAGAAGGTCATTCCAAATGTTAGATGTTACTCTGTACTAAGCAAATCATCAGATACTCAAAGGAACTATCCACAGGTTTTGAACTTTTGGCAACACTAATCAGGTCTCTAATGAATAAACAGATAGTAAACTTATGAGGAACCTATAGTTTTCTGGAAGACAGCCTATAAATATGTTAGAGCTTTAAGAATCTATGAACTATGATAGATCTTAAGAATCAATCCCATCTACCTCAATTGGTTTTTTTTCCCTTTCAATGTAATATCACCACTATCAATTTTTTTATGAATACTGCCAGTACTTGAAAAGACTTGAAGCACTACTCTGAACTCTCCTGCAGATAGGACAGATAACCATATAGGAGGAATACAAACCTGTCCAGAGCTTAAAGTCAGGTAACTTCACTTGTCAGGCCAGAATAAAATAATGTGTTGACCAGCTGAGTAGTGACAGGCATGGAAGAGAGGTCTAATTCTCCTCCCACAAGAACTGGACCTCTTTTAGACCAGTAGTATAAACAAAAATATTTCTCCTTGCTAATAAAACTTCTTCCATTTTCTAGACAAAGAAATAAATTCTTTATAGTTAGAAGTAGAATGGATAAAAGTCTATCTAAATTGACTAGACACAGATAATTCCTAATATCTGACTTCCATTACTGGAAACATCATAACTAGTAGACAATATATTATTTTTGGACTGAATTGTACAGAATCTCTCCCTGTAGTATGGAACTTGCTGAAGGCAGATTTGCTTGAAGTTCATTTCCATGGGAAACAAAAACTGTTAACTTCTTTTTAACTCAGGGATTTTTTTTTAAATTTTTTTTTTCTTTTTGTACACCACTCATGCTAGTCAGAGCCACAGAATGCATCCTGTTGTCTTGCCTGGGGACACAGCACTGCTTCCAGTGGGTGCCACAGTGGAAGCTTCTGTGGCACAAGTCTTGAATCTTCAAGACTGTGGAGTAACCTCAGTTCACTCTGCATATGACTGATACGTGTATGTATTCTGCCACGTAATGCCATTCCTCAGCTACAGTGTAGGGCCCTGCAACACCACGTATGTGTTGTATAGGGTTTGATCCTTTTTCACAAGGGCAAATTCAGATCAAACTGCAATCCCAGAAACTTTCATTACCATCACTACAGCAAACTAAGCCACCTATCATTTCTCCTGAATTAACTGTAAGATCGTTTTTCCTCCTACTGTGAAGATCATTTAATCATAGGACATTCAAGATTGCCCAAAACAGGATCAGCCAGAGCAGTTTGCTCAGGCGTATTAAGATGTAACAAATACCACTGTCCTGTATTACCAGCAGAGACCAACATTTGCCATACCGGATAGCTGGGTGGCATAGAAGTGAAATTTCCTCCCCCAGATATTAGACAATTTTTGTAAAGCTCTTCTTCCTGAAAAGAGGCTTCCAAAGAAACAGCACCTATGACAAACTCAACTTGTATTTTCAGTTGTCTTCTCAAGCTTGGTAAGTTTCACAACTGCACAGTTGGGAAAGGTTGGCAAACACAGCCTTCTCCTTTAATATCAACAAAAGGCAGAACCAGTTGAGAGTTAAAAGACCTCTCTAAGCATTTCTGCACAGACATTCAGTGGCTAGTGGCTGAACAAGATTTAACAAGTTAAGCATTTCCTTTTTTTACTGAAAAGCTGACTCTGCATGCCACTTTTACAAGTGCTGGTTGAACTACTTAAGTTCACACATATTATCAAGTTATAAATTACTGTGATTTTCCCTTTTTTTTTTTTTAATTACTTGAAGGCTTGCTTCAAAATCATGACAGAGGGTGCAGTTTTGTTTTATGATAGTAAGAACTTTTTGTAGAAAGCCACCTATCTGGTACAGCTGATCTGTCAGACAATCTGTGTGAACCTGAATGTGCTGGGAAGATAAGAGATTCTTAAACCATGAACAGTGGCATGTCAGAGAAATATATCTAACAACTCTAATTTTGGCCACTCCATAGCCATTACATCAGAATTGGCAACTGGGAGCTGCTGGACAAGCCACTTCAATATAGTATTAAGCATAAATATGACCAGTAAAGTATCTTAGTGGCAATCACTTTCAGTTTTCTATGCAGTGCAGATACCAGGGAAAAGAGTTACTCTGAAAGAAGACTCCACACCCAAAAAAGGTCCTCATAGACTTGCTAGACCAGTCTAATAAAGCTTCCCTTCATACATCAATTTTCATTCATAGTTTTTCAAACTTCCCATCCTCATGCCACAAGTCATTTCCATATTCAATCTATTGATGCAGGAGTTTTACTTGGTATCCATCTGTGTTGGACTGCTTCGTTTTGTGTAAGATAGTTAATTATATAAACCAGCTAGAATATTACTCCAAAACCCAGAAATTACAACACTGATTTTAGGTACAGAAAACTGAGAATACCTCACTGCAATGAATATTAATTTATTTGAGCAGTCACCTCTGATGAGAAAGAACAAAGTTCAAATTATTGGTTTGAAGCAAGTAAAGCAAGGAGTTTAAGCTGGTTCTGTGTGTTCAAGAGAAATAATCTAACAGTGAATGATAGACAGATATACAGATAAATACATATATCAAGAGAAACATAGGTACATTTAGCGGATACAAAGAAAGACTCAGTTCCCTTCTCACAAAAAATGTATGGCTTCAATAAATTGCTTTTTACTGATTGAAGGGTTTTTTGCTTTTACCTCTGCTATTGGAGAGCTTAAATTCACATGTATTTAATAGACCACTCCTCACTTTCTTTCATTTCCTTCGGTAAATAATTCCTATCTTTTAATTACCTTGAAAGACTCTGCCATATGCATCATATCAAACTCCCTACAATGCTGTGATTTATCTCTTTTAAACTAATTGACAGTTAATAATGCACTTTGAATAGTGGATAAGAATTAATGAATTTGTATACAATAGCAATTCCTTCTCTGTTTTTTTACCCACTTCTGATTACAGCTATAATTTGGATAATGGCACCTTATCAAACCATAATAATGCTCAAATTTTTTGTTATATTAATACTGTAACTTTAGAAACTCTTCAAACATATAAATGGAAACCTATTTTCTGCTTCTAGAACACACTGGTTTGCATATACCAACAAGCAGTTTTACATGTCATCCTGCTGTCCTTTCACAAATCTTGCTTAAGACTTCTCAGGTGACCTTTCCAATATTTGTGAATTTGGTTAAATTGTTTTAAATCCTTAGTAAATAATTCTGCTTTATGAAACAAATTCTACAGATGACTAATGAAAGATATTGGACAGCTCTTGCTGAATATTTAAGAGAAAAAATTAAATCTCTTGTAAGTTATTAATTATTAATTGTACTTAATCTTGTAAGTTATTAATGTTTCTGTTAATTTCTCTCAGAGATTTTTATGATCCATGAAAATATTTTACCTGTTATATCATGGCTTTTTCATTTAATTAGCCTGGTGTGAAGAACCTTCAATTACACCTTTTAAAAATGTATGCAAATTAGAACTATATTAAAATTTAATCCACTATGCTACTACTGCAAACAAAGCCCCTGGTAGATTAGTGAGGCACATTTGTCATTGCAGAAGCAGTACCAACTACTTGTGATTTCAGTTATTTCAGTGATTTCAGCTAGTACTGCTGAGCCTACCATCAGTCTTTGTTGTGATCACATACTTCTATCTACAGGCAGTTTTGATTGTAAAGGATGAGAATTACATGTGCATATTTTTCATTAAGAGCACCTAATGATTTCTTATACCTGTTCCCTGCATAAATTTTATGAGACCATCTGCAAAGTATGTGCTGGAAACTCTCCTTTAGTAACTTAAGATCTATTGACCAATATCGTACCAAATCTGTTTTTCAAATTTATGAAAACAAGAGACAAATAGAGAACAGACACTCTATTAATACTTGCAGAAAATGAATACAGCTTACCACAGAGCAGAAAAAAAGGAGAAAAGACAGTACAAAAGCCTTAGCTATTAAAAAACACTTAAACAGAATTTTATGCCTTTTATTATATGCCAAAAACTTACACCTGGCTTTAGAATAGACTCCTGTTTTCTAATAAGTTTTAAATGTCATATTTCTAGGGCATTTATAATATTTTACTTCAGTATGGAATCAGCTGTCAGAAGACTAAATTCAGCCTGCAACCATAGCATCTAACTGAAGTCAACCAACAAAAAGGTATAAACTCATTGAAAATTATCCATTATTTCTGCTCCTTTTCAAGTGCTTTGCTAAAGTGTAACTACATTTGTTTGTTATTCTGTAGTTCTTTGAATGTATAAGGTAATTTATTACACCAACAGATTATAATATATAAGCAAGTATAAGCAAGCTGTCAATCTAGCTTCTCCCAAAAATAGACACATTTTCAGAAACGTATACACTTTTGATGACATTTTGTCCTTTAACTGATTAAAAAAAAAATTCAGAGAATTAAGAAAACCAATATAAATTTGTAATTATGTTAATTAAGTTTATATTCCCAGAAGTCTATAATTAGTTTTGCTGCTTCTCCAACACTGTACTCATTCAGCTTGTGCTGTAAGATGCAGTTCACAGCCCTGCACATGTAGCTGAGTAGTTTGAAGAAGCTTCCCTTCCATCCTCTAGGGAAGAGGTGGCTCTGCAACAAAAATTATTTAGTTTGCAAAGTCATCTGAAGTACAACAGTCTAAGTTGTTCCAGTCTTATCCCATATCCTTCTTTCTTTGAAACCACACCTTGTAAACATGAAATATATAGCATGTAATCTGTGTCAGACAACCTCAAGATCCCTTCCAGAAAATTTAAAGAGACTGACTCACAGATGTACTGGAACAGAGAACTCTTTTTGCAATCTGGTGCCTTGGTATCTTTCAGAATCCGGGACATAGTCCAAAATAACAAAAACTAGAAAAGAGGTATTATCACCCTTGCAGCAGTCAGAGGCTCCAAGGTGGTAGAAATAGCAGAGCGCGAGTTATAAAATGTGCTTCAGTCTCCAAGCAGCTAAATTAGAGTACACTGAGATGCATCAGACACACAAGCAGGTGCTTATAAAAGGGCCCAATCCGAATGCAGTAGGAGTAACCTGATAAGACTTGCATCATGATACCTTTTTTCAGCAGCCAAAAGCATATGAACAAAGGAAAAAAAACTCGTTTTCTTTCAAATGCTGTATTTCCCACAGACAATAGAACTTCATCTTTTAGTTCAATCCTCTGTCTGATAAGTATCATGCTTTTTTTTTTTTTTCCCTTTCCTCCAAACTGCAGACTTACAGATCTTGGTGGATGAGAAGTGAGCATATATGCAAGTGGGCTGATATCAACTTAAGAGCATTAAAAAACATAGAGAAAAAAACAGAATAAGCAGGATTATATGCATCACTTTCTGCGGGGAAGAAAAACCAGCCCAAAGCACAAGGGTGTGAGATAAAGCAGATCCTTCATGGAAAGCAACAAAAAAAGAACTATGAGAGAGCAAGTAAAGGGAAAAGAAAGTAGGATAGAATACATTAAAAGCAGAGGGAAGCAGATTTCATGATCAGCTATTGAGAAGAAAAAAACTGATGTGAAAGAAAATTTGTGAAATGTTAAGTTAAAATTTAATATATTGTACCCCAAACTGAGAAGCAAATCAGTCTCAAACAGGAAGTGTTGAGGGGTGTTTGATGGGTGTTCCTCCACTTGGAAACTGGCTGGCTGAATCCAACCAAATTTGTCAGAGGTGTAGAATTCTCAAAGATACCAACAAAATGCTAAGTTCATGAAATCAAGATGCTGTGATTGTCCTGACCAAGGGGAAAGATTCAGAATGCATTAACACCCTGTCGGACATAAGATGATCCACAAAAGGATGAGACTGTACTAAATAAAAAAATCCATTAGAGCTTACAACCACGCTCAAGATTAAAAAAAAAAAAAAAAAACCTGGACAAACCCACACACAAAAAAAAATAGAAGGAAAAAAGGTAAAAGCCAGGCTTCTACTGTTCAAGGAACCACTCTTTTACAATACTCCTTCCTCTTTCCTTTTACCAGGGGAAAAGACATGGAAATACTTGATATAGTATTTATGGCTGGGAGTAATAACGAATAGGTGTTAAAAGGCCCTCTTGATATGTAAAAGTGCTGTACAAAGGGAGACAGTTTTACCTTCCTTTGGAAAATTAAAGCAAGAGAAGCAAAGTGTCGGCAAGGAAAAGCAGCACTGAAAAAGCTGGATGGAAAGCAAAGCCAAGCAACCCAAAACGCCTTCCACCCACTACTTCAGTCTGCCTCAGAACCAGCAGCATCCAATGCAGAACATAACACATTTTGTGGAACTCAGTTAAAAGGGAACATACAGCATACAGTGATCAATGAGCAGAGCTTTTTAGAAATGCTGTATCATTCTTTCAGTTTGTTTTATACTGATCAACCTCTTCTTGAAATTACAAATATGCAGTTGATAGTCAAGATTAGCCAGTATATTAGCTCAACACAAATGACCAGCAGCAACTCCTCAGCTTTTTTGACAAAACCAGATTTTAGTTCATGGCGTACATTAGCCATCTACACGTTTAAAGCATGTTTAAATCGGATTTTCATATCCAGAAGTGACATTGGCTTGCTTGCTGAAAATTAATCTTTGGTACTATTTAAGCAACAGTATTGCCCTGAACACCTCCTTATGTATTTGCTTACCTACTACTGCTGGTACCAGAAAGGCAGCTGATTAAAACCAGTAAGTGGTTTTTGTAGGTTCTATAACAAGAGTATCTAGCATCCCAGATGATTACACTCCACTGGCAAGCAAACTCGGATGCTTGGACACAACATAGTTGAAGCTACGTAAGTCAACTACCAAAGCTTTGTGAATCAAACACTTAAAATTCAAGGATAACAAGGCAGAACTACTTTAATGATTTTCAACACAGTTCTCCACACAAACTGGTTGCACAGACAGTCCCTGAAATTTTTCACTTTTCAGGAAGCACACTTTTCAACTTCAGACAATACCCACCATCTGCATGCCAAGAGAAAAAGGAATGCAGTCATATGGAATCAGTTAATAATTACTGCCAATAAACCAATCAAATGCGGTGGAAGAATCACTTTTGATAGTAATAACCAGTGATTCATGTGAAGCATCATATAGCTTTCCTTACTTATGGATTCTTCATCCATAGATTTAAGACTAAAAAGTCAGCTCATTACCATACAAAATGCTAGTTCAATGCGGTATATTTCAGCTGTTGGAGATGCAAACAAAAGGTCTTGGTGTTGAAATGTCTGGGACTTTCACCTAAAATCCTGATTCTAGCAGCCCTGTGTCTAAACAGAACAGACCTTAATGCAGCACCTTGCTCCACTCCACGCTATCAACATATGCCCTCTACGTTTATTCTACCCTTTTTTAAGAAACAAATGAAACCAAGTGATACCTTCTCAAGCTAAGAAAACAAATGTTTCAAACCATGACTGCTGAAAAAGGGTGGAAAATTCAAAGTAGAGCATTTAATCAGATTAAATGCCACTGTGTCACAATTAGATGTCACTGTGTGCTCACTTAAATTCTGAAAGCACATGCAGCTCGAAGGGAAGTCACGGCCCTGCACCGCTCCAGGTGCAAGAGCGTGCAATGCTCACACCTGGCGCTACAGCCAGCCCTTGGCCGGCGTTCCGTACTTCCCATTTCTCCTGTCCGCGGGCGTTCGGGAGCGGGCTGAGAGAAGTTGGAACCTACGTGCTTCTCCTCGCTCCCGGCCATCCCCCGCGATCTCCAAGCCCTCCTAACAATGGTAGCAGTGTTCCAGCGGGCAGCTCTGCCCTGGAATCGGTCCGAATCCCCCTGCGCTCCGACCGGCAGTCCCGCCGCCCGCCCGCACCTCTGCCCTCGCCAGCCCCGGTCCCCGCGGCGGGGACGGCCGGGAGGGGGCGGGGGGGGAGCGGGGGCCTCTCCCCGCACCTGGCGGCGGTGACGTCACCCCGCCGCCCCCCGCCCGCCCGCGCGCTGACCCCGGCCCCGCTCCGCCGCACCTTCCCCGCCGGCCGATCCCGCCGCCGCGCCGGCCGCGGGCACACGGGGCGGCCGGGAGCGGGAGAAGGAGAGGGAAGCGCCGTGCTCCTGCACAAGTGCGGCCCCCTCCCCTCCTCCGCCTCCTCGCAACACGCCCCCCTCATGCCCCTGCCTGCGGGGGCGGCGGGGAGACGGGGGAAAGCGGCTCCGCGGTGTGCTTCCCTCCTTCCCTCCATCACTCGCTCCCGCCGCCGCCCCCCGCGCGGGCGCGGACAAAGGGGAGGGGACCAACACCTGGCGAGCGCCGGTCCCTTTGTGGGGTAGGCGCGTCCCGCAATCCCGCCGGCGATGGGGAGCGGGGGCCGGTCCCTCCCGTCCGCCGCAGGGACCGCGAGGGAAAGGAAGGTACGGGAGTGGGGGGCACTTACTCGCCTGCCCTCGCCGCGCACCTTCACGCCGCTCGCCCTCACCCTCAGCCCCTCCCTCCGCGGCCGCCGGGGCGCTGGAAGTTCAGGCGGCGCCGGCCATTCCCAGCTGGCTGCTCCGTGTTTCGGGGGGCGGCGGCGGGCGCGGAGCGTCCCCGGCGGCTTCACAATAGACACCGGGCAGCGCGCGCGTGTCTCTGTGTGTGTGCGCGTGTGTGCGCGCGCGGGGGGCGGGGCCTCTCCTGGCGCGCCGAGCCGGGCGGGAGGGAGCGGGGGGGAAGCGCTGTTTACCCGGCGGCCGAACCCGGCCGCCCCCCCCCACCGCCTGATGCTCGGGCTGGTCCATGCGCCGCCGCCCCCCACCCCGCGGGCGAGCAGGTGGTACAGTCCGGCCCGCCGGGCTCCCTCTCCCCAGCGCGGGCGGGGCGGGGCCCCGCCGCTGTGACGTACCGAAGCCGGGTACGACTGCGGCCAATCAGCGTGAGGGGGCGCGGCTCCCCGGGGCACGGCGCGGGACCGCGGCGGTGGGAGCCTGGGGGTGACAACTAGGGGTCTTGCAGGGTCGGGCTCCCTGCTTCTCTGCCCTCTGCCGCAAAGACGGCGAAGACGATTTGTGTGCGGGAAGAAGTAGGCGCCTGGGAGCTCTCCGGGGCTGTCGAATATTTTCTCCTGCAGCCACGCAAAGTGCAGGCGAGCGCAGGGGGGAAACTTCCAAGCGCGGCTCCGCGTTGCATGCTGGAGCTTGTAGTTCTGTTATGGTGTCCTGAAAGGCTAAGCACCATCAACAGCCAAGTTGAATGTTCCACCATCAAATGCCCGTATATCCCGTAACAGACCACAATTTATCCTTTAGAGTGTGTTTTATGTTTTAACGAGACACAATTTGAAAACGCAGCCCCAGCCCGCTCGTTCTGCGGGGGAAGGGACGCCTCGAGCCTTGCGGAGCTGCCAGGACCTGCCCGTCCCGTCATCCCCCGCGCCAAGATGTCGGCGGCGATCGCCGCGCTCGCCTCCTACGGCGGCTCTGACTCGGAGCCCGACTCGGAGCCCGAGACTGAGGGCGGCTCCCAGCGCTCAGCCGCCGTGCTTGCCAGCCGCGATGCCGTGCTGCACCTCCGGGCGCCGCCCGCCGCGCCCCCGGCCCTGGCCGTCGATGCGGCCCCGGAAGTAGCCGTGAAGGTAGGCAACTCTCCAGGGCCCAGGCCTCCCGCCTGCCCGGCGTTGTGTCCGCACCACCGGCCTTGGGACAATGCTGGGGACAACCCTGGAGCAGCCCCAGGCTGGGGAAGCGGGGCGAAAGGGGGTGCGTTGCCTCCTTGGCCCTGCCCTGCCTTGCCGTGAGGCGTGGGGGTTGGAGCTGTGGAGGGGAGAGCGTGTATCGGGGAGCTCCCGTGGATTCCGGCTGCGGGGGTTAAGTTTATTAAAGCGTGTTAGTTCCATCTCAAAGCGTGCCTTGATTACAGTACCTTGGATACTTGTTTGCTGTTCCCAGTATAAGGTGTTTTTCTGGGTGTTTTTCCCAGGTGGTGGGGTAAATTAGTACGTGATTGCAACTGAATCCTGTTCTAAAGGGCAGCCTGAGAGATGGTTGGTGATTCTATTTCGTTATTGCTGTATATTTGTCCATATCGCTATTACTTCATTTTCCATTTTCAGTATCACATTGGCTCACTTTGTGATACCAGAAAGGGAAGGGGTGAGGCTGCTGGTTTAGCTTTGGGATTTTTTGTGCAGGCAACAAATTTCTAATTAAAAGCAGGCATCTTGCTGTGATAATTGTCATTGTTACTGTCCTGCTGACGCATGCTCAGAAAAGTTTCTTGCCTAGTGACCAAGAGGTGGATGGACTCTTTCATTTTGTTGTCATTAGTTAATTCATATTCTATCACAGTTTATCATATTTTTGTGTAGATGTTGTATTGCATATAGTTACTATATTTGTTTGTCTCTTAGAAGCTTGGAAATCTGGCTTCTCAAGTTGCAGCATCCAGCAGGCTATCTTGTGCACATTTCAAAATAAATGCTGATTAACATCTATAATATTTCCTGAGTGTTAGTGATAAGTGGCAAGTAGCACTGGATGTGCTTTCCGCCACCCTTAGGCCTGTAGCAACAGGTTTTCCCTTTGCCATGCCAGCATGAAGGTTTTTGTAGTTGCTCAGGGACTGACGTCAGGGAACTGATCTGAATTTTGGAAAAAACAAAACATTGGTGAAGTTGTTTGTCCTTGGATCCATTCCTTGATCTGGTTTGTGCAAGTGCTGTGCTGGTGGAGATGAATCTCCAGTATCAGTGCAGAAACAAGCAGCTGGATAAAAGTTAGGTGTCATCAGTGCATTCAGTTTAAAGCTGTTTGCCAGGCTATGCTCTGGAAGGAGTATCTGCCAGCAAGCACATCTAGAACTGCCTCATACAGTATGCTAAGATTAAAAGGGTGTGAGGCTTTTCAATATCAAGGTGTTTGATTATAATGTTGTCTGTAACATTTACTTGTGAATATAGATGAGGTGCATGTAACTGCAAATAGCAACAATTTCAAGCTGAGACTTTCAGAACACAGCAATACTGGAGCTTCTTTTAGCACCACAACCTACTCTGAGTAACAGCAGATCGTTTCTTTGTAGAATTATATAATGCTTTCTTTTTGGACTTCCAGGGTTCAAGAAATAACTGCAGGTCTCACATGCAACATGTTCTCAACAGCTTCCATGTCTAAGAATGACAAGTGTCCCACTAGTCAGCAGTGGAAGCTTGCCAGACACTCCTCAGGAATTTACCCTGATTCTTTATAATTAGAAAGCCCTTACTGAACAGATGTGAAAGATGTGGTGTTTTGGGTGTAAGTCACAAGTCCTCTCTAAGTACAGGCCTGGAAAAACAGGAAGCTGATAAAGTAGGAAAGCAAAGTTACAATTCATTAAAATCACTTCACTTGTGGAGATGTTGTTTTGATATGAATAAAGATCAAGTACTCTTAAGTGCATAGATATTTATTGCACAAAGAACCAGGAATGGGTAACAAAAGCTGATAGTAAGAAGGGAGGTTAGAAGGGTTAGTCATACAATGAATATAAACCATAGCTTGCATTTTTGGCAGTTGAGAGTGCAAACCTTAAATGGTTGGTTTTCTGCATTCTAACACTTTTACCTGTTTCTGGTTCAAAATTTTGGCCTATTAGCTGGCATAGACCTTAGATTTATGTATGATTTAAACAGGAATGAGTCCTCAATCTTTGATAACAGGTGTCATTGTTAGCACATTCAGCTGACAGCATTTGGGCTACGAAAGTGTGCATATCAAATATAGCCCTAATATGTTACTCCAATATGTATTTCATTTTTTCTATAGAAGTCCGCCGAGTTCTCGTTTCAAAGTACATCACAGTTACATAAAGTCACATTTCTGTGAAAATTATTATTCTGTAATTGGGCATGGTACTAATGGTTAGCAAATGTGTTTTCAAAGTTTGAGGGGCTGGGTTTTATTACACACTACTTACAGTCTGCTTCTTGAAGTAGGCCTGTTGCTTATCATGATGTTAAATTGCTCTTAGTAGATAACAGCAATAATTATTGGTGACTCCAATCCAGTAATACTTCTACTCTCATTCTAAACTGGAAAGCCCACTGGATGAAAGTTATGTGCTTCTGTTACTGTTTTTAGCACCACTAAAATCACTTGAGGGAAGACAACAGAGGATGAAAGTTTGTGCTTCTGGTCCCTGCATGCAGAAATAGGTAGGTTGTAACTGCAGGGCATTCAGAGAGGGACAGCAGGGCTGAAGAATGGTTCTGCTTCTGTATGAGGAAGTATTGAGATGACCAAAAGAGACAGCTGAAGTGTAAAGTAGGATAGACACCTACAAAATCATTAAATGGCACAGAGAGGGAGTTAAATACTCACTGCCTCTTCCATTGCACAAGCATAAGCTGTCTAGTAGGAGTTAGGTTCAAAGCAAATAAAAGGATGCAACTCTTCATGCAATGTCTAGTAGGGCTTACTGTCATGCCAAGAAGTCCTGTGTGTTGAAGAATTTTGCATTGTTACAAGGAGAGTCTGGACAAGTACTTGGAAGAGATCCATTGAAGGATGAGGAAAAATACATGGATTTCCTCAAGTCTCACCAAGACCTGAAAACATTTGGCTGTTGGGAGAATGCAGAAGTATCATCATATACCTTTGCTCTGCTCTTACTCTCCCCTAGATGCCAAGTTTCCATAAGGCAGATGTTTTCTTTTGTGGGAACAGTGGACAGGTTAATCAAGATATTTTCTGTCTCCAAATACATCATCAAGTAGTAGGTAAGCATGACAGTGTTGTAAATAGAGGCTCTTCAAGAAAGGGAAGGGAGCCCAGTTGCCAACAATCAGGCTATTGTCAAACCCAATTATAATTAGTTTCCCTACTTCTATGAACAAATCACCCTAACATTCCTGACAGTTTTACCTTCACTTTCTAATTATAAATGTAGAAGGAAATTCTGGAAATTGCACTTTCTGTGAAGAAATCACTTTACAGGAAACATTGTGGCTGTAAGCTTTGCTTTTGAGAAAACAGTTATTGTTTGATCTGTGTCCAGAGTAAGACTCAGATGAGGAAAAGATTTTATGATACTTCTCTACAGTATGCCCTTCGGTAGTTTTGAGGAGAGGACATTTAACTGGCTTAAAATAACTAAGCTGCCCCAGCCCAGTACAGGAGCTGGAGGATCTGTGCTGCCTTTAATGTGAGAAGGGATTGGAAGTGTCAGTTCCCTTTGAATCTAGTTTACCTTTGGCACTATTCAGGTTTCCAGAAAAGTTTAACATAAGGGGAGGAAATAGACTTCAGTCACAGTTCTTACTGTTTCTTTAAAACCTAATCCTGCCAGCTATGGAGAGAAGAAAGATACAAAGTGACATGTGACAATTCTGTAGCAGTGATTGAACATTAGTAGACTTGGGAAGTGTTACTTGTTAGGAATGTTTGTCTTCTCTGACATGGTGGGGTTTCCAGGTTTCTTTGACACAAAATATCTTGTAGAGAGTAGACATCTAGAACTCCTCACCCGGCAAGATGCTGGGAGTCTGGCCTAGTTCAACAGAACCATTTAGCGTATGCTTTTCTTGCTGGTTTGTTTTTATTCTGTTGAAGTTAGTGAAACGGTCATTTACTGTTAGGCGTGCATGAATGGGTAGAAAGAGTAAAAGCTGATAACAGCCATGTGTTAATGTTGGAGCTTCACTGCAAATGAATTATCTCTTGGTAATAAATTTGTAAATCTTCAGAATGAGATAATGTGCATTTGACAGCCCAAGTGGTTTAGGCAAGAATTGGTGACAAACTGCTTAAGTCTGAGTGGCTCATGGGATGCGGTCTTAATTTACCGCATTTTAAAGTGATGGATAATTAAAACTAATTAAATGTTATGCAAAGCAGCCTGCCTTTTTTAGCTATTTGACTAACTAGTAATGACTTTACCTGGGGAAATGTAATGTTGTAGGTTTATTATCTGAAATGTCCAGAAAAAAAAATAAATAAACTCCCAACATGTAGACATCAAAACTCTCTGCTTGCATGAGATGAAGCTAGAAAACATAAGCCACGTTATATTCTTTCTAAGGAAATTAGCAGAATTACCATCCAGTGTTGCAGTACACGGTGCACCTTGGTCTTTTTATTTAAGGCTTTGCTTTGTTGTCTGTTACAGGGATTTTGCTGCTGTTTAATTCAAGGAATGTTTTGTGTGCACACAAAGAAACTTCTAGCAAGCTTTTTTTAACATTTTTTTTATTCTATAAATCAAGTGATTTTCATAGAAAGTAACACTATTGTTCTATGGCATTTGGGTAGGAGATTTTTGGAAGAAAAAAGAGGACTGTGGCATGTTTAAGGAACTTGTTTAAGGTGGAAAGTTAATCTGATTTACTGTATTTATAGTCCAAAATACCTTCTATTTCCTTTCCTCTTTCTTGTGCTTTAAAGTGGCCAAGCTTTATGGTAGGACTGAAGGAGCGTGCCTCAGAAGGAACCAGACATTCGCTGATCTCTGGGGAGTTCCAATGAAGCACCCCCTTGTCTACACTTAGCATCAAAAGCTTCTTTCTGTCTCAAGACAGAGTCCTTAGGCAATGCTAATACTCCAGACTACAGCCCCGTGTGCCATTCCCCTATAATAATGTGATTGTGTTTTTTTAAACAAAAAGTGCAAAAGGACAACATTTAACTATTAAAAGATTTTTTTTACCTCATCAAATCATCTCAACTAAAAAAGCAACCTGATATTGCAAGTAGGCATCGCATCTATTAAAAATACCCAAAACAACACAATCAGCGCAGTAAGTAGTTTGGTGAAATGACATCATCTGCCTCTTTTTGCCTTGTATCAGCAGTGATTCTTGCATCTCTCTGGACAGGGATTCATTCAACCTGTCTACCAAATTTCAGTAGATCTATGGAGAAAGCATTTTCAGTTTTTTGTTGTCCTTATTTCTGTGAAGTTGTATAATCTGAATCTCTTCCCTGCTGAATTAGGTTGCTCAATTTTTCTATTCAGGTTGTATTTTCTTAGGCCTTCTATCATGGTTGTTTTTTTTTCTTTTGAACACTTTTCAGTCGCATGTGTCTTACCTGACATGTGGTGCCCAATTAGCCACTGTATTTCAGTTGGGTGCTTGTTACTAGTGCTGAGAAAAGCAAAGAGGTGACACAGAGTTTACAGCTTCTTCCTATTATGTTTTTCAAGATAGCCATATTCAGTAAAACATAACTTCCTAAAACCTTAATTTTTCCGTACAAGGTTATATGGGGTGTACAGCCCTTTAATGATATTCCAGCATGCCATAAAGCCCATGTTAATACTATTTCTGAGTTGTAGCAAACAGCAGCTGCTCCTCTGCCAGTCATATAGCTGAACTTTCTCTGAACGTTTCTCTTTCTCTGGAGGAACACTATCTGTTTAAGAGCTTTTTGACATACCCCCCCCCCCCCCTTTTATGGTTCCTGTGCCTTTGAGAGTGGGAGTAATCTAGGGTAATACTTAGCCCTTCACTGAAATCACAGATGCCCCCCTCTTTCAGCTTAACTACTGATCATCTCCTATCCCACAGAGCCACTTGTGTCACACTTGGCATATAATGGATGGAATGCTCACCTTAGGCTTTTAGATAAATCATTCCTGTGACCAAAGGAAAAGCTACAGCATAGCAGAGAGGCGATCTCTTAGATTAGCTTATCTCAGTCACAGCTCTGTCAGACTGCTTCTCCTCTGATCCCTTCACTGTTAGCTGGAGCTATGGCAAATGCATCTGGAATGCATGCAGTTAAGGCTGATGTCAGCATAAAGGGACAGTGTTGTGAGACCTGTATTACCTTTTCTTGCTTTCTGGGTCCTAGAAAGATGAGTTCTGCTGAAATGGTCTTCTGGCGATGCACGCAGCTGTACCCAGAGATCTTCACCATGTGCAGAGGTTGCCAATGAGTTCTTTCCTCTCATCCAAAAAAAAAAAAATCATAAAGCCACAACCAAAATACCCCAATGCAGATAGCTTGGCAATTGATGAAATGAATGATGGGCTAGGTTAATATTTTTAATGTTTCTGCTACCTACTAGAGTCTCGTAATGCTGTACAAAATGGCACTTACCAGTGCTGACCGAAGGATAATTTGTCTGCTGCAATTTGAACTCTTGCTATGGACTGACATTTGGCAATATGTTCTGTCAATACTTTATATTCCTATCACTATTTCATTTTTTAAAAATACTGAGAAAGTAAAGTGGGTAGTTGGACCACATTCAAATTATTTCCTAGTTTAAAGCAAAATGACATAATGAAGAGATAACCATTATGTGCTTCCGTAGCATGTTATGAGATTGTCATTTGATGCCCTAATGTATGTAAAAGTGAATAAGACTGGAGGTCTTGAGGAGTGTAGCTCTGATAAATATAACATGTGCTTCAATTTCAAGGCTCAGTGGTTTTCACACAGAAAGAATGTGCCTATGGTGGTCTAGGAGTGAACATATTGTGTGGCTTTCAAGTGACTCAGCACTGTTCCACCAGCAGCGAAGTAGAACCAGAATTGCTATAATCATCCAGCAGAAGATCAGCTTTTATGGCACAATCTGTTTCTTTTCTCAATTACCAAGCAGCATATAATAGAACTTCACAGGAAGAAAAGAGGAGGAAAAATAGCAGAACTGAAAAATTCTTGGCATTTTTGCAAACCTGGATTTTTTTGCTTTTTCAAATTAAAGAGCAGGGGGAAAAACTGTCCTAATTTCAAGTAAGCTGATCAAGTAATCATTGATCAGATAAATTTTGCTTTATTATCAATTATATTAATTTTTATTTTCTCAAATGTTGAGTTTCATGGACAAGATGTGAGGTGTAGCTGGAAGAGTAAGCTATATGATGTGACTTGAAATGTGGAAAATGTCCTCACAACATGGAGCAGTAAAAGGAAGTGCAAGTTTGTAGGTGACACAGGTTAGGAAGTGGTTTTGGTACACTCCTGTTCTAACTGGGGATGTGTGGATTTTTTGCTGAATGACAGGATTAGGCCTACTGTGCTGTTTGCAGGCAAGTTCATGGTGTATGAAAGTCGGGGCTGTGAATGTAGCAGTAGTTGTTGACATCCAAGCCCAGTGAATCGGAAAGGTTGCGTGATGAGAAAAATGAGGTCAGGGTGAGAACTGGTAGTGCTGAGGGTTCAGGCAAGATCAGTGCAATGGCTGGACCTGCCTGTTAAAATAATTGATAACATGGTGAGAGTAAAGATTTCTGGTTGGACTTAACAATTCTACTAAGACAGTATCCTTAGTAGAAAAACAATTAATGGGATTGCAGATATCTTTTTTTCTGTTTTGTTTTGTTTTGTTTTTTCTTTTGTTTGGAGTGTTTTAATGTGCTTTTATTTTCCTTTGTTGAGCAGTTTTAATCAAATACAATCAGGTAACAAGCCAGAGATCTTTAGGTATTGTTTTTTCTTTTCTGTGTTATAGAAAATCAGGTTTTAAAATCTTTTAAATCTTGTATGCACGAGCAAATTTGTAATTGACCTGCTGTTAAATTGGGGAGAAAAAAAGCGTCTGGGTGTAGCATGTCAGAGAATAGCTAATAATATTAAACAGGTTAAGAATGTGCCATTTTGCTCTTTCAAGATACTATCATACAAAGCAAGATTAAGTTTATTTGGGATAGTTTTCTATTAATGAAGCAACTGCTAAAATTTGATTCTTGTTGTGCCACTTTCTTTTTGTAAGTCACAAATGCTTTGGGATCCTGTTCTAGGTAAGCACTGACTAAGTAATGATGCTAAGATAGCTTTTTCAGTATGATTACTATGGATTTTGTCAGTATACTAGCACATCCCGAGTCCTTTTCAATTACTATTTTTCTAGAATAAAAATACAGGAAACAATTGCAGTAATAATTTGAAAAATAACATTCTTGTTCATTAACTGAGGTCTTAATGAGGGGAGGGGTTCTGTGGATGTGAAAGAACCTTCATAAAGCTCTGAAACCAGGTCTTTTTGGGCACTGCTACTTTGTCAGCCATTTTCTTTCTTCTCTGTCTTCTATTTCAGCTGCATGTGCCCTTCTGAATTTTCTCCTGTGAGTTGCTTGAAGTTATTGTTTTGGTTAATCCCTTTTTTTGTCCCTTCATCTATCAAATTAAATTTTTGTCACTACAGACTTGCAAATGTGTTTAAGTACTAAAGCTGAATTACATTTATACCTTTCAGTATGAAAATGTACCTTTTGGAAATAAGAGATTATTGCATTCTGTGAAAATTGTTATGCTTAACACTTGTATGTAATGTTGATATGTAATTTTTTTTCCTTGCAAACGTCTTTCAGAATAATTATTTGTGATTTCGGCCTTCTACCTTTTGTAGAGTTCTAGCTTTTATTCCTTTAAATTGAATTTGTGACCATTTTAATTGGTTCTTCTTTACAAGTCTGGTTTTCAAACATCCTAAAAAATGAAAGCTTTCCTTCAGTCTTGATGCTGTTTTTAAAACATGTGCATAAAATCTTTAAATAAAAAGAAATAATTATTCATATGCAAAAATCTTCAAGTATTTTAGACGAGTTTCTCAGTGACCACCTGACACTGATTTTGCAATCAGTATTTTTTAAAAATAGAAACTTTGGCCAAGGTGCTCTTCGTCTTTCATAGTGCTGAAAGTGTCATCTTGAACTACAGCCCTCATTTGGTCTGAATGAAGGTGATATCATATATTTAAATGTCTGTGTGTGAAAAATGGGTTATTAATATGTCTGTTTTATTTCAGGAAGATGTGGAAACAGGAGTCCACCTTGATCCTGCTATCAAGGAAGTTCAGTACAATCCCACTTACGAAACTATGTTTGCACCTGAGGTAAGAAACAATGTTGGTTTTTAGAGCAGAAATGCCTTTGGCTTAAAGGGCAGAGGTTGTATAAATTTTGTGTGAATTTCCTGTAAGACAGCTTCTTCGAATGTTTGCTGCATTTTGGAATATAGTTTGGGAAAACTAGAAAATAGATTCTAAACAAGAGTGTTGGTATTTTTAGTGCTTGAATTTTAATATTCTGCATAAAGCTCTTCTAAGAAGAGTCTTAAAATGTTTATCAGAATTATAGCTATGAAAATTAAAAATTAAGCTGGGAAAATAGCATTATAAAGATGTTGAGTTAAACATGAACTGCACTGAAGTGGTCCTTTACTATTTTCACATTTTTGCTATTTACTCATTGTGCTCATTAGGGCAGAATTAACATTTGTAAGACTTGCAGATATAAGACTTTTAAGAGGAGGATTTAACATTAAAATCAAAGTACTTTCAGTTTAATTATTCATATCAGTATTAAGAATTTTAGTAACTTGAGCTATGCTAAATTTGTATATTGAAAAACCTTTTAAGACTGAATTTAGACTGCCTGGTGCCATGTGAACCACTTTCCATTTTGTTATAACTGACAGGCTATCTGAAAGATAAAAATAGCTGTTCAAGCGTTTAACTTTTTTCCATATTTAACTTCTTTTTACAATTTGTCTTCTCTTTGACCAGGGCTTAGCCTTCTAGGTAGACAAATACTGCATCAGTCTCAAATTTCTACATTAGTTGTGCTTTATGTTTAGAAAACCTTTTGAGGAACCACATAAATTGGCCTTTTCACAGCAAGCTTGCAACATATCAAAGCCATGACGTGTACGAACAAAACTACCGTTTTTAACTTGCTTCAGTGCTGCTGTGTGTAAATATTTTAGTTAGGGAAACCTAAAGTGGGACAGCCTTGGGTTTTGTCTTCTGAATGCTTGTACTGGTCCCATACTGAACGAGAGTATGTGTTGGTTCTGTCAAGTAGTTAGTATCAACCTGAGCTCTGTGCTAGTAATACAGGCTAGAAAGTTCAATCCTGAAATCAGCTATTCAGAGCAACTGAATGATTACCATGTGAAGTAACAGACAAAGAAGCTTATTCAGTAGTCACAAAGAAATTTAAAGTTGAATTTTGAATTGAATAAAGTTGATTTTGAATTACCATTTTTGAAGGAGAGTTCTCTTTTTTTCTGTGGGGTTTTTTTTTTCTGAAAAAATAAATACACAAAAATAACAAATTACTAATTCTGCTCCACTTTGTTTTAACATTTTTGATGAAGTTTGGACCAGAAAACCCATTTAGGACTCAGCAAATGGCTGCACCTAGAAACATGCTTTCTGGATATGCAGAACCAGCTCACATCAACGATTTCATGTTTGAACAACAAAGACGAACATTTGCAACCTATGGTAAGTCCTTAACAGTGGAATTCACCTCCATCTTTATCATACCCAGGCTGGACAAATTATGATGGTCTTGATAGAACAGTTAATAGGACTATAACTTCTGTAAAATGCTTTTCATTTAATTGCTATTTATTTTTATTAGAATTACTAAAATGGGAAAAGGCTTTTGTATAAGAATACATATGAATAGAGATCATAGTATAATCACAAATAATCACAGATTATTTGGGAAGACTCATTTTGTAGTTCCCTTTTGAACTGTAATCCAGTGTATGATCCCCTAGCAAGCCCCTCTTAATTAATCCTTCTGTTAGTTGCATCAAGTGTAGAAAACACAAATCAAAATTTCAGACCTCTCACATGACTAGCTGTAGATCTGTTATGCAAATAGATTCTTTCATGTGATTCTGACTCTCTCCAAACCATAAGGAAGCCTTACTGAATTGTCAGGTTCTTCAATGGTTGCCTCTTCATACAAACTGAATGAATCAGATTTGCAGAGAATGGGAATATATTACTAAAATAGTCTTGGGAAAGACAGACCCAAAGAATTGTGTTGGTGGTCAGTGTTGTAACTGCTTTCTTATCTTGAATAACATTTTCCCTTGTAAATAGTGGCAGTTGAAAAATAAAATATATGAATATTGGGGAAGCTTGAGGTTCAAGCAGATTTCTTATGAATTGTAAGAAAATTCTAAACATTCTTTTGCACACATTTGAAAGAACAAAGCTGCCACATAATCACGTATAACAATGGTTAATATTTTTCCTGTGTTTCATTGTAAGCTTTTATTTCTGTTTTAAGTTTGATTGCAAGTACTTGTTCAGATGAAGTATCCTTTATATACTTGAAATTCAGTTTATTATACAAGATCTGATACTTCCTGTGTTAACTTGAGATGTCACAACACTCAACTTTTTGCACAAGAGATTTGCATCTTTCATTATTCATATTTACATTCAAAATACTACTTCTTGCAAACTGTTTTGCCTCAAAAATCACCTTCCTAAACAAGTATCCTTAATTTCATTAGGGCTTTATGCATGCCTGAATTCATTTACTGCATTTTGTGATGCAGGTTATTGTGACTTTGTTGCTAACATCTGTGGTAGCTAAGTTTTGCAGTGGAAGAAAATGCCTAACATCAGAGACTATCCCTCATTCTATTTTTCTTTGTACTTGAGTTTTATTAGAAGCTTTTTCGTAAATGTTAAAAATTGAAATATATTAATGACAGAGTTTTTCTCTTACATAGTTTTAGCTAGTAGGTACTTTTCACTAAGGTGTTAGGATGTGGAATTTAAGCAAAATGGCAATATTGAGAAATGGATATCTAGTTTCATAGCATAATTTTAACTTACTTGACTGTAATTTTGATATTAGAACTTGACAGATACATGTAGGAGCTTCCATTCAAGATCTGAATAGACAGATTAGATTTTGTTCTGGGAAATGTAACATTTTGTGGGTTGAAATTAAATGTAATATTTTTGTGTGTGTAAAATAGTTACTGGTAAAAAGTGCCTGTAGGCACATAGTATTTCATTTGGGTTTTTTTATTTTAAAAGTTTCATTTGGAGAAAGATAAAGCTAGTAAGTCTACTCAAAACTACTTCTATTGGTTATGTCATCACTGTATAGCAACTGTCTTGAAAGTTGTATTAAAAGTGAGCATAAAAACGTATTTTTAAACCTTGTAACACTGGCAACTGTGCAGCTATCATTCAGCTTTCTAGAAATGTTCGATAGATAATGATCTGGATACACTGACAATGGAACTATGAAAAGTCTGAGATACAGGCAATTTAAACATCAGGAACCAGCACTGAGAAGCTGAAGTTCAAGTAGAAGATGCAGTAAGTGAGCATGATATTCTGGCTCAGTAGAAGATCTGTTAAAAACTTTAAACACTCCTTTAAGTTGTCAGAAAGTTTTCTATTAACATTTTCAATACTCTTTTTTTCCATTTGGAAGGCTATAATAAATATCTTCTCAGAAAACACCAAGTATAAAAATGCAAGTAAAATTGATAGGCATAAACCCAGGCAATACATCTTTTTCAAGAGTGAGTCATAACTTATTAGAGGAACAGGAATAAACCTCTCTTTTAAAAGCTGCAGATCTTGAGACTTCTGGTCTCCATTACTCTGTTTAGCTCCATTGCGCTAAGGCAGGATGTCTCAAACTAATCTGCAATAGCTGGCAAGTAGATAAGCAGTGACTGTAAATGAAGGACGAGGGTAGTAAATGAGATCATGTATCCAAAACAGCTCAGCTGTCTCAATGTCTTTCACCAAAAAAAAAGACCGCTTTATAATAGATACAATCCTGAAAGTAAATGCATTTTCATAGAGAAACCTGTATATTAATCACAAAAAACCCCAAGTATTTTTTGGCAATTAGTCTTTCTTGTCTACTTCTTGTGCAGTAAATATTTATTCTTAAAAGTACATTTTTCTTGTGATGCTTCGACAGCTGAGAACATCCATGCTCTCATTGACTGATGGTCCTTCCAGCCCTTTATTCCATTAGACAAGTGGCTAGCGATGGGTATCTAGCGAGGAGTAGAAGAAGGAAGCAAGAAAATAGTAATACTATTTTATACTTATATAAAATATTATATTATATTTTATATTTATATAAATATTATATAAATATAGTAGTATATATATTTATATACTACTAAATACTTCTTTTCAATATGCAGTTGTTCAACCAAGTTGAACCACAGGCAATGCTTATGTATTTATTAATTTTCAGACAATTTGTTGGGGGTTTTATGGATTTTTTTTTTTGACAAACTTTTCCACCTGCTTATTGAACCTGTATAATTTTTCTTTGTACAGCAATCACTTTCAGGCAGCTCTGCAGCTTAGCTCCTTGTGTGAGGAAGTATCTCTGTTTTGAACTTGTGGAACTGAACAGCTTTCTAGTTTGGCTTCACATACCCGAGTTTCTTATGCTGGAAAACAAAATGAGCAATCATTTCTTTTTCACCATTTCAGTGTGATTTCTTACTTTATACATCTTTGCCATAGCTTCTTCTCAGTCTCTTTTTTTTTCCACCTGGATGGATCTGATCAATCTTCTCGTTCCTCATTGCAGCCTTTTTATGCCTATGGCTGTCCTTGTCTCTCTTCTGTATCTCTTCCAGTTCCACTGTATTGCTCCTAAGATGGAGAGCAAACCTTTACACAGTGGTTACATGTTAATCTCACTGTGAATTTGTTCTGTGAGTAACTTGCTCAAAGCTACTTGCTGCATTTTTCCAGATCATTTATCAATATGTTGAATGTCATGGGCTTGAGCATGAATCCGCCAGCAGCTTTCCTGTGCTGTGCAAACCAACCATTTATTCTTGACAGTGTTTTAATAACTTTCCATCAACTGACCATGTAAGGACCTGTAGGGTTTTTTAAGTGTTTTTGAGGCACCCTGTACTCAGCCTAACTTGGTTTTGTAAAGGTATCCAAGATCAGCTAAGCTTTGCTCATTCGCAGGATTGTCACCTCAGAAATATTCTGGAGTTTTTGTCATTGTCACTTACCTGTAGAGAAAATTGTGGTGTCTGCTCTCCTGCAATATAAAATGCTCATCCAGGTGCATACTCATTTTCTTTATTGCAGTTTCTACTCCTTGAATCTTCTAACCGTACAAATGTCTGGCTGGTTGATTTGTAGTTCTCCATATCTTCTCTGAAATGTCTCTTGAAAGACGGCATTGTATTTGATACATTCCTTTTCTGTCATATTGAGGTGATATTATGTGAGAGTATCTGCACTGTGGTTTGACTTTAGATCTCTTGGGTGACTGCCTCTGATCCTGGTGTTTTGTTGCCACTTATTTGACTCTTTAGTCTCCTGGCATTTCATTTTGAGGTAGATAATGACATCATGTTGCCCATAAAGAAGGGTTCTGGCACAGGAGTCTACCCAAGCTCCACCATAACCAACATGTGTTTAATACAGCCCTCACAGATGCTCTTTTCAGTCCTTGATCGTCTGTTGGCCTGCACGCTGTCGGGTACACTTTCTGTCCCTGCCAGTTTTGACAAAGTACAAGTGTTATTTTTTATATCTTATGAGATTTCCCTTGCTTTTGGGGGCAGGCTGCCTTAGTGTTGTGTTTACTTTGTCTGCTGGAGTTTGGTCTTTGTATTTTCCACATCTCGATGCAACTTCAACTCTTTGAAGAATAGTTTCTTATTTCTAATAGTTTCTCTTTACTTACTATTTGGCTGTGCTCACTTCCTTCTGGTTGCTTTAAAGTCATCTTTTATTAGCTGGCAGGCATTAGTTTTTTTTCCTACATTTTGTCTTTGAAGTGCCCCTGCATTTGAAAAAGGCTTTACCCTTTGGTGCTCTCTTTCTGTTCCTTTTAAAAGTCTTTTCTTTATATAGCCCTCCTGTTTTGAGATTGAAATCATTGTCATAAATGTTTTTATATCTTCCTTTGCTTTGTCAACAATATTAGTTTTATACCCCATTATGGTCATTGTTAAAATGTGTGTCCTTAGAAAAAAGTATTTTAAAATCAAGTTTCCTGCACTGCTAAACTGGTTTTTTTCGTGTGAATCTCTGGTGTGACTGCTTCATGGTACAAGTACATTGTGTAAAAACCATCACATCTTTGTGTGAGATTTGTGCAGTCTGCTACAAGGAGATGACTAAAATATGTCATTATTACTGTGCTTCTTTCCCTGGCACTTGTTGTTTAATCTCTGTTACCATTTCATGGTTCTTGCATTTTCTGTCTTTATGGTCACTCTGGGAGTTCTGGCAACTGTACTCACCACTACTTAGACTTGGAATTTCAGTCCACAGGATCATTTAATGCTCATTAACACTATTAACTTGTTAATCTGATTTGTCTTAAGCTTTCTATGGCATAGAGCATGTTTTTCTCCACTGGCATGACCGTCTTATTTCTGTATTTTTTTCTACCTGGTAAAGCATATATTATATCCAATTATGTCACTACTGTCCTACCAATTATGTTAGCTTATTATTTTAAAACAAGATATTTCAATGTTACTGCGTATTATTTTTAGCCTTTGTCATTTTGCATGTGTGCTTGGGTTTTCCATTTCCCTGCCTTCCATTTAAATAGGATTCTGTGATCATTACTGTCCCTGTTACCTGAGATTTCAGATTTCTGTGCTACCTTTTTACTTGACAAAATGGGTTTCTAAAGATTGTGTGTCATTACAAACTGCTTACTTTTTCTAAGTATTTTTTTAAGTATTATATTTCTTTAGGTATTCTTTAAGTACCCCAGCTATTTTATCAAAAAGTACTCTTTCAACCTTCTCAGTGCCATCTGCTTTTTAATTTAAATGAGACCTACCCATCTCAGTAAGGCTCCCTTTATTCCAGGAGTTTGGGGAAGTGAACTTGTCACAGGCAGCGGAGATTTTTTCCACATTAGGGTTAAAGTCTGCAGTTGCTGAGAGAGCTGGGACTGTTTAGCTTGGAAGAAAGGAGTCCTGGGGTGGGGGGCAACCTTATTGTCCTTTACAACTGAAAGGAGTATGCTGATGGCATAATCCACAAAAAACATTGCATAAAATAGTCCAAGTGAGCATTTTATGATCTTGTGAAAGGTCCTCTCCCAGTTTAATGGAAAGCCATTAATAATTGCTCTGTGGGAGTCTGACTTTTTTAATTGGTAACCAGTTTTGCACCTGCAGTCCCAGGTAACCTACCCTAGTTTGATTCCATTGATGTAAGGCAGTCTTCTTATTTTAATTTCAGCTGTCAAAGGAAGGCTGTCTCTCTAGAAAATAAAATTCCCCTTCTCATGACATTACAATTTAAAATGCTTAACTAGCATTATTTTTTCAGTGTTGTATTCCTTGGAGCATGTCAAAAAGACTAGGAAGTCCTAACATACAGCATATGTTTATTCTTTTGTATCTGTGCTCTCAACTGAAGGAGTCTCTTTTCTTGAAAATTCCCTTTTGAGTATTGATAAAAAAGTCAATATATGAGTACATATACATTTTCAGAAGCAGAATTACAGATTATTTTTTACATGCTGCACACAAACTATTCATGAATATTTTAGCCATTTCATAGCTATTTGAGCATCAGTGCACAGCCTAAAAGTGGACTGCTTCATTCATGCAACATTTGGTATTTTTAAATCTCTTCTTCACAAGATATTAATGTCCTTTTTAATAAGAAATAGTCTTCTCTCCATGAATCTCAAAGCTCTTTATTGAGTACTCAGTAACTTGGTTATAGCAGGATTATGTCATCGCTAACACTGATATTTTAAGAGCCTAAAATAACTGACTTGGAAATAACGCTTGTGATTTTTTTTTTTTTAATCTGCTCATGTTGCATGCAACACCTACAGTCACTATTACCTATTAACAATTGTAGGCACTTTATTCTCTGATTAATTTGATTCTGCAGAGATGCCAGTGCAGAGTGGGTTAGTCCAGCTCTATTTTTCTTCATACCTGAGCTACCTTGGGTCTCTATGGGCTGCATTGCACAGTGTGGTGTAAACAGGCTTTAATTAGCTGTCTTTCTGGAATGCACATCAAAGGCTAATTATTTAACCAACGATTTTCAGGTGCACTGAAATTATGGATGTAGGTGGAATTGTATCTTTCACTGCTAAAATGTTGTGGGAAATATCTGCCTCCTAACTGAACTGAAGGAGACATAGAAGTCAGGGCACATTATGTGGGATACCAGCTGAGTAGGATAAAAGCAAGCTGTCTTTTGCAGCTGCGTTTTGGAGTCCCAGCCAGAAAGAAAATATTCCCTTTCACATATCCATTAGAAAGTAGAAATTGTTCAGAGCTTTTCTATGAGAATGATGCTGGACCAAATTCAACTTAACTATAAGAAGTCTCCACTTCCACGGGAAGCTGTGCTTGGCCCAGGGGCCCTATTCATGGGAATACTGTCCCTCTTTTACAAGTACCAAGCAAATAGAGTCCCAGAGATAGTGTCAATGCAGTTGGAGGACAAGTAAACCACTGTATTGATTTTGACAGAAATCCAAAGTAATATCTCTCTTCTGTTAACAGAAACCTTATAGCTTGGAAGAAAACTCATTAAAATAGTGGCTTAGTAAAAAGCAGGCAGCTAAATGAAGGGAAATCTGATTGCAGTGTTGGCTCAGTTTGTTTATCCATAGAAGTAAATCCTACTAAAAGTCTAGAATAAATTATTGTATTGTTTAACAGAGGAATAGTGGGAATATATATTTTGTAAGATGACATTGGTGTGTATTTCCCTCCCTATATCATATGTATTCATGAATCATCTGGACATATGTTGGCCCACAGCTGGGTCTTACCAGGTTTGAGACAACGGGGCTGGTTGGCAGGTAGAATGCTCTATTTGGGTGGCAATACCTGCTGTGTTCTTGGAATGGTTCTTCTAATTTCAATAGTACTTTTTTCCCCAGCATCTAAAAATAAATTAACTGGACCATGTTCTAGGAGAGTAGTCTTTCTGAAAAATGTTCGGGGAGACAATCTCCTTTGGCTGTTGGAATGGTGTTGATAGGTTCTCAACTCATGTGCATTTTTATGTGCCTTTGTGAGCCACTGGTCTCCAGAGTAGACTGGATAATCTCCCCCTGCTCATCATTGTCTCTGTGAATCAACAGAAATACAGGAATTGGATTGTATGCTATAGGATTTAATTCATTATGTGTGTGATTTCTTTTACTGGTGGTTTGATACCTTTCTTTCTCTTTTTTTTACCATCCTTGATGCAGAGAAATTCTCATTGCCTCCTCAAGAGACATGTTGTCACTTTAATGTTTAATAAAAACTGGTGTTATGTCCACCAGGGTGCAGTCTTTCCCGTAATAAAAAAAGCCATGGTGGTCAGTAAGCGTTCAGTGCCTGACCTGTTCCTTGGAAACTAAGTCTATCCTATAAGATCACACTATCCACTTCAGGAGAAATGGAAAAAAATAGTTGGATGTATGTATTAAAATTGTAAATAGCCTGAATAGCTATGAAATGCTGGCTCATTTTATAAATTATTTATAAGAGTAAATGCAGCAGATTTGGTTGGGGTTATTTTGTTTTGTTTTTATCGAGGCTCAATAGCTGTAGTCAGGAAATGAAGATGTGAGTACTTAATTATTTGAAAAATGAAAGGCCATGACTGCTGCTTCTGGTACCATTCACATTAGTTTAAAGCAACTTCTTTCAAGTTGAGGCTTTCTCAGTTCTGGTAAGAGGAGGATTAAGTAATTTTTGCTGTGGGAGACAGAATACACACAAAGCCCTAGAAAGCTTCATCTGGTTTCTTTTCTCCCCTATCTCTGTCCTCTGCCTTCCATCTGCTGCCACCCCAGGACTGCCAAGGATAAGGAGCACTGTCTTTGACCCAGCAGAAGTAGTGGGCAGAGCAGGAGGCTGCGGCTGAAACCAGAGGGCTCTGTGTATGCAGCAGCTGCTGGCTGGTTTCCACATGACTTACTGGCTTTCCAAACCAAGGAGCAGTGCCCTGTGCTAAAGCAGCATCTATTTAACATCCTGTGCCTCTGAAAAGGAATCTGAGCTAATCTGATGCCATGTTCTTACAAGAAGAGGTTGCTATGGCATTTCAAAATCTAATGTTTGCATTGCAGCAAAATGGCCTGAATTCAGCGTTGACCTTGCTCGGAGCAGGGGCATCCTGGGGTCCCTTCCCACCAGATTCTGTGACTTGGCTTCTTGTGATTACCCACCCTTTGTATCTTATGTTGTTAACTGCTGCCTATTACATTTATTTGTTTCTCTGTGTTGTGCAAATTTAAGCATTCTGATAGCAATATGTACTCAAGGGCCTCATGGTACTACTTCATAGTAATCTTTATACTCAGGCCAAGTGAAAAGTTAATTGGATTCCAAAATTTCAACTCTTTGTCATCCCCAGCTTGTTCAGAGTTAACAGGAAAAAATTTGCAGAGGGACAGAGTAGTAAAAGTTGTACAAAACAGAAAAGCTTGAAATAACAGTATTTTTTTTAACTCTTGTTCCAGGTTACGCACTAGATCCTTCTGTAGATAATCCTGAAGCTGCTACCAAATATATTGGTTCTGTAGAAGAAGCTGAAAAAAATCAAGGTAATTAATTCAGAATCTTGTATAAATTACTTGCATCTCTTAACTGTTTTCATTTTTTCTTTGCTAAAAAATGGAATAGGTATTAGCAAAGGAAGGTATTATGGGAAAATCAACCATGTCCAAAAACAAAATAAAGAAGAGGTGTGTTGCAATTTTAATGCAGGGTGGGAAGAGAGATATTGGAGTGTTTTGTTTTCTTGAAGTAGCAAATGTTTCAGGTTGTCATGACAAATTTCGGAAGAGGATTTGCAATGTGCCATTGCATGAATACAATTTATCTGTACAATTTGAAACAGCTTTTTGGTCCTCTTAAATTCTGTCTTAGCTAACATTGTCATGTGTCTGCATTAGGATACCTGTATGTTGAGCTAATCACCATAACTGCTCCTCAGGAGCAAACTGATCACTCTGTGTGCAACCTCTGGCACTCCTGTTGGGAGCTGCATGTTATCTCTGCTTAGCAGAGTTAAACTCTTTGGGTTATTTGGAAAAGAAAACCACTGGGAGATTGCCAAATGGTAACAGCATGACATGCCACTGGGAGGATTGACTACCAGAGGCATGGGGTTTGTAATTAATACTTTGATACAAGATATTTAATGCTCAAAGGGACTTGTTCACATTGGAAAACTGTACCTGTGTAAACATCATGGTTATGCTTTCACTTGCATGTCTTTTTCAAATATCCTATTCACATGGGTATACAAAAGATCTTTATTTCTGTGTCCTCTTCCTCAAAATACATGAAAGCTTATTTCACTCTTTCCTTCCAAAGAAGGAAATGACTAAGATTAAACCATTTAAAATTTTTTTTAGAGAAACCCTTTTCATAACAGAATTTCTTACTTCATTTTAAGAAAACCCTTGATTAATGTGAAGTTCCTTCTGATCACTACTGAACATTTTATGTTGCCTATTTTCCCCTTGTTTGTGTAAAGCTTCTATAGTCTCTTTTGCACTAGATGAGTATTACTGCTGCTGCAGAAAAACCTTGTTTAAAAATTAAATATAATCCTATATACAAGCTTGAAAAACTTAAAATATGTTAAAATAATTTCCTACAGGGTTTTTTTTCCTCCCACATCTATATTGTATAGTGGTTTTGACACATGAAATTCTGAGGGTGCAATGTTTGTGAAAAGCTAGTATTTCTATGAAAGTACAAGATAATGGTTGGAGGGAGATGACTCTGTCAATAGTGACAGACGTTTTAAGAGGGCCTGTAGCAATAGGGCAAGGGTAATGATTTTAAGCTAAGAGAAGATGGATTCAGACTAAGCTATAAGGAAGAAATTTTTTACAGTGTGGTTGGTGAATACTAGAACAAGTTGCCTATACAGGTAGTGGGTGCCCCATCCCTCAAAACGTTCAAGTTCAGGTTGGACAGGGCTCCGAGCAACCTTATCTAGTTAAAGATGTTGCTGCTCATTGCAAGATGATTGGAGTAGGTGACCTTTAAATGCCACTTTCAACCCAAACCATTCTAGAATTCTATTATTTTTTTCTGTATTAAAATGCACAGTTGTGGTTGGGATTTTGGGACACTTGCCTCATTTTCATTTTGGGGCTGTTTTTTTTTCAAACCGAGATGGTTCAGAGAGATCAGAAGCCAAGATGACTTTTGCTTTCAAAAACTACCCTGTTTTGTTAGGCACAAAACTAAACTGTTTAAAGCATGAAAACTGATATATTCATACAGTCTTCAGACTTACTGTTAAAAATTTATGGTACATGCATGTTTAAATATTCTAACAAGCAAGGATACACAGTTAAAGTGGTCACTGTTACTGTGCATAGTTAGTAGTGTTCATGGCTGGAAAAGTGAGCAATGCTTTGGCCAGTTTTGCTCAAATACTTCTTCCATGTTGTCCTTTCTACTGAAAGGAGCGGCGCTGGTGGCTTTTTCTTTTAAACTGACTATGGTGTAACCTCTGATGTATTCTGTGTTAGCAGTTAGTCAGTGTATTGTTTCCTTCTTCAGGTTTAACAGTATTTGAAACAGGACAGAGGAAAATTGAAAAAAGGAAGAAATTCAAGGAGAATGATGCATCTAATATTGATGGTTTCCTGGGACCATGGGCAAAGTATGTTGATGAAAAAGAAGTAGCCAAACCATCAGAAGTAAGTACTGCTTTAATGAAATGGATATAAATTGTCAGTACATGGCAGTAGGTTTCAACAGACATCCAGCTGCACCAGTGCTTGTCCAAGGAGACCCATGCTATGCTTGGGGGTAATAGAAACATTTTGGGTGATACATCCAAATAAGAAGCTCCAAATATTCTGCATTCAATTATTTGGAACACTTTTTGGAAATACAGTTAATTCAACCTGTGTGTAGAGTCTGATTAAAAGAAACAGCTTGGGGAAAAAAAAAGTGAAAGTAAAACTTTTTTTAAAAGAACTGGCAAATGAAAATCCCCAGTATCACACACACAAATACACACATCCTGAACCATCCAACCAACAGTTATCCTTCTTGTCCAATCAGTGCTTAGCTTTAGTTTATGAATAAAAGGATGATATTGCTTTTCAGTGTACATAGCTTTTCAGGTCTTTATTGATGCTTAGAAATATTTCTAATCTCATTTAGCAAATAGATGTGTTCTTAATAGTGAGTAAGCAATAGTACAGTTCTGAATTTTGTTATGTGATTCTGAATGCTGCTTTTCTAAGAGATCATGTTTTATTTTTTCCAGGAAGAGCAGAAGGAGTTGGATGAAATAACAGCTAAGAGGCAGAAAAGAGGAAAACTAGAAGATGATAAACCTGGAGAGGAGAAGACTATATTACATGGTAATGGCATCTTCCTGGCTGTTCTCATTTTCTAGCTCACTGTGTTTTCTTGCCTGCTGTGTTAATTAGTAAGGATGGCAGACAGCCTCAGCACCATGATGTGTCTGTATTGGAGATAACAGCACTCACAGGCAAAAGCATAAAGAATGGGGAAAGAGATAAATAAACTTGGACTAGTTCCACTTTGTACTGTGAAGAGCAGTGTGGAAATGTCATTTTTCAGGGTATTGGATTTATTTATTTATTTCTAATATTACTAGATGCATGTATCCCTTTTCTGTTTCACAGAGCAAACATACTGAAGTTAAGAGTTTGGCTTAGTTTCAGCTTCAGAATTACTGTAGTTTTATATGTCAGTATTTTCATCAGCAGGTAGGGCTCTGAGTTATGGTTCATGAACAATTTAGAAAATTACTTGGTCTTTACACTTTCTCAATTTTTAATGTAGATGTTCTTGCCCTTATACCATGAATAATTGCATATGAATTAATTACTCTACAGAAGCCTGTAGTATGTGGTACCTTCAAAGAAAATGGTTTGGTAATTAAGTAAAATTCAATAATTTTTTGAAACTGTTACTTTGGCTGTCTGCATACAAAACAGCCTGGCCTTATGCTGCTTGGTGCAGATAGTTTGGTAGACAGGGTCTCTCTTTGTGTACCAGCTTCTACAACCAGGCTCACACACATGAGCTGTGAGCATCCTTTCTAATGTGTGTTGAGGAAGAAGTGGCTGTGAGATAAGCGTTGCTGGCATTAGAACATTTTTCTGTTTATGTGTAGTAGATCATGATGGCATTTGTTGAACAGCAGTGAGCATAACAAACATGAAATTTTAGCCACTGAGCCTCCTATGGACTAATTATTTTGTATCCAAGTTTTTATGCTCTCTACCTGAAATTTCACAGTGAAAAGACCTTGCCGTATAAGCTATGATCTTCTCTCATGCAAACATTCCAGAAATACTCCATGGATGCTGTGCAAGAGTACAACCAAAACTGCCATAACAACATTCCAGAAACTGAGAAATTAATTTAATCAGTCCACAGTTTATTGTCATGGCTACCCAACATATGTCTATTCTGAAATAATCCATTTTCATGCACAATGCATCCCTGTGTTTCTGGCTGTCCAATCGCTTCTTAAATCTAGTTAAAGAGCAGCTGTTGGCTGCTGCTGACTGATACTGGTTCATGCTGGCCAAATGAATCTTTTTTTCCTTGATTTGTAATTCTGTTGACATGACTGACACAGGACAGAGCTGGCCAGAATGTGAGTTGCAAGCAAATGTCAGGTTTAGAGTTTCACAGTTTAATCTATGTAGCGTTAGTGTAAGCAAAGTCTTTTTGGTCAGGAGAACTCTCTTGCTGTTTGCTGATGAGTAAAATGGATAGGAGAAAGATTGTCTTAATGTTTGGATTGTAAGATTCCAATTAGACTTTGCTGAAATGACTTAGAGTTTAACTGGTGTCAAATAAGATTCCACATCTGTATGGAGAAGCTGGTTTTTCTTATACTGCTTCTCTCACCTCTCCCTCTACAGCAGAGCAGCTGTGTTGAGAAAACCATAATTGTGTGAGTTGTTGAGCCTTTCAAAAGATTCTAACCTCTTAAAATATGGATTCTGAGAATTCTGTGTTTGCCTTTTCAGTTAAAGAAATGTATGATTATCAGGGGAGATCTTACCTTCATGTCCCTCAAGATGTTGGAGTTAATCTCCGTTCTACAGTACCACCTGAGAAGTGCTATCTTCCAAAGAAGCAAATCCATGTGTGGTCTGGGCATACAAAGGTAGGAATGTTTGTGAGCATACAGCATAACAACCCATTTAATTTTCTGTCTGCAGCTAGTAATTTCTATAAAACTGAAGAATCAGTAGAAGGAAAGAGTATTTTCCTCTTTACTCTGCTCTGCATGTAATTGGTTGCATTACTTGCTCACATAAGGTGTTTGCCTGCTCAGTTGCAGTTGTCTAGCCGCATATACTTTTGTGTTAACATAGTGACTAAGAATGTTAGAGGTTTTTTTGTAGTAAGAATACTTAAGGGCTATTTCATATCAAACTTAGGTTAAGTTACATAGGTTTTGCGATTATGGTGCATTAGTGTTACAGGTTTCCCAAATATAGCTAATACCTTTGAGAGGTGTGTCTTGATTTTCTTTGATGCTGCTTAACATCCACAGTTCCTTCTTGTCAGATTCCAAAACAATATATACACTGCTGGTATTAAAAAAGTGTTTCACTGCTCAGGGTTGTATAGCACATACTCAATTTGCTGCTTCTTTTGTCACTAATTTTAAGTATTGCTTGAGGGGGAATGTGCTGCACTGCAATGGACATCACCTTAATAATATTTGGAAGATGGAAGAGAAGAGGACACAGGGAATGTTTTTAGCTTTTACCCTCTCTTTTAGTTGAGTTGCATCTCTGTGCTCTTCTTAAATGATTGCTGCATCAAGGAGCTTATAGCTGCAGCTATCAGATCTTTCCAGAATGAATCTCCTCCCCTAAGCTCTAGTCCCTCCTCTGTCTATTATCCTACAACAGACTAATGTGTAAAATGGCTTTTTCCTGCAAACAAGGTGAATAATGATATTGATAGGAGAGGCAAAAGAAAAATAGGCTGACAAATTTAGAAAAGCTGGGGGATATAAGTAGACAATAATAGGGAGGATAAAGTACCCAGCTGCAACCAGGGGTGGGAGGAAGAAACTGGATGGCATATGAATAGAGTAATCAACATGAAATGGAAAACAGGGATGTTAAAAACACGAGTACTTGGGGGTTCTTTGGACTTCCCAGAAAGGAGTACCTGGGATACAGAAAACTGTGGAGATGCTGTGCTCAGGAAATCTGAGCTCAGTGGGTAGAAGGCAGTGGTAGTATATGTAAGAAATTGAGTTTTTTTTTTTTTAAATTCTATACCTGCCCCACCTGAAAAGGCTTGTTATGCAGAAATGGTTCCACAACCTCCAGTTTGTATTTATTTGCTGTGTTTACCATAGTAGTGGTGTGGATCTTAAAGGAGGTTATATATACAGCCATTTAAATGAATATTTTTTTTTCCAATAACAATTCCAATAACAATTGTTCAAAATACATCACTGTTTCTAAAACAATATCAGTATATTTTATGAAGATAAGCTTTAGCTTTTTGCCTGGAAAAGAGAGTAAACAAACTGAGAAAACATCTAGATGATCCACTTACTGTTAACTTATATTCTTATTTACAGGGTGTTAGTGCAGTCAGATTGTTTCCTCTCTCTGGGCATATACTATTGTCTTGCTCTATGGATTGCAAAATTAAGGTGAGTTATTTTTCTGTTTTCATGTATACATTTTATACCATCCTGGAATACAGACAGTGCATTTTAGGATACATAAACATTTGGTACTTCTAGCAAATACCTTTTGTCTGTGTTGCTTTTATTTTTCTCACTTAATTTTTAAATTACAAATTCATTGAAACAAAGATAGAAATAGTACACAAGACTGAAGCTGTTAGAACAGTGTTAGTTGTTTTTTAATAGTATTTGGAAGGTCACAAGTTTCTCATGTTATTGCCTTTGTTGTTATATTAAGTCATTTTCTGTGAAGCCTAGTTTTACAGCTAACAACAGGTCTCTGCTTTTGCTGAAGCATTTGTGGTGTGAACTAATCTCACTTCTGTCCAGCATATATCAACAGAAAGCTGATGCTTTGGGGTTTTTTTTTAAGTGGCAAAACCTTAAGTTGTTAAAATTGGAGTATGGTATGAGAGTTTTAGTTATTCTAAGGGGATTTTGCTAACAGGAAGTTGACAACATTCTACTAAATTTCTGGATAGATTGTGATTAATCAGTGCATAGTATATGTTTGTAATTAGTTTCTTAAGAGATGTTGCCATATATGTTTACACTTAATTTCAGCATCATCACTGTTTAACAATTTACATATATCCCCCCATCTTTTTTTTCCTAGCTATGGGAAGTATATGGTGATCGAAGATGTCTACGAACATTTATTGGTAATAATCTTTTTTTAAACTCGTTTATGTCTAGAACAACTTCCTGGAAGAATATGATTTAGGTTAGCTTATTAATTTGCCATAGAGAGGACTTGTGTGCATCCAAGGCAATGTTTGTTCAGAATGATATTGGCAATAAGAACTGAAAAATATGTACATTTCATTAAGAACTTTGTCACCATTCCAAGCAATTTAATGTTAATGTGTAAAGCCTTAAAACATTAGTGTACTACAGTCATCAATACTTTATTCAAGACTCCTTTCTGAAGGCAAAATTTTTACATGAAATTGTCACATCTTCATGTTGAGAACAGCAACCCTCTGTATTTCACCAGTGAGGGCATCTCATGGTCTGATGATCCCTCTTTAAATAGGTCATTCCATCTGTGCTGAGTTTTTGGTGCAAAAGCGTGGGAAATCTTTTTTAGGTGCGGCCTTTGTTCATGTAACAGGTGCTTGTTAAAGCAGATAGCTGAGAGGGAGAGAAATACAAACTTCTTAGCAGCCTTGAATGCAGAACAAAAGTAGCTGATTCTCCTATTGAAATAGGAACATTTCTAGAATGCTGAGTGAATATATGTTGAGTAACAAGAAAGAAATCTTTTTTCACCTATTATTTCTGATGACAGCAGTGTGGCAAAGATGATGGCTCAAAAAAGGTTCTCTCTCAATAGACTACTCTTTCTGAACAGTGTGACTGTTTCTCTCAGAAGGTTCTTATTATCAACCAGATTTGCCTACCATATTGCTATATATCAATTACTGTGCTAATATTTAAACTAAAAAGAACTGCAAGTCTGATGCAGTGGTCAGATAAAAGTATTGAGGCTGAGGGGTAGCAAGGTTAACATCAGACAAAAGCATTCTTAGTTTTCTGATCTAACATTTCCCATATTTTGTACCTGTTTTCTAATTATAAATGTTTCTACATTAAATGTGTCTCATATAGTGTTTGTCTCTCCTCTTTTTCATTAGGTGTTGCCATGTATTAGAGTGTTTTAAATTTCTTCTGAAGTTCTGCTTATGTATCAATTTATACAAGTTTATACTTGTTTATCAAGTTGGTTCTTGCAATGCTTTTGTTTCTCTCTCTAGTGTCTTAGAGGTGTGAAGGTGATATGGGGTTTTATTCTCATCATTCTTTAGGAGTTACTTTTTCTTTCTCACTTGAATTATTCTTTACTAGTTCTCATGAAGAACTTCAATAAGTGATTTCTTCTTCTCTTTGCATTGTTAGAGCATTTAACTTGAGTAATATGGGTTGGGGTTTTTTTAAAAAAATCCAATACATAAGCTCTAAGTATGAATGGATGAAAGTTTATCATTGCATTTTTTCTATTTTGTAGGACACAGTAAAGCTGTTCGAGACATCTGTTTTAACAATGCAGGCACTCAGTTCCTTAGTGCTGCATATGACCGCTATCTAAAACTTTGGGACACTGAAACAGGTACGCTTGTATTTGTAGGTGCTGTTATTTGGCACTATTTTTAATTAATAGTGGCTATAAATATATCTTTGCATTCAGATTGTTTCCAGTTATCCTTCATATTGTCCAGTAGTTCACTGTTTAGGCTTTCATTGCAGGATAATTAGTCTTTTTTCCCACGTGTTTTGTTGTTATCTGTAATAGTGCAATTGACACTACCTGTATTTTCATATACCTTTTCATTTGAAAAGTTTGATAGTTATTTGTAATGCTAAAATGTGTTTCAGCAAAAAGTCATCTTGCTAAATCATTTAATTGCATGTTTACATTTACAGGCATAAAATTACTCTTTACACCTAAATATGCTTAATTTAGAAAAGTTATCTCACTTGGTCTTTTGCTTAACCCAAAGAGCACTCCAAATAAGAAAAGGTGGTGATAACTGAGCTGCTGGTATAGACTGTTGAAGGGTAGGTCTGATGCTTTCATGCCTGGAGGTGCTCTGTAACATTCTGCTACAAATAGTTTGTTGAGTTAAAGAAAAATACAGGATAGATTTTTGTCAGTATCCTTTTAAACCTGAGTCTCTTCCTAAGACAGGAAGTTCCCATGTTTGAAAAAGTTGTTAGCTTTCTGGGTTACCAGTGCCACTAATCTTATACAGGTGATAGCCAGAAAGGTGTAAGTCTAATTCTCCAGTGTTGAGTCTGAACTTGAGTCTGAACTCAGTTATTAGACAGAGTTTTTAGATTAACACAGCTCCTGTAAGTTACGGATAACAAGTAATCAAGGTATTTGTGGCTGAAGCTAAGAAAGGAGGTCAGGGCTTTATTTTGCAGTTGGATTACTGTTACGCTTCTCTAAGGTTAATCTTGAGTTCTTGCCCAAGTTTTTATCTCCTGTTGAGAAGATATCTGATCCTAAGGAGGTGATGTTTTGCAAAGACAGTGGTCAGCTTGTGATATCCTGAACCTGTCCTTATGTTATTGTCCTTACTGTTCTTGTTATGTCCTGGTGGCATACAGGGGACTGAGCAGTTGCATTGTTTGGGAAGCTGTAGCAAACTTACAGAACAGTTTGTGTGTGTGCATATTTATGCAGGTGCATGCACACAAACGTGAAAGAGGGACTAATTAAAGAGCAGGGCAAATTCTGCCCTCTAATTCTCTCAAGGACTTTAAAAGAAGTGTTGTCTGCTCTTAGTAAAGTGCTTTTGATCAGTATCTGCAAACAACCAATCAGGCCATAGCACTTCCAACCTGATACACTATAAATGGGTTTTCTGTTGCAGGGCAATGTATTTCAAGATTCACCAACAGGAAGGTTCCTTATTGTGTCAAATTCAATCCTGATGAAGATAAACAAAATCTCTTTGTTGCAGGGATGTCAGATAAGAAAATTGTACAGGTATGTCTACTCAGTATTTATTTCTCTAAAAGTACTGGCATTTAGTAAAAATGTTAGGTTCTTATTCTGACTCTTTTAATTGTAGTGGGATATTCGAAGTGGTGAGATTGTACAGGAATACGATAGACATTTGGGAGCTGTCAACACCATTGTGTTTGTGGATGAAAATAGAAGGTTTGTGAGCACATCTGATGACAAGAGTTTAAGAGTTTGGGAATGGTAAGTTTAAAATTTTGAATTTTACCTCAAAGTATATTGTGAGCAAACTGAGAAGAGAGTTCATTTTTAAAAGTGCACATAGCACATAGGCCACTGGAGTGTACTGAGTTCTAGGTAGCTCAGGAAAAGCTTTAAAACCCTGTTCTGACTGAATGCCTGAAACACTTCATTGATTTCCTCTTCCCCACTGAAAACATGAGACAGCTCTATCAGCCTGAAGCTCACTGCATTCTGTTAGTGGTCTCTGCTCTCTCCCTTTTCCCCAAGGGTATATTAGTCCTTAAATTAACTCATAAAGAAATGTTTGCTCTATTAAAAATTGGTGTGTGTTGGTTTTGAATGCTTTGAACGTGGATATCCATAATATTATATGATACTTGGCCCATGTTTGAAATAACTAGCTTAGTGTAGCATTATTCTGGCTTTCTGTTTGTCTGTCTTTTTTGGCAATATTTGATACACACAGTATGAATACAATGATGACAGAAAAGGGAGAGTCTGTCCAAGAAAAAGTAATACAAAATATTTGAAATGGCTTCCAGTTTCTAGCATTTAACCTCCAGAGAAAACAGATCACTCCTATCTGAAATGTTTTTTGCATAGTTGTAGGTACTAAGATCTTGAACTTAATACTTTGAGATTTCTTTAGGATTTGAGAATTTCTTTTTGAAATAATCAGTCCCATATCTTGAGGTATTCATTTCCTTTTGCTGTTCACACATGCAAAGCTGTTGCATAATATAGGCACTAGTTTGACAGTTCTGTGACTAATCAGTTCCTTCCTAGCTGCTTGCTTTTTTTTTTTTTTTTGCTTTTTTTTTTCCTGTAGCCTAGACAAGAGAGTCCAATTTGTGGTATTGGAATATCACCCAAGCAGCCAGCTAAATCCTCAGCTTGCTGTGATTGGCTGCTGTCATTGCCAGTAGGAGTGGGAATGACCAAAGTCTGGGAACCCAGGCTTAGACTAGACATAAAATGCTGCCACCATATGCCACTCCAAGAAAGCCTCTGTTCAGTACTTCATAAGCAGACCCATGCAGTTACTGAGCTCCTTAAAGAAAAATTTTTACAATACCATCTCTACTAAGGAATGTCTCCTCTTTGCTGAGTGGGAGGATGATCTTGCTTGCACAAATCTGTTATTTCCTTGGGACTGGATTGCCCCTTGTTTTTATGAGCTTTGTGTGATGGCTGAAATGAATAGTGAAGTGGGTGGATTTAGTCTGTCTGTGAAGAAAAGCAGGAAAGGCAAAAAGATTCTGGCATGGGAACATCGCAACCTTATTGTTCCAGTAGCAGAAGCTTTTTTCCTTCTGAAGCAAAAACCATGTAATAGCGAGTTGTACACTGAAGAAAGAGCTCCCTTGTTGAAATTATAGGGAACTCAACTCTAGGCAATATTCTGTAATGCAGTTGTTGGGAAATTCTTTGGTTTTATAAAGAGCAAATGTAATGCCATCTTCCTGGGCATGGCTTGAAAACCTTTCCCCACAACCTACCATGACATATGTTAATTGGTCTGGAAGTGTATTTCTGTAATTTCAAGATCCAGATTTTTAAAATGCCTTAAAACTAAGTTAACACATACGTTAAACTAAGTTAATACTAACATTATGGGAGATTCTGGAGCTCAGAAACATCCATGGCAAATTATTTTTCAAATCCTTTTTTTCCTAAGTTGATAAGAAAAGTTATTTGCTACTTAGCAGTGATTTGGTTACTGCACCTTTTGGTACTTTTCTTCGGTATGTTCTTCAGCAAAATGTTTCTTCAGTATCCTACAGAAACAAAGTGGAAGTAATTATGACCTGAGTATGGCCTTAAAAGCCAGTAATTAAAAGTTGGTCTAATTACTTAGTTTCAATTGTCTAGAGGAATTCTGGAGTGTTTTGTAAACACTTTGACTTGGCCAGAGCTGGTAGTGGGATGGCATGTCTGACTTCATCACAGTGAGAAACTCCTGAGAACTTAAATCTCCTTTCCCCAAGAATTCATCCCGTGCACAGATTTCACTGGGGTGTACATAGAATTGCAGTTCGTTAGTTTCTGAAAGTTCAGACTTCAAGTATAGTAGATCGTAGATTACATGGTTTATTTAGGAATATTAATGGGAGTACTTGAAAATTTGCCTGCTTTTGCATTTTGTGTGATTGGGATATTAAAGTTGGCAGGGGTATTATATTCGGTGTTCTCTCCTTTAGAAATGCAAAATGTTATTTTGTCTTTGCTTTGTATGCATCTGATCCTGCTTGGATAAGCAATGAAATGATTTGGGCATTTAACTTTGGAGGCTGTTGTTTCTTTTTACCTCCAAGTCAGCCAGCAAAGCAAGAACTGTGCAGTGATAATTTAGCTATTATGCTGACAGGCTTGGGAGGCTTGTCATCTCTGTAAAGCTGTGCCCTTCAGTGGGCCTTGTTGCCCATGGCTCCTGGTACAAGTAGTGTAGTCTCCTCAGAGATGTCTTCATGATGTGTAGGTCCCAAAACTGGATTGGATTGGACTGGGGGTTTGGGTTGGCTTGGTTTTTTTCCTTCTTTCATTAAAAATTTTCTACCTCTTTATTGCCAAAAACCTCTAGGATTTTTCTACCTCTTGCTTGGGGAAAAAGTTGCATCAGAACCCCAGAGTATAGCACTTCTAAATCTTGGCTAGCAGATATCACTTCTGGTGCTTAAAACTTATCAGTCTTTGAAATGCTATGAAGTGGGGAAAAGACTTTAAAATATTTAAAGCTTAAATATTTGTCACAAAAAACAAATATATCACATGAGTTTTGAGGTTGGGCAACCATGATAGCATCCGTGTTGGTAATTTTTTTAAGAGAGCAGGCTGACATTACTTATTTAGCAATATGACTGGAAGCAAATGTGAAACACAAATGCATCTCTTTATTCTGCCTAATAATTTAGTGCAGCACATCCTGCTGCTGTCTTAAGTGTGCCTGGTAGGTATCAACATAAAGCAGAGCTATTGTGAATAAATTCTAGTAGGTGAGCCTGCCTTCATTTGTAAAAGGAGAAGAAGGCAAAACAACTGGTGTTGCATTTAAATTTCTGACTGCAGTACAAGTCAGTATTGGAGATGCATCTTCTGTGATGAGACTTAAATGGGGCTTCCAGTGGGATTGGTTTTACCTGGCATTGAGGACTCCAGAAGGTTGTTGGTCTGCAGGAGTGTTGTGTGGTGAGAGTGGATCAGGGCCTGGCCTTGCTGCAACATTAGCCTTGTGTCCTGTTGCAAGTGGAGCTGGAAACTGTTTGGGTAGGATGTGGCACAGGGGCTGCACTTCCTGTGCTGTTGTGTTGATGAGAGATGATGTGGATTTTTAGTTACTTCACAGATTTGCTGCCCAATGGCAGTCTTAGGTCTGCCTGTTTGGAAGCTGGTTATCCCTGGCCTAAAGCGCATGCTTTAGTGTATTAAGTGGGTTGCCCTTCTTATTCTGAGGAATAAATTATTTTAACTCACAGGAGCATTTGTGTCGCTTCCTGACAACAGAGCAGCTTCTCACCCTGCTGCCCCTGTGTGTGTTGCTTAACTCAAGATGATGGGAAATAACTTCCTCCACAATAAAGCAGGATGGTAATTACCTTGCTAATGCTGACCGTATTGCCATCCAACAAGGCTTGGGCAGCTGGGACGAGGCAGCCACCCACGCTCTCTGCTCCGAGAGTGTCCCAGCAGCCCTTCTGCTCTGTGAATTAGACAATGAAGTCATAAACATCCCCTTTGTATTAATTAATGTTGCTACAGAACATTTTGCATGTGTTTTCTGCAGAATACATTAATCAAATCTATTTTCTGCTGGAGGTTTTATTTGCTTAATGAGAAAGCCATGTACATGCCTTCCTTTTTTTCCAGTCTTCTAGTGCACAGGATACGAGGAATACTGTGAATATGCACAAACCGTTAGTAATTTAATTTATATAGTCAAAACCAAATGGCAGTTCTGCAGAGTAAGGATTAGACTGCCCTTGTTTTTACACTAGGTCTTTCTACAGGACAGTGTATGTTAAGAACATGCACTGGCACAGTCTTCATGCAATTGAGCTGGGGATTGCATTGTCTTCATGCAGTCTTCATGCAATTGAGCTTCAGCATTCAGTTCAGCTGTGAATATTTGGAATTGGTTGGCGTTCCCAGCTGAGGAGATGAGGAGGAAAAGAGCACATCAGAGAGATGAGAGAATCCTGTTTTCTTTTCCTTTAAAAAATGTTTTAAAAAGAAGAATTTTTAAAAAAGGCAGAAATACTTGATTTTAAACAAAACTCAAGTCAATAAGATGTTCCAGTAAGATCCATGCATATGTCAGTATGTTCTTGCTATCTAAATAGGAACTTTGTAAGTGCTGCAGTTATACTGGAGGCAGTAAAGGAACTTTGTGTTACAGTTTTGCTCTTAACAATTAGAATTATGACTCTGATTTAGACTCTGGCTCATTTGATTGAGGTAAATCCACACCCTCAGAGGTTATGCTGTAGATGGCTCTGCATCTGGAGCTCTTGGGTGGACATTCATAATATTTTTGAATTTATGCATATTCTTCCTTTGGATGCCACCATACATTCTCCATGGTTCAGTTGCCACATAGATCAGCTGACTTGAAGCAGCTCTTTGGAACATCTCCATGTCTTCATTAAACACATACTTCTTCCTTTTGCAGGGACATTCCTGTAGACTTCAAGTACATAGCTGAGCCAAGTATGCATTCCATGCCAGCTGTGACTTTGTCTCCAAATGGTAGGTTAACACTTTACTGCCTTCTTAGACCTAATTTACATAGGCACCTCTTACTGATTATATCTCTGTGATGTTGCTGTGTTGTATCCTCCTTTCACCCCTCCCCAGTCACTCCATGCAGTTATTCCAAGATTGGACTGGATTTTGTTTTGATTTAAAATTTGAAAGAAGAGGTATGTCAAATGAGGGTTTATATCAGGGTAACTGTATCGGTTTAAAATTAGGCCAGACAAGGCAAAAGGACTCTCCATAGAGCTACCATGTGCTCTTTGCTGTATTTAAAATATTAAGAGAAACATGAAGGGAACTGACAATGTTGGCAAAGTGTTAAGTAAGTTCAGCAGTCCTTGTGGTGCCACTGCTAAAGCAGAAACTCATGTTGTACATGATCCTGTTCCCTTCTGTTATGAATTTAGTCTGAATAATTATTGCATAAGAGAAATCCCAAATTATCTCAGTGTTTCTTTAATGTTAATGTTTCACTGGTGTTTATGTTCTTCAATTAGAATCACGCTGAAGAAGGATAATTGTTTTGTGCCTCAAGTAATCAGTGAAAAGCCTTCTAACAGGACAAAATTCCTGTTATCTGTTTTGGCCAAATTTAAATAGCTTTAGTGTCACCATTATTGCAGTGTTGCCAGACTTGCTGTTAACAGTTCCATTATGCTGAGTAGAGGCTGATCAACTTGTTGCACAGCCAATGTTATGTTGTCACTGCATAAAACACTTCAAAGGCATTGACAATATGCAGAGTTCAGGACAGAAGTCTCTGTTCTGGGTGTTCTGTAGCACATCATCTTCACTGAGTTCTCAGGCAGGAGTTAATGCACTGCCAAGGTGCAAAATGAGATGACGTTAAGATTAGAAAAGCTTCGATTTCTCTTTCACTAAAATATCTTTATTAATTGCATTCCATTATGTCAGAATACTATATAGTTGCAAACTCTTTAGTCTACCTTACAGTTATCTTCCCATAAAGAAGAGGGGGTGACTTTCTTAGAGTACCCACAAAAAACAGATGGTCAAGTAGAGTGCAGCTAGATGGATTTTTTTTTCCCCTCACTGAGTTACATGATTATGTGCACCAGCAAGTTTACACAGTATCTTAAAATCTTGACAGTAAGTCAGTGGGGTTGATGCAGCACATAGCTGGAACAGTCTAAGTCTCTACACTTTAACAGAGTCATGAGTGCATTTTGTAGGAATAGGCATGCCAAATCCTGTCAAACATAAGGTTTCAACTCTTGGCAGTTGTATCAGACAGAAGCAATATCAACTGTTACCTGGAAGCCTGCTACATAATGAAAGTAAGGATTAAGATAGTGCAAGACAAATTGTCAAAATCTCGAAAAACATCCTGGTTAGGTTTGGTTCTTCAGATGCAGCACCCTGACACTACCTTTGTTTATTGCATTTGTAGGGAAATGGTTGGCTTGTCAGTCGATGGATAACCAAATCTTGATTTTTGGAGCTCAGAACAGATTCAGATTAAACAAAAAGAAAATTTTCAAAGGTCACATGGTAGCTGGCTACGCTTGTCAAGTGGATTTTTCACCTGATATGAGGTAAGTTTTTGTGGCCATAAACTTCATGTTAAAACTTGCAAGTCTAGAGATTAAATTTCCTTTTGAATTTTTCCTGCAACACTCATGAATGCACAGTCCTCCTGTTAGTTCAGCATCTGATAGGACCAAGAAAGGCTTCACATTTGACTCCCATCTTTTTGCACATGGTGTGCAGTGCAGGGTCTGTTCCCACAATGTGCACTTGTCTAGAGTATCTGGGATTTGAACTCACCAGTTTTCCCAGTTCATAGTGGGTATCCTCATTTACTGTTCAGAGAATCATCTCTTTCTTCCTCTTGGCTTAGTAATATGCCCATACATTCAGTATTGTGTGTTCGTACGTAAGATATGAGTTACTATAAAAACTGGGGAATAACCTCAGCAAACCCAGAGGAAAAAGCATCTATAATTTTAGAGAAACTTGTGTCACTTTCTCTTGGGTTCCAGTAACACAGTGCAGGGTATAATCACACTGCTTAGCACATTCACCTCGCAGTTGAGGAATCACCTTCTGCAGGACTTGTGTGCCCTTAGAGCACAGCGTGAGCACTAATTCCTTGGTAGGTATGTTTGCAGTCTGTCTCAGATGGGAAGCTCCCTGGGGGAAGCTCTTTTCTGTTGCTTAGTTGCTATTTGTAATAACGTACAATAATATAAATGTAATAGCATACAATAATAATACAAATGTAGTAGCAAGCAGCCTGCACACGTGACACAACTTCCATTTTATTCCTGTTGATACAGCTATGTGATATCTGGAGATGCAGATGGGAAACTAAACATCTGGGACTGGAAGACAACAAAACTCTACAGCAGGTTAAAAGCACATGACAAAGTCTGTATCGGTGCAGTGTGGCATCCACATGAAACATCCAAAGTCATTACGTGCGGCTGGGATGGTCTGATTAAACTGTGGGACTAAAGAAGATGCTACAGAGACCTAAAGATACAAGTCCAGCATACATCTGAGATTAGGGAGCATTCTGCTGTAAGGATGGGTAGACATTTGTAATACTGCAGTTCTCGGCTCAGTGTATATATGCACCAAACACCAGGAAATTCAGAAGACTCAAGTGAAAGGATATAGTTCTAAATATGGCATCTGGGAATGAGAAGCTAAGCTGAGGTCATCTGAAAGCATGCAGAATCATGTGCCAGTTTGTCTTGCCTCTGCTTGTGCAAAACACTCTTGTAAAATAAAATAATTTTAAGAAAAACTATTTTTGTGGTTCTGGCTGTCAGAGAGTTTAAAGAGAAAACCTGCAATTCTATAACTTTCTTCCTAAGAAATCTTTGGTACCTACTGCAATAGAGCTGAAAAAGATAAGCACAAATCCAGTTGCTGAGATTTGCTAATTCACAGTAGAAATGGAGAGTTAATTGGAAGCTAGCAGTTGTCAGGTGAATTCTTATCAACTGAAGATGCCATTCATAGTCTTAGTTTCTGTCTGTAGAATCATGAGGATCACTCGCTTTCACCTTTGCAAGTAGTCTTCATTTTCAGGGTTTTCCTCATAATGGTTGTGTGCTGTGTGTTGTTTTTTTGTCTTCCCATATGCTATTCTGTTCCAATAAGCATGACATATTAAAAAAAGTGAATGTCTCTTGTTCTGTTTGGAATAGTTTGTATTATAAACCCCATGAAGGTTTTGACAATTTAATGTATATACATGTCACACTTTTTCTCTTTAAAGAACTTATTTTTAATAAATCTTTTTATAAAAACTCTGCTTATCTTTATCCAATTTTTGTCTTGCAGTGTCCATATAAAATATTTCCTACCATTTGGTATTTTAATGTGCACTTGTATCAGTGTTCAGATAAACTGATTTTCTTGCAGTGCTCATTTAAAGCTAAGGCCAGTTGGCAGCAGGAGAAAAAAAAAATCTTTTGACTCCCTGTCTGCTCTCTTTTTTTGGGCACATAAGAATAAATTCATGTAGCAAATTTTATCCCACTGGTCAGTCTTTAATTACAATTTTGAATTATGTTGTTTACTGTAAATCAAATCACTGCTCAACCATTATAAAAGATAGCAAAGGAATCATTGCCTTAATTGACAGCAGGATAGAAGCTGAGACAAAGAATCCCAAATAGTCGAGGTGGAAGGAAATGGTTGGTTGTTTTGTGGGGTTTGGGTTGACTGGTTGCAAGAAATTCTGGTCTTTCAAAGAGTGAGTTACACAAGTTAGGCCCTTGTGAGTAAACAGTTGTAATGCTGAGCTTGAGAGTCATTCCACTGTCAGTCCATGCTGTTGTGTAACTGCACTGAGTTTCCCATCCCAGCAGCCTTGTGTGCCTGAGAAACTCGACTCACTGTTTTCACAAGCACCAGCCTGGTGGTACCTGGGTATTGCCCAGCCTTGTTCCCATGCAAGTACTGAGATAGAAAACGGTAGAGCCTGGAGAGAGAGCAAGGAGCTCCTCCAACACATCCTGAGGATTGATCCTCTGCAGGGAGAGAAGAGCCTGTTCCTGCTTCTCTGCTCTTCAGCATGTGGGTGGGAAAGAGCTGCTGCTGCTGTCTTGCAGAGGATGAATTTCTGATGTGCTTTTTCACATGGAAAGTTTGATTCCTGAGCTGGGAGTTGGGCTCTGGTGTGTGTTGTGTGCCAGGTGCTGCTTCAAGAGAAAGTGGGCTGGGGTAATTTGGAATGGATTTTCTCCTTCAAATACATTTCCCAAATGGATATGTGGCAGTGTGCCCTGACTGTTAACAGTTTATACGTACAGGGAAATAGGGAGGAGAAAAGGAATAGAGCAGATAGAAAATCTTCCCACAGGAACACCTACTGGCTTTCACATCAGAAACACCTTTCCCAAATGCTTAAAACCATTTAAATGATAATACACAAAATGCTTGGCTCTGTTGTTGGTACTGTGTTTCAACATGTGTCACCTACCAGGCTGAACTTTAGATATATACTTGTAAAATAGTATATGCAAAATATAAAAATAAGTGTATAAACTCTTGTAGTTATATACTGGGTGTTGTCTTTGGAGGCAAAAAATAAGAAATGTTTCAGTCAATTCAGCTAGAGTTGATGAATTGGGATTAAACGTTTGCAGCATGCCCAGAATCAAAATTGCCCTAGAAACTTTCAGATAAAATCTTTTGTCCCTCACAGTTGGTCACCGCATTAATCTTTTGTGGAATTTCTCACATCTGCATTGAAGCCTGCAGGGGGAATTTTCATGAGGATAACTCCCTCTTGTTGCAAAGCTCACATTGTCATCTAGTTTGCTGTGCACAAGGATAAATGTGTATGTGTGTGTGTGTGTGAGGTGCGAGTCCAGACTTGTTTTTCCAGCAGCCACCTATGAGGAGATTTCTTTCTGGGCTAATCAACTCAAATCACGTCATTCTTTTCCCAATTTCATGTCTGACCAGAAACTGGTCTATTACAGGTAGTTGGTCAGAGCAAGTCTGCTCTAAACTTGGCCTGTGAGCAGACAGATCCATGGAAAAGGCAGCACTGGGAGAAAAGGGAAGAGGGCATTTCAAGATTCCCAGTTAATTTTCCTCAGATATTAGTGGAGAATGGAATATAGTGATTCAAGCTGAAAGGGCATCTCAGGAGGGCTGGAGGCCGGTGTGTTACACTGCCAGGGAGGAATAGAGGCTAGCTGGCCTGCAGGGCTGCCATCACAGCATTGTTATTTTGTTCCCCTTGATCATCCACCTGTAACTTTCAGAAATGACAGGCAAATTTGTTGCTGCTTTTATTAATACTGATTGCTTTTATAGCAGAAGTTTTACAGGTCAGTCAACTATATCATTCTTGGAGTTCTGTCTGGGAAACTTGTTATTTCCTTTGACCTTTTGCCAGTTTTTTCTTGGACTTTTTTTCACATGCAAGAGGGGAATATAGCCCACATATCCTCGTGCATCTTGCTGGTAAGAAGGCTGGCTGTCTTGAAGCAGATGGTCTTGGCATCTGTCTTGCTCAGAGTTTATAATTGTCCCCAGTAAGATGGGGCTGCTCAGTCTTTGCCCTCATTATGAAGAACAAACATTAAAATTACTGTAGATCCAGGAAAGTCCAAGATTGTCTTGTAAAAATCCGATTTTTAGCAGCAGGCAGATGTTCAGTATGCTGTTTAACGCCGTGGTCTTTAACAGCTGATTTAAACAGGGAGCCTTGCAGCTCCAGCAGCCCAGTAACACCATGTACTTTCCTTCTTTCTACCAGCTGGTTATTACAAAATCCTACTCCCGTTCGCTAGGAAGACTCCATATGACAAGCAGCCTGCACGAGGGGGAACACGCGGAGAGCGGAGGAGGGAGGGGAGTTTTGCCTGGAAGACTTTATTATAAACAGTATAACCTATACACCAGAAAAAATCAGTTGCCAGGGAGGTAGTTCCTCTGGAGACTACTTAAGGGACTTGTTACTGTAGGTTGACTTCACTAGCATACACTCAAAATTTTAAGCCTCTTATTTTGCAGTAAAATATGGTTTTTTTCTGTTAGGCTTGCTGATAAGCAAAGCAGACACTACGGCTGTCTTGCAGCACTCAGAGAAAACTGCTTGTGGCAGGGTTATGGTTACAGAAGCTGCTTGCAGAATTTAAAGCTTTCAGAAACAAACTGCAATAACTTTCAGTGAGCCATGGACCTGTAAACTCACCAGGCACACTGGAAGTTTGTCCTCAGATCTGTTTGTTATCTTGTATGACAGAATATTTAAAATGTGTTAAATGCACTGAGCCTTTCTGAGCCTCCTTTTTCCCTGCTGTGCTTCACACCACTGGGGGACTGCTCAAATGAAATATTGCTGCATTGGTCAAGAGTAAGAGGTTCTCATTAGGCCTTTTTGGTTAATCTGGAAGATGTCAAGGCTAACTGAGCCTGCTTCTCTGGTTTGGGAAAGGAAGACAGCAATGCAAATCCTCTGTGGACTCATTTCAGTAATAGGAACTTTATGGAGCTTCAAGACCACTGACAGTTATCCAGACACAGTTCTGGGAGCTGTAAATCTTTCCCATTCTCCCAGCGTAATTGCCCCACAGTTGGTGTCTTGCTCCTATTCCCCAGCTAAACTCTATCTAATTGTGAAATAAGTCTTTCCTTTTCTTGGTGGAGTTTAAACTCTTGCAAAACGATATTAAGAAAAAAAAAGAGAGAAATGCACTGCCCTAGAGGAGTTGTAACAATTTCACCTCCCACATTAGCTTGCTCCAGGATGATTTCCCCAAGCACCCCCAGGCCTTTGCTCAGGGCTGTTGTTCATATTTTGCTTTGGCATCCCCATACAGTCCTGCTTTGTCAGCTCCTCTTCGTGTACACTCTCAAACAATAATCCCTTCCAGTATTCCTTGGAGATAAAAAGGGAACTCAGACTCTGAATTCATTTGTTAGGCCAGATATCTACAGGAAAAAGAAGGAAGGCCTATTCCCTGGAGTTTCCAAAACCTTGCTGAGTTTTGTCAGAAGAGCTTCCCTGCAGCAAGCTCCTTTCTCTGCCCTGATGCTGATGCTTTGAGAGTACCTTGGGGCAGCAGGATGAGTGGGTTTTGTTTGCTTTTTGTCATTATTTCTCCAATATTAAATGAGTGGAATAACATTATGGAATATTTCTTGGGATCCTGGATTCTCATGTTTCTTGGAGCAATTTTTCTTTCATAAAGAAGAATTTAGAAGTCATTTCAGGGCCTCTCCTGCCTGGTAAGTCAGTTTGAGAGGTCAGCATGGGGTTGTCTGATGAAGTCCTAGTCCCTGTGTCTTGGCTGCTCTTGGTGTCGGTGGAGAGCCGCCAGTGGAGAGCCACAGGTCCTCTTAGGGCAGAGCTGCTGCTGCTGCCTCTGATGTCTGACACCAGTCAGGCACCTGTCCCCACCTCCCTGCAAGGGCAGTGGCACCCTGGGTGATGGCTCCACTCTAGATATCTGCAGGTGGATACAAGGGTGGGATTCACATTGTTTGTGATTGATTCAGAAATGGAATTTCAAATATAGAGGGGGGAAATACCAGCTGAGACACTATAGTATTTTCATTACTTGCAGAAGTTTTGTACCACTGCGATTCCCCTCAGAAAACTGCTTAAACTCAAAGATCTATGTTCGTAATCCACCAAAAAGAGCAGAGACATGGCACTGCTATTCACATTTGAGTCATCATTTCTAGACAGTGCAGAGCAGGTTCCTGATTTCCCTGTGCAAGGTGCTGCCTGTTGGGATAAGGGATGTAACATGGGCTGTTACAAAGGTCTCCTTCTGAACAAGGTAAAACTCTTTGCATGAGATCAAACTGCATTGTGAACAGGGACTTCTATTTAAGGGCAGAGATCCATTCATTACTCCAGGTGGTTCCCTTCAAGAGCCAAGCTTGCTCTGCAGATGCTGCCCCTGAAAGCCAGTGGAGGGGGGCAGGTATAAATACATCTCTGAATGTAGGTCAGCTCTGAATTTGTACTGCCACTAAACCAGGTCTATACTGACTGCAATTAAATGTCACATTGTGTTAACAAGCAGGAAAAAATCAAGAGCGATTTCCTGCTGAATAACTCTGAGTATCCTTTCAAGGCCAAGGGAGCGGCTAATGAAGCTCACGAAATCAAAGGTCTGTAATGAACCAGGTGGTCTCAGCTGTTGAATTATTCACCAGAGAGAATGAGTGCCATTTCTTCAGGTGTGCTACTGGGTGATATGTCTTCTTGGCATCTGCCAAGAGAGGCCAGACATATGTTCCCTTTACACTTTCTTTGTTCTTTCTCAGTTGAGAGGCGCTTGAAGAACAATCCTTCACAAGTCACAATGGGATCAAAGCCTGGGGCCAGAAGTACATGCAATAAATGACAGGTCTTGGAGTGCAGCAGGAGTTCAGACCTTTGTTTAGGCAAATTTTGGAACCTCCAAGGAAGCCAATGTGACATTCAGAAAGGGCCCAGTTTTCCTAGAGGAGTGTATTAGTGTTCTAACAAATTCCCCTCTGTGCTGCTATGGGGTCACCATGGAAAGCTCATGTTGCAGTATCAGCTAGGATAGTTTGAGGGGATTCACATCTGTTTGCTTCTCTTCATCTTCCTCAGGTTATGGACAGCACCTTTAAGTTCTGATTCACAAATATGTGTGATTTTTATAAATCATTGTGAGTTTGTCTGAAAGAGAAATGCCCTCACCCACAAAAGGATTTGTAGAAGTAGTATTGCCCCTACCCCTGGGTCATCTCTGCAAGCATCCCCTTTAGACCAACCTGAAGCATCTCCTGGTGGAATTGTCCAGCTGATGCAATAATGGTTACACATCAGGAACAAGACTTGTCATTATGTCTTTGTTAGCTGGGGTTGACACTGGCTGTGGCCACCATGAATGGCCTGAGGATTGGGCAGGAAGGAGGCTTCTGGGCTGGAAGCAATGAACTGGTTGCACTGGAGAGCTGATGCACGGGCCTGTGCATGTGGGGAGATGCCCAGTGCACCTGGGGACAGCAGGACAGGAGAATGGGGGAGAGCAGAGCTGGGCAATACCTGTAATGGTGATGCTGAGAAGATTTGGGGCTGAGTCTGACTGAGGTGGCAGAGTCACCGTCCCTGGATGTGTTTAAAAAAAGACTGGATATGGCACTCAGTGCCATGGTTTAGTTGAGGTATTAGGGTATTGGTTGGACTGAATGATCTTGAAGGTCTCTTCCAACCAAGTGATTCTGTGATTCTGTGATTCCTCCATGGCCATGCAGTTCCCAGTCTCCAGGCTGTGGCTACAAGGGCAGAATGCCCTGTCCCCACTGGTTTTAATGGTGTGCTGTCTGTACCTAGCCCTTGAAGAAGGGGGAAGCTGTGGTGATTTCTGTGCAGGTGTGAGCTGGGAAGAATTGTGGAGTACAACACTGGCATGTGGTTACTGGATGGAGATGATCTTTAAGCAGGTCAGGGGCAATTGTGCCTGGGTATGGCAGTGGGTAGACTCAGACCCCACACAACATCCCTCAGCACCAGCCTGTCCACTGCAGCAGTCAGCCAGCACTGGCTTGTGTCCCTGGGCACGTACCCAGCAGCTCAGTCATTAGCAGACAGGAACTGAATTCATTTAAAGGTCTGTCCTTTAGGTAAAAGAGATCAATAAAAGAGAAGGGGTAAAGGCATAAAAGCAAGACCTCAGAAAGGAAGGCTGTAACTCTGCTCTAAGAGATGTGGAGTAGAAAAGCACAGAGAGTGCATTAAATAAGCACTGCTCATTTTCTTCTATAATATCACATAACTGCCTCCAGAATGATAAATGGCTTTTATCTACCCTGTATTAGAGATAAGGTTTTCTTTAAAATTACCATAGTTATTGGAATCTTTTTTGACAAAGATGTATTTGCTGTAGCCTGAAGTGTTCCTGACACTACCTGGCAATCCCATGCAAGAGATTAGCTGAGGGTTTATTAAACTCCCTTACTAACCAAAGAACCAGGATGGACCTCTACTCCACTTCTGTAATTTGCATATCACCATTTTTACTTCAGGGAAATAAGTGAGGGAAGATATGCATCTGTTTTGAATTTTAACACCTGAGAGAGGTCATGTAATTTATTTTTTAACCTCTGTCCATTGGTTTCTTAAACAAATTATAATAAGCTACTAGGCTGCTTACTCTAAGACTAGTTAGGAGGAAAAACCTGTACAGTGCTAGAGCCCATATTTTTATGCTTTATTAATCAGGACTTGCAGCTGGACTTTTGCCACCCCGTTATTAGAAAAACGGGAGTTGAGCCATTCTGCGGAGCAGTGAGCGTGGCCATTCCAACATGCCAGGTATTAGTTTAGGAAATCCTGGCAGGCTCTTGCATTTTGATGAATCTCCTCACGGCTCTGCATCGTTAAACAACTCCAGTACTTAATGTATGAGGGTTGTAGCAAGGCTGGCTGTCACAAAGAAGGCATTTCTTACTCATTTTTCAGAGGTTGTGGATCTCTTGGATTGTGCATTACCTGGGATGGCAGTAGGTAGCTCAGCTCGGAGAAAAGTGCTTTGCCCAACATCTTGGACATGGAGAATTTAACACATCTGCATCAGGTCATCTTGATTTCGATGAAGAGCTGAGGACACGGTGGGCACCCACAGCGCCCTGCTCTGGGTGTCTGCAAAGCCCTGGTCCAGGTGGGATGTGCAGGAGCAAAGCAGGAACTACTTTTATAGAATCATAGAATATCTCAAGTTGGAAGGGACCCAATAAGGATCATCAAGTCCAACTTGCAGCTCCTCACAGGACCTAAACCTAAACCAGGTTTAGTACTAAGTGAGTCGTGCAGAGATTCCCTGAACATGGTGCCATGACCACTTTCCTGGCAAGCCTGTTCCACTGACTCACCACCTTCTGGGTTAAGAACTTCTGCTTCATACCCCATCTGAACTTCCCCTGAGACAGTTTCATTCCATTTTTTCATGTCCTGTCACTGGTCACGAGAGGAGATCAGCATCTCCCCCTCCACCACCTCCCTTGAGGAAGCTATAGACTTGTAGAAGTCAGAAACCAAAGTTCACATACCAAACACACAAAAGTGGTGACATCTTGTATTTTAATGCAAAGTTTAATGTCAATATTCATCCAAAGATAAGAAAAAATCCAACCTGCTATATGTATATTCTTAGCTCCCCAATTCCTTAGCTCTTTGCAGAATGTCAAAGGCTCCCATGGGCACTGCAGACAATCCACATTCCAGCCTGCAGAGCCCCAGCACAGCTGCATTCCTGGGCACCTGCTTGGGCCACCACCTCTGCCAGCATCAGTGCAGATCCAGGGTCTGGCCTTCTTATGCCAGAGAGAGGTGGTGAAGGCACAGCACTGGAAAAGGCCCCAGGAAATGTTCAACTAAACCCCAAAACAAACAAAAAAGACCAGGTTGCATTTTCATCTCTTACCTATAACTCACTAGATCAAAAACCACTAGCTGCAGCCGTTGCATGAGTAATTTCAATCAAGCTGTTCTTTGAGCAGATGAACTAGGGAAGCCCTGTCTTCTGTGGCTGAAGGCTCCTGTGGGTGAGGAAGGGGAGCTCTGGCAGCAGCTTATCCAGCAGCTGAGTGTCTCTGTCCCACTGTCTCCTGTGTCAGAAGCATTGAAGTCACTTTCTGCAGCCAGACTAGCTCAAAAAACCTAAGTCAGGGCACTCAGAAGCTGCTCAAAGAAATAGAAGTTTAGTTTGGTGGTGATTTCTGTCTCAGCCAAATTAAGCTGAAATTTGCCAGTGGGTTCAAGAACATACTGTTCTTGCCTAAAATTTGTTCCATAGGAAACAAGGCCAAAGTAAAATAGGTATAAATCAAAGATGATCACTTTACAGAGAAGTAACACTTGACATTTTCTTAAAAAGACACCTCATCACAAGCAATCTCCTGCCCAGGGGCTGGCCCTGCTCAGCCAGCACAGCTTCCCAGGGCAGCCCAGAGGGATGCCCTCCTTGCTGGCATGCTCAAGCACAGGGCAGCCTGGAAAAGCCTTGCTCTTAGCTCCCCCAGACAAATTTTTACAGAAACTTCTGTCCTCTGGGACAATGTACCCACTGGCAAATATATTGCTATACAAAACTGAACCATGTATCTTCTCCTAGTGCCAGCTCTTTTGACAACATATAAATATAAAAGCCAGCTCATTTTGTTAGCAGTCACTGTGTGCATATTTAGCAACTTTAGCCAGTGACGCCAAAATCCTCTTCAATAACGCTACGGGGCCAGATGGCTTGCAATCACACATCATAAATTCCTTTCTGCTATTTCCATCTTGTATTTACCCAGCTCAGTGTGTAACAGCTACTGGCGTTGAAGGCTTCCTTTTTCAGAAACACCTGTGGTTTTGATAAGTCTTTGTAAGTATGAAAAAGCTTGAAGTCCTTCAGCTCCAGTTCTCGGAGCAGACTGTACCAGTACCGCACCACCGTGCTGTCATTGCCACTGACCTCAAACCCAGGCCAGTGGATATGCACCTCAAAGACCAGCTGTCCTATCTGCTCAACAACATCTTCCAGGATCAGGTTTTCCAAAATTTTCCACTCGGCGCTCTCCACGTCTGCCTTGAGGACATCGATCTGCAACAGAAGTACCATTACTATGTGAAAATGAGAAACTTTGCAGTAACAGTAACATCTGAGGCCAGGGTTGACCATTTTTCAATACACATGGTTATTCATTTTGTATTAAAAAAATATATCAAAAAGTCTCAGAGGGCTAACACAGGCAGTACACAGTGCTTCACGCTTGACTGTTCACAGCCCTTTCCCTCCCACCTCCAACACATGATCGAAATGCTGTGTACTCCAAGCTCCTCCTATAACCAAAGCATGTTACTGGTTCCTTCACAATTCTTGGGTGGCATCACAGCTATGAAAGAAGACACAAAACCAAATGACAGACTCAAACCCACTAACAGTGATTACCTGCACCATAGTTGAGCGCTCGTGAGCCATATGCTACATGCATCACACAAGTGCAAGAGGAGGCCAAAGCAAAAAAATGAACAATGTGAGCAGCTCAGGTGATCTGCTGCCCTTGGCCAAGCTGCTGGCTGAAGCTTTCACAGGCATCACTACAGATGCTGAGAGAGGAGGATCAAAACAAAGGATAACTGTGCAAAGACTCTTCAGGATTTTAAGGGCAGCTCCTCCAAAGAAAAAACCATAGAGGAAAAGAAGATGTGAAGGTGTTTGAAGGGAGTAACAGATCTACAGAAAAGTGCTGTGTTCTAGTTTTAGACCATTATTTAATTTTGTAGTGAGATACTCTGCAATCCAACTTCTCACAGCCCAACACAACTGCGGGTTGACTTTGTTTAGAGATTAGCTGGGGGAGGTGAGCTGATGCTTTAACATAAAAAGAATATTTCATCACCATTTCACACCTGGAAGAAAACAATGACCTCAGTGCAGCAGTGATCACAAGCTGCAGAGCTCAGCTTGTTTTCCAGAGCCCAGCAGGAGAAAGTCCTACACCATGAGAGTAGGGCTTGCCTGTGCCAGTTCCACCTGAGCTGATGCTTCTGCCCATCTGCTCACACTCAAGATGGGCTTGAAGTGAAAAACAGAAGACTTTATTTAGTAAAGAATTCCTAAAAAAAAACCCCAAAGAAAAACCCCCAAAAACCAAACCATGCAAAAAAACAAAAAAAAAATAACCAAAAAAACCAAAAACCCAACAAAACCCCTAGATTCTCTCTGGCAGTCCACTTCAACCATTTGTTTGTGGCAGTATCAAAAAAGGAACCTGTGCAGGCATAGGAGAGAGAAATGTGGGCAGGTAATGGAAAAGCACTTCCAAGGCAACTGTTCTAAGCTGCCCCATCCAAGGGCACCTGGCTGGTGTCACGCCATGCCCCATCTGTGGGAGTCACAAACCTCTCTGCCCTGGGCACAGGGCAGGGCTTGTGCTGTGAGCACATCTTCAGTACAACCAGAGCTGTGCTTTGCATGGGTCACGGCCAAGAAACCACAGGTCTGTGGCAAGAGGTGGCCACATCTACCTTCCCCTGCTCCATGGATGGCTGACTGGAGATGCTGGGGGCTGAGGTGCAGAGCTCACAGCCACGTCAGCCCTCCCTGGGGCTGTGCCCCAGCACTATGGATGGGCATGGCACGGCAGGAATCTGTAGGTGCTGGACACTTGCCTGTTCTGGTCTCCATCTGTAAAACAAGGGCATTAATCACTGCATGAGAGTGCAGGGGCTGAGCATGTGAAGGGCTGCGAGATTTGGGTGGAACAAGCTGTAAAACAGCTGGAAACAAAACACCACATTTTCAGAGCAGGACTTGAATGGGGTCCATGGTCTCAGAGCAAATCATAATAAGCCAAGGCACCGCTTGTGTGCTCATTAAGGAGGCATTGTGCCTCCTTCACACTGTAGGAGGCAGGGGGCCAGTGGAAAATGACCGAGGGATTGTGGAATTAAAGCCCACATTGTGGTATGTCCGCATGGGGAGCGGAAAGGAAGGTTGCATGGACAACCTTAGCTCTGGTATTTCCTAGCTTGCCTCTCTAACAAAGAGCCTGTCAGTCTGTCCATCCGCGGGTCAGGGAAACAGTTGAACATAGCGCTCCTTTGGGTTCAAGGGGAGGCTGAATGTAAATGATGCAGCTCATGACATTTCAGCTGAGAACTACATCATGGGTGAGCTCACTTGTTTTCCTTCATACATTTAAATTGGTTATTTATTTTGCAAATACCAACTCATATCTCTACCTGTAATGCAGTTTTGCAGGCAGTCGGTTCCACGCGGGTGCAATTGCCACAGGACCACAGCCGCACTGAAGAAACCACAGATTTTTATCTCTGAGAGACTTACGAGACTTTGAAAGTGGAAAAATTATTCAAACCCTTTTTTTCTTCTTGGGGAAGGGGGTGGATGGATAGGGGAAGAAATATTTCTAGGCATTTGGTTTTGTTTTCCCATGATCTTACTTTTATGGCATCAGTAGGACATCTTTTTCCCATGGTAATGTTTCCAGTCCTTCAGGTTTGTTTGTTTTTCTCTTGTGACATTAACTGCTGCTCTGGCTGCTCAGCAGGCACTCTGCATGCTCTGTGCTGTATTTGCAAAATTGATCTGAAAAGTGGCTGCTAACCAGTGTTTTAGTAGGAGAAAATGAGTTACCACAATAACAGCTTGAACACATAATGAAATGACCGGGAAAGAAACACAAGGCTAGTGGAGATGTGCTGCATACACAAACCAGAGGCTGTTTGTTGCTCTTAGTACCCTGCACTGCTCAGAAACCTGGAGGGAGGAAGGTACCTGTCTCAACCCACCAACTTTTGTGACTGCCTTTCAGGCAGTCCCTCTCTGCCCAGAGTCTCCATTGCATGGCATGGATAGTGTAAAATGAATGGCAGAACAGCTCTGTTTTGGAGTATCTGAGCAAATTACAAGCACCCTGCTAACACCAATTGCAAGTTTTGTGATGATTAGACAGCTCAGGAGACATTTACCATCGGTGATAAGCAGCACACTGCCAATAAGAAATGCACTACCACCTTCCAGTTGCCTTGATCCAAAGTGATCAGTGGCAGTGAAAGGATTAGTGGACAAATCTATAAATTCAGAGCTCTAATTCACCCAGGAGCTGGAGTCTGCTGCTGTGAATAAATCCTGGAGGGCAAAGACCTACAGTGCCTGAAGGTAAAGTTATGGCAGTGAGTTTCAAGCACTCACAACGGCTGGTTCCTCTTACCTTCCACAAATCCTCTTATCCTCCATGAACTAACTAGGTTAGTAAAAGTAAAAAAAAAGTAAAAAAGAATGTGGATTTTTGAATGTTTTCTCAGTTTAGCTCCCTTGAAAAAGCACTGCAGCATTGTATCACTTACACTTGGGGAAAAAAAAAAAGGGGGGGGGAACCATGCTCATGCATGCTCAAGCATATAAAACAGCTGAAAAAATTGTGTTTTACTTAGTGAAGGTCAACACATACTGTATGAAGGCTCATTTCTTCTTTTTAGGGTAATGACTTGTTAAAAGTGTGCATCATTTCCTAAAGCAGAGATCTGATCTCTGTTCACCTTGATCGCTTTTGAAATACCAGGGTTAACGGGGATTTCAGGCTCGGTGCTGCCCCTTGGGCATCATTTAAAGCTCCCCATGGAGAAGAATCAATTGAGAGTGAGTAGCTGGAGGAAGCAATTTAGCTGTATTACTTCCAGCATGAGCTCAGCATGTGGAAGTGGAAGCCAGGAAAGGCAAAACCAGCAAATGCAGGTAAGGTACAGAGGATGCCTCCAGTTCTGCAGGAGCAGGTCTGCAGTGCAAGCCTGGGAGGAGGGAGAGGAGAGCTGGCTACAGCTTTCAGGCACAGGGACAGAGCTCAGAACCACCCCAGCCTCCTGAACTGTGGGGCTGCTCTTAGAGTTGGAGAGGAAAATATTCCTCTGTTCTGGCTCCGTGTGATACCAGGTTACCATTTTGACATCAGCTGTACAGTAAGAAATGGTCTGCTGGCTTGTGCATCAATTTTTCCCCTCTCTACCTAAGTACAATTCTCTATCCTCAGAAAACAAAACTCTAGAAAAGGTTGTTTAATTTACATTTTGATAGCACATCTTTGCAGGCAACAACAGGTTCTTGAGTGTGTTTTGTTTAACTGTATCTTCCCTCTTATCCTTTTCCCATATGCAGATTTTCAGCATGATACTTTCCTCATTTTCTTTCCTCTCAAAATGCATCCACAGCCAGCCCATCCTCACCAGCAGGGGATGGCTTGGATGTAAAGTTCCTTTCATTCCCTTTTATTCTGAGTGAAGGCTGTAATTGATGGCAGCCAGGATGCCACATAGCCTAATAGCAAATTATGCTCCCAGCAGCTTGGGACTGTCTCTTCCCATGCTCCCTGAGAGCGGTGGGAGGGGGGAACATCCTGCCTCTCTCTCTCTGAGCATCTGCTGAGGAGACCAGGACTGCTGGGGGCCTGGCCAGAACAACACAGATACTGAAATCAGGAGAAAAGTCAATCACCACTCATCAGTGATGTACGGCTCCAAACGGCAGCTCTTCTCTTTCAAGCTACTTCCCTTCCTTCCTGGTCACATTTCCACCTCTCTGTGGTGGTCTGTACAGCCTGTTTCAAACTGGCTCTGGGACGATTGTGTCATTTGAGATTATTCACTCCCAGTGTGTGACAGATAGGGCACATCTTCAAGAATCTGCTTAAGGCATCAAAGTCACAAAGCTGATTTGTGCAGTTGGGTACTTACAGGGTCTTTGCTCTTTTTTTACAGTAAAGGGCAACTGGCCAGTGCAAGTTACTCATACAATATACACATCACTGAAACAGAAAACCTGCAGTGAGTGCAGGCAAGCTTTGTTCCTCTGCTCTCACCACTTATTCTCCACAGCCTTGCAAGTGACAGTCTCTCATGTCTGGTGATGTACTTCCATGAACCCACATCCAGGGCAGGATATAAAGTAATACTATGTTTACCACTTAAATCAGAGAAAATGTTTCAAAATCATATTTTAAAAACCTTACTTAACTCTCTCACAGCCTACTATCCACACAGCAACAGCTTGCCAGATGCAGTAATGGCCCCAAACAAATGCACCCATCCAGAAAGCCCACCCAGCACTTGCAGGTGGCATCAATCTCAGCTGCATGCTCAGAAGCACTATGAGCATTTTGGGAAAGTTCCTAGGAAAGATCCATACTGCCAACCCAGGTGTGTCCTTCGCACAGCCTCAGAGCCCAGGTCTGGGGAAAATCTGGTATTTTAATTCCCCAGCTCTTCCCTTGGACTCTGATGCCAAGACATTTCCCATATACTCTCTCCATCTGGAAGCAATTTCTCTCGGAGGATCCATTATAGAATAAAAGATGCATAGACCCCCTCCAGTCCAGTTAACTGGACCAGTGAAGCAATGCCTCTTACTCCAGTGGACAGGCAGAGAAGAAGAGGCCTTTTAGCTGGCAGAAGGCTCCTTTCAATGACACTTCACCAATGGACAACATAATCTTTGGACAAACAACCCCCAGCTGATTTACAAGATCAGCATGGCCTGAAATCCTTTCTCCCTGGCTGCATTTGGTCAGGAGGTCACAGGTTTTCACCTGTAGCCTTCTGTCACCACAAACATCGTTCTTTGTCATGGGACCAGTTCTTGGCATCTTTCCTATTTTATGCTGGGCACTGGACTAGTCAGAGACAGCGGGTCACTTGTTAATCATCTTCTGGTCATACAATAATACAGGTCCCCAAGCCTGAATTGATTTTCAGACAGGTTTGATGGGTTTAGCTAGCTCTACACTATAATGATCTTAAAGCCAAACATCTTGTCTAGCTTGCTACCCAGCAAGACCAAGGTTCCTGTAGAGTGACCCAGAGAATAGGTTCTACAAACCCTCTTCATGGAGCAGACACACACTGCACATGGACATGGCTGAGGGAGAAGACCTTCCCCTTACAAGAAAAACTGAGCATCAAAGATCTTTGTTCCCCATTTCTTTAAACTGAGAATAGTCTCAGAGAAGGCAACAGGAACCTCACCTCATCAAAGTGATGCTTCTTCAGAGGAAATGGTGAAAAGTCACGGTGAGGACATAAGCCCTCAAACAGTGACCTCCTCATCTGCTCTGAGTGGCAGAAGCTCACAAGTGTGTGCCTCTGCTCAGAAACACTGTCCCAGCTCCTATTTGCACCCTGTTACCCTTTCCAGTTTCCATGGCTCTCCTGTTGTACACTAAAAGGTGAAAACAACCCAGACCCCTCACCCAGTCCTTCAATCCAATGTCTACATTGCCCAAAAAGGATAAATCCCACAAGGGATCTACAGAAACCCTGAGTTTAAGTTATTAACGGCCTGATAAGCTGCAAAAGCTCTGCTTGACGATGCCCATGCTGCAAAGAGACATTTTAAATACTGCATGCACTCCTCCAGCAGCCAAGCTGGAAGCAGAGCCGCTCCGTGCGCAGCCCTGGAGGAGCGCACGGGTTGCTTTGCAAAACGCACATCCAGCCATCCAATCCTGCAGGAGATGTCCTGCTGCCCACTCCCCCCACAAAGGGGGGAAAGCCCTTTCCTTTCTGCTCTTTTGATCTCCTCTGCCAGACGCTGCTGGATGCCTGTGGGAACGGATATTTACTCAAAAGAATAAATGGTGTATGCTAGACCCTCGAGCCTCTTCATTAGAGGGGAACAAACATTTGCAGTCTGTTTGTGCTGCCCCAGCACCACACATGGATGGTGGGACACAGCTCCATGTTTGCATAAAGCCACACTGTCCTGGTCTTGCTAAAAGTGAAAGCCAGCAGCAACAGGACAAGCACACTGCAGCAGGATGAGGGGGCTGTCAGCAGAGGAGGTTTGCGATAGAAGGCAAATGGTGAAGCAAAAATTTATTGCAAAGCCCTGAGGAGCAAGACCTGCAAGTGTGTGCAGGGAGTGCAAGGGATAGAGGGCTTAGGCTACCATAAAATAGTTGCTCAGAGCATTTTGGCTGCAAGACCTTTTATGGTTTATTAACACAGTGCCCATGGGGGCCTTCAAAATGTAAGTAATTAAAGAAAGGAATCAGAGTCCCATCTTCAAAAAATGTCTACCACACCTCAAAGAACATCTCTTGCAGGATGAGAATCTGCAGCCCTGGTATATCCAAGTAGTTCCAGTTAAATCTGATGCAGGAATTGGTTCCCATCTGCACTTGCCAGAGCAATAAAGTCCTTTGAAATTACACCCTTCCATAGGGATCTATTTGTTTCATTCCATTTTTGGTCCAAGGTTCCAACCTGCCTCCCTTCTGCCTCTCTGTCTGTCCACTCTGCTATTTGCTTGTAACCATGACAGGAAGAAAGCTGCATGTACATTCCTGAAAATGTGAATAAAAACTATCACAAAATGCTTCCACAACTCAGATTTCATCTGGGACAGGCATTCAAGAGGGGCAGGAAGCGCTGCTAAGCCTTTGACCTCTGGACTTCAAATTTTTGAGAATGGAACCTTAAACTGATGTCAGATCAAAAGAGACCAGAAAGGATCCAGGCACTAAGGTGAAAGTATTTAAGCAAGAAATGGCCGATTCCAATGGCTAAAATTGTAAACCATGACAGGAGGAGGGACAAACGTGGGGAGAAAAACAAAAGTACATTTTTTTTAGAAAGTTCCTAGAGGTACTGGATAGGACATTTATCTGAAGTGTTTGTTAATGTCAACACCACTGGAAAATTGTGAGGAAGATAAGTAGCAGAGAAAAACCAGGATGGTCATAGAAAGGGGTTGCTCTCAATTCTCATTAAACCCATGCCGTGTCATGGACCACCACCTTGATCAGATAGTCAGTACTTTGGCCAAATTGAAACCGTAAGATTTACATTACTGTGTTTAAGCCAGGGTCGATGGCTTAAGGAGGAGCTGGGGAGTGTGTCATACAGGTCTGAGCTCAGCAGGTGAAGTAGGGGAGGCTCCCCAGGCTCCTGCCCAGCTCCAGGTTTTACAGGAGGAGGAAACCAGGACTGACCAGTTTCCTGAAGCAGCAGCGGCGCAGCAATGCTGACTCCACAGTGCCTGCAGCAAGTGCCATGCTCCTCTGAATGAAAGCTTTAGACATTGAAAAACTCAAATAGGAAGATGGAATTGAACACAGCTTGCACAGCCCTCTAGCAAAGCTGGGGGAAAGCAGATTTTTATCACCTGATTTTTTTCAGGAAGGTGTTAACAACCACAACAAAGACAACAACAACAAAAAAAAAAAAGAAAAGAAAACCCTAAAAAGAATTGTCATTCCCTTCTAATCTTTAGCAGACAATAATATGCTTTGAAAGTGTCTTTATTTCTTTTTTTTGAAAGATGACCTGAGTAAGTTCTGCTTCAACAGCGCAATACTTCAACACTTTCATTACAATTCAGGCATTGCACTAGGCCTTTTCCTAGGGGAAGAATAGGCTATGGATTGCACCATATTCAGCCAATAGTATCATTAAAAAGATCTTTCCTCCATGCATGACAATTGCATACTAAACAGCACCTTCAGGTCCCTCTCTAGAAATACCAATATTCTTAACAATGTCTTGAGAAGTGCTCCTGGTGGAGAGAATTTAAATGAGGCAGAGGAGATGTAAGGGACCAAGAGAAAACCCTGTAAAGGGAAGTGCATGAAGCACTTTGTGCACACAACACCGAGAGCAAGAGGTGGTGTGCAGTAGATCACTATCCAAAGATCTTTGCTTCCAGAAATGAGGTTGTCAAACCCATTTTTAGTTGCAGCCAAACTCTTCAGTCGACTTACAATTAAAATATTTTAGGCGGCAGCAGCCCCAGGTGACTAAGCAAATACAGACCTATCACCACTTTGATTTCATTATCCCTGAAAATGAAAAAAATACCTACATGCAGGAAAGAAACACTCTGTGCCATGAGCTTGTAGTTTACTCAGGGGCAACTATTACAAGGCTACAGAAGGCAGCATCTCCAACTGCAGCTGGAAACATCTGCACCAGCTTGACTGCCTCTTTTCAGCAAGGGGAGTAAGATTTGCCAGCTCTCTGAGAGGCTCCCAAAGAAAAGGTTCCCATGTGGCACCAGTTAATGCTCAAACTGCAGCAGTATCTGCCTTCGAATGAGACAAATGGCACCATAACAGTTTAGCTTGAGTCTATAAGGACCTCAACAGCTATCTCAAATGTAGAAATTTAAGTTAATGGAGGTGAGGTTCATGCTCCTCCATCCTGTGGCAGGTCATTTATTTAGACTATGAGTTCTAAACGCTATGGTATTGCATCTGCCTCGTGTAAAAGGCTGCAGTACTAAAACGGGACTTTGCTGTGCAGAGTTACTCCTTCTGCAAATAGGTTATGACCAGCCATTTACACTTTGAAAAAAATCAGTGTTCTGGGACAAAACTCTTTCTACTGTGCCATTCAGAAGCTGATATAACAGGGAGACAGTCTGATGAGTCACAAAAAAGCAAACAAGATGATAAGCAGTAACAGCGCAGACATTTCCAGGGAAGGACACTCAGGACATTTCCAGGAAGAAGGCAGTCACAGTCTGAGCCTTAGCAGAGACACCATTGCCACTTCTGAATAGTACTGATTACTGATGCTCCAGCTGCAGGAGGGGCAGCACAACACAAATAAGATGTTACAGGAAATACAGGATCTCTCATGTTGGAGAAATCTTAGAAAGGCCAGCATGATAACCCTACAAAAGCAAAGGCTGTTCTTCACTGCTATATGTGGATGGTAAATAACAGCTGCAGAAAAAGGGCCACTTAAGCTTAAAGACCATTGATTGCACAAGAAAAATTGGATGTGAAAATAATGTGAAGATCAGATGAAGGGTGGGTTTTTTCCTTCTAGAATTGATATTTTGGAAAAGCCCCAAATAACCATAAAAAGCAAAGAAAAAATTTAGCCCTTTCAAGAATTCAGAATTCCAAACATTTACTTCAGGATTTGAGGTGCAATAATTCAAAAGACCTGGTCTCATCTGCTCTTTCTGACACTAAGCCACATGTAGCAAATCTGAACTTGTGCCTCCTGCTCCAGCAAGGTGAGGGGGGCTGTTCCTTGGCTGCAGCAGCAGCAGAGACAAGGACACCTGTCCCTGCAAGAGCTCCTGGGATTCTGAGCTCCTGGCTCCTCATCTTGAGCTCAGGATTCCACATCAGGACCAGTCTGCAGGTTCTGGTACTGAGGCCCTGCTGTGAGTTAAGATGAGCTGAGTGTTCAAACACTGCTGGCACCCACACACTGAACTAGGGCATAGCAGCCCCTCAGTGAATGCAACTCACACTAAGCAGCCCCCAGGCTCCCTGGGCAAAGTCTAGCCTTGCAAGGGATAACCAAAGTTAAATGGTTTTGTATAGGCAGAGTCAAGAATTCAAAAGCCTGTTCTGGCCCCTACAGCCCTAAGCTATGCACAGTAAAGAGTAATTACACAGTTTTCATTGCTATAAATCTTGAACATGGACATTTTCCAACCTGAAGAGATTATTTTTTGTTTTGTTAATAAAATCACCATGCATAATTAAGCTGTTACACATTTTCTCTGGACTTTATTTTATATCTATTTGTGTACTACCAACAGAGCTGATTTTAAGCAAAAATGGTTAATCTTTTCTTTAATATTTGTCCTTTCCCATCAGCCTCCACAAAACTGAAAGTGCAGCATGAAATAAATTCTATAGTATCTACTTGAGGAGAAGAGCAAGTGATAAATTGCTTGCCTAGGAGGAGATGATGTTATTAATCAAAATGACTTCAGGGTATAGTGTTTTGAAGTTGTGTTGATTATTAAGTAACAGGTGAAGGCAAGGAGGTTTCTCCTTTTGAAATCCTAAATCAAAGCCCATTCAATTAAAATGAAGCAAAATTACCCAAGTTGTTACAGAAAAAAAAAATCTGCATGAAGAAAGAGTGTAAATTAAAGCCTTTAAATTGAACTCAGGATTGATTTGCATTTATTTTGTTAACAAACAATGACACAGTTTGATCTCTTACACAATTTGTTTGAGATAATTTGAATGGCAGGAGTTGAACGCAGCTCTGCTGTCCCCTGAAAGTTACAGCTATGAGCACTTCCTGATTAAATTAAGGTTTTACTCTGCACTCTCAGATTCTCCTTTCCATATTAATTTGTTTTACAAGAAACAATTTCACCCACTGGTGAGCCATACTGCCAAGGAATGCAAACTCATAGCACACTGAGGGCATGACAAGAGACTTGCCTTGCAGAACTCCAGAGGGAGGAAAACTACTACTGAAATAAGAATTTGCATGTGTGACTACACATGCCCATTTGGGACAGAATGAACTCTTGCTTTTTTCTGCTGCTCAGGGCCTTTCTGTTGAAGCTTTTTAATTGTGCATCACAGCACAATCTTCAGAATACAGAATACACTTAGTAGCTTGGTTTGAATTTCTGGCTAAGGGTTAGCAGTGCATAGAAGTAGGACAAGAGCCAACAGGCATGAATGGAAATCAGGGACATTCAGACTGGATATAAGGAGAAACATTTTCATGAAGAGAACAGTCCAGCAGGACAACAGCTGACCCAGAGAAGCTGGGCAGTCTCTTCTGGAGAAAACTCAGTGTTTTTCAAGACCGGAGTGGATAAAGCCTTGAACAACCTGGCCTGACTTCACATCTGGCCTTGCTTCAAGCAGAGGACTGAACCAAAGGCCATTCAAGATCCTTTCTGACTTGAATTAATTCATCCAACAACCCTCTAGGAAGGAAGCTCCCCATGCATCTACCACTAATACATGTGAAACACCAGCCCCGTAGCATCCTCAACCCCGTAGGTAGTTAAAGAACAGGAAAGTGAAAGCTTTGACGAAGTTGAACTCCACTGCCATAAGAATCATGGGCCCTCAGTGGCTTTCTCTCTTTTTTCCCCACTGTTCATCAAGAGTGCACTATAGAGTGTGCATGTTCAGCAGAAAAGTTGAGGGCATGGGGGGAGGAGAAGAGAAGATGAGCAAGATCAATTTTTACATCTTTATGCTTTCCTGTGGCTGATAAAATATTGCTCTTCTCAGAAGATACACCAGTAAATTTTCACTTTACATCTGTATATCAGGAAATAAGATTCCCATGAGATCCTTCAGAGATTATTCCAGAGCTTAAGAGATTTCATGCCCTAAGAGTTCCCAAAAATACTCTGACTACATGTTTCCTTTGCCAGCCACATCCTAATATAGTACTAGGTAAGTCCTCTGCCTCCAGGCTATTTACAGAGAAACTCAGAGAACTGAGGACTGTTTTGCCACATAGCCAGTTAGAAAGATCAAGTTCTCCTAATCTTTTCTCACATCCACTCTGACTCCAAAAAGTATTTGTATTTCTTGCCAAAACATCAGGATGGGTTTCCCTGATGTGGATGAGTTCCCAGTACTGCCTGCAGAATAGCAGGTGCACTCTCATCTGAGTCAGGGTGAAAATGAGCCCATCCAAGTTCTTTGATTCTTTTGCACACAAACACCACAAACTGCAAGTTTTCTTTTCTACAACAAACTACAACAGCAAGAACTCCAGGAGATCTTGTCTGTGCAGTCTTCATCAGCCTGATTTTCTAACCTCAGTGGAAATAGTTTCAGTCGCCTGTAGGGTCTTGGATCAAGTCCCAAATCTTAAAGAATAAAAGCATGGATAAAATGAGGCATTAACTTCAAATGCAGCTGCCTGGAATTCCTGCCTTGAAGGGGGAATGGAACAACATTGAGGGTAGGCAGAAGAGTTTTTTAAATTAAAAATGGGACAAAGAGCATGTTTTAATTTTCTAATTGAAAAAAGTGCTTCGGAAAATATTCTGTGAAACTGTTTTGAATTAACTTATTTATTTGGTTGAAGGAACATTCCACTCACATTCACCAGAAGAATGATGTCTCTACACAATAGACAACTTCTCAGGCTGCCTTCCTTCTAAGATAAAGAAAACCTAAACAGAAGAATGTGAGGACAGTCAACCCATTCAGGTATTTCATAAGTATAAAACACCAGAAAGTCTCAGAGTGAGTAACACCTTTATCCCCACTGGGAGAGAGTCACCTCCTGACTTCTCTAAGCCAAAGCTTTGCTCTGGGGAGCTCCCCAAACGCTATCAAAGCAAGTATCTTTAGACACTGTTAATAATGCACCGAAACACTTAACTAAATCCCATGTCATACATACACAGTATGAGGAAAGCCTGGTTGCCTGTGTTATGTGTGCATTATGTTCCTTGGCTGCCATCCAGCCCGCTGTTTTCAGAAACTTACACACTCAGAATTCACCCATATATCCTTCTCATCCACAGAAGGTGTTACAACCACTCTGTTCTACCATGATAACCTGACACTGACCTCAGCAGGTCTGGCATGTCACAAGACTTGTACACTTTTTCTGGATTCGGTCATTAATTTTTTGCTGTGTGACTAATTCTTCTAAAATCAAAACAGTGCAAGGCACACATCAAAGAAAAGCCTTCTCTCTGTCTCCCCAGATGTTTCACTAATGCACAGCCTACATACAGTTACAGTATGACTAGGAAAAAGAAGGAAAAAGCTCTTTTTCTCTGCTCTTATCTTCAAAATGTTCCAATCAGTAGAGCTGTACCAAAAGAAAACATTTTTTAAAAGTAAAAAGTGAATCAAAAAGGACATCTTGCATTTTTAAATAACAAACCAAACAAACATTGCACAGCTTGCTTTGTAAATCCTACAGAAGAGCTCCTCCCTTAGCCCAGGCTGCTTATTTCTTAAAAAACAAAGATACGCAGAACTAGCTGCAGGCAATGAAGAATATTAGCACTTGAATTCATGTTTGTATATCCTCTGAAGGAAAAACTCTCTTAAAAGCAACATAAGAACTTCCTGAAATGTATTATGGCAACATTTGAGATTTGAAGATGCTTGATGTCTTTATAGTTCCTTAAAAACAAACTGGAAAATGCTTAAAAAACACCCCACAGATTGCTGCCAATTTCAAAACAGGATGTTTTTGTTTTTGAGCACTGCAATTAGGAACAGTGACCTTGAAAATGTAAACAAACCATCCATTACCTCTTCTCTTCTAATTACTGTTGCAAATATTGTTTTCTCTTTATAAACTTGTCTGTGTGAGTGGCTCAGTTTCCATACTCAGGCAAAGACCAGAACTTCCACAGGACTAAATGTGCTAGCACCCAGTGTCACCAGATAGTTCAAGGGAAAAGGAGTGAGGAGGAGAAAGTACTTGGTATAGGGCTAGGCATTTAAAATCATTGTGGCTGTTATCAGCACACAGAGAAAGCAAGACAGAAAAGGCACCCCTACAAGAATTGCATTAGAAGTACTGCTGAAGAAAAAACCTTGGAAAAAGAAAAAACTTGGAAAGTGCATGGTCTCCTCAGGCAGCAAGAAGGGAGATCTGGAGCTCTCCCAACACCTAACCCTGCAGTCAGAAACCTGACACCCAAGTCCTTCCCTACCTTCTGATGCCCAAATTCATTCATCACTGTGCCCAGCTTCTTTGTGTTGCTGTGAAGTTTATGAGCTGCAATGGCTGGGTTGGGATCCCTCCAGTCAATGGAGAGGCGATGGTACCAGAGGTGCCGGCCCTCCTGAATGTGAGCTGACTTGATGCTGGGGTCGAAGCGATGCACCTCACATCCACTGTTGGCCATGCTGAGCTCAAACTGGTTGTCATCATTGCCTAGCCTATGTAAAAAAAGAAAAAAAGGGGGGAAAAAAAAAAAAAGAAAGAAAAAGTAACTATTAATGTGTTATAGTGCATCTAAATAATGCAGAAAAAAGAACTGTTAGTGAGTAGGATGTTCTGAGGATGAACTGACTTAACTTGAAGAAAATTTAAGCTCAATGCAATATTAGAACAAATGGCTCCTTTCTAGGCAAGAACTAGAAAGAACTAACCACTTTTAGCCAGGCTGATAACTTTCCCAAAGAGCTTTTCCTTAATTCAGAAGATGAAAAACTTCATACAGAAGTAAATCAAACATTGGAATCTCCGTGCTGTCATTATTCATACTTTATGTTCATATACATTTCTCTATTTTCAATTTGCTTTTTTCTTGACAAGTTTACAATACTTTCCTTAGTCCCAGCTGCACAAACTTCCAAAAACTAAGCAATAAGCAGAAGAGAAAATACATTTAAAATTTATGCAATACCACTTCGCAAAAATCTGGCATATTTCACACCACATCTGTCCCCTGATACAAGCATGACCCACAGTGACCACCAGTACGGACAAGACACAAGATCCAAATGCCTCTCTTTCTCTGTGGGCAGGAAGACACAGATTTTAAAAAGCATATTTAAAAATAAGCACTTTACAATAGCATCAGAGTTGTTACATAAACTTGAGAGAAAGATTGCTGCTAATTTGGTGAAGATCCCAAAGAAGAAGAAAAATTAATAGCCTCATTGTACATTGTCTCAGTCCCTGCCTCTGCGAGAAGATATGTTTTAAAGGGCTATACCTTATTCCCACCTCCTACAGCCCAGTAGTTCACACAGGGTGCACTAAAACTAAAAAAATCTGGTATTTACCATTGCAGTCATACATCTGAACCACAGGCCATCCCTACTCCATAAAACAGGATGTTCTCTTCATTCCTACTCCTCCAAGCTTGTTCCAAATGTGATTCAAATCATGTATTAAACATTAAACTTAAATAAAATTAAGCTGTTTGATATACACACACGTAGGGCTGAGAAGAAAATTAAAGTCTTTTTAAATCAGTTGTACTGTAAATTGTACAACGGAGATTATTCACTCCATACTAACAGCACAGCATTTATCTGTTGTGCACAGACCATGACAGGGCAGTACTCTTAGATGTGCTGTCAGAGCACCTGCTGCCCTACACCACAGTTATCCTAAGCAATGGCGTGGGCCTGAAATAATTTCGGCTATTTGCATCAATATGTAAAACATGACACATTTTAAATCACTTTGTGCGCTATGGTACAGCGTTATCCCAGCACTGAATGTTCTACATAAATTCCATACAGGTGAGATAAAAGGGATTCAACTCATGAAACAATGCATGGAAGAGCATTTGTTTTGGGAATTACCAATACAGTATGAGACTTGCTGTAACACTAGCTCAGCACACTGTAACAATACCCTAGGAAGTTGTCTTCTCCTCAACCATCTTCCATTTCCCTGGGAAAACAGGAGGAGATGGGGCGTGCAAAAATAGCCTAGCCTGCTTTTAAGTACAACCCTAATTCACAGGATTCCAACCCATACAGCTGTGTGGGAGGAAAAGAGAGGAGTTTTAATACATTCAACACACATTAGGAAAAAAGTTCAGAAGTTAACCAAGTGAATCAACATGTTTGTTTGCATGTGGCTTTCTGCAGAAGGGACATTGATGAACAAAGACCAGTGTAATCCCTTAGGAATGAGAAGCTGGCTAAAAATGAACAGCATGGGAATTGTTGAGGACAGTTACAGCATTAGTGATGAGCCCACCAGCGACCGATGGCCACATGTGTCCGTGACACACTTCTAACCATAGCAGCTGGTACAATCCAGAGGGCCAGATGCTTTTGGTGCAGACAAACCTCAGGCTGCCTCCAAACAGATTGCTGCTCATGTGGACTGCAAAGGGAGCTCCACGGTGGTGGAAAACAGGAAAAAAAATACAGATGGGGTAAAGATGGGCATGATGTATCTTCTGGCACTCTAGTTAACAGCTCAAATGTATGCCTGAAGAGAGATCCAGCCAACAACAAATATACAGGAGAGAAAATAAGGTCCTCTCCAAAGGAACTGGTTTGAAAAATGCCTGGCCCACATGTGATCATGTAAAGGCATAATGCAGCATGAAAAAGATAAAAAAATTAGGTCTCCTAAGAAAGATTCAGTAACTTAAAGAAAGACGTGTTACTTAAAAAGGGATCATGACTTTAAAAGGAAGGTGTGGAGGTCACAGAAGAAGGCCTTTCCTCACCATCAGGAGAGAGCAGCTGCTGCCTCCATCAACAGCAAGATAAAACATGCCGAAAGAGACTGACCTATTTTTCCCGAAAGTGGGGAAGAGGCAGGCGCTGCCAGCAGCACCCCGGCACCGCGGGGCCGCCCCTCGCCGGCTGCGTGCGAGCGCAGGGCAAGCAGGGCTCGCTGGCTCCGCTCCCCGCCGGCAGCGGGGCAGCGACGCTGACCCGGCACACAGCACAGCGGGGAGCGCTCCCTCGGCTCTGCCCTGCTCCCAGGGTTCACAGAGGGTCAGCTGCACAGAGCCTTGCGCTCAGAATAGGCACTGGGCTGCAGCTTGCGCTGGATGGAGCATCACACCGGCCCCTGCATCACCCCGGGGCGCAGCGTGCGCCGAGTGGCACAAAAGCTGCTTTGTCTGCCCCGGCACAGCTCTAGTGGCCACCTGTAGCTGATCCAGCCTGAAAACTGCAGGTACCCCAGCGACCACAGCGACCACAGGACAGAGCTATAAACACATGCAAGTTAAGATCCAGCTTTCCCTTTCTCTGTTTCCCCCCCGCCCTCTTCTCTTTTAAAGGAAGATAACTGAGCTCAGCAGCTCAGGAAAAGACGGAGGACCCCCTGCCTGAATCCTAAAGCTCCTACATACACTTTAGGATGCACCTGAAATGGCATTTATGCTGTATTGCAGCAAGACTCTTTAAACCTCTGCTGCTAAGTTTCTGAAATCCTATTCATTTATGTTATCCCAGCTTGAGTGCCTGCCTGTGGTGTTTGTAACTGATTTAGCTTAATCTAAGCAGATTTAGAACTAATAACTGGAGCTCACTAATGCATATTGCAATTATGTATCACACTGGGAAATCCTGTCCCCCAGGCAAAAATATTGCTGCCTCCCAGTAGTGGAAACAACTAATACCAATCTAAAGTGATCCCCAGATGTTCCAGACACTGCTCGCTCCCATTCACAAGTAACCTCTTCTATAGCATTCAAGGAGGCAAAGCCTAAGCAGCATGTTTTATTCCAGTTTTAATGATATATGGATTTAATTCACGATTCCCAGTAACACTCCCAATGAACTTTCACATTTGTTCTCCATCCATCCTCTCTGCAGAGAATGCTCTTCATTGGAAGCAGCTGCTCCCCATTTGCTCTTTATGAAACATATGAGATAACAAAAATGTTTAAAGGGGATTTTTGCCTTAGAACAAAATTACTTTTCTGTCTGTCATAAACTAAAGGAAGTGAGTCTGAGAGAAAGAATTATGCAGTAATGAGCTCCAAAAGTTGCAGAAGTAAACTGGTGAATTTAAGACTGCTTCTCCATAACCTTAAGTATTTCCCTTTTATTTTTTTAGCTGTTTCATGTGATGTATCCTGGTTGGTTACTTACTGCAGATGTGTATCTGATGATGGGAGAGCCGACATCAGTTTCCATCTCTGCTAAGCCCTAGTGTTCAATCACTGCAGAAAATCTGGCACTCATGCTCCCTGGACCATACACAGAACAGCACCACATAAAGCACTGGTGTACACACACTAGCACAGTTCTGTTCAAAACCATGAACAAAATATCTCAGTGCTGGTCAGCTTGGTGCCTAATCTGCACTTCCTAGCACAGATTAAATCAACTCTGCATTGTACCAAGTGGGGAATTGGAAAAAAATACCATTCTCAACCCACATTTGATTCTTAACAACAGGGAAAAAGGACATCAACACAGGAGTTTATGTCTAATATTAATGATCATGCAGCTTGAAGGGCAAGGTCTAGATTAATTCCACTGAACTTTGAGTACTTTGCCAAGACATCTAAAATCAGCAGCTCCCTTATCCCAGACTTCCACTATAATCAAAGGAAAGCTATACCTGCCTCCAGAATGCTATTTAGCTTAGCTGATTTTCTGCCTGAATGCGCCTGCCTCTCCCTACTGACTACTAGAAGGGCCCTCAGGCAATAACTCAGTACTACAGTCAGACAATGAAGTCTGGAACTGAGCATGGGTAACACCACGTCTCTCCTAACTTTTACAGAAACATGAAAAGCTGAGAAGGAAAAAATACATGTAAACTTCTATCTTGCATTAATGCCAGGCAAGTATAATTTGAAATACATTGCAATGAACACTCAGAATGTAAGAAGCAACAGCAGTCAAGAGAAATTTTCTGTCTGTATATGTGATTTGTCTCTAAGGGCATGTTCTTGTTCTGCCCCAGAGCACAACAAAACCTAAGAGCACCTCTGTCTCAGAAGATCTGGGTCTTTACTACTCAAATAAACTCAATCAAAATGGAAATCCACCCAAATTAACCAAAACCACTCCCTTTGAGTAGAGGGCATCCTGCCTCCCTGCCAGGCTCACTGCAGGTGTTACCTGCCATGTACTGATGGCTGAGAAATGCCAGCCCAGCACAGTTCCTTGTTATCCACACTTTGTAAACCCACAGCAGCAAAATCACAGGGATAAACTGCACTGGTTCAAGGGAGACAAAGCCTTTCAACACACCTCTAACCTAAAGCTGCCCGCCCCAGGACAGCAAGTACGGTTTTATTAGGCAGCTCTACGTGGTGATCTGTGTGAAATGAGCTCCAGATCTCAACAACTGTTCTCTTAATGCACCCGTGTGCTGATGGCCTGATGCACTCTGAGGACTGACCTCCTTCATCCTTCTGGGAAACAGAATGTTTTATTAGCAGGGAAACAGGTTGCATGTGTGGTTTTGCTGCCTGTGAAAACACTTGTTCTGTGAAGAGTGAAAACTTCACTCTCAAGTGCTGTAAACATCATAAACACTGCAAACATTTCAAAGTAAAGCCACAGATGACTTTATCACTATCACTTTGGCACATGTCACCCCTGAAGTGTTGAGCAAACACACTCTCATGTGGAGATGTACTGTTTTGTCCCAGAGGTAGTTAATGAAATTTTGTAAGTAATCCTGCTGAAATCCTTGGCAGTTATGCAAGTCATCTCTGCTCAAGGAAGACGCTGTAGGCTTCTCAGCTTACCTCTTTGATTTCCATCTTCCTCAACATGAACTACCACTCACAACTCACCATCAAGCAATTTGTTTTCATACCAATATTAGAAAGGCAAAGGAAAATAAAGACCCTCATGGAGAAAGGTATTTTCCCTAAAACTGAAGTTTAAAGAAGCACATCAACACATGATAAACACACCTGAACAAAGTTTATATTTTAGCAGATAACCTTGCTGCAGCCTGTGTGGTATTTCTAGGGCTTTTTGAAGCTACTTGCCATGAAACAATTTCCTTTCTTTTAAAGAGAGCACTTACCCAAGTGAATAGAGACGGCACTGCTTGTTTCTGATTCGATGGATGAGGCTAAACCTCTCATCAAGACAGATTGACCAAGGTTTTTTTGCGGTTTCAGAGTACCCTTTCAAGCTGTTCAGGTTCATGTGTCCACATGAAATCTGTTGAAATCAAAGGATATTTCATTTTAAGACGGGACTTTTAATTTGTTTTTAATTTGCCCTCTGGGGGAGAAGTAGAAAAGAGAAAAACGTTCATTGGTTTAAATTAAGTCTTATTGGCAGTCTGATACATGGCTACAAAGATTTGATGATATTTTTTTTCCTTGTTTGTCTGTTCCGCATGGTGAAATTTAAGGCTTACATGATTCCCCAGAGAGCAATGCAGTTTGAAAAGCAAATAATTAAGCATTAGTACTATACCCAAATTCTTTTTTTTTCAATGAGGAAAAGATGTTTCACCAATTACATGTTTGATTTTTTTTTTTCTTTTCAGACCTTGGAGTGGATTCTGTATCCTGAATAATGTTAAAATCAAGACTGTAATTGCAAAGTTGTAATGTCTCTGCAATGTGTACCTTACCTAGAATGTCCTGGATCTCAGTTCCAGAAGGGATTTAATGTTTACCCCAACACATACCCTCTCCAACAACAAAGGGATTTAGGCAAGTGCTAACTAACAGAGGAATCATAGCATGTGGGTCTATGCTGAGCTGGCTTGGACATCTGGAGTCTAAAGCCAGGATAAAAACCCTGCAAAAGAAGAGGTAGAGACCCTTCAGGGAGGAACACCCTAAATCAAAGTCATTATACAGACCAAGAAAGCAAAGACTGAAAATGCACTGGTTTCGTCAGAAACCTGGACGTGTCAAAAATCACTGAGGGGTGAAGTCAGCTTTGCCAGCAGCTGAGCAGCAGCCCAGAGCAGCCAGACCCACAGTGACCGAGCCAGCAAAGCCATGGCCCTGTGGGTGACACCCTACAGAGGAGCCCTGCCTGCAGCACCAGCTCTGCCTGTCCATTCAGCAGCTCACGCCACCACATTCCACTCCACCTTCTTCCTCCAAATCCACTCTGGAAAAGGCAGGCACAGAGCTGGAGAGTGCTGCACCCTTTCCAGAACACAGGAGCTAGAGCGCAGCAGACGATGAAGAGCTGGTACAATTTGTATGGCTCTCGCCATAGCAGTGATTAAGAGGCAAGGGGAAGCAGAAGGAAGCACCAAAGCTCTGGCTACTTCTGCCCAGAAAAGGCTGCACTGCTCTGCACCAGCATCAGCATCCACAGTTTGTTCTCGAAGGGCTTCTCAAACCACGCAGCCCAGCCATCAGTCAGGGGTTGCAGGGCACAGGTTGCAATCATGCAGATAAGAAAGCAAAGACTGAGAAGAGCTGCAGGAATCTAGCTGAGCCATCATGATGAAAAGTTGTTCTTTGGGCTCAGTACCAGCCCTAGATGCAAGGCTGCTTTCTGCACTGTCAGAAAGGCAGCAACTAAAATGGTGGAAAGGACAAAACCAGGTTAACGATCAGTCCTGAACAGACTGTTCTCATCTTGCTCCTTTCCTTCATCTATAGCAGACTGCATAGGCTCAATTCTCAGTCTTAGCCAAACTAAAGGCAGAGCTCTGGTCCCATCTGGAACCACAGATATGAAACAATTTTATACAAGGGTGAGAATAAAACCTGGAACCCAATCTTTAATGTGTCAGGCACTCTCCACCATGTACTTTATAATAAGTAAATAAAGCTCTCATTCTTTAAAAAGTGTATGCTCTGAAAGGTCATTACCTGGAGCTTTACATTCAAAGAGCTGCACACTGCATCACCATGTCCCTGCTCCTTCTTGGCTCATAATTCCCATGGAAAATTCATAAAAGCAAATACAGCATCTCTTCATGCTGTTCCCAGGATTCACTAAGTTTAAGCAATGATTTGCACTGCACCCCACCACACATTTCCCTTCAGTCACATAACAATCAAGGAATAAAAGGCACTGCAATAATAAGCACTAATTTAAGACACAGAAGAATAATGTACTCTCTACAGAAAACTAAGATTCTGCAATGCTGCCACTTAATTGACTCATGGCATTATGAGCAATTACAACAGTCAGAGTTTGAAGCAATTTTAACAGCTCTTGCTACTGAATAGCTCTTGCTGCCAAAAAAACCCTAAAAAACAACAACAAAAATTAAAAAAAAAATCCAAGTGAAAATAAAACCCTGAACCTGCCTTCAGCACCATCATCAGTCTGTTGCTTGATTTACTGATGCACTGAGCTCACATCCTGTCCTGGGCTTCTGCTCACTCCTGTCATACAAACAACAGCATGAGAAAGATGCTTCTCCTGATCATGAAATACTAGCACTGAAAATGCTTTTTCTGGCCACACCTTGACCCTGATGACATGGCACCTTCCTGCTCCAGCAGCTTGAGCCATTCTACGCTAATGGCATGGGGCTGAACTTAGGCACAGTAATTAGTAGACAATTGCTCAGCAAACAAGGAAAATGACATCCCATGCTTATCTACATAAGCAGGATGCTATTTTCAGAAGTGCTCATACCAGTCATGCTGTTATCCCATCAGTTATTCATCTTGTAACATCTGCCAGGCCAGGATTCCTCTCCTTTTTTGTCTTCACTTATGCTTATTCCCCCAACCAGGGTCAGTTACTCTGGGAATGAAACTTCTCGCTGAGTGTGTCAAAAGGAATAAACTCTCTGTTAATTGGTGTCCTTGTAGTCTTCAACCCAACTAGTGGAGTTTAGCAGCATCTGCCACTGTTTATTAAGTCACTGAGATGAAGGATGCCTTCAAACTTAATACATCTGCCACAGTCTAAACTTCTGTACAACAAAACAAGCAGTTCTACACACACCTCTTGCTGTCCCCTCGTGCATCACCTTGCACCCTGCCCTCTCAGTGCTGGCATGAGTGGCAGCAGAGATGACATTTTATTGAAAATTTAGCCAGGGGTATCTACAAGCTGGAAAATACATGAACACCCTGCTATCCTCTTTTATAGAGGTGTTTCAAATTAATCTCAGCCTTGAAAGCACTGCATTAACAAAGAATTTCATACATGAATGACATTTCAGTGATATTGGCACCTGGGGCTTTTTGCTGTTCTTCAGTGTAAGTAATGATGCTGTCATCTCTGTATTCAAGGGTCAATTGCTGACAGACCTGGGTATCGAAAGCAGCTGCCCTGTAGGAATTGTGAGCATCCAGCACCTTTTCCATTTTTTTATTACAGGAAATGCACATGCAAATGTTGTTATGCATAAGTGATGCCTCTGTTAAGACATGATGGCCCAATTTCCATGTATGCTGAATGCTGGAAGTATCCATCAAAACAATCTGTTTTTGGAAATGCCATACTTTAAAAAGCATATAAACCTACTAATTTCCATAGTCATCGTTTCTGTTTTAAAAATATCAATATTCTACTGGGATCATTGAAACAACTTGTCTAAGTTAAAGTCTGATGCCATGTTCTCATTTTACTGGGAACCTCAAATACCTCCTTTTGAAGTAAAATGAGCCTGGTTATCATATTATTATTGAGAGGTGGAGCGGTTGAATACACTCCCTTGATACAGAGTGCTCTGTATTTTTCCATCTGAGAGGGGAGAGAAAGCGACAGAGAAACACCACATCTAGAATTTCAATCATATAATACTCTGGTCAGGACACAAACCCATTTGGAAATAAATAACATAGAAATAATGCATTCTTTCTAACCTGTATTTTGACCTTTATATTTGTGTTGACCATCAGTGCTAGGTTAAGCAACTTTAGAAATAAATCCGTTTCAAAAAAGTTTGGTGTGAGGTTAATTCCTTAGATACGAGGGAACAATCTGCGCCAGGCAGTGTTTTCTAAATGGAGACTGAAACAAAAAACCTACCTGAGTAGTGCTAATGTATTTTAGGAACCTTGAGGCCTCATAGTTGAGGGAAGGGGTTGGACTTGCCCATGGCTGTAGTTCAATGTGCCATCTTACAGTCTGTAAAACAAAGCAAACCAAAAAACACCTTAAAGGCAGTGCAAGCATAAATGACAAGGGCTAATAGACTAAGGAGATTTTATTTCAAACTAAAAGAGTTTCCTGGGGGCTTGTGTACACATGAAAAACATTTCAGAATAAAGCAAGGTTTCAATAACAGTGAAAAAGCATCTAAATACGATTTATAATGATCAGCTTTGGAAGCAGGTGTAGGTAATGTAGAAAGTGTTCCTCATCCAGGATACATGTGTTAACCCAGTTATCCTAGGACACCCAAGTAAGCTGTGAGAAATGCATAAAGAAAAGCAAGATCTAAATAACCAAATTGTACAGCAAAACATCTGAAAACAGCAATATCATTTTAATTTCATATCCATCAGGTTTCTCTGCTTGAATGTCCACTGGAACAAAAATTTGGATTGCAAACACTAATCACCAAAGGAAACCCCTGCAAGCAACCTGTTTTCTTTTTTAAGATCTAGATTTTATTGAAAAGCAAGCTTCTTGTAGGCTTTGAGAAAAGTCCTGGTCCTCTCCCATGCTTGCCTGACAGGTATACCAGAGTCCTTTGTTTCCCTGAAAAAATGTAAGTGTGGCTGCTTGTAGCCCTACCACTCCTCATTTTCATAGCCCCAAGGAAGTAGCTTTGGTGGGTGCTCCCTCAGCTCTGAACCTCAGGGATCCTGTCAGCTTTTCCAGAAACACTTCCCACATAGACAGAGCGGGACAGAAAAGGTCTTTCAGACACATGCTTGCAGAGCAACAGCGCTCTGCGCTCCCATCTGCGCCACCTTCTCCAAATTCTGCCCGCTGTCATGCTGGGAAGTTTAGGCTTGTCATCTCTTGCCCTCAAGTAGATAAAAATACAAGCACGGTGTTAAGCTGTACTAAATCAAGATTGATTCCTCATGGCTTTTCATCTTCAGGCGCCATAACTCACTTCTACGGCTGGGCAGGTAGTATCAAGCTTCCCTTTAATCATCCTCAATTAACTGAGCTTCCATAATGGACAGGATGGGGTTTCTCCTTGTGAGAAACGAGCTTCACATATGTTTATATAGCATTTAAAAGTTTAATAGAAAGACAATTAGGAGATAAAAATAAAGTAAAGTATACAGATACGGCTGTGTGTCTCTGCATTCAGCCAAGAGAGCACACCTTACTAACAAAGGATTGTTCCTTAAAAGCAGAACCCTACTACATATTCATAAATTCTCATACATGATTCAAACATTCTTCTTAAGTTTTGGATGTTTCTTTGTTTAGTTTTTGACTCGCTCCCTTCTCAATAAATCAATCTTCTTGGCTCCACCGAGTTTTACATTCTCCAATAACAGAAATGCAATAAATTCCTCCCCCAGAGCTCTGGTCACTGCTGTCTTCATCTGGATAAGATAATCTAAGAATGGAGGGGGGTCTCTATCTTTTTAAGTCTCTGGTTTATACAAATAAAAATAGTTTTTGCTTTAATATTATGCCATAACTCAACATATATGTATATTATACTACTATTTCTAAGTTTCATCAATAACAGAAATAGAAGGAACTATGTTAATACAACAAAGTTTTCTAACTTTATACATATAACATTCATTTTAATATTTGCAAAAAGCTGATAATATAATATGTATCTATAACATCCTGCAAAGGCTCATGCTGGCATTCAATAAAATACAATCAGAAAAGATGAAGCCCTGGAAAACTTGTAGGAGATAGCAATTAGCTGGAGAGGATGGAGACAGACAAGTGAGGTGAGATACTGAGCCCCCAGACAGGACTGATCTGTGGCACCAGAAGAGCCAGTACAGTGACAGCAGGGATCCTCTGATGCCAGAGAGGAATGCAGGAAAGAGAAGGTAAAATTAGAAAAGATTATTAAAGAGGACCACCAGACCAGACGGCTGCTGCCTTGAGCTGATATCATGAATTGATATTTTTGCAGTGTAAATAAACACAGTCTACAGTGAATGTGAGCCAGGAGGTCTGTATGAGGTTTATTGTTCCTTCAGGGGTTATTTTTCAGATTTGCTGTGGGTTTTGGGTTGTTTTTTTTTTTTTTAACTGTAAAGAGATGCTGAAAAGGATATCGAGATTTTATTTTTTCTCCCCTAGAAGCAGACAAAAGTAACATTTCTCAACCTGAAACTTCCTGCCTGCAGCAACCTTTGACTCCCATACTCTGCACAGCATGAGCCTGGAAGCAAGCTAGCAAGCCAGCTCTGCGGCAGCATGTTCCCCTGACCTCTGCTTGCAGCAGGCAGCCTGCAAACAGGGAACAGCAGGAGGATAGGTGCACACCAGGGAGGGAAATGCGTGTAATCTTTCAGAATGAGTCACAGTTCACACGCCTGAATAACATTTGCAATGACAGGAATGCTGCTGTTTCAACAGGCTTGAAAGCTGAAATGAAAATGAAGACTGACAATCGTTTTCAGGGGGAAAAAAATAGGAAAAACCAAAACAAACAACAAAAAACCAACCAAACAAAAAAACAAAACAAACAAACAAAAATACAAAACACCAGCCACACAGATCTGTGCCCAGTTATTCTGAAATCTATTTGTGTGAGAGGTAGCTCATTAAGTAGAGGAATTGCAGGGTGGCCATTGTGGACTATTCAGCAAGAATTCCTTCTGTACAGAGTTGACAGGGAAGAAAAAAAAATCTCTATAATGAACCACATGAATGAGGTTCTTTTTCAGCAGAGTGCAATGTCCAAGAGCCACTGCAGCTTACTCTTGGGTTCTTAAAATCCTGAAGACATAAACTGCCTTCCCACTGACTCCAAACTATTGATAAACACATGAAAATGAAATAAAAACCTCAATGACTTACCAATGCAGTTTCACTAAAAAATAGGGGGCAAAAAAAAGGAAAAACAGAAAGAGATCAAGCTTTTGTATAGTTCTTTAAATTTAGGAGCAGTACCTAAACACTACTTTTGTGACAGAGATCAGACCCGAGGCTCCTGTTTGATGGCAATGCTTTTGGATAGCTTCCCAAACTTCACACTTGGGCCCTGGCTCCTTAGGAAGCAACAGCCTATTTCCATTCACTAACGAACACACAAGAGAGTCCTGTTCCTAAAACCTCCTAAACACCCCTACAGGGTACCTCAATAGCTGCCTTACAATAAGATTCACAGACAATGGATGGGGGTGAAAATCCAACACATCTCTCAGACTGGGTGCACCCCCCCCAGAGGGTTACAAATGTCGGTGATGCCTTTTAGGTACGTTCAGGAATACAAAATATCCTCCTGAAGGAGCTGTTCCATAGGTACATTGGCAGCCCTTGTTTATCATTTTCCAGGGAATTTTCAGCCTGGATCATAGTGTTTCCATGTAAGCTTTCTCAAATAAACTCTACAGATGCTTTGTGAAAATCAGGTTTATCCCTGATAAAAAAAGGATCCTTATTTGAGGAGGTGTCGCCCTGAAAATTGAAGCCTTCTGATAATGTTTTCATAGTTTTAGTTACTTTCCCATGGAAGTCCTGTAAACATAAGTTGTTTATTACAGTCCTTCTAAGAAACATCTTTTGATGGACATTTCGCATGACCAGTGTGCTTGGGAAGGTGGTAACTTAATAATCCAGTCCCTGGTCATTGTCGAGAATCTATAAATACTGGAGTCAGAGAATAAAAGGACTGAGTTTTGTTCTGACACTGAGAGTGGTCGTGTGAATCATTTTGTGTCCTTTAGCGACAGGAGGTTTCTCCTCTCTTGCCTTTGCAATTTTATTTACTCAGAGCTAACCTGATTGTGGCATCATGATTTGGATTTTCTCACCTGTATCGTGGAAATCTCTAGAATGACTGAGAGCAGGTCTCTGTGGCTGCTGAACAAACAGCCTGAGGAGCAGCTCCTTTCATAGAGGGCTTTGCAGCAAGAGAAGCAGAGGAGCTACTACAGCCCAGATTATACAGCTCTGGATATGAAATTGTGGCGGACCTCCCCAAGGCTGCCCAGGAGGAGCCAGAAAATGGGTTCAGACAATCTGCATTTTTGCCTATCACCATGGGTGTGCTCTCTCCCTAAGGACTCATCCAACCACACACCATGACTGTGTTTCCCCATCATCACCATATCCATATTGCACAATATAAAGAGACAACAGTACCTGGAAAGTTACAATGCCTCTCAAAAAATATACTCAATATCTTGAACTATCCCTCTGTATATTGCTTCACTTTAATTGAAATTAACATTGTAAGAAAAAAATCAGTCTTCAGGAAGACTTTATCACAAGCACTGCTCAGACACTGACTTCAGCTACTCCTGAAGGGTAATGGGTTTCCAGAAACTGTTATTCAGAGTGGTGCTTAAATTTTCACCACATGAGATAACCACAGAGAAAAGAAAATCTTAAAACAATGCCATTGCTTTGTTAGGAAAACTAGGATGCACTTGAAGGTCTGATTTTTTTTCCAGGTACTTCAGACTTAAGGATAAGGACTAATGTTTCCTTCAGACCAATCTGACAGTAATCTGCAGAGACTTCTCTCTGGAGACCACTTTTTCCTAGATTTGTTTTTTTCCCTCATAGCCATCTGTGATAGTCATTTGATAATCCTTTAATAACCTCTAGTATATATGTGATATACTTTTAAAGGATTGTCATCTAAAATTTGCCCTAGAAATCTGAAATCTCAATATAAAATTTAAATCAAAATGTGCAAAGGGCTCGCAAACCAGGAGGTCTAAAATTGTACTTCTGACAAATGTTTGTTTTTTCCAGCCTAAACTTAAACAAAAATCTTTAAATTCTTTCCAGACCAATTCTAGTTTTAGTGCAGTAATTAAAAAAAAAAAACAATGTCTTCCTTCCCTTCTGCTTACATTTGAAAGGGAATTAGTAAGCCTTTCATAAATTTCCATATTTTTAAACTCAGTAGCTGTTTTCTCCCCCTTTTAATCTCCTTCCTTTTTAGCATCCAATTAAAATACATAAACATATTAGCCATTTTTGTAAACAAAAATTCGGGAATCCCATTGCCCTGCCAAGCAGTCTGTTACTTCCAAAGAAGAAACTAAAGACTTGTCAATATATACACAGATGTCTTAAGCAAATCCTCTAATTAAATCGTGCAACGATTTAATTTTTTACATCTGAGGCAAGATCAAATGTCCATGTACATCATTTGTGGCAATAAATTCCATCAAGAACCATAAATATTTGCTAGCCATAGAAACAAATGACATACACATCTTCAATTATTCTGTCTGTACCCTGTGTACAGCCACACTCAGCAGAACAGAACCTTCTCATGGGTGAAGTTTTGCAGGGGTTTTATCAGTTTGAAAGGCAATGCATGGGTTTCAGATTCAGATTGCAAAACTTCAGACATCTACATGGCAAATTTTTTAGATTGTACTCCTGAAGGCTTGCCCTTGTGAGAACAGATTGTCCCCAAATATGACTTACAGAGCTTGGACATAATTTCATTTGTGGTCCCTCTCAAGCACCTGAGACCCTAAACCTATTAGGTTGTTGTGGTCTTACTGTTTGGGGTTTTCCCCTCAATTCAGAAGTACCCTAAACAGCAAAAGCTGTGTGCTGCAGCCCACACAAGCCCTGGCTTTGCAGGACGCGCCAACGCGGGACACGCGAGCAGCGCGAAGCCTGCTAAGGGCACTGGGAGGGCTGCTGAGAGTGAAGCAGCCAAACCTGGCACCCTGCTCCTCTTGCTGACAGCACAGAGCAGCTCCAGCAGTAAAGAGTCCCTCAAGAACGCCCACATTTCGTTTCAGAGGCAATTAGCCGGGTGACTCGCAGGGAGAGCCAGGAGGGAAGAAACACTCGTGCTTGCAGCCAGCCATCAACGAAGCTGCCACAGTGGGCTGGGGAGCTAAGTTATTTGACAGGACAGATGAAGCAGACAGGATCTTTAAGGGAATGATTCATCTCACTAGAGAGTAGACATGTAAAATATGTAAGGTGAGTCAAGCACTGGAAAAGTCCATGTCTCTCCATGACCTGCAAAGGAAGCCTGAAGGATGGGCTCAGGAACACTCACACCACAGACTCTCAGCATCACAGAAGAGAACCCCCAGACCAGACATTCACACACCCCATGCTCCAGAAAAACATGCATTTTAGGGGGCTGAGCCTACTCTTTTAGCTGTGAGCCTAAAGCAACATTTAGCTGCACTTCATTCTTCAGCAGGGTTGAGCAATTCCAAATGTTTTACGTTTGGAGCAGCAGTATGTGGCACAAGTAAAACAAACGCCACCCCAAAGCAGAGGTATCAGTAGGAAGGAACGAGTATGCCTTCAGCTTTGGCACAGACCTCCTTGAGAAAGGTCAATTCATATAGTCCCCTTTAGCTAAATGTAACCAGCACCACAAGGGCTCACAAGACACATTCATAAAAACCTGCTACCTTACGTCCTTAATTTAGGAGTAGCAGGGACACACATAAATTCAGTAACCTGTAATTTAAAACACAGGCTTACAAAGTGACTGACTCATATTTAAAGCTTTGAGTGAATTTCCAACACAACAGGCTTTATAGATCTTCCATCCCTACACGTCTGAGCTGTTTCTTTCCTTTCTTTTCTCTCTCATATTACTATTATTTTCTTTTTTCTTTGCAGTTTGGCTTTCTTAAACATATGAGGTTTTCTTTTAAGAAACCATAGTGCAAAACTTGCTAATACATTCCCCCTCTCCATGTGTGTGCTTGTACCAAGAGAAAAGCAGTGGGTTCCCTCTGAGGCATCAGGCATTGAGGGAATCACAGGGAAAAGCAGCTGACACCTAGTCCTGAAGCCACTTAAACTGAGAATTTCCATTCCAACAGTGAAACTTCCACACATTGCACATGATAAACTGGGGGAAAAAAAAAATTTAAAAAAAAAAAAAATTTAAAAAATTAATACAGGAAATCCTTCTATATCTCCATGTTTCTACTTTTCTGAGTTTATCTAAGACAGAGACATCTCTGACACAACCACACACATGCATGCAAGCCTTCTCCATACCCAGTCACCACTGGATTGCTCTGTCCTCCTCATGCAGTTGAGCAATGGTGCAGTGCAATGAGCAGGCCACAAAGGGAGTCCCTCTCACAGGCAAACTCAAGCTAAAAAATCTGCAGCGTGTTACGGAATCACAGAATGGTCTGGGCTGGAAAGGACCTGTAAATATCACCCAGTACAACCCACTTCAGTGGGGCACACATTACACTAGGTCAGGTTGCCCAAAATAAATAGTATCACCCCTAGTACAGGCCCTTGATGGACACCACTCGTTACTGGTTGCCCATCTATCAGTTCATCCATCACATCAATGTCTTTCCAATTCAGATGTAGCCATGTTGGCTGTGCCTAAACAATTCCCTGTCCTCAGCATGTTTTAACGTGTCTTCCAGGAGGATCCAGGCCATGATCGTATCCAAAGATTTGATGCTGGAACAATAGGCTGAGGAACAATAGCTTTGTGCCAAGATAAGCAAGCAACAAATACAGTCACAAATACAGTCCAGCTTTCCCACGCAGGAAGGGTGCTCAGGAAAGTAAATCCTGCCTATGGAAACTAGTCCCATGGTAAGAGTGTTTTCTGCATTAATGAGTGTGTGTCTTAAATTTAAATGAGTTTCCAACATGATCTGTGTATGGAGAATTCTATGTCTGGACTTGTGTGTTTTATTTTATGGAAGAGGGAATGTCTAGGATGCACTTAAGTCTCCCCTAGCTCCTCACTCTCTGTGCATCATCTTTTCCAAGTCTCTGCAGTGCAGCACACATTTGTCTGCCTGGGAGCAGGATGTGAGTGCGACAAGAGTCAACTTAGGAAGCTCCAAACATCACCCAGAGGGCTCCACTTAAAAGCAGTTTATCAGCACTTGCTTCACAAGGCTGCAGTTTTCACCAGTAGGTAAAACTCTTAGGCTTAACAGGGAAAAGGGAAAAAGGTGAAGTTTTACACTGAAATGAAGAAAACTATTTTCTGATTTCAATTCTCATTAGAAAAGCTTTGAGTCACTGTATGGTGATTGAAACCAAGAGTCTTTACTCTTGCAGAGCAAATCAGTCTGAACATGAATACATAACAACCCCTGAAAAGGCAGCAATCACCAAGCATTTCACCTCTGCTTTCTTTTTGTTAACACCGATGTTTATTTTCTGCTCCTTTTGCTTCTCATTTCCCATCTGATGGTGTGAAATTGAGCCACACCAATACAAATTACTGCTCTGGGGGGAACTGCTGCTCTTACCTGCAGGCAAGCTGCACTAGCGACCTGCATGCAAAACACCAACAGCGTGGATGCCCTGGGAGGTTCTGCGTTTCACACATAAAGCCCACACTCAAGCTCTCTCCAACTCTACTTTCAGGTTTGTGTCTTTTCCCTTAAATAATGCTTTTCTCATAAGAAAAGCAGCCACAGAAAAAAAAAAAAAAAAGGATGCCCACCATTGACTATAAGTGACAGAATTTACATCACTTTGAGAATCAAGAAATCAATTTGGTGAAATAAAGAGCAGCTTCCAAAATTAAAATGAGGAAGCCAGATCTGTTGGGGAATTTACGTGACTAATGCTCCAATGAATTCAAATAGTAACCTTGAATTCCCCAGGGAAGGGTATTAGGAACTCACTTGCCAGGTTTACATTAGCCACTGTGGACACCCCTGTAAATTCACCATCACCCTGAGTGCAGGTTTGGGACTCACAGGAAGCAGGGTTTCAGAAGACCTGCCAAAATATTAATTTGTAGGTATTTATGAATTCAGAAAGCATTACATCTCATTCATAATTGACACAGCATAACTACTACTCCTCACTACTTCTGAGGGATAAATCCACTGCAGCCAAAGGATCTGGGGGCTGCAGGGGTAGGAAAGGGCAGTGCTGCACTCGGGAACCTCTCCTCAGACATTCAAAGGTCACCAAAGACTAACAGCTCTGCCACTGGGAATCCCAGCAACATATGGGAGAAATACACATTTCTTAAAAGAGAGATTGATTTTACTCTAAGAGACAGCTTTGAAAATAGCCAAGTATGAATTCTTCACTGTGGTTCTAAAATAAAATAAATAAATCGGGCAGCAGCATTCCAGTGCTATCCAGAGGCTGACAGCATGATAATATATCTAATGGAGATAAAACCAGGAGCCAGAACAGATTGAAATTTATGGAAGTAAATTCTCAAAACTGCTTAGGCAGCTCAATCAGCTGAATTCTTTCCAGTGCCCATATGCCTTTGCCAACACTTAAGGATAACAGCAAGAAACAGATACAGCAACTACTGGTCACTGCTTGTCAAATTCAGTTTCTGCTAAGCAGAAGCAAGGCTGTGGTTTCAGCCTGTATTCATAACTGCTTTAGTTGAAGTGCTCTGGCTGAGAAATACGGAGATGTCATAATCCATACAATACGGGAAAAAAGCTATTTTCCTCTAGGTTGACTTTACTGCAATATTTAAACCATAGAATACAACAAATAGAATTCATCAGTAAATACTCAGCTAGCCAGATAAGCTGAGTTTATTTTGTGCAAGTTCCAGCACTCTAACTCTGATTTACATATAGGGATGCCTCTGGCAGCCCATCCACTGACTTCAGAACCTCTGCCTGGGGCTAAGAACTGAGGAAAAAGAAGGTGTTTTAGAGTAAAACGAATGCTTTCACACAAATAAGAGCATTTCACACTTGTGCAGCCTCCTCTATCATCCAAGTGGAATGCAAATGTCTAAACAGAAATGGTCCACCACACCTTCTAGACAAAATGGAGATACAAAGAATCAGAAAATCCTCTTCATCTTCCCCTCCTGGGTAAGTACCAGGACAACCCTCTGTGCCCAGGGAGCAGGAGAGGGCAGTAGTTGTCACTATACATCTATAATCTCATAAAGCAAGTAAATATCAACTCTAATCCATGGGTAAACCAAAAGGCTGAGTAACTTCTACAGGTACTTAGATTTCAGACTGTAAAACCCTAAGGTAAGATAGACAGGATTTACAACAGGTACTGAGGGTACTGTTCCTTCAACCCACCATCAGTTCACTTGGTTGAACTGTGTTTTACTGGATATCCAGGGAAGATTCAAAAAGCCAAACTTCACTTTTCTTTAACTCCTTATTTCATAAAAACATTAGATAATGGAGTTTCACTGAATGGAATGTATTCTAGCTTAAAACATATTCCCTTTCTTTTTTTTTTAATATGGTTATGGATTAGTGCCCTTAGTCTAGAGCTATGTAAAAGTCTTCCAAATAAAATAAAACTGTGTTGGGCAAGTAGTTCCCTCTGTCTAGAAAGGGAACAACAGCCAGCTTACAAATTGTTATGACTTTAAGTACAAAACTAAGTACGAATTATTTTCCAATCTGTAGAGAAGAAAAAAAAAGCTCATTTCAAAGCACACAAATTTGAAATATTTTTTGTTCAAGACAAGTATAGAACTAAGCATCATAATCCCATAGAGGATGGGCATGGGCAAATATGTACCATCCTCTTCAATCAAGGATAGTTTCCAATGTTTTATCACTAATTCTGAGCATTATACAGATAAAGTACTGAAAAACTACATGGTTTGACCCTGAACTTATGATGCACCCAGAATTCCCACAGATTTCATAATGAATAATAATTGCAAGATCAAACCATTAATCAAGACATCTAACGAAGAAGAAACACATCAGCTCAGCAGCAAGCAATTGACACATAATTGCTTCTTGTTTAATTCTCTCAAAAGAGGGAGGGAAAAGGAACACAATGTTGTTGCTTTGCCCTATTCAGGATGAAACACAAGTCTGCTTCTTTGAAAGTTTCAGTGCTGCAGAACAACCATGAGGAAAGCCCAAAAATATACAGGGCACCAGTACCAAAAAAATTGTTTTTTTTCAGACAGTTCCTAGCCTGTGGTGTTTATCTATTGGATAAATCTCACTCCTCTACTACTGCTGTCCACTCTGCAGGGAGCAGGAAAGATTTGGAACTGATTCCTATAATTTTTAGGATTCTAAGTGGCAGATATTTTCTAACATTACATGCCATATCAATAGACATTACCATCTCTTCCCCCTAGCATTTCAAACAGTGCCTCTTTGTGAAATATGAAAGAGGATGCTAAAAAAGGGGCTTTGAAGCTCCCAGTTGATTATTTGACTTAGCTAGCTGCTAGGAGACAAATGAGGAAGAAGGCTGGGGAGGGATGAGGCCAAGTGGGGGATGACAAAGAAGCAACAGCAATTCTGTGACGTTAATGTTTGCTGATTCTAACATCATTTTCAAATGCACACCTTTCCTAACCAGGTACAGCCCCTGGAACATCACAGATATTTGCTTCTCTGACAATTTTATCTGATTTTCCCCAGCAGACCAACGTGTCATACACATACACACACACTCAAAAAGTGACCCTACCTCATCAAAACTAATAGCAAGAATGTATTTTTAGCAATATCCCTAAGACAGACAAGGTGTCTAACGGGGTCTTGTAGGTGTTTCCTTGCTAAGCTCTCAAAGCCTACAAATTTGTCTTCCACATGCCAAGAAGGGCAGAGGTTTCAATTCTTTCAGTTTGTAGAAGCCACAGGGTCAGTCCTGGAAAGAACCCAGAATTCTGTCTCTGCCAGGAGAACTTCCAGCACGTCTGAAATTGATCAGAAAGTGGAACCCAAAGTAAACTTCAGTGGGTCACTTGTTAAATGAGCTATTGGCCAGCTTTCTTCCACAAGTACATAAAGCCAGAGGTTCTCCATATAAAATCTGAAGCAGTTGGCTTGACCTGACAGTCCCGAGAGACTTCAAAAGCCAATGTCCCACTGCAAAGTCCTCCTAGTCCTACATTGCCAGAGACAAGAGAAGCCTCCACGGCATGATGGGGAGAGGTGGCAGCAGGAATGATGTTTCTCACAAGTACCCCGGATCTGGGATTTGCAAAGCCACAACAATTCCGTTCTGATTTTCAAAGAACTCTGCAAAGCCGTTTTGTTCCAGTCTGCAAAGCAAATGGAGAACCCTTTGGTGAGAAGCAAGGTTTCTGTCTTCTAATAGCTGCTGGAACTACTATATTTATCATCACACAAAGACACGAGAAAAGGTTTATTTATTTTATTTATACTTGTGTCAGAGTTGACATAAAATACAACACTAGTTTTTAAATGTTGCAAAAGATCAGTAAGAAAGCAAAATAATCACCAAGGGGTTCCCCCAGAACCACACCCAGGGCTTATGCTTTTCAAGGGATCAGCAAGGACCACAGGATACCCCATTCACCCATTCTCTGACAGTGCAGTTCATGAGCATTTGCAGCCAGAGCCTCTCCTGGGGGAACCTGAGCTTGATGGCACATTCAAAAGCAAAACTACTGAAGATGAAAGAGAAGACCAGATGGGGAGACCACACAATGTAATTGAAAATCCAAGCCCTTCCACTTAGCATAAACAGCTGGGAACATTTCCACCATCTCCTGTGGAAATTGACCCAGCTGCTGCCCTGAGACTGAGTTCAAAATCATGGCTTTCATCTGTTACCCTTTCCATTGGCACATGGTTTCTATTACCCTGAGAGATTGGCTAGCTCAAAACAGGGCAGCACGTCACCCAGTCACTTTTGTAGGTAAAAACACTAAAAAAAACTGCATTAGGGTGAGTGTATCCATAGAGATTTCATGATACATATGCTGTATACCACAACTGAAAGAAAAATTGAATCACACCTTTTTTCCCTTCTTTTATAGTTGTTCCACTGAACTGCAGGTCATTTGATCTTAGACTAACAAACACAGAAGGACTCTGGACAACAGCATTTCATCATGCACAAAAGTATCTTGGTGCATATCTTCTATCTACAAAAGCACTCAAGTTGATGAAATTACTCACATCCACTGCACACAGCTCTGGAGCACTGAACAGCCGTCCAAGACAAACTCAGCTCAAAGTTAATATTAGAACAAGCGATAAGAGTGGGCTGTGTTGTGGAAGCCATCAAAGATTAGTGGTGGTTCACACAAACTTTCTCACATGTCAAATCTTTAATCTGTGCCACAAGTGGCAGCCATCACTGCCAGGCTGCAGGACAGCCTGATCTACCACGTCCAAACCAGATTGCTCGAGCAAAGGCTGGAGGTCCCTCCCTAAGGATACCTAAATCTCCAAATTCTACATCTGTTTTGTAAGAAGTGATGATGCACTCGTCACACTGTCTGCACAAGTCTGCAAGGGTTTTGTTCTTCACCACAGGATTTCTTTCAGCCCTTGTCAGGCAGGAGCCACTGGAGTTTTGCTCTGGGCTCACACCAAAGATCCCCCAGCTGCACCTTGGTCTGTGTGCCCACAGCTCAGTGAAAGTGGCACGAGAGAGATATCTGGCATGCTGGCATCCATGTGGATCCACTGGATCCAGTGGCATCCATGCAGCCCCCAAGCAGACATATCTCTGTTAACTGCCTGGCTGGCTGAGTAAAAATGTTGATGTGAACTGACTGAACTAACTGGGATGAAAACCTTACTAGCAATGCAGTTAAGCACTTGTCTCATAAGAAGGCAGATAAAGGTTGGAGATGTAAAGTAAAAACCCTAGGGATATTCAGCAGAATTTTCTCACCACAAAAGGAAATTTTAGAAAATAATGTGGAAAGATTGGCCACCTTGAGAGCTGCTTGAGCAAGGAAAGCTGTGTGTCCTCAAAACTGTCCTCACTTCTTATTTCAAAACATGAAATGTGACAAAAGATCATTTTTGGCACTAACCATGCTGCTGCTACTGGGCAGTTCAGGTCACTTGGCCCCCAGAGCAGTCCCATGAAACAGTTTGAGCTGAAGACAGCAAACAGGAACACTTTTTTTCCTGATCTGCTACAGCAGTTATAAAGGATTCACATTTTGTACAAGGCCATGAACTGTCTCTCTGGGTTCAAGGAAATGATAGCACAACTGTAATGGCCCCAGAGAGCAAGATATCTGCAGAATAAATTACCACCTCAATCCTTGGGTCCCTTAGAAGAGAAGGCTTAAACACCTAGATTTATTTTCTTCTGTGCCACAGCTACCTAGAAAAACTTCTCTTGTCCTTATATGCCAAAAGAAAGCCTTAAGCAGGTATTTGAAAGGTTTTGAAAGAAATCTCTGCTATTGGATATAGCCTCATAACACTGTAATGACTTCCTGAAGAATAATATTCCCCATCTGCTTCTCAAAAATTCATGAAGAGAGAACTATTTCAGGTAATAAAAAGTGTGTAAGAATCAAGTTTATACTTAGTAATCATTTACCTCACAAGCTTGCAAGTGACATCATTGTCAGAAAAAACATTACCATTTCCTCTTTATGGTATACTATAAACACATTTCATCTGCAGTTAAAATACAATAAAAGCCCAGTATTGCTATTGCTTGACTACTTGGAGAAGGATTCCTGTGTTTGGGTAATTTCTGGTACCTTAGCTGCCCCTGTTTACTGGCAGAGCTGGCTGATGCTCCCCAGATTTGGTTATCAGCTGATGAAAACTGCTTTCAATAAAAGCTTATTCTTTTCTTCCAAAGACAATAACCTCACTCAGTCAGTGCTATTAGCCTGAATATTTGAGCAAAAACAAACCAAGGCTGTTCCCCAGGTACTAACAGATCGAAGCCACAAGCTCCTATCTTGTGCTATTCTTACCAAATAAGCAACTTTGGGTTGGTTTATATTTGCTAAGAGACCTCCAAGTGCTGGAGGGGGAAAAGGTTGTCAATTAGTGTCCCTTCCTCTGGGGTCCACTAAGTCATCACACAGAACAGTTATGGTGGGGTCTGGTCTCTCTAGTGAGGTATTAAGCCAGGGCAAAGATTGCTTATTATAGTCTTAAAAGACCACATTACCTCTTTTTATTCTATTGATGTTAGATCATTGTTCAGGCTAAATTCCAGTTTGGCTAATCACATTGTATCTGCCAGATTGCTTCTCTAATTGCAGAGCAGGTAAATGTAGCCAGAGGGACCTCAGGAGGTTGCCCTGAAGCACAATGGAAAACATTCCTAGACCTTCCCTATGTGACACCCACAGTTCACATTTTTCTAAGGAGCCTTTCCATTCCTTACCAACTGCAGAGTTAAAAGATTTTCCTAATATCTTGCCTGAAAATGAAGCCAGTTACTTCTTGTCCTACTTCAAGTGGATCTAGGGAACAATCGGTCATTATGACCTCCAAAAAATTATTTTTTGTACTTGGAAGAGTCTCAGAACATTCCCTCAAAACCTACTTTTCCCTATTCAAAACAAGTACAAGTACTTCAGGCTTTCCCTGCAGGCTTGCCTTCCTGCACCTCTTAATACCTTTTTCCTCTGAATGAAACTCTTTTCAGTTTGTCTACCTGTCATTAAAGAAGGTGCCCAAAAGGAGCACACTCCAAGGAACCAATATCCAGCTCTTCAGCTTCGCACTCCTCTGCAGCAGCATCCCACGTGCCACTAGCATCCATCAAAGCCAGGATGTAATTCACTCCTCAATACAGCACTTAGGGAACAGCACTGTACAGCTCATCATGCTGGGACACAGGTGGAGAGGCTGGAATAACCTTTGGAGATCCAAGAAGCCAGTTTAACCCAATCCCTTGGTTTGTCCCAGCCAGGGCAAATCCGCTCCTGCGAATGCAGCCTGATGGAACTCCCTTCACAGCTCCCAAAGCCCTGCCGTGTCAAACTCTGGGGTAATGTTAAATCATTGCTCCAGGCACACGGAATCAACAAACCTATAAAAGTTAAATCTCAATCCAAAACAGACAGGCTATTACACCATGGGATGTGGAAAGACAGATGGATAAATTTAACTTCAGAAAGACAGACGGATCAATTTAATTTCAGAATAACCAAGTTTTCTCCAAGAATTTTGGCTCTTCCTCATGAAGACTTAGAGTAACTTCCTATAAAAGCAGGACCCAAAAATTACTATGCTTTTAAAGATGTGAAGCTAGCTTGAAAACACTATGCATGCAATTAGGCAATGAAAACATCTGATACATTTTATAAACCAAATTTCTAGAATTATAAAGGACTCTTGCCATAAGCCCTACATACCACTGACACAAATGTAAATGGCACTGTCATTCTAAAGTTAAAGCCCAAATGTAAATTTAAGCAAAATGCTAGCAATAGTGTAATGCAAAATCAAATGACGTTCTTAAGAGCCTGCTGTATTACTAAGTGGCAAACATATGTTATTCCACATAATTTCAAAGATATCACTCCAAAATAATTTGCAGACAATTAAAGATGAGACAGTTATCAGTCATTACTGCAGAGAAGGAGTAACCTCTTAGAAATAGTTCCTATTTAAAGAAAACTAGAACCTTCAATCCAACAAGAAACAGCAAAAGACAATTAGTCTGCATTGATAATGAACCAAAAGACAAATGTATACAAGTGAAAGCAACACCTAAAAAAATATAATCTCAAAAGAGTTTGTGGTTTTAGGCAATATTACATCATGTTTTAAAATATGTTATAATCCCAAGCAAAGTACACATAGGCCCAGCAGCAAAATCTTATTCTTTGCTTTTAATCACTAAAGGTAAATACTTTTCTATTCCTAGATGTAACATGAAAGAGCATCCAAAATAACATCAGGTTAAGTTTGGCAGTGTACCACACTTCCCACCTCCATGGAAATAAATCTGCCCAGAAGGCAAGGAATTCCAGCTTTTCTCAACCAGACTCCTGAAGAGGGCTCCTCCCAAATTCAGTGCACAAGAGCCAACATAACCTTGTTATTGCAATTATTGTGACAGGAATCTGCTGTTACTTCAAATTCCAAATGCAATATTTTTTTTTCTTTTGCCATGGCACCCTGGAATAACCTTTTAAAACACACCTCATGTCCTCAGCTCTGTGGGTGCACACCCTGCTAATATCTATTGCAGGAGCAGGTACACCTGGCAGAACCTTTGTGTTTCCATGTAGCTGGAGTTTTTAATCTGCTGCATATGTTACCAGGTCAGTGCTTAACACGACTAAAGCGTAGAATCACAGTTTAAAAACATAATTTTATTAGTAACAATGCAGCTCTAAGTGGGATTATGAACTTCCATTTGCTTTACTCGTGCAGCACAACAAAACTTCTGATTCTTCAGATGACCATCATAAGCTGTCAGTGCCAAATCTTGCTTGTTATTTGTCAGCAAGAGCAGCAGCATCTGCTCTTTGGTAGGCTCAAACAGGAACAAAACAGCTGGAAGCAGCACAGCTCCCTAAAACACCACAACAGGCAGCTCCAACAGTTCCCAGAGATGTCACATAAGCTAAATTAATTTATTCCCTGCTGCTTTCATCTAATGTTTTTTTATATATGCATCTTAAGGGTCAAACAGACGCTTGGAACCTTGGTGGTCAAACCTTCCCATCTGCTGCACTGCCATGGTCTCTGCTGACGGAGCCTCACCAGTGGTCAAGAAAAGCACAGACAGTTTCCTGCAGACTTAGGGACCATTTATGGACAAGTCTCTATCTTTCCCATCCTATGTCTTTTTTTTTTCCCTTTTGGTGATGCTGGTGTTGGTTGATGGCTGCAGTTGTGCTTGGGAAATAAATAATACAACCCTGACACAGGAAATTTTAAAGTGATTCAAAGCAGCCACCAAATAATTTCCTTGTGTGCTTTTGCAATTTATGTTTTTTTATACAGCCACAAAGTAGGATATTCAACTTCATCTATGGAAACACTTTGTTCATCAGTCTTCTGCATTAATTCAGTGATGTAAGTGTGAGCAGAATTATAACCTAGAGGCACTAGGAAAACAGAGCAAAGTTTGGCCTCACTGATTTTTCCTTGCTGCCATCCTGCTGCCTCACACATCCCAACATAGCTCAACACCATCCCCATAAACAGCAGGAGAGAAAAAACTCCCATACCTGAAATCTTCTGCAGGCTTTAGAAATGGACTGACAATAATTTATGGACAGACAGAAGACACTGAAAACACATTAAAGCCACAGCAGAAAGCAATCCCAACCCAACATAGCACAGATCTGTGCAAGATTTACACTCAGCAGTACAGCACACTGGAGGCCCTTGCACCCTGACACCTTTCTCCAGAGCTGCTGCCAGAAGCCATGGACCACAAATTTAAGCAGCCTGTTTTGGTAAATGCCCCCATCTTGTCATACAATAGTCTGATGTGGAATACCATGTTTCCTAATTAAAAAAAAAAAACAAACCCAAAAACAAAATTGCGAATTACCCATTAATATTTTTTTTTAGCTATTGTGATTCTTCTCATGAAAAAATGGCAGACCTTCACTTTACCATTACTTTTTCCTCTATATTTTTATTTAACAACTCTATTTCTAAGTTCAGTCCTGCTACCCCCAAACCCCAAATGTTTTAGCAGATTTTTCTTAGCCTGAAACCACACGTTTAAGTCAAATAGCTGAATACAGAAGGCACTTCATGGTCTCAAACCTACCCTGGCAACAACTCCACCCTCTATTATATATACTAATATTTTTCCTTTGACTTAACTAGAGGGATTCAAATGAGACCTCAGCAGCAACATGCCCAACACCACAAACCACAGCAGTGATGTTTCTTTCACACACCTCACCTGGAGATGCACCAAAATACACTTGGGCTTTCCAGAGCCTTGAGCTCTCCAACACCACAAGGTGCTGCCAGTTCTCAGATAAAATGAGCAGCCTCTCCTCCACTTCCCCACTAGGATTTCCTCGAAAATCATTAACTAAATTAGGATGTGTTTTACTTTTGCCTCTTGTTTTTTGATGCCATTCTTAGCATATTTTCAAGAAACTCTCTGAATCCACAGGATTACAGCCTTTTTTTCTCCATTAATGCTGAAATTCTTCCATAATTAGAATCACTTAAAAGTTGTGCTTTAGGATAATGCCAAGTAACAGAGCATCAACAACCAAAGTCACAAAATGATGCTGCAAGACATAAGTACCTCAAAGTGGTATCAATACCACAGCACAAAAGAACACCACATAGTTATTATTCTGAACAAGTATGTGGCAATGTTGTCCTCATCACTGCCAGTGGTGAAGGAAGCATGGTGAAGGATTATCTAGTTTCTTCTAAACCTTTCAGGAAAGCAGAGGCAGAAAGTAGTAGTTTATTTTTTTGTATCACAGTTTCCCACAGAAGATGAGCCAAACCTAGAAGTCAATCTATACATGAGTTCATTGTCCATCTCCATGTGAAATAAAAAATTGATTACTTGTGTGGAACAGGCCAAGAAAAGAAAGCAGATTTGCAGCTGAGACCACATGCATGACCTGGGAGAGACCACAGGGCATCTGGTCAGATGTGGGTTGGATGTTAGCAAGTAGTCTTTTCATCAAGGCAGTAAGGACAAGCTTTAGCCATTCCACAGAAAACTGGTTTTACCCTTGTTGGGGCAAAGATCAGAAATAGTTATTTACTTTGACCACAAAGGTGGTCTTATCTCTAGGAAAATCCCATGTGCTCCTCATGATAATTCCAGCTTCTTTAAAAACCTGCGCATCTCTGCACGAACCATCTGCACAGACCTACTGCACCCTGACATTTGGACCCCAAAGTACATGATAAACTACTCCTTCACTGCCCTCGAAGCTGGCTCTTCTCCCCCTGAAACACTGAGAAGGAAACTCCACAAAATAATTATCTGAATCTCTAAGTAGTTCCTGAGAGCGTGGCATCTGCCAAAATCAAGGACGACACAGAGAACATTGAAGAAGGCAACATCCCGCTACTGGCCACACACGGAGCTGGCCGGGGGGAGAAGGTGTCACTAGCACTCCTCACTCTTGCTGAACTTCAGATCCTAATGACGGCCCTCACTCCCTCAAAAGGCTTTACAGTCATTGCCACGTAGGAACCTAATTGCAGATTTAGCAGCTCATTCACTAACTCACTCCTTCTCACGCAGACCAGGTCTTAGAACCATTTCTTGATGGCCTTTTGTGAATGCAATGGCACTCAGACGCCTAGAACGCCAAGGGCAATGGTCTTTGCCTAAGTTTGATCCTGTCCGGGATGCAACAGCCTGCGGAGCCCTCCTGGTGACTCGGGACCACTGTCACTTTCTCAGACCCTGCTCTCACCATGTACAGCCCCGCTCCAGCACACTCCCGCTTCCCTGCAGCTGAGCAGCACTGCTCAAAAAGTCGTTTGACCACTTCCCAAGAAGTCGACATCACACCACACCACCTCGCCTCACCACCGCCCTCCCGGCCGCCCCTTCTCAGGTACCAGCCCCATCTCCGCCCCGGGTGCCCTCTCACCCTCAGCCCCTCGCAGGGATCCGGGGTGGCCCGGAGCCCGCCCTACCTTCCTGCGGCGGCTGTCCGGGGGCTGCGGGGCGCAGCAGGCGGGTGCGGCGCTGCCCCGCCGCCCGCTCCGCACGTAGGTGACCCTGCGACGGCCACCCCCCGCCACCGCCACCGCCACCGCCACCCCGGCCGGGCGCTGCTCCGCGCCGCGGGACGGGGCGGGCGCCCGCGCCGCCGCCGGCTCCCGGGACTTCTCCTCCGGACACCAGGATCGCCTCATGCCCAGCTGCAGGCAGAGGAGGAGCGCGGCGGAGAGCAGGCAGAGGCGGAAAGCGGCACCCCGCCAGAGCGGCCGCTCCTTGGGCATGGCGTCGGGGGCTGCCCTGCCCGGCGCTGCCGCCCCCCCGCCCCGCCGCAGGGCTCATGCCGCCGGCGGGCCGGGCTCCGCGGCCGCCGCCGCCGAAACCTGGGAGTCCCCGCCCCGAGCGGGGCCGGCCGGGGTGGGGCCGGGATGCCCCTGTCCCGGCCCGGCCCGGCGGGGGCTGCGGGACGCAGCGGTGTTCGCCCGCAGGCGGCCCGAGGGATGCCCCGGCGGGCAGTGCCCGGTACGAAGGTGCGGCCTCGCCGCTGTGTAGCCACAGGTGCGTGTCAGCGGGCCTGAGAGAGGACACAACCCCCCTCCGCCCTAGCTAGTGTATCAGCCCCTCTCTATAGCATGGAAGTGTGCTAACTTGTTAAGGTACGTGATGTGATGTCACGAGGGAGTGAAATTTTACTGGAGACTTAGGGATTGTTTATGTTGAAGTCAAACAGAAGGACAGCCCGGCCCTGGAGGTAAGGAAGACCCCAAAGTAACTTTGCTTCTTGTGCAGTTAGAACTGCCTGTGAAGGATAAAGGATCCTGGACAGCCAAGATAACACCAAAATCCTAGCTCCTCTGACACGTCTTTGAAACCCTCCCTTCTCCCTCCAGTATCATCTGGCAGTATAGATAATTAACTCTAGCAAGGTTGACTCTGGAGACATCTGGATCAATAGACAAGCAGCAAGAATGCTACAAAAATAGACCTGCTTTGGAAAGTTTTACTATGATTAGTAACCAGTGGTATGGCTGTTAGTGACCAGTTAAATCATGTAGGTCCTGAACTTTTGAAGGGTGTGAGAAGCCTGCGTGAAACATCAGTTGTGGTGCCCTAATTTGGCTGCAACAATTCATGCTTATGAGTAACTCTTTTAAGTTTATACTTTGCCTCCTAGTCTCTCTCTTGGGTAGTTACACCATCCTGCTGATTTTTATGACACATCCTTAGTTTCACGTGTGAAGGAATGGATCTGCATGAGCTGAGAGGCAGTGCAGGGGACAAGTGTCCTGCTCATCTCAGTGGGAGCACAGGAGGCCCTGCATTTGGTTTGCAATGGGAACACACTATGAAGGACTATGAAGTGCTCAGGAGGGCTTTGATCCTAAGGTACAACAGTAACCCATGGCTAAGGCATGAGCAGGGAGCAGTGGGTGGTAGGATTTTGTGAAGCAGGAGCACAGGTGGGGAGCAGGGTCAATGGCAGGAGGCAAGGTCTGTGGGAACAGGGACTGGACCATGGCAACCAATTTGCAGCCCAGTGAGTAATAAATATATTCCCAGGTGGGATATGCAGGACTTGGACACATGACTACTCCCCCTTTTTTTGCCAAGTAGGGGAGAGGGGTTGTAACTTTTTGTCTCCTGTGAGTAGTACTGTGCTTCCAATGTCCCTGCCTTGTCTACTGGCAAGGGAGAGGCTTGCTGCACTAAGCCCCTTTTGGTGTCCTCTCCTCGGCAGCAGGCTGCACTACTCCCATCTGACCTCTCCTGTCTGGAGCAGCCTGGAGCAGAGCCAGAGCTGGCTGCTGCTGGGGGAGCAGGTCAGAGAGGAGCACTGGCAGAAGTGGAGCATGCCAGCAGCCAAGCAACCTGACCTGCTGGCAGCAGGATGGAGGAGCTGCATGTAGGAAGATAAGAGAGGGAGCAATGATCTGTCTGGAGAAGTGGGATTTCAGTGCAGCTCCAAGCACAGATGCACCGGCAGGTGAGGTGCATGATTCCTGCCATTTAAACATTGATGTTCTCTATTTTTCAGGCAAACTGTCCTTCTCAATTGGTTTAAAGCAATTTCATGGTTGTTTTAAAACATCATAAATGTAGACCCCTCTTGGAAGGGTATAAGTGTCAGTCCTATCTGCCATTCCTGTAGCAGGAGGGTGGCTCCTTTGTCATAAAGTCAAAACAGGGCCTGGCACAGCTGAAAACTACCTCAAAAAAAAACTATCTGGAGCAGTTTCCTAATAGACCTGGACATATTGATATCATTCTATTTTTTCATTACCTTACAGCCAACATGGGACAGCCTCAATGTGTTTGCCACAGGGAAGTGAGTTGGCTCTGGAAGTGGATCTTTCTGACAACCACACACTTTTCCTGTTTCCACCCCACTTAGGTGGCTCATGAATGGATCTCAGACAAGTCCTTGTGCTCATGTAAGGAAGGAACACATTTATGAGTGCAAAGGGAGAGTGTAACTGCACTAGTCATGACTGACATCAATTTAAGAGACATGTACCTGGATCCATTTGTGAGCATCACATGGAGCTCATCAGCAGAAGGTCACTTGGGCTGTCACAAAGCTGCCTGTGCATGACTTTGCTTCTCTGTGAAATGGCAGCATTCATATGGAGAACAAAAGTAATGTTGCTGCTCAGGGAAGAGAGATTTTTTCCTCAAGAACATTAAATGCAGGGGGATTATTTCACAAAATTCTTAGCACAAATGTTGTTTTAAGCTATCAGCACCTTGTCAATAAATAATGTTATGTGAAGGTCCTATTAAAATACATGTTCATGTGTGTATATGGTTATAGAGGAAATCTTGAAGGCAGGTTGATTCCAGAAGTATCAAATTCAGAAATACACTTTAAAACTCTCTCTTGAAGTTTAATCCTTGAGAAATCAAAGCTTTCCTAAAGCTTGAACAATGCATACTCAGATGAAAGAGGTGTATCTGAGCAGAATAGAAACCACAAGGTCTTTCTTGGTTTTAGCATCAGAGTTTCTTCTCTCATTGTGCAGTTTCAGCAAAAAGCTCAAATACATGAATACAGCCACTCTTCTTGTCACCACTGAGTTGTAAGTGCTGACCTTGTACAAAATATTCCCTTCCTTAGAAAGCTGATAAACTCCATTTTCTGGGCATGCTATCACTGGTCCTGATAAAGAACAGTTCAGTAATTTAACTCCATGTTTTCATTTTCCTTTTGTGTTTTAACAAACAATTTAATTTCTCGTACTTCCTCCCCAGCCCCCTGCCCTGCAATTTCTTATGAATATAAGTATGCCTGTTAAAACCACAACAGAGGGTTTCTAAAGATAGAGAATAAGAGAACAATGGTAGAGAATGATCTCAGGAAATCTCAGGGACAATAAGAAATCTTATCAGGGTTAGCATGAGAATCAGTAAGAATTAAGATAGTCCTTAAACAGTCTCACTTCTTCATTTTAACAAGTGTATTATAAATCAATTCCTCCCCCAGGAATTGGCTGCAAAGATATGTGTGTGAACAAAGCCTGTTGAGAAGAAGAGCAAATTAAAATTTTAGCATAATGCATGAAACTCCAGTCCAGCTGGAGGATGGGCCTTTTTGAGGTGATTGCTGGGAAATACAGCTTCTGCAAAGTTTTACATCTTTCCCCAAGCATGGTCTCTGTTTGAGTCAGGCAGCAAATAACCTGTCCTCCTTGCTCTCCTAAAGCAAGATGGATGGTGTTGGAGGAACATTCATCAAGCTGGACCCAGCTGAGCACAAGCTGCCACCATGAAACGCAAGCAGTAACTGTAACAGCAACTCTGAATGTGAGAATGCAATTTCTGCTGAGAACAGTGAGCTTCGTGCCCTGATAACCAAAATCAGACATTGGTCTTCCAGTATCTACTTTTTATGCAGGTACCACAGAGCTACAGTTCCCTCAGTTTCTCCAGGAAAAGTCTTTAAACTGTTAAAATTACTCTCTCATTTACAAATTTGTCTGTAGTAAGAGCACGGTGCTAAACTTCTAGAAGGAAAAAGTTTAACACAAATGGAATGTCATTGCTTCAGTGCTATCTTTGCTGCTTACAAATTACCTCTTGCCTGAGATATTGTTGGTAGTGAAATCTCTCCTTTGCAGCAGTTATTTAATGTTTCTCTCTCTTACGGCCATTTTCAGTTCAAGCACCTTTCCTACCCCATTCATCTTCTGCCTCCACCCACTGTCAGGGCTTCTGTTTATCTTCTGGTTAGTTAAAATGTCTGCCCCAATCCCTGTGCAAAATTAAACCCCAGGCAGGAAAATCGCCACTAGGATTCCCTAGGATTCTGCAAGTCTTAGCAGTCTTAGCAGGGGCTGCTAATACAAGTCAAACATTCCTCCTATAAAATGAGTAAATGAATAAAAACACTCTTTTCGACTCTGTGCTCTGGACGTGATATGAGCCACTTGCCAAACTCTTCAGGACAGAGCAGAGGAAGAGTTTTTTCCCTCTCCTTCCTCCTACACTCCTGACTAATGCTTCAAAAATTGGAGTGATGTTGTTCTGTGCACTTGAAAACAGAGATGTTCTGTGTAGAAACTTTCACGAGCACGGTGTGTCCTTCCCACAGAAGATGCATGTGCCTCAGATCCTGAGTCTGCAGCAGTCAGAGCTTTGGTCCAGGCCTGGTTTATTGCCTTGCACATTTATGTGTGAAAGTTCTGCCATAGCCCTGAGGAATTAAAAGTCTGTAGCTCCCTGGGTGACTTCTTGGTGATGGCTTTTGTGCAAGCCTGGTTTCAATTCTGTTCCTTGAAATTTGAGCTCAAAATCCTGGAAGTATTTCTTTATGCACCAAGTGACAAACCTCTGTGGAACCTGCACACAGCTCTGCCAGGTAGATACAGCCCTTACTCCTTCTCATGCCTTAAATCCCACTGAAAACTATGAAAAAAATCTCTTTGTGTTAACTTTTAAATGTTAGCAACAGAGAAGTAAATTGGCTGTATTGGTCTATTACCCACTTACCGTTGCTGAGAAATACGTGTCTGAACAGCTGTCAAGGCAAAAGCTCAGCTGTGTGAATCATTAAAACTGGTTCTCAGCTCACCACTGGTAAGTTTGAAGATAACAACTAAAAAATATATGTTCATCCAGTCTCCCATTAGCTCTCCTCAAGCTCGTGGGGCTTTTTAGGCAGCTTAACACAAGATTGATCTTGCTGTTCAGCAGCACAGCATAAGGCACAGGCAGAAGCTGTCTTTCCCTGCAGCTACAGAAGGAATCAAACAGCACAGCCTTGCCACATGCTCCAAATTTGACAAAAGAGATGGCTGATAATTGTTGGCCTGGAGAGGGGATTATAGCTCAAGGTTTACCTGTGAGTCACATCCTTGTGCATTTGCACTCATACATACCTGTACCTGTACACACACATCCACTGCAGGAAGGAGAAGAAGAATGAGACAGCCCTTTGGGAGAAGATGCTCTGCAGCTCTCTGCTACTCCTGGGCCTTGACTTTATTTATTTAACCTTAATCATTGGGTTATCTACAAAATAGAACTGTTGCCTCCAGAAGCTGTGTTTCAGTCCTGGAGAGGAATAACAGTGCTTTTACTAAATTGTTCAATCATTCTGAACAATCAAAATTCTGCCTGTTTTTTTAAAATAAGGGCTGGGAATTTTATTGAAGAGATATTAGTATAAAAATTGAAAATGTATTGCCACTGTAAAAAAAAGACATTCCAGTTTACAGGAATTAGGTAGTGATGGTTCACATACCGTTGCACAAATATTTTTGTGATATCAGTTCATCATCTGTATTTTCCCTATATCTATACTGTAATCCCAGATGTCCAGCTTTGCTTAGAAATTATCCTGAGTTTCTATTAAAAATCCTATTTTCTATGTATTTTCAAGATTACCTTAGTGTTATTCTGGCTTCAGATCTCTGCCTTTTTTTGGATGCAATAAATCTGACTTACATTTTTACACTTTTAAGCTCAAGGATGAAAAATATCTTTCATTAAAAAGTGTAATTTGGCAAAGGGATTAATCTATAATTGTCAGAATTTGACAAAACACCACAGCTGGAGAAGTAACGATGGCTTTAAGAAATTATATAAGCCTTTTTATTACATGTTTTTAATGGGCTTACATACAACAGTACAAATGCCAAAGTATTTATATAGGGGATGGCAACGGCACTGGAACAATCAAGCAGATGTCACTGAGACAGACCTTCCTTCATCTGCAAGCACTCAGGGAAAAGGGGTCTCCAAGAGCGGGTGAGGTGCAAGCCAAAGTACTGGGGCTGACAGGGAGAAGAACAGCAGCAAAATGTTTTTTGTAGAAGATTCACAAACAAATTAAGACGATAATTAACGTAGTTGCACTTTTTCTATGGGCTGTCTTTCAATGTTGTTCAATACACTGGCGTGTGTTTGTACAATTTATGCGTCATTAAAGGTGACAAGAAGCAATAAAAACTGGGAGTGGCTGGCAGCATCCTTGAGACCTGATGGGTGAAAAACAGCTTTCCTAGGATAGAAGGCTTTCTAAAATGTTCTGGACCAGTATGCAGGCCAATTTGATAATACCCACCCACCTTTAATAAAGGCCTCATCCATGTGTCTGGAAAGTATCTAATTTTTTTGGGACAGTTTGAAATTCAGTCTTTGTCTGTAACAAAAGGTTGGTTTTTTTAACTATTACCATGTGGTCAGCCAGTCCTCTCCTCCATCTGGTTGCATTTTGAAGTCTTAGATACAATCCTAACAAGGAGGAGAGAAATGGTCTGCCCTCAGCAGAAAAGATACCACAGCTCCCCTGCAGCTGAGCAGCCTGTCTAGGAGCAGACGGTGAGGATAAAACTCAGTGTTCTTCCCGCAGGCTCTTTTCCAAGCAGTTTGCCCTCAATGTCATGTGGCGCAGCATCAATGATGCAGAGACACCACTTTGATCCAAAGTGGAATGACCTTCTCAGCCAAGAATTTGCATGTAGGTTAGGTGCTACCACAGGGCTCATCCTTTTGGCATGTGCCTCCCTGCAGCATGTCTGCCTCCATCCTCAGCTATGGATGTGGGAAGCAAAGGCCAGTTAGATGCTCTGAAGATGCGCTGGGGAGGACAGAGTGAGTTTGTGACATGTAGGTGCCTCTACCAGCATCACTCCCAGCGATGGCTAATCGAACACTCAGCTGGGGTAATGCTTGTGGCTGTGCCCCAGCTCCTGGCTCACTCACAGGCTCCTTGTTAGGAGGAGATCCCTTTACCAGAATGTATTGAATTTCCTCAGGAACAAGGTCATTTCTCTGCACTTTATCAGGAGATAAAGTACATGTTTCTGAAAGCATAAAGGCTTTTTTGCAGGGCTTGCTTTGTGCCTGCTACTCTCCTGTTGGCAAGGCTGGAGGCAGAGCCAGCAGCTACAGAGGAAAGCCTGCTCTGCCATCTCCCCATGGTCCAGTCAGCACAGTGGGGATGAGTGTCTCACAGGACACTTACCTCCCCTGCGAGGCAAAGATGAAGAAGATGTGGCTTCTCCTGAACTGTAGATGGATCGATGCCAGAAGCTGGACAAACAAAGGAATGAAGTAGCTGGAGCCCAGGGCACCAACACCTGCAGGGGGACACCCCAACACTGGGACATGCAGAGCAGCAGTTAGATGAGGCAAATTTTCCCCTTAACTTTTCACTTCTCCCTCAGGCTTAATGTGAAAAGAAGGTCACTGCCATATAGTGGCAGGAGCCTTTAGGAATCCAGGGCTTTTCACTCAGTCTTTGTGCTGAAGTGCTCAGTCTTACACTGCAAAGACAAACAGCAACAAGATTGCTCTCAGCAACCCAGACAAGAACATTTTAGTACATAATTATGGATGAGATGCAAAAGGACAAAAAAGAGGGAAAACATCTGTTCGCATAGAGTTTATTGCCGTTCACTTAAGAGGCCCATTAAATGCCAGAAAAAGCTATTTATCCTTCTGTTTGAAGCAATTATCCTGCTGCAAATCTCTGTGTCAATTCGTACTGTGATTATTCCTGGAGTGCTGACACTGTGCAGATACACTCACCACACAGAAAAAAGGTGCCCACCCGGGCTAATGGAGGGATTTTCAGAAGCAGGATAGCCAGTGCTTAGCCAGTGCTTTACCTCTGTAGAGAAGTGGGTTGTTTCTTGGAGTCTTTCCCTGGAGTTCAGCTGCCTCGACTCCTTTATTTCAAAAATATCCTTTGAGCTTTTTCATTGGAAGCACACCTAAAAGTGGGATTGCTCTTCTTGAAGTCACAGCAATATGGGATGTGAGAAGCCCAAATCCAGTTCTTTGAATGCTCAAAAGAGACCAGCTCTCCCACAGACCAAGAAATCATTTGACTCACCAGGCTGCAAGGTCTGTGCAGAAGAGAGGCTTCATCTCCTTGAAGCCCAACTATGCATTTGTATGGCAAGGAGGAAAGCAAGTATGAGTGTGTTGGTTCGTCCCTCCTCCCTATCTCCTCTGGCCTGCTCAGGCCTTCCCACGAGAGAATGGTGGTGAAGCTTCTCTTGATCATACTGGGAGCTCTTGGAAAGCTAAGGTGGGGGGTGGTACTGACCGTACCAGGAACTCCTGCTGCCTTACCAAGGTGGGAGATGACAGCAGGAATAATCAGTCATCCCTTGACAGTTTTGGAATGTTCCTTATCTGAAATGTAGCTTAATGTACTGGAATTTCACATACTCACTGGAATTTCAAAGATCAGTTACTAGTCAGTAATAACTAACCCAGATTGCAGCCAGGATGAAAATATATCAGTGGCTTAAGCCAACATCTCACATCCCTAAAACCAGTGGTCCTAAGACAGACCCTTTGAACTCTTCTGGACTGCAGTGGGCTGCATCAGTATTTCCCTCTGTGTGGGACACCTCTCAGAGTGCCCAAACTCTCAAGTTTGTGAAATTCAGAGAAGTGTCACCTGGAAACAGAATCTGGACTGATATCCCACTACTAGAGACTCAACACCCCACCTCACCCCTATTAAATGCCAAAAAGGCATTAGACATGAATATTTCACTGAGTCTTGAGGGAAATGTTTTAATATATGTACACCTTTGTACTTACACATTACATATCCATGCCCACACGTGTATTTGAACATTTGCATGCACACATCTGGGTGTGTGTATTGACTTGGACACCCTATAGCAAACATAGTATGCATGTTATTATCTTGAATCCATAACTGTTATTGCTGTTTGTAGTTGATCCTTGCTTAATCTAACATTTAAGTGCTGCTAGATTCCTTAAACATAAACAATTGATCATGTGTGAGTCTAAGATCAAATCCAGCCATGTGTGGGCACCTCTCTGAGAAGTCTAGCAAGCAAGGGAGTTCACTCTGAATCTCATGACCTGCCAGTCTCCCTTAACCTTTCCTCCTTTACCCCTTTTTACATCCCTGGCCTCCATATAAATCACTCTAAATTGATTCTAATTGGTTATCCTCTATATCCTCTACCATGCACTATTAGAGTAAGCCTTGCCATTGAGCTTTGCCTGACTTTTGTGAATTTGTATGAAAGATTGTTTTCACTAATATATTTGATAGTGATTCTTTAAGCCACCTAAACCACTCTTTTGTGTGACAGAGAAGCTCCCTCCATGGCTCTACTGTGTTCCCTGAGGGAAGGGTTGTTTTTAAGAACTTCATTTTAGCCAAAATGCTGACTAAAGGTTCACACACAGGTTCTGAAACACTGACAGCTGGCTCAGTTGCTTAATTCTCTGATGGCGCAGAGAATAAACAAACCTCGCTTCCTCTGTTTGGCTCACAAATTGAAGGAAAGGCTAGTGTAAGGCTTAGATATCAGCTAGCTGACTGGGACTTTGGAGAAGTTGAATCAAAAGGTGGGAGATGTGACAACAGTGGGAGCACAGCATATGATGCACATGGTACATGTGTCTTACTGTGTGAGAGATATATTGTCCTTATGGTGAATAATGGACATGAACAGGAACACAGGAAAGTGATGTGGGGTAGTGCTCCCCTAGTGCTGGCTGCTGTCAGCAGTGCAAGTTTCAAAGGATAAAAGCAAAACACAGGAAAAATATTCCCTTGAAACTGCTTTTACTTTTGGAAATACATTTTGTACGAAACTGTTCACTTTCAGAAAAGTTTCTTTCCCCTTTCTTTTCTCCCCAGCACCTCCGCTTCTTAATAAGCCTGGGTTTTTACTCATGTCTGCTCCTCCTTCTCCAAAATACGTAATTTTTACTTCTTCATTGAGAAAAACAGACATGAGGGAAAAATTCCCAGAAAAAAACCAGTCCACTTCAGATCTTGAAGCAGCAGTAATTTCTAATACCTGAGCACCCAGAATGGTGTCTGGGCTCACCAGGAGCCTGGTCAGGAGCCATTGGACACATGGACCAGTGCCCCACAAAATGTCCAGCCCAAGCATAACTTGAGGGGCTGGGGGACCCCAAGAACCCACAACATGAGGAACTACAATGCTTTCCTGTCCAGCCTTTTGGTAGGGGAAAAACTCTGGGACATGCTGCTATAGCAGTAGCTTTATCTAGGATTATTATTTTGTTTGTTTGTTTGTTTGTTTGTTTGGCTGTTTGGTTTTTTTGTTATCAACCGCTTCTGTTATGCAGCTACCTTCACATTTTATTGTACTTTTTTTAGTGTTCTCCATAAATAATTGCTCCACGATCCCTCTTCAGAGCTCTATTGAAGCACCCAAGTCCCCCAAGCCTTGCAGGTGTGTGGGAGCCCGACAGCACACAGATTTCCACTGAATTAAGCATCACTCCGTTTGCTCTTTGAGACGGAGTGTGCGGGTTTTTTCAGCAACTGCTTGATCCAATATCTCCCTCTGGTGGAAAGCAGGGAACAGAGCAGCGGACAACGTAACAATAGTCACTTGATTGCTGTGGAAACAATAAAAATCTCGGTCCAGGCCATGATGTTATCTCTAATTGCTACATTTATTCCTAATGAATTTGCAATTTATCTCAAATAGTCCTTGACTGGAAGAGAATGGTAATGAATAGTGAATGCAAATTTTCCTGCATTTTCCAGAAATTTGTTTTAAACAGAGGCAAAAGCCTACATCAAGACAATATGACTTTATGGCATTGTTTCTGTGAAGAAAATCAACAAAATTCCCTGTTGCAGAAAACTATTATTTTGTGCTCAAGCTCTAAAATCCATCACACATCCCATCTGCTCTCTGGAATCACAAGGATTGATAAAAATGTCTCAAAATATAATCGTTCTCTTTGTATACCACAATTACACCTTTGAAGTTTCATGTGAGTATGACAGATTGGTTGCCAGGGGTGCCTCTTCAATGTAGATCAGAAAGTGTGGATAAGGAGGAAATACTCAAGCACAGTTTGGATAACTTATGTCCAGACATGCATGGGCTTAAGGAACAGCAGAGGGATAAAATGCTTTGCCCAGGTGACAGCTAAGTCTTTCTTTCAAGACACCTTTCATCAGCATGGGGAGGTCAGGGAGATTTAATGAACCTTCCACTGTTAATCCTCTCCCATGTGTGAGTATTTCTCTGACACTTGTTCTGTGATTTCAGATGAAAACTGCAGAGCTGATGAGGCAGCACAGAGAGATTTAAGATCAAAATGGACTTTTGAAAATTCCTCAGCTGCCAGCTCAGCTTCAGCTGGAGCTGGAGAGGTAACAGAGGCCACAGCTTTGCTTCAGCTCCTGGCATGAGTCTTGGGTGAGGAGCAGAAACTCAGGGATGGCTGATGAGATATTGCCAGAGGCTGACACCTGGGGCTGGGCAGCTGGATCAAGACAGGACTCGTCTCAACAAACTTCAACTGCCTGAAAGCAGTCAGTGTCAGTGAGCTGGCCTGAAGGCACTGAAAGTGTGACTCCCCTTTGTGGGGAGGTGTACAGCTGGCACAGGGCAGTATCACTATGTATCTAAGATATATCTTAGATTATTTAAATTTTCCATGCCTAGGGAAGCATAATGGAAGAATGTTCAATTATTCCCAAAATCTTAGGGCATCTTCTTGGCAAATTGAAAGCTTTTGGAACAAAAAGATGACGTTTCTGAATAGAATGCTCGATCTTTTTGTGGCATGACTTTAATCAGGGAGAAAACCTCTGTGAGAAGGAGTAAGATTTAAAAAAGAATTTCAAGCTAGAAACTGGGGAAGTGAGGTGGAAGAGAGGAGCAGAGAATCATGATGACATTTGTTTAAAGGTGCCATTTTGACATCTTTATAACCACAAGTCTGAAATATCAGACATATTCCAGAAGGAAGATAATTACTGGGTCATTGTAATAGCATGATAAAAATTACATGGGAAAGAACCAAAATACATCCCCTCCACATTAGGAAAAGGACATGAACTGTGTCAAATTAAAAGCAGAAATGGAAAGGAAGACTAAAAAAATATTTTGAGGAAACTAGTTACTAGACAAAAAAGCCTCGTCTCTCCTAGCAGGAGGAGGGAGCCTGCTGGAGGGCTCTGCAGGTGTCCAGGGTGTGCAGTCATCAAGTGATCAGGGTGGCAAAGGAGTTTGAGAGAAAACACATCCTAACACAACAGCTAAACAGATTACTTGTATCTGCATTCAGCACAGAAAAGCTTAGTGAAATTCCCATGGCAGAACCATTTGTTAAAGGGATAATGCAGGGAAGCTGCCTCAGATTGAAGGGTCATTAGATGAGACTTTAGAACGAATAAATGCAAGGAATAGTAACAAATTCATGAAAAGCAGATGTTACTCGCTTGTGAGTTTTTAAGGAATGCTAATGGAAATTGTTGCACTGTAAGAGCCTGTTTATAAGCCTTTACTTAAAACAGCTGAAGAAAAAAGAGGATGGCAAGTGATACTGTTTTCTTTTAAGCACTGTAAGGGATGTAGAGAAATGCAAACCATTAAATCTGACACCTGTGGCAAGCAAACAGCAAAAGCCATAGTTACAGAATAGTTGCAAGGAGAGACAGAGACTAAGAGGGGAGAATTGGCAGAGCTTTGCAGTGAGAACCTATGAAGCTGTGCACCACCACCCTCTGACAGCTTCAGAGCAAACTGTGAAGCTGCAGATGAGAGCAATCCGCTCACTGTGATCTGCTCAGCTTCTGGAAAGCCTTTAACAACATCTGTCACCAAGGACCCATTAAGAAGCTAATCTGGCATGGGATAAGAGGGAAGATCCTCTCATGAGTCAGCAACTACATACAGGATAGAGAGACAAGGTAAGGATAAATCATCCATTCTTCACAGTGGAGAGAAGCCACCAATTGCATCTTAGAGGGATTGTGGTAGGGCCAGTGTTCATCCACAGACCCATCAGACAGGCAAATGACCGATCTGCTGGTGGTACCAGTCTGTTCAAGGCAGTAAAATGCAAACTGCCTCAAGGAGTTGCAAAACCCATCTCATGATGAAGCAGAGAAAAACACCTGGCTGAGCTGGGAGGAAGACTGCCTCTACCATGGCCTCTGAAACAGCTAGTACTACTCAGAACAGATATCTCATTGACACTTAAATGCTTATTAATGACTATAAAGCATTTGTATACATTATAAAGGGAAGAGAGTTATGGAATGGTTTCTGTTAGAAGGGATATTAAAGATCATCTAGTTACACCCCCTGGCATGGGCAGGCACACCTTCTATTAGACCAGGTTGCTTAAAGCCCCATTTAACCTGGCCTTGAATAGTTCCAGGTATAAGGCACCCACGTCTCTAGACAACCTGTGCCAGGGCCTCACCATCCTCAAACTGAAGAACTTCTTTCTAATCCAAATCCACCCACTTTCATTTTAAAGCCATTCCTCCTTGTCCTGACTATATGCCCTTGCAAAAAGTCTCTCTCCAACTCTTGTAAGCCCCCTCTAGGTATTGGAAGGTGCGGTAAGGTCTCCCCAGAGCTGTCTCCTCTCCAGGCTGAAAAACCCCAGCTCTTTCAGCCTGTGTACATAGGGGAGGTTCTCCAGCCCTATCATCTTCATTATCTCCTCTGGACTTTCTTCACCAGGTGCATTTTCTTCTTATGTTGTGGGCCCCAGAGCTGGCTGCAGCACTCCAGGTAGGGTCTCACAAGAGCAGAGCAGAGGAGCAGAATCACCTTCCTCAACCTGCTGGTCACTCTACTGCAATGTAGACAAGGATACAGTTGGCTCTCTGGGCTCTGAGCACATACATTGCTGGTTGAGCTTCTCCTCAACCAACACCCCCAGGTTCTTCTCCTCAGGGCTGTTCTCAGTCCATTTTCCACCCAGCCTGTATTTGTGTTTGGGATTGCCCCACCCCAGATACAGGACCTTGCACTTAGCCTTGTTGAACATGACAAGGTTTGCAAAGTCCCACCTGTCAAACCTGCCAGGGTCCCTCTGGATGACATCCCTTCCCTCCAGTGTGTCCACTGCACCACACAGCTTGGTGTCGTTGGCAAACTTGCTGAGGGTGCCCTTGATCTCAATGTCTGTATCACTGACAAAGATTTTAAACAGCACCAGCTGTTTAAGAAAGCTGACCCCTGAGAAATAACTTCACTTGGTACACCAGCCCCTCCTTGTTGGCAAGAACAGGGTCCAGCATAGCACCTTGCCTTCTTGGCTGCTCTGTCACTTGGAGAAGGAAACTCTTGGATTGCTTATGCTTTACTGTGCTGTCTTCTCCAATAGGTATGTCCCCATGAGGACCAGGGCTTGTGAAAGTGAGGAAGTTATGTATTATGTAAACCAAGATACTTCAAGGTGGGGGAAGAAGACTCTGAGAGAGAATATGTTGGAGCTTTCTAAACTCAAATGGCCTATGGAGTCACTACCTCTCATAACATACAAGAAAGTGGCACCAGATGATGTTTTCAGGTTCAAGACAAAGTTGAAGGCAACAAGTTCTGCTCCTAGACAAAGAAGTTTCTGCCTTTCTAGAACCTGTTTTCACAGGATGTTTGGTTTAGAATGGTTTTAGAAGCAAGTCAACAACTGTGTGGAAGATAAATCATCTGAAACACTAAGCCACCCCTCAGATGAGGAAGATCCTAGGCTAGAAGTGGCTGTCTCCTCTGCTGGCCATGAGCAGAGCTAGGACACCAGACAGATAAACTTTGCAGCCAAACCTATTCTGACACTGTATCAACCAGACAATTTTAGAAGAACACCATCGCCCTGCAGAGAAGTGCAGAAGCATAGCTTTGCTTTTTTTATGGAGCTATGATCACCCTATTATTAGCAGTAGTGTTTCTTGCTCCAGGGTAAGTTACACAGTTTGCTATTTTTAAGCTTAAAATAAAGATTAAGAAAAAAGAATCCATTCTTAAGTTCTTTTTCCATGTATTTTAATGTTTTGTGTTAGCTGAGGACAAAGCTGCAGTTTGACAAGCCCTATGCCAACACTGCTGCCAAAAGCTGCAGCTCTGTCCTCTCATACCACTGGAAAGGACAAATGGGGGGGACGGAGGGGGGAATGCAAAATTAGCCTTCAGAACTGAGAAAAAGAGGACGAGGCTGCTGAAGGCAGGGCTGGCTTAGGCTGGTCCCAGGCACTTATTGACCTATAATTTAATTTGGTTTCCTCTGACAGCTGTCCCTTGCAAATGATAACTGTCCTCATCCCCCCTGAGAACAGCAAGAGTTGGCAGCCATGGCTGAATGTGGCCTTTCTTGCCATCCCAAATGAAAGAAAATCCCTTGCTTATGAAAGGAAACACTACAGAAGTGACCTTTGCTCCACTATTAGAAATTTATTTATCAGTTAATTTTAATCACTGAAATTATTGAAGGATTTTGAATAGTTTTGTAATTCTATGGACAAAAAAGCTAGACAAAAATGGATGATAACACTCTCAAGTGAGCCATTTAAGATTTAATGAGGCATTTAATCACTAAGAGTCAGACCTGTACTTTGATGGTAAGATGCCATTCTGGGGAGTGATTATCTTCAGACACATCAAAGGGCTTGAATTGCTGAGGGGGGTGTAAAGCCCAACAGAGCCTCTGCCACGGAGTGAAAAGATCCGGGCTCTGGTGACTCAGCCTTTTTACAGCAGAAGGGCTTGCTCATGTCCAGTTACAGACAAATTTTTCTTTAAAGTGTGTATCTTGTCTTAAATGGCTCTTCTATGAAACTGATGCTGGTGTTAAAATCCTTGTAGGTTTGTCTCCAATTTATTCATATCAGCTGTTGCAAGGAAAACAGCCAGTGTTGTTATGAAGTAGAAAAGAGATGTTGCATTCCCAAGCCCACTCTGAAAAATCCTCTTCAACTGAACAAAGGCCATATCAATGTTGCTGTGCGGGGGAGGAGGGGAGGAGATGGGGGGAAATCATTGGTGTCTGAGAGCAAAATCTGAGTGCCTTGAAGGAAGAAAACAGATTTGCAAACTAGTGTGAGAAAATACGCACAAAACTGTAGCTCATGTGGGGCAATATTAGCAGAAACTGTAAGTTCCCTGAAGTGCAATATGAGCAAATGCAGTGATGGGTATCATAGACCTGCTCTTAAAATCACACTTGCCTGGTCACTGTGTGTGACAGTGACCTAACACTGCTTTCTGTAAGAGCTGACCTGAAGCATTGTAATGAGGCACTGCATGGAGTTTTCTTTTCCTTCTAAATCATATAGACAATGATAAACAAGGGCAATTCTAGATTAGATTTGGTACAAGAGGAGACAACTTATTTTTACTGAATCTGAGCCTACTGCATCTGACACCCTTTAGATGCAGAAATGCTGAATTGATGTTATTTGTACTACACTGCAGCAATTTGAACCCTGTTATGTGAAGAGTATTTATGTATCTTGTCTTCTTCACATGAGGCTAGGACAAATGCCAGGGCAGATGGAGGAGACGATCAGCTGGACTAATACTTGGATCAACACATTATGCCTTTCCAAGGTGATAGAAGATACCACTGAGTATCTGCACTGGAACAAGCTGTTGACTTAGTTCCCTTCTATACAGTAATGGACTAAAAGATCAAGCTGCTGCTAGGAGATGCAGCACTAGCTGTAAATGGAAAAGGAGCATCTGGGATTCAAAGCTTGGCCCTCGATGAGGAGCCTTGCAGAGCAGAAATGCACTTTCCTACCAGGTGAGCAGCCTCGTTGGCTGTGCCCCTGTGCACTGAAAAGCCACCTGCCCCATGCCCATAGTTGTGGACCACTGGGACCTTAACTCCTCCTTGGCTCAAAACCTCTCTTTGCACTCTCACACACTTCCTGGACGGCCTCAGGCCCACCTTCACCTGGATATCCTGAGCTCCATGCAGTGAGGGCTCAAGGGAGCAGCATCTATCAAAGATGTCTCTAGTAGTGCCAGCATCAGGGGAGAGACTCCAGCTCCCCTCTTCCCTGGTTCCCCCTAGGGTCACCCTGTGTATCCCTGGGTAGATGTAAGTTAAGCCATCTCCATCCCGGATGAAGTGTTTCACCCAAGGAGCATGAACCTTGAGTACTTGTCCCCTGACAGGGAAGAGCTGCTTGTCCCCCACCAGCTGGTGAGCTCCGATGCCTGCGCAGTTGACAAGGACATCATATTCACTGTGCAGTTCCCACAGGTCTGCCACTTTCCTGGTGTACATCTGGGTGCCAGTTGCCTTCAACCTGCAAAAAGACTCCGGAAGTGAGGCAGAAAAGAAACCTCTAAACCCTTACATAATTATTATGAACATTAAGTAAATGAGATGGATTGCCTTTGCCTTTACATACTGATCAAAACCAAACAATAAATGGGACAAAAAGCAAAGAAAATGCCATGGGGGTTCTGTTTGTGATTTTTTCTGATTTGATCAAAGGTATTTAGCCTGGTCAGGCTGGAAAAAGCAAGTCAAGCAGTTTTAGAGAAGGGTCTGGCATCAGACCCTAGGCAAACAGTCAGGTCCTTGCGGTCTTGATTAATTTCTGTAACAGTACCAAGCTTTAAGAGCCCAAGCAAGCTGGGAAACAACAAATTTATTTACCAGCTTGCTCATGCTAATGGCGGAGCTATCGCACTATGTCCCTTTTAATTTGCCTGTTACATGCTGCCACATTCATTCCCAACTCACTTCCTGAGCTACGTAGCCATCTAGTGCCACATGCCAAGCCCTGAGATCTGCACTAAGGCTGAGCAGATGTGGCACAGGACCCCCAGAGTGCCCATAACCTTCTGGAGCAGCAGCCAGGAGTCACCCAAGATGGCTCAGAGCACTATACATGCATGTCTGCTCTTCAGTGAAAGTCATCTCTTCTTGAGATTCATTTTTAAGCTCAATTTCAAGCCAAATCCTCCTGTGAACTTGCCTGAATTTTGAAGATCTTTCCTGTGGAAAATCACTGGTATGAGATGGAGTCCCTGTATGCTGTCAGCTGGATCCCATTGCTCAGGGATTTTGCTGGGGGTTTTAGCATAAGCAAGTCAGGAGACAGGTCTGTGATGCACTAAGTGGAAAATCCCATCCTCTGCAACATTCTAGCATCTGGCAAAGTCATCAACCCCACTGTAAAGGCAGTGGTTTCCCACAGAGCAATGAGTGAGTCAAGAATCCAGGGCACAGTTGATGCTTTGGAGCCTGATGTAGCAGGACACTGAAGCTGTCTGGGAAAAACAGGGGAGACCTCATGCAGCAGCTGTGGCTGGGCAACTTGCAGGGAGAGCTCCTAAGAGTTGTAACTGGGACTCTGTCACCATGCCACAAAAAATACACCAATGAAAAAACCTGCTGAAAACTCCTGCATTTGGGCAAGTAAGCAGGAAAAAATTCCTGAAGTCTATTTTTGGCCAAGCAAGGTGGGCACAACAATTTTCCTTGTGGATTGCCAGGAGAATGGTCTATAAATACTGCTCAGGTCACTGGGGGTTTGAGAATTAGTTACACGTTTAATATTCTCTCATTTCTCATCACCAGGGAGAAGAGAAAAGAAAGAGCTTGATCATCTCATTAGACTACATCCTTTGAGAAATAAGAAGACTACAGCAGGAACGAGGAGGGAGCAGAAATCACACGGCAGATACTAAATGGGTTGTACAACTTAGCTGTCATGCAGCAGAAATTTGCTTCAGTTAGGCAATGAAATATGACAGATCATGTGTACCGAGTAGATGGCACAGACCCCACACAGCACTGGTGCCACAGGAGAACTCCCAGCTCGCCTGGCTGCTACAAGAAGAAATGTTTTTTCGCATTTTGCAGTGTGATAAAAGGCATCCAAGTAACCAGCTGAGCTGGCAACTTGTACCTTGGTGTCATTACACATCTCTTTACTTAACCCCAAATCAGCTTGCAGCCTGTCTCCTTCTCTCAAGTGGATACAGCCATTTGCTCACTTTAGAGGTACTTACTCAGATTAAATACTTATCCCAGTATGTCCCAGGGTGTCAAAGCCCTTTTAGATCTGCATCCTGTCTCTTCTATGGTTCTCCAAAATTGAGGTATTGGGGGGAAACTTAAAAATTGGCAGATTTTCTAACTTTGATGTCAATCCAGGCATGAACTCTGATGCCACTACTCCTCAGAGTGAGTGCATCACCCATCTCATGCAGGCAAACATTTTCAAAAAATTTGTTTCAAGATGATGCTCTTTAACATTTTGGGCTTTTTTTCATCTAAATGGATTAAGAAATTAGTCCAATTGTTGAACAAATTTGAGATTAATTGGTCCAGCTACTTCATAAGTGCAAAGTCTTTGCAATAGGACACCTTCCTAGATGTGCTTATTCACTCAGGGGCTGGATGAATCTTCAAAAACAGAGGGACATAATTTGGGAAGTTTGGCAAATGTGGAGCAGCCAAATGTCTTCTCAGGACATGGCAGGTTCCTGATGTACCTTCAAGGTCTGGCTGGCCAAGTATGGTGCCTGTGGCTATGTTGGCCTTTTGCCCAGGGTCACTCACACTCTAAGGCCCACTGTAAAGACACTTTGGGAGAAAGCGGACATTGCATAAACAGTGCTTTTCACATTTTAGAAAAGTTGGGTATTTATTTTGTGTGCTTCTCCCCAAGCAAGAGTTTGTTGCATTTTCTGCAAGAAGAAACAGCCTTTTTCCAGTTTTATTCAAATCTAAGGCTCTCAAGGAGACCCTGTCTTGCCTCCAGTCCCTCTGCCAGAGTTTCCCTCTGCATGCCCAGCCTGCAGCAAAACCTACCTTTTCTCCAGCCACAGCAGGTAGGGTGGGCAGTCACATTTGAGGGTTGTAAAGGCCTGACCAAATCGGTGCTGTGGGAACTTTAGGAGTTCTGCTTCAGACATTGCTCGAAATCCCAGCACAATATCTGACCAGAAAGGTAGCTCTTCTTTGGGAGTGCTTTTAAAGACCTGCCAACTAAAAAGACAGAGAAAAACCTGGAAAACTTCACTGGTATTGCTCTGCCATGTTATGTGTCATGGCAATCATTGCATGAGCTCAGGAACCTCTTTTCCCCCATCAGTGCAGCTCTGCAAGGTTAACAGCAATGGGTAAACATCGCTTCCTGCTCCTGCAATACCTGCCTGAGTCAGCACAGCTGGGCTTGAGGGTGGCACATCAAGGTAAACGAACTGCAGAGAGCCCTGCCAGTGATGGTGCATGTACGGAGTGCCCTCATTCAGTGTCTCCACCACTACTGCAGACACCTGGTGGACCTGGTGGGGCCACCTGCAAACCTGCTTACCATTCCTGGGGTATCCATAAAGCTACAGAGTGCTCAGTTTCAATACTCCCAAGAGGAGAATTTCTGAGTAGATAATAGGCAGCATAAAACATCCCCAACACACAATCCCCAGCTGAATCCCTGTACCTAGCTGCTGAAGCTGGAGGATCCTGCAGTCCCACCCCTCTGGAGATGATCCCTGCTGCAAACAGCTAGTGGGTAACAGTGTAGAAAACATCAGTTTAAATAGTAAAAGATATTTGGTGCTGCTCAGACTGGAGTGGCTTTTCTGTGCACACCTGTCTCTGAATTTTGCCTAAAAATACATCGTATATGAGCAGCTACAATGCATTTTCTTTGGAATACAGACATAAAAACTATTCCTTGGAGGGAATACCCCTGAATTCTAGCAAAGAAAACCTGTCTGTCTGCTTCAGAACACAGCACAAATGTACATAAGGCTGCCCCAGGGGCTGTTCTTACCCAGAGACTAGGTGAATGCCAGCCTCTGATGCCTCGGCTGAGTTGCTGATGGCAAAAAGGTAAGTGAAGGTCTCTTTGAACCACTGCTTCTGCCTGTGGATCGGTGTGTCTGCATGTGAACAAAACCAAATGTGCAGACAGGAATAACGCAAAGAAAAGAAGCATACAATGTCAGGGATATGGGATAGACAGGGAACACAGGTCAAGGCACTTTTCTTCTTGAGCCTCTATGCACCGCTGCACAACTGGACACAGCTGCATGAGGTGCCACGGGCAGTGCTACCCTGAATTAAACAAACCTGGGTAGGTGTGAGGGATGAGCATCCCAGCTGCCACATCACTCGTTGTGTTGGGGCTGAACTGGTCCGAAAGGACTGTTACAGAGCAGCTGGGACAAGTCTCTGTGATGCACAGTGCTGTGGACAGGCCGATGACTCCCGCACCCACCACTGCAACCTTGGGTGAGGCCATCTCCAGGATGCAGAGCTAGAGCAGAGAGGTTCCTACCTGCATTTGGAAACAACATATCACATGTCACTATCATCCAGGGTGAGTATCAGGCTATGAAGCACTCACATGAGATGTAATGTTATCACTCCCCGACAACTAATTGAAGGTTGACTACTGCACACAACCAGGACTGTGGTGTGGACTAAAAAAATCAGCCTTTGATATGACAAAAAATTTTGAAAATTCTTTCAGTAGCCACTACCTCATCCTCAGCACAAGAGGGTGATCTTCATGTACACCACTAGTGTTTGGGCTGGTTTGGAGGTTTCCTCAATAAAACGTGTGGGAGTGAGGCACCCATCAAGTTTTCTGTTGTATCAGGTGCAAAAGTCACAGAGCTCTGGAGAAATTGGCTTTTTTAGAGCTTTTTAAGCAAAAAGGTTGCATGAATATTGGGATCTCCAGCAGTGAGGGCTGTCACTACCTGGGCAGCAGAAGCAAATCACAGTGGAGGTCTCCAATCCATTCTTGGTGCTTGTACCTACCAGCATGACCCACTACCTTGGACAGATTCATGGGCATCCAAGATGCCCATGCTCTCTCAGCAGCACATGGCGGTCTCCACATGCCAGCCAGTCTTGCTGCTCCAAGGGCCTGTATTTTTGCCTCTCTTTGCTTTAGTTTATAACTTATGCTTTATGCCCTGGAGCAGCTTTATTCCACTCCTCATCTGCTAATTGCTACTCCATGAAGTGCAATGTCTCTATTTTCTCTGTCCTGGGGAGTGGCACATAGCTCCTAGTTGACAATCACCTGGCTGCCCATCCCAGTGAGATGCCAGACTGTGTTCCTGGCCATGGCCAGCACAGGTCTCACACTGGTGAAGGCACCAAGCAGAACTGAACCATGCAGCTCCATGCATCCTGCAAACTCCCCGAAGCCAGGACTAAATGGGCCTAGAAGAGAGAGACTGGGCAACCTCAGAGGTGATGAATCCTTTAGCAGCTTTGAACCAGGTGAATAGGGGTGCTCCTGCTGGGTCAAGCACCCCTTCAATAGGTTACTGTCAAAATCTGACCAGGGATGTAGGGGGAGGATCCCTTCTGCCTATAAATAATTTTTTCCTGGAATATCTACAACATACACTTTCAGAAAGGATGCTGAGTGAGATAGACCTTCAGTTTTGTGCCCTGATTGTTCTGGTTTCTCCTATGGGGCTTGCTGATCAGTGACTGTAGAAATCCAGCCTTTCTAACTGCTTTCTGAGAATTTTTACTGGAAACCAGTGCCTGCGCTTACAATGACAGGCTGATTTACCATCTTCATGTAGCTTTTGGCATCTTTGATGTAAATTTAGGCAAGACAGACAGCGTGGAATTATGATAGGTCAGGTTTATTTATGAGATCCTTGCTCATAACTGTTCACACAGCTTCTCACTTACCCCTGAGGTTTTGCTACTTAAAATTTGATGTTTCTGCTATGTAAGAAGGGAAAGAGCAGCAGGCACTGTTGCCTATCATTTCATTCCTTCTGCATCACAGCCAAGGGTTGTTACAACCTGTCTTCTTCCACTCATGGCAATGATTAAGTTTCTTTCTGTTAATTATCACATTTTCTTTCACAAGCTGACTACAGAAGTGCCTGCACAGCAGAGAAAGAGGACACAGTATGGGAGGGAAAATGGACCCTGGACCAGAACTGCTGGCCTGCATGGCTGACACGCAAAAACCCAGTCTGGAAAAATGCTGGGGGAAGGGGAAACGGAAAGTAAGGAAAAATATTAGTAACAAGAAATTGGGGGGCTGGGTAATAATTCTGTAATTACTTAGGAAAACTAGTTCTGAGAAAAGTCTCTAAACACATCTTTATGAACAAACCTTCTCACTCAGAACTGTCAGCTGTGGAAATGGTGTGTGGCTCTCAAGCCTCCCAGCAGTCTGTGGACAAGCTTTTTCAGCTGCCCTGGAACATATGCAACGGGTACATTATCCACCTGCTAGAGATGTGCTTTCAGTTGTCCCTCACAACTCTCCTTTGCTGAAGCCCTTGGACCATGATGGAGATTGAATTTCCCGACTGACCTCCCTGTCCCTGGGGAAGAAAGGGGAGCTGTGGCTTGATGAAGATTCAGGTTTCACAAGTCTACCCAGTTCAGATGGGATTTTTGCCCAGACGAGCCAGTTTTTTATCAAATGATCCCTGTGCTGCAAAATCCAGTAAGGGCAGGAAGGGGTTGCTGACAGTGCTGGAGCCTGTAGGAGCAGCTCAGAAGGCAGGCATTTGTTCAATGCACCATTTTTCCTGCACCTACTGCTGCAGTCCAGGAACATGACAAGACTTCATGCCAAAAACTAACTGGGTGCAAAGCAGAGTCTACACACAGCTTGTATGAGCAACTCTGGCTTTGCAGAGCCACTGACCCCACTTTGAGTGCAAGGCCCACCTATGGCTTTGCCCTGGAAGCACAGCCTGCATCTTGTGGGGTGGGGAGCACAGGACGAGAAATTATTTTTAGCTGATGTGGCAGCCCAGCTTAGTCCCAGCAGGGGAGACATTCTCATCCCCTCAGACAGGCCTGAGCATTTTGCAAAAATCAGCATTTAAAAGGCAGATCAGTTGCAGTAGCTGCTGGGGAGGGAGGCAAATGGTGTCAGGTACTATTTAGCTCTCTGTCCCTTCAGTGTACACAGAACAGGCCAGAAGCCAGAGAGAGTCACCTGGAGCTGCAATTCCCCCAGCAATGAGGACCCCAGTTGCCTGATGTGGGTTTCATGTCATGTCCCTGCCACCCTGCTGATTCTCCCAGGACAGAATGAATTAGTTTAAAAAATACTGAGATATTTTGTGACGTGACTTCACCTCTCAACTCCCACGGCTGAGGAGATATGTCAGCCTCATGTGACACAAGGCGGTCTTTATTCTTTCTTGCCTCAAATAGTATGCCACCATTAAATGCCACTAACTTTCAGCTCTAACATCATTCTGGCAGTGGGTAACATGGCCAATATGGATAAATACACTGTTCCCCAGCACACACACACAGAGGAACGTGTACATCCACTGCCAGCTGCAGCTGCAGCCCCTGGTCACAGCACGCTGAATGTTCTTAGCTTGTGTCGCAACCCAGCCAGCCTACCAAAATAAGCATATTTACACACCCAAATAAACAGTGGAAAAAGCCCAGCTGAACTGTTGACCAGAAAAGTCAGAACAGGAAGTAACTAAAGAAAACCAAAACCTGTTATATTTTAAGGCCTTGGTTTCTTGGGGTTTTTTTGGTTATTTTTAACTGACTCTCATCATAATGAGATAAATGCTGAAACACTGTTTGGAATCATGTGAAGCCTGTGGTACTGGGGAGCAAAGGCTCAAGCTTTTCTGAGCTGCTAGAGGGGCTCCTCATCCACCAGGGCAGCTGTATCCACTGCCCCTGTCAGTGCATGTCGTGGAACCCTTTCTCCCTTAATTTTTTTGTTGATCACTTTTGTTTAATCACTTTCCCAGTTTACAAGCACCCTTGGTGTTACTTCCCTTCACAGGACCCCAGAGAGGGGATTTTCTGGGCAGAGGCTGATCCATTCTTGGGTCTTTGCAGAGGAGAAGCTCCTGATTTTGGCCTTTTGCCTCTGGCCAGGTCCCCTTTCTGCTCTTCGGGCTGCCCTGTGAGATGTACATTTAGGAAGTGCTGCAGGAGAAAGGAGAGGATGATCTTTCTTCCCTGAACAAAGGACTCTGGGGGCTATTTGGGATCCCCTCAGCCTTTCTACACACAGAACACTGCTGCCAGAAAGCAGGATTCACAGGCGACCACGGAAAGCCACTGTCACAGGGGACCCCGGGGCTACCAGGAGGCCTCAGCTCCTCCTTCAGGTGGATTGTTTGCAAGCCTGGGACACAGCTTCGAAGGGATGATAGGTATACCCCTCCATAAGCTACCTGCAAGAGCCGCCTTCACCAAGAGCACCTACGCCGAGGGATGCTCTTGTTTTCCTCCCGAACGGGAGAGGAAAGCAATCCTCTCCGCGATCCTGGCTCCCCGCAGGGCCGGGATGTCGCCGCTCGGGGCGGGGAAGGGGGGGGAACAGGGAGCAGCTGCGATCCCGGATCTTCCCCCCAGCTAAGCCCTGCGGTTCACCCCTCCCGCCCTGGTGTGTGGGCTGAGCCCTGCCCGGCTCCGGCAGATGGGATCTGCCCACGGGAATTCCCCACGCAGCCACTGCGGGCGCTTCCCCGGCCCTCGGCAGCAAAAGGGCTCCGACATCCAACATTTACTTCTACACCTAGTAGTACGGTCTGGAAACAACCCAATAGGAAAAGAAGAGCAGGCGATACCTGCTGAAGAGGAGGCCCCCGGTCCCCTCTGGAAAAGCCGGCCTCCCGGGAAGCGCGGGGCCCGCCGCCCCCTGTCCCGGGCCGTTCCAGGGCCCGGCTCCGCGCCCTGCTGGACGGAGGAGCTGTTTGTGCCCAGGCCCCGGCTCGGGCCGCCTCCGGCACTGGCAGCGCTCCCGGAGCGCCCGGCGGCCTCTGCCGGGGCCGGGCCCTCCGCCGCTTGCCGGAACTTTTCCCCCTGATACTCCCTCCAGGGGAGGCCCAACGGGACCGGCTGTGCTGCAGGGAATACCCTGTCCTTTTGCTTCCCTCACAGGCAGTCATGTTCTGAGTGTTTCTGGAGCTGCCTGAGGATTGCCACAGCGCTTGAGCAATCGCGCGAGCGGCCAGGAGGGGAACTCCGGCCATCACTGGTCGGTGAGGAACGAGCGGGCTCCTGCCAGACCGCACATCCCAGAGCGCAGCCAGGGAGGGCTGTTTTCAGCAGAAAAACACGAGTTTGTCAAAAACAAACCTCTCTGCAGGAGCTCTAGGATGAAATTGCACGCCATATACCCCGGTTTATTGCCTCCGGGGCATTAGCCGTTGGCAGGATATTTTGGCTAATATTTGACAGCCTGAGCATTCGTCCCTGAACATTCTCAGCAGGACAGTGTTTGCCGACCACTCCCTCCAGCCCTGTCGAACAGCATTTGCAATGGATCTTCCAAGCAGGTGCCTTTTCTCTGTAGCCATTTGAATTCAGACCAGCAGCCATCCAAAGGGTATCTGTATGAACAGCAACAGCGTGCTCCACACACATCGAATTGTTCTTGTCTCCCTGTCTAGCCGTACTCTTAAAACTAAAGCCATGATACAATATACATCACTGGTCTTTAAGATACATATATTTTTTTTAAGATTTTTCCTTTCAACAGTGACAGGAACAAGGCATAATTCTCCCAAATTATAGTATGGCTTGATTTTTCTGCGTGTTCTGAAAATAGAGGATTAAGACAGGGAAGGCAGCAGAGGAACAGAGGTTTGCTTGTTTAAAAATTAAATTTTTGATGGGCTTGCTGTATTGTAAAATGAACACTATTCTAAGTCATTGCAGGGCATCTGCAATAGGTTTGGAAAGAGTCATTTCACATATGGAAATCTACAAATATACTTGGAGGTTGCAGTTCCAACTAAGATAAAAACTGCCTGCTACTTCTCCTGAGATTCTAGGGCTTATTGCTTAGAACTTTCCCAAATAGGAATGATTTGGATCAAAACGTTCTGTGACATATATTTGTGCAAGTGTGAATGTTTCAGGGAATTCCCAGTATGTTTTTTCCTGAGAATAAGATGCAGGAAATTCACAGGTTTGTGATACCAAATCCTTTAATAATATCATTGAAAAAAAATCTGTGGGCTGAAGTATTTTGCGAAGGTGAACAAACACATTGTATTTGGTAAAGCGCAAGTCATGATTTGTGCGTTTGGGAAGAGACTGCCAGCCTTCTGGCACAGAACAAACACAGCCCTGATTGTACTTGGAGCTCTTCCTGAACCATGACTGGCAGTGGCATCCCAGCACACCATCAACCCAGCTCGAGCAGTGTTTCCTTTTACCTTAGCATTCCCTTTGCTTTGTGTGCTATCCTGAACAGAGCCTTAACAACGGGCAGAAATCACCCCTCTGAACACAGCAGTGCTGACCTATTTCAGATCTTGTGAATGGCATGCACCATTTATCTGCCACTTCTTTAAGCAGTTCAGGTCAAGCATCAGTGTCCATAGCAAGTTACTATTTCAGCAAGGAGTTTCAGCTGTGCCTCACTTTGCTGTTGTCCCATGTTATTTACTTACTTCTGGGTGAATTCTCTATGAGGAAGAAACCAGTAGTGATGACATTCCTATTGAAAAGCTTTGTAAAAATATTTACTGAGACCCCATTTATCCCTGGTTGTTTCACCACGTTCCTGATTACCTCAGCCAAAACCACTTTTTAATCTCATCACTGGCAATGAGACTGTGGAGACAATCTTTACAAGAATCACCCCTTGATGGTGTTTTGTTCTTATTCCTATGCAAGTCTGTTCATCTCCACGTGGAAGATTATGAGGCAGTGTTGATAACTAAATGCCTATGAACATTCCATAGCTGGATCCTATTTATCTGCAACAAAGACCCAAGCAGTATCCACGGCTTGTATGCTAGTCAGGAATGTAGAGACAGAAGAGTGGGTTTGTCACTAAATGAGATATTCCCCATTATTTCTGATTATTCATAAATCTAGGTTTGTAATATTTTGGAAAGAGTTGTTTTGTCCAGAAACTGGAATCTGCAATCACTGTTTATATACCAGTTGTACTAAAAAGGATATTTCCCCCTTTGAAGTATTTACTTCTTAGGCTTGATTTTTCTCAGCTTGATTTCAAGAGCACTGAGCTCAGTGCTCTTGAAATCAGTCTATCAGGCTTGATTCAAATTTCTCAGCTTTAGCAACAACTATTTGTACCATTCACTCCTGTTACTTTCACAGAGGAACGTAGATCACCTGGCAAGGACACATTAAGCCTTCAAAACACAAATGATGAAGCAAAGTGATGGGTGTAATTTGATCAGAAAACACAAGATTAATAAAATATGCATGGAAAGTTGAGTCATTTGCACTAATTAGAGATTTAAGGGAAGTGAAGAATAAATACGTTCCTGAGAAGCTCTAAGGGGACAAATAACAATAGAGCTATGAATTGCTGCAATTCTTATTTTCCTTGTGCTGTCAACCCACTCCAGTTCCCGCATGAAGAAGCTATAGTTAGTCTTCACATGCACTGAACACCACGTGCTTACAAGTACATTGTTCTGTCATTCCTGTGGTCACCTACTCTCTTTTCTGGTAACTCATAGCCATTCCTCAGTATCTGCAGCTATTTTTGTCACTACTGAACATGTCTGAGGGACTACTGCTCCAGTCAGCTAATACAAACAAAGGCAAGAAACAATCATATTTTTCCTGCAACTGAAATGCAAAACATGTCATATTTTTAATGCACATTTTGTCATAGTCACCTCCTAACACATTACCCAAATCTTGGTTTACACCTTCAAAGACAAACAGGGAAAAAATATACACATGATATTTGCCATCCTAAACCATAGGATCTCTATGGAATGCCAAAACACCAGCCAGGCCTCTTTAAGGGAGTGTGAACCAAATGAACAGTTGATAAAAGTTCATTAAATTAGGTAAAAGTGTAAAGATTAAAAAATGCATGTCTGACTTTATTCTTGCCCATAATTGCAGATAATAAATACATATTTTAAAAAAAACTATTAAAATATATTGTATTAAATCCTCAAGTTCTGGGCAAACAAACTCTTTCCTACAAGTACATACTTCTCCCATATAACCAAAAGACATATCTCATGTAGTACAGAATATTGTACAAAATTATTAGGCTACCAGAACATAGATGTGCTTTAGTCTTTCTTCCTGTGAGAGGTAACTAATTGTCAGCATTGACTAGAATTTTCCCTGATAGAATAAACTGGTTTTGTCAACGCCCCATTTTCTTTTTGGTCCTTGTGTTTAATTTCTCCCCTAGGAATCTGTTCTAGGATTCAGACAAACATGATTCAGATGTTTATAAAGGGCACAGGATGAATCCAGAGCCTCCTTTTTGCAGTCACAAATGCCTTTCTGGACCAGAGTCCATGGCACAAGTGAGCTCACCTTTTCCTAAGCCTTTCCAAAAGGCACTCACAGGCCTTGCACACTGCTGAGCCCGATGCCACAGAGACTTCCTGAGTGACTGCACCTAAGGGGTTGATAAAAAAAAACCTACAAAAGACACAGGAGAACACCAATAAGTCCTTCACTGCATCCCAGAGCTGGGATGTTAGGCCATTTTGTCCTTCCACAGAGCCACTACACAATAGCCCTCAGCTTTCAAGGAGGCTTCATCCCTTTTTCAGACATTCAGGGTACCACCCAAAGCATATGATAACTGCACATGATTTGCATAGCTTTTTTTTTTTTCTGTATAGTTGTTTAAATTACAGAATTTTGCACAGAGAAATTTAATGAAGCTGTTAAAGTAGAAAATACATCTTTTTCTATAGTTTAAAAATACAATTTTGAAATATCAAACACATGTACTTATTATTTTTCCTTAGTTATCATTAAACTAATAATAGTTACTCTTATTCTTATATTTAATCCAAAAAGGTATGTCCTTAACAAATTGCAAGACTATCTAATGAGGCTGGATATCCAATTTCAGAAAAAAAACATTTGCCATCATGTAATAGTGACCAGCAATTAAGGTAGATAAGGATTCTAATTCATTATCTCATAAAACTGTTGTGTAACTCCAGAGACATTGATGAGCACAAAAAATTTGCACTAAGATAAGGATGACAAATACAAACATAAAAGGACTTATGAACTGAAGTAAGAAACTATGAAAATTAATTCTTTTTATGAGCATCGAAATGAAAATATAGCCCACAGGAACAGAAGCATTTTTTCTCAAACTCAGTGCTCTCTTGCAAGAGGATTTTAAAAAATCTATGAATATTTAAGAGAAAGAAATCAACTCACCCTGATTTTGCTACATTTATAATGCATGACTAGTGTTAAACATATTTTTGCCCATATGGAAAAAACAAGCAAATAGAAATGCTAGAAACATAGAGATACATGCTATTTCCTTTTTTTCTAAAGTAATATCCTTCCTCAAGTTAAAGAATAGGATACCCCAAGGCAATCTCTAAGCTATTGATGCATAAAATCACAAAAGGTGTACCTGTAAATCAACAAACATTTTATTTCCAAGGAAAAAAAGTAACATCATTAGGTCAGGGAAATTCAGGGGTCATTTGAATTAAAGACCAAATACCAACTGACTTTAGTGACAGGAGGAAATGGCTTTTGGGATTAAGCCATCAAGCTACATTGTGGTCTAGAAACGTAATTAAATTTTAGTTGTAAACAATACCAGTATCATTGTGTATTTAACTGTTTTCTTGTTCTTTTCTTCACCTTATGTGTACTGATTACAGATGACCAAGTCCTGAATCCCTCAAGCCAAAGGAACACAGAATATGCATTGGCTGCTCTTGGCAGGGTAAGACCTAAATCAGTTACTCAGGAGGTAAGGAAGTAGAAAAATTAATTGTAAATGTTCTTTAGTACCTTGTTAGAAATAGACTATACTGTTCCTAAAAGTTATGAGTAGTGAGTTTTAAGATAGATGTACTATTAAAAAAGGTTGTATCAGTGTGAAAGAACCCCAAAATAAGGAAAGAATTTGGAACTCTGTGTGTGGGGAGTGTGGTTGTAAGGCAAGACAGTACCAGTTTAATTCCTTGTTAGGTGTATTGCATGATGGTGTTTTTTTAGCATGATTAAACCCTTATTTAAGGCAGGGCAGGCAGAGTTTGGCAGTAGATCTTGGAGATAGAGAGGGCTGCTCTGCTCTGGGAAGTGGAGGGGGAAACCTGAAAGCAGTGGAAGAGTACTGGGTCTGTTCTGCAAAATAAAAAACCACAGCATGTGAGTAATCCGATCTTCAGTCATCAAAGTATGTGTTCAAGTCATTCTCAGAATAATGATGGGATTACTCACAGGGGGAAGGTTAAGTGCTTTTGCTGAACTTATACATCTCAACAGAAGCCATAGTATTCTATGCAGGTCTTTGTGGAGGTTTTCTCTGCAAACACTAGAACACCCACAGGATTGTAAGGAACATAAAGACTCCTTTCTGCTTTCTATGTAATTATCTCAGAGAAACTACCTAAACTTAAATTTACTGATTTTTGCTTGCTTCAAAGCATGTTAATCCTCATATAGGATATTATTTTCTCCTAATACCAGGACCAAATTCTAGGACAGTGCAGTGAAGAAATAAAATCTTTTATAACGGGATCTAAACCATTATTCTGGTTTCAGAAGTCATTGAAACTAATAAAACTGTGCAGATATAATTGAAAAATATGACCATTAATTTCTACAGCATACAGACTATCTACAGTAATATAAATATCTTTCTGGGTGGGTACATGGCAAAGATCAAGGAAGACTTATTTTGATGAGACCATGCCATGAGAATGGGGGCCTAAACACTGATTTCAAACCAGGGAGGACTGAATTCACACAACCCAGGAAAGAGAGGGCTGTCTGAAACTCAACATGCAGAAGTTCCTGCGCTGCTCCCCTGAAACCAAGGGTGGTCAAGCAAAGGAGATGCAGATCCTCAGACAAGGAAGAAACCCACAGGTCTAGAGATAGACTGATAAATAAAGGGGAGGTGTGAGAAAGCCATGAAAGAAGCAGCCAGAATGATGCATTCTTATCCATCAGTTTTCTATGGTCCAGAGTCATAAAGCAGAACCACTGCACCAACAGTAGTGTTGATGCACACATGAGGTGTAGCAGCAGTGGGATGTTTTGACACTTTGACTAAAACTATTATTAGTAACTCTTCTATAGATCAGTGTCCTCCAGCTACCGTCTTTTAAATTACATTTTTCTAACTGGTTTTGTGTGATATAATAAGGAAAAAATGAGTTATAGATATATATCTATGAGAAAATGGTGAATAGGAACCGTTTCTATCAAAAATGAATAACTAAATCCACTTCTGTGTAGAGAGTCTGAATAAGAGCTATATGCCATTTATTCTTTTCCACTGAGGACTACGAAGACCTTGATAGAGGCATTTGGCAAAGTTGCTGGTCTGGCTCTTAGAAGTTATGAAAAATCTGATGCTAGATCTGAGCTAAGTGAGAAAGGGAGCACTGAAAAACATGGTGTGGAATGAATATGACTTTAAATGGGATCAGGCAGTTCAGTTTTACCTAAACCAAAACAGCAGTAGATCCAGTGAACACTTTTTTTTTTTCTAAACCCCTAATAAAAATACATTTGCCATTCAACAGAATGAATATACAAACTATTTGCATATTTTGCAAACTTAGTATTATTTTTTCAGTCAGAAGCTGTGCCACAGAATACTTTCCTTTGTTAGCAATGGCACCATTCCTAGTAGAAAACTTGAAAAAAAAAAAAAGAATAAATTAGTTTAAAATTATTGATATGACCTGATGCAATGTTAAGGCTTCTCTCTTGAATTGTAACAGAGTTTACTGTGTTCTGAAGTCTCAAGCCAGTAACTGGCAGCTGCAACAGGATGAGACCAAGCAGAGCACTTTGTTGTAGGTTCACAAATCTAACTGCAGAAAATGTGAAACAAAGAATTTTTTTTTTTTTTTACATACATGTAGTCAGGTAGGTTCCAACATTTAGAGTAATCATCCCAACTGGTCACAGCAAGTCAGACAGGTGTTTTAAAGTCTGGGTAAGTTTGACAAAGGATCTAGGAATCCTATCAAATTTTCTGCAGTAACTCGGTCACTTTGAAAAGGTTTCATACAATTGCTCTATTGAAAAGTGGGGGACAGAATACAATCTGAAAGGCACAGATGTTATAGAACAGTCACATTTCTTGAATACAGAGATCTTATAAATTAGATAGTGATTAAAATTGGTAACAGCCATTTTGCTGCTGCTTTATTTGTCAGTGCTGATTCTTTCTTGACCAAACATCTCTATCTTTTCTAATGCTGCACCACTGTGTGCTGAAGGACTCTTTTCTGAACAGCTTTTCTTGTTTCTTCCCATTTCTGTAGCTTCCACCAAAGTGTTAGTCAATGGTTTTCCCAGTGTTTCTGGAAGCATTATGGTTAATATTCCACTCAGAAGAGCCATGACTCCAACAAGCAACTGGAAGAAATAAACAGTAGCTGTAAAGGTAGATAAGTCTTTCAAGCTATCCATAGTTTTGATCTTGCTCGAGAGTAAATTTAAGATAAAGCACAATGAACTGTAAAGCAAAGATCATAAGACTTAAATGTTGCCTGTATAAAAGATCTACCATTTTTTATTGCATAAATGAAAAGATTATGCAGCAGAATTAATGAATGAGCAAGTGAAGTGTTGTGTTCACAAGGGATCAATACAGTGCAAGCAGGAAAAATTCTATTTGAGTAAACAATACATATTACCTTTATTTGGTATTTCCAGTATCAGGCATGTATTTAAGAAATTATTCTAGGGTTGCATAAATTTATTTTTACAGGCATGTTCACAGAGCTACAATTTCCCTGCCACCAGTAATCTCAATTCACACTCCAGCTCCTGTGTACCTGTACCTGCATGCTTGTTTCTTCTCTACAGAGCCAGACTGGAATTTCTCAATATGGCTCATTGGCCCAGAGCCACAAAAATGCACGTCTGCGCTCAGGAGAGCTCTTCAGCAGATGATGAGCTAGCTCTCCACAGGAATACTTTGCTAAACTCAGTTTCAAAGAACTGTTAGGAGTGCAGGCATTTACTGACATTTGCACTGGGATCCCATTTTGGATTTGTCCATGGCGTACACAATTCCACAACAACAGCATGAGTGGTGCAAGGATCAGGATAATGTGGGGTAGGTAGAGAAACATTCACTTGTTCCAGGAATATCTGCTCTTTCCCTTCACGTTCCCTTCACATAGACATTTCTGTGTCTTGTTCGAAGATATCAATTCCCACTTTGCTTCTCTGAGTACAGGACAGCATTAAACCCCTGTCACTCCTCCAACACCAGGTTATAAATGACCTAATTCTCTTCTGATAGAAAAGCTTTCACACAGAACATCATGCCTGGTCTCAGTGTTTTTCCATTCTGTGACTGTGAACTTTGTTGCTGTATTATCCTTATCTTTGCCCTGTGCTGATTCTGAAATCTGTTCTTTGTTTAATGCTTTCTTTCCAAGGGTGAGAAAGAACATTTGGAATCACTGTGTCTACGTCTCTCACACAGAGCTTGAGACAAGAACTGCCCACCTGCCATCTGCAACTTAGCCAGACTTTAAGCCAGAGAGGTGCTTTAAAATCAGAATTCCCTACTGTAACCTTGAACAGTGCTATTTGCCTGCTCATGCACCATGCTGGCTTTGCATCTCTTCCCTTCAAAAAAAAAGAGGACAGTTTGTCTCATGTATTATTTTGAGAAGCAAAAGGCACACTGTTGCATACCCTCCTTTTTGCATTTGCAATAAATATAGAGGCAGACAAAAAAAAAATCAAAATACTGTTAAATACTACAAACTACTGTGAAAATAAAAGTCCTGGTCTAACCATGAAAGTTAAAAAAAAAAATCCTAGTAGTAATTGGACTAGAGGAAATGGCACAATCAGAGTGAAATCCTTTTAGACATATATGTGGCAGGAGTGATATTTAGAAATATATTCCAAAATATTAAAATCTCATCTCTGAGTGTCAAATTTCCTCTCTCCTATTCAAACATGTTTTTCTGGCCAGGAAAGACAGGATAAATTTTCACATGGCAGCTATTCCACAATACCCTCTTTTATGTACACACTTCAGTCTGTCAGAAGTTTATAACTGAGGATATAACTGAGGCCTGTGAAGGATATTGAATGTTATGGACACCCATAAATTTGGAGTGTATGAGAACTGGGTCACTAGTGATACTCAAAAGAACAAGCTTAAAGTAATGTTGTGTGCTTTGAATATGTGTCTTTTTTCGTTATTCTTTTTAGACACTTGGAATTCTTCTCATGTTTTTCCTACCTCTCATTCCCCTGAGAATTCTCACTATTCTGTAAGTGTACACACTACCATCATTCCTGCCCTTTCATCTCAGCTCTCATAACTGTATTTCATCCCATGTTAGCTTCCTTTTTTTCCCCTCTATGTGAAAGCTGCTGCATGCTGAGTAATACAGTACATTTCCCTTCTCCCTGGTCCTCAAAGCATTTTCCAATATTTCCTACAACAGAGTATGAAACAATTAAGTCACAGTGTATTAACTCAAGGACTTATCAAATATCATCAGCCTTTTCAAGGGCAGTAGCCAGTTATCAATGAAGTCACTCACATTTAGTAAAAGCAACTCTTTTGTAGTCTTGGCACACTTCTTCATAAGGCATCTGACATAATTTAGCCCTTTGCTTGCTCACAACAAATGTGTGCATTTTGTATGTATGTATTTACTATTTTAAATACATACTTCAGTACCAGAAAATGTTCTCCTGATATGGTCAAATGCTTATGTGTACAAATAAAGTGTATTTATGTTATTGTACAAAGTATTTAAGTATGTTTAAGTATGTTGAAGGTAATTTGACAGGCATATTCTGCTTAAATGCATTGTATTTTCAGGGTGTTAATTTGAAATCTGACTTTCTGCTTGGTCAAACTCTTAGAGTGCTCCCAACACTTCAGTAGAACCAGCAGCTTCTAACAGATACCGTAGAACTTTCAGAAAATATTTACCATCATTTTTCTTATGTCCTCCTCCCTTTCTGCAGTGGTCTAAGACTAGGACTTGATATACATACTCCAGAACAAAAGATAATTTGAATTAAATATCCCTACAAAATAATACTTTTACTTCTGAGAACAAATTATTATAGTCTGATATTTCTATTTATATTCATATTTATATTCACATCTGATGGCTCTGAACCAATCTAAAATGTGATCTTATTGACAAAATTCCTACTTCAATAAAAAAAGTTGTATTTCGACATGAAAAACTGATAGTATTTGACAGAGGGTTTGTATTCATTTATTAACATCAGTGTGGACTTTTTAAATTTCTAATTTATGTTTTTTCTGAGAGAAAAATCAAGCCTGTTAAAGGGCTATTACAACATAATTCTTAACAGCTGAGAAACAGAAATAGGTTATATAAGGAGCAGTTGTTTTACTGCACATTTTCTATAAAGTTGTCACATGAAAAACATACTTGGCAAGTTGTTCAAGATTTATAGGCACTCAAGATGCTTGCAGTACTCACAGGTGGCATAACTGTGCATGAGGCAGAGAGCCAAACAAATAGCAGTAGTAACTGTTCAACAGTGTGTGGTGTTTGCAATAGATCAGGGTGATGTGTATCAGTTTACTTACAAATGTAATCCATTTGATTTCACTTCCATTCCAAACACTTACTTGACCTGAGACTTGGCATACTATGCTCCAACTCAAGACAAGCCTATTTAATAAATTGACAAATGCTCTATAACAGGAGCTAATAATGGAAACATGTTCACTGTGAACTACTACTCAACTCTACAAAAGCTCTGGATAATTTTTGTACCCTGAGAGTTGATCATAGCTGAAATAATTCCTGTGTTTATACTGCCATTTGCACCACTCTCTAAAATGTTTGAGCACTCCCTCATCTGTGGTTTAACTGCAACACTCCTTCACAGATACATCTTATTTCATCCAGTAAAGGCAAAATGCTGACAAGAGGAAAAAAATAAATGTTCTCCCATGACCACTCTGCTGTGCAAATGTTCTTTGTCTTTTCTGGGATCATATATTGGTTTGTGTGGAGACATTGTTAAGAAAGAAAACATTTTTAGGAACTTGAAGAAATAAATTTATTTGTGGTCTCCTTCATCCTCTTAGTTCTCATTGAAAACAACCAAAAGTAATTAATTTAAATAATGAAATGAGCTCACAAGAATTCTCTGAAGCAATCTCTAGCATCTGTAATTAAAGATTTTATAGTTGCCACATCAAAGGGACACAATACCCTTGTTTAGGAAACTCCAATATGGTGGATAAAATTTGACTAAGAATCCAGGTTAAAGACAGATCCCACTACACTTTCACTTTCTGACATGTATAATCTAATACATATAATAAACATATAACAGCAGTGCCCTAGTCACAGTGAATTCTAAGGGGTTTTTGAAAGAATTCAAACTATTTTAAATCATTAATAAACATTTCTTTACTTAAATCTTTAATACAAACTTTGTAATCCCGTCTGGTTTTACATATATTGGCATAATTTATCCTTCAGGAGAAAAAATAGATTGAATTGCTGCAGGATTTCTAAGCAGCAAATGCTTCATAACAGAAATGCAATGAAGAAACATGATTCATGTGTGAGCAGAAAATGCAAAAAATACTTTATCCAAAGTGGATTACTCCATAATGCCGAAAGTACACAAAGGAATGGTCCCATCTCTGTGTGGGAATGTTTCTGGGGCAACTGGTGGTAAAAACCAAAACCTAATGGTAACCTGACCTGGAGTTACCTAAAAAACAAGATGTGCTTAATCAAAACAAGGTTCTGTTGCTTGTCAAAGTCACCATGAAGCTCATCAATATATCATTTCTTTCTCTTTTTCTAGCTCACTGATTGTTTTGTTCAGTTCTGGTGAAAAACACAGAACAGGAGCTTTGGGACAGGTATGGAGACCAAATACAGTAAGCACAAAACCTTCTTGATCTTTTGGGAGGCTTTTCCAAAGAAGCCAAGGAAAATGTTAAGGCATAATGTAAGAAAACTCAGCCACCTGTGGTGTGTTCAGGAATGGAAGAACTATGCCTTTGAAAAAACATGAAAATAAATCAGGAGCATGGTGAAAAACTGCTGGGCCTGCAAAAAAGCTTGGACTATGACATTTCTTAAATGTTACATGGTAGACGCAGAATATTTTTATCAATTTTATGCTAGAATTCAGAGAATCAATATTTTTCTGTTTTCTGTCATAAAAACTTTCAGAATATTTCAGTTATTTAAAGTTTCCCTTTTGCTTTAGCAGCATACTTGAACATTTCAAACAAGAGTGGTTTACTCAATTTTCTTTTTGAATTAAATGTTTTGGTTCCTTTGTCATGTGAAAAACATACTTGGTAAGTTACTAAAGAGAAAACAAGTGACACATACACTTTTTCAAAAAACATTTACCATTGAAATAAATACCTACAAGTGGCATGAAAATCCAAACACTTCTCAGATATACACAGAAAGGAGCAACCACACTTCCTACACGGCACATCATGCTTCCACTTCCAACAGCAAGTGATCTGGACAGAAAAGAATTTGAGTGAGAATTCTGGCAGTTAAAGGAAACAATTAGAGATGCACAGACACTTAAAACATCAGTAGGATTTGTGTCTTTAAGCAATTGTACCAGGAAGGTGTTGCTATGCCAGTGTAAATTTATATTGTATGAAATTCAGCTGCTTCTGTAATTAATATTAAAAAAATAATTATCATTCAGCACAGCCTACAGGATGAATAACCAGGACTTATAAGGCATAAAAAATGTTTAAGAAAGTATTGAGTATTCTTCTAGTTTCCCCAGTGGAACCTATCAATGCACATGGACTGCAAAAGAAATAAAAAACGATGGTACAGCCAAAATCCAGACAGCTCTGAGGCAGCTGAGGAACTCTTCCCACCCCATATCTTCTACCACCACTGATGCCAAGAGCAGCTGAATCTGGTGTGGTATAACAAAGGGAACAAAGTAACATCAAATTAATGAAAAATATGTAACTGCCAAAAGTTCTTACCTTACAATTGTTGGGTACAGTTCTGCTGTGTAGAGATATATAAGGCCAAATGCCACACCTATGGAAAATTTTCCAGCCATATTTGCTAAGATAATTAATATATTGAAATCCTATTGAAAGAGAGCACAAATAAATATGTCACCAGAAAATAACACCCTTCCAAACATAATTTACATTCTTCAGAAGTTGTGACCCTTCTTTAAACAATAAGCAATACTCATTGATTGCTTTTTAAAAATTGCTCAATAAGTTACTAGTTTCCACATCACTTTTTACCAGTCCTGGTTCACTGAAGCCCTGGGACCATTTTATGTGTGATTCCAGCAATGACAATGAAACTTGTACTGAAATTACAAAAATCTACCTTAGACTGCAACTTAGGCAGCTGCAACTTCAAACCAGCCTTTAATTAACTATTCTATGATTTAGAAAGAGCAGCTGCATCTACTGACTTAAGAGCCTTTAAAATAAATTTCTGCGATAGGAACACTTCCAACCATACGTGACTAACCTGAGGTATGAACATAATTAAAACACAGATCAGTGCACTTAAAATAAGGAACGGAATGAGTGTGTTTCTCCTTCCCAGTTTGTCCATCGCAATGCAAGCAATGATATAGCAAGGCAACTCCACAGCACCTGTCAGTATGAAATTATCTCAGTTTAAGTCATGACACACATATGCATCTTATAACTGTAACTTCCTCTTTATGAGGAATTTATCTGATCTAGGGGGTAGTGAACAAGTAAAATCTAAAGATAACCAGTGTGTTGAGCTAGTTAATTTGCTTACAGAAAGCGTGACAGAAGGCAGAGAGCAGCCTAAAATACGGAAGTGGGAGTGGAGAAGGGCAAGGGAAACAGGTTTCACGGCACAGAGCAGCTCCAGTTCTCTTTGGGGTGGAAAATTACAGAAAAGAGCAAGGCCACAGTTCTGTTTCTATGACACTGACACTTCTGTCTGAAAGTTCTAAAATACTGAAATTTGCTACTCTTCTGCTTCAGGTATTTTCACATTAACAGCTCAAGTGTGCCCACAGGGAATATTGCTAGTGTCACACTGACAACACCTCTCAGGATTTGCCAGCTTCCACCTGGACAGGCAACAGTAGCCACAAATGCCTCTCCCAGCATCAGCTCAAAATCATCCCAAAATAAAAGGCAATAAAGGTCTGTCCACATCTAGTTTTCTGAGTAAGCCCCACTACTACAGAGTGCAGTTCCAGCCTTCTCCCTTCTCTATGAAAAAAGAGGGCTTACAATATCCCACTCTTAATACAGATCATCCCTTCCTAATGTTTCTTTCCAGAAGAAAAAACTTCTGCCACTCTAAAGGATCTGGCATTTGGCTAGACCTGTTTGCACTGTGTAAACATGATTTGCCCCTTGACAAGTAATACTGAGCCAAAGCCAGTTTGGACATGTTTTAAGACAATTTGCTCAGGAAGAATGCTACTATGTCCAATGTAAAATCAAGGAAGAATTTAAGATACATCTCTGAACAGCCTGTATTCCTTTATTAACTACATATAGAACGACAATACATCTATAATATCAGGAAACAATCTTTTGGGGTTGTGTTGGAAAAAGCAGGTTGTAATTATTTGGTGTCTGTTCATCTGCTAAAATATTTTTAGAAGAGGTGGGTAGAGTGTACTCCACAATAGCAGTTTGGTTGTCTGTGCAATACCAGCACTCACTCTTCAACACATCAGTCTAACAATACAATGTAATACATGACAAAACAAACTGGAATAATGAGAGCCCCAGTCCTCCTGTGAGCCTGTGTACACGATCAGTCACATTCACTTCACTGAGAGTACTCAGCTGCATAAAGCAAAGCACATGATTTAATTCTTCACTGGCTCAGAGCTGCAAGTCTGATCTAGAGTCTTCTGAAGTCAGTGGAATATTTCCACTGATGTTAACAAACTTTGGATCAGGCCTTGAATGCACTGAGCTGCCTTTATAAACAACTTACATGCCAGAGAAAGATTACAGCCAGAATGATAAAATTAAAAGAGTATTACAACTTAATTAAAAATACACTTTTGAGAAAACTGACTCTTCCTTCTGACGATTATGACTGTGTTTTCTACACAGACAAACTCTATATATCATGACTGTAAGTGTTAAAAGGAATATTTTTTTCCTGCCATTTTCCTAGTTTGTGTCTTTAAGAGAGCTGTGTGAATTTTGTGTTGCTTGTTTGCTTCCACTGGGGTTTGTGTGGATCTGCTATAAGCTTCCAGGGCAAAGAGAAGACAAGCCAGAATATAATTTTACAATCAAAAAAACAGAGAAGAATTCTGTGCACCAACAAATTCTGATTTTTTTTTCTCAGATACAGTGAAATTTGGGGTGAATGATACTACTCCTGTGTTAGTCAACTTCATGAAGAGTTAGCAAGAAACTTTTCAAACAAGGTTCACAATTGAATGAACAAAGTGAAAAATTGCCTGTCAAATCTATAGACATTTTAAAATGTTATGTTCTAGTTCTGTCATTAACAGAATAAGGTAAAAAAATATTTACCTATGAGAAAGAGATTTAAATATTCATTGCCTCCTAGACTGACAGAACTGAGGGAGAAGACGTAGTACCCCAAGCTCCCAGTGAACCAGATCAGCCAGACTGTGATGGTCCTTCTTGCAATTTGCCAGTTACAAAACAGGTCTAAGATGTTGTGCTTCTTTGTTGAGGACATATCATCATCACCTGTTCTGCCACTGGCTAGATCATCTTGTTGGACTGAGCACAGTTCAGAAACTTTGCAGGGAGTGCTGACTTTATTCCATCTTGCCATTGTATCAATCACTTTCTGTGCATCTTCATATCTTTCCTCTGATAGGAGCCAAAAAGGTGTTTCTGGGAGCATCCAGCAGCACAAGACAAAGGGAAGAGTTGCTATGGAGAGAAATATCTGATAGACCCACCAGGTCCGAACCAAAAATCCCACGAGTGCCACAACCATAACTCCCATAGCAAAAAAAGCATGGACATGCATAGAAGCCCAGGTTCGTGCTTTAATGCCAACAAATTCAGTCACATAAACAAAAGCCACAACCAGATAGCCACTTGAAACCTGGGAGGGTGGGAGAGAGAAAAGAAGAAAAAAAAAAAAAACAGAGTGAGGTTTGTTTCTACTCTCCTTGTGCACCAGCAGTAAAAACAAACAGCTAACAGTGTTCCACATCTGGTATGTTTAATTGTCACTGCGCTGGCCTGTCTCACACTGACAGAAAAAAAAGGCAACTATGAAAATGAATCAGCTGGAGAAAAAATTCACTCAAACCTTCGGACACTGTTTAAAAATGTGAAGTGAATTTGGATGCTTCTCTGTAGTGAGGGATAGCCAGCAAGGGACACCTGTGAAGAAACTTAATCTGCTGATGTCATTAATCCCTTCTCCTCCAAAAATCAGGTCCCTTAATGACATCACAAATTGGACGCTTGGAAAAGAGAGGTCTCCTCAAGTAATTATCTCTTCTGAAAATCTTGATCTTGGCTTTTAAGCAAAGTATTAATAACCTGCATGTCAGAAAACCGCACATTTACAAGAATTAGCTGCCACACCCTTGTAAAATATCTCATTAAATCAAAGTTTTTACAATATTGGAAGAGAATCTCATATATATACATAATTACAGGTTCCCATATAGTATCAAGTTAATGCAACTACTGGCATGTTCTGCATAGTAGTATTTCTTCATTTAAATATATATATATTATTGAATATATATATAGATATATATATATTTCAAGTTCTCAAATATATCAACATCAAATTCCTGGTATCTTAAAACATTTCAAAACACAGCTAGAGAATATAGACTAGAAAATATTTCAGTATATTGTTTTAATCAATTTTCCCATTAACAATATTCAAGTTAATAATCTCTGATTCTGAACCCACTGAGAGGAAAGCTGCACTGACCTCAGGAGCACAGGGCTAGAGTTTAGGATTGCACCTTACAAGTCAGTCCCAGTGGCCAGATAAAACCTACAGCACTGGTCTGGTCAGAGTTTTTTTGTTTTCTAAACTACTGCAGGACCTGGCACCAACAGGCATTCTAATTTCTTTCTGCATTATGTAGTGAAAAGCCCAAGAATGTACTTTGGGCTGTAAAATAGTTATTTAAAATTGGTTACTATGTATAAATATTGAATATGTGTCAGATATTTGATTTATACCACACACACATAAAATTGTGTGTATGGGTTTGCATAAACACATATACTGAAATACCCTTAAGTACATTATAAAACATCTAGGTGTTAAACATGTCTGCCTATGTATTTAGTATTCCAGATACAGCTTGAAAGACCAAAGAGATGCATGGAAGAGAATATGTGCATCTCTCCTCCATCACTCAAAACGGTAGAGATAAAAATAATACTTATTATAGATTTGCTAGTTTAAGAAGAAATATATTCCATTTCTAACAATAAGGAGAAATGCAACAGTAGCTGCAATGCAGAATCCAGAGTTTGCTGCTCACACTTGGTATTTAATTACCAGTCCAGCAGAGGTTGGGATGGAGGAAGTACCAAACACTGCTTCATACAGACGCTTTCTATTAATTCAAAGAGGAAAATTGCTGTGGTCCAAGAACATTCAGACTCTCCCTGCTCTGCTGAAATAAGTGCAACAGATGGGGCTTTAGAATAATGAATTAAGAGAGGAAATAATAACAAAAGGGAGGTTTTCCTGAGAGGGGGTAAGAAATGACATGGAAAAAGGGCCAGGGTGAACATCCTTCCTTACCATAGCCAGGAGAAAGCGCACAATCACAAAACTGTAGTAGTCAAATGTGAAGGCCACTGCGACGCCAAATACAAACTGACCAGCACTTGTGAACCATATAATACGCTGTCTTCCCAGTCTGCAAATCACAGCATTAATAAAATAATGAATAACCACGAACATGCTATTAAAATACACCTGCAGCTCCAGACAGCCGCGATGGAAGTAAATAACTCACCACAGAAACTCTGGTTTAGTTACCTGTATTAATTTGTCATTAATACAGCTTCCAAGAAAAAGGATGAATGGAACTTCCATTCCACAATTCTTGGCTGAAAGGAATGTGCAGTGAGCATTACATATGCTCATCTCCAGTCTTAACTTCTACATAACTGATTGGTAAATTTACTCTTATTTATGAGGACATAAATCACTTTTTCAGATATTTTATATTAAGTAGCATCATGTTAATAATTTCTAACAAAAGTTAGCTGTGATAACACATGCCATCTTTTGTCAAAGTAACAACCAATTTTGATAGTAATGAAAGGTTACTGTAACATATCTTAATCTTAAAGAATTTAATGTTTTTAAATTCTTTAAAGTTGAATTCTCTAACAAATGACAATAATATAGTTCCCCATAATTTTTTGATTTCTGACAGCACATATGCATGCATATCAAAACACAGAAATCCAGGGAGAAAGTAAACTAATGGCAAAAAAAATCATGTTGAATACTAGCTTCAGCAGTAGATATACAAGACTCTACTGAGAGTTCACTACATTCTATCTACAAATGCTCTGTAATAGTTCTGTAATAATTCCTTGGTCTCTTATTATCTCCTCCATTGCAAAAAGCCTTTCACAAATGGGGATATTACTTTTAGACAGGGAGTTTGAGGACTTTCAGACATTTTTTTCTGTGAGTATTTTGTACTGCAATAAAATTCCTCCTGTTTTTCTCCAGCCTTGACCTGGAGTCATGATTTGGTCTTTGATCCCTGCCAGAAAAGATCCCAATAAGTCTTAGTTATCAGAGCTCTTCTGTTGGGAAATCTGTTAATTGGTAATGGGAGGGACACACAAACTTATTTCCCATGAGCCAGGATGTGTCAGAAAATAATAACTTTCAGCTGTAAATTCTGCAGTTGTAAATCTACAACTCAGAATGTGTGTATTATTTTAACTGGTTGTCCATGGGTTGAATTAATGGAAATGAGAACAATACAATCCTAACCTTATAAATCATGTCCAAGTATATTAATTAATAAAGTTATGAATTATTTAAAGGGACTGAAAACAGATGTTTGCATTATATTCTGGTTTTGTATTAAATACAGTTTCACAAAGCCTGGGATTGGGAGGCAGATTGATTCCATGTGTTCTAAAAGCCAATTAAAAAAAAAAAAAGTTCATCGTCGATTTTGCATTCCCATGTTGTGACTGTCACACTGTAGTGTTGTGCTAATGAAAGAAAATCAGAAAACAACACGCCTGATCTCCATGTTCTGCTTACACTGTTAGATGAGGGATGAAATATCACTGTCCACCCAACAGAACAGTCAGTCAAAAAGCTCCTTTACAGAAAGACATAAATAAATCAGCCTTCAAAGCAAAGCACAGGTACAGAAAGTGCCCAAGACAAAGCTAAGTTCAACATAGCCTGGATATTTGATTCTCATATGGACATTGCTGGGTGCTCTTCTGAGGCAGGAATATGCCTGTTTTGTGTTGAGAGAGAAAACCAGCTCAGGCAGGAGGCCACAGATACACACCCTGAGGCTCCCTGTTGCTTCTGAGTCCAGCTCTGATGCTGGATTTCAGTGCATGATCTGAGATAGCACCCAGGGAGAAAGTGCTGGACAGGAATGGGCCTTGGAGCCATGGCCAAAAGACTGCTCTGGTCAATTCCGTCCAGGACTGATAGTCCTCGTGCTCAACAGAACTTTGTAAATGCTGGTAAATAAGTGAAGCTACAGCACAGCTCACCCACACCCATTTTCCCCTCTTATGTTCAAGAGCTTTCAAGAGACTGAAGTTTAAGCTAATTTTTCAGGGAAAACCTACAATTGGACAGCAAGGAAAAATAGTATATGGGGGTTTATTTTATGAAGGTGGGGCTTGATTAAACCCTTGAAGCCTTTGCATCAGCCCCACTGAGCTGTACTCATGACAGAGGTTAGGAAAGGTAATTTTCAAATACACGATATTTAACTTTCTCATAGACCTTCAGCTGTTTGTCACATTACAAAATAAAAAACTGCATTTCCACAAGGAACCTCTTCTCATGAAAATTAAGGTGAAAATCTACTCCCAGGTTTTACCACTGGTATTATGAGCTATTGCTATTCCTGTCAAAGTAAATAAACAAATAAATAAAAATGTAAAGGCAAATACTAGCTGCACAGGGCAATTTCGAGGATCAAGGCCTAGAACAATGGATGACAAAGTAAGAAAAAGTTTTAAAAGTAAATGGCTTGAGAATACATTTTAAAATTAGTTCTTGTTATAGGAAAAATAAACCAAGTTAAACAGATCTGTGAATAAAGCAATATCCAAACCTCCTAAATGTTGCATATATAGTTATGAATACACAGTGAATGGAAACAACAAAAACAGGTAGATACACGTGGAGTTACTATAGTCTGAAGCTACAATTTCAAGAGGATGGCACTTTACCTGTCAGCAATGTCACCAAAAATCACTGCTCCAATCAAGACTCCAAGCATGAATGTAGGCTGGATTAATTTTGCAAGCCATTCTCGGTCACAGACCAGATCCCACTGCGTAACAACAGTGCTCTTCCACTTTGTATCATCATAGAGAAATCCATCAGAACAAGGAAATACAGACTTGTTGCCTTTGTATTCATATGCCAGTTCCAAACTGACTTCTCGTTTGGACCTGCTGCATTGATCAAGTTCCCAAATTTCTCCATTTTCCAGCTGGACTACAATGTAATTTTCTGCTGATGTCCATAGTGTCCAGATGTCCTCTATACTTGATGCAGAGGAGTTGTGGAAAAGAACACTACTCACATTTCCAGGGAACCCACATACAAAGTTAGGAGTGACAGCCATGAACACAGATGCTAAGTAATGGATACCACATGACATAGCTTGAAAGACAGATGCAAAATAAACACATGCTTGAAATCTGTAAAGGGAAAGAAAACATTTTACTGAGAAAAAGCCCTCTATACATGAAAAAAAATGTTCAGCATTATTGTTTGGGTAGATCAAAAAATGGAGATACCATTAATGTGTCTAGTATTTTGTTGTGTGGTGTTGCTTCAATATTAACTAAGCTCTGCAAGAGACCAAAGATGAGAAAAAGATCCACAGTAATCTGTTGTTAAGAAATGAGTGCTGCTCTTAGTTATGTGTTCAGTCATACAGAGATGACCACTTAAAATGAAACAATGCTGACCTTAAGCACTTAGTTTAGAATCAACCTTCCGCCCTCCAATTCTCTGTAGCACATCCCCTTAAAATAAGGCCTTAGATTACTTAAATAGTTAGAAAAACCAAAATGTTGCAACCTCAGGTTCTTAGGGATAGAGATATGTGCATCAAATAAGACAAACCAAACACATTATGCCCCTCATTCCATCCAATTGTATCTCTATAGCTGTATTCCACCTTTTTTTCATCTCTCTTTATTGCAGCCAAAAGACAAAGAGAGAATACATGTAGACACACGTAGAAGATAGAATCTGAATAATGTGAAATGTTTTGTACCAAAACAGAGCGCTGAACTGGGTTGGGTTTTGGCTTAAACAGGGTGTGCAGTTATCCATTAAAGATTGTATCATAAAGCAAACCTAGTAAAAGAATGTTTTATGCATAGCCTGAATTTTAGCATTTTAACAGCTTTTAAACTTGTTTGAGACACAAGTAAATCTTAGTATAAAAATTGCATATGTATTCAGAATTTCAAAAGACTTGCAATGAACTCTAGTGTCACTGTATGCAAATTCTGAACAGTTTCTGATAATTTAAGCATAAGGAGTAATTTTCTCAATTAAGTGTTTAAATTATACATATAATTAGTACAACATCTGTTCAGAAAAAAACAAAATAGCTTTTGTTCTTCTCCCTTTTTCATTTCCTGAAGGCAAATCAATTGCAATAATTTGAAGAAGTATTCAGTGAGCTTCTATACATACATTCTTACTGCAGGACACAGCAGACCTTGGCAATGTGAAACAAGAAACAGATTTTTTTTTTACATGATCAGAGGCTATCTCTGCTGAAGTTGTAGGAAATAATGTCTAAAACCAATTACCGTGAAATGTCTTTTGGGAAAAGTCAGAGCAATCCCTGTAACAAATGCAGCCTCTAGATGCTCCTCTCCAAAATGTATCTAATCTAGCCTTGAACTCCCATAATACAGATCTCAACAGTACATAGCCTAGGACTTTTAAATCTATCATCAGAATTTCTAAATAATTTTGAAACTAGATATCAGGAAAGTATTGAAGCAGAACTTACTGGCTACATTGTCTTAATACCCAATTAACCTTTCCAGTGAAACAGTTCTCTTGTAAAACGCACCTCCATTCACCATCTCATTCTCCTCTGCCTTTTATCTTGATTCTTATTTCTTTCCTTGGTAAATGTAAACCCAGTGGCCTATCCTGTCCTTCCAATGGCATTTGACATTGCTGTTGTTCTGCTGCAGTGCTTTTTATCCCCCTTTCTCTTGACTAACAGCTCTATTGACTTTTCTACAGCAGCTTGAGGAGTGAGTTGAATTACTGAACCCATCGTGGCAGCTCAAAATCTGGCTCCACTTCCCTCTGGAGGATATTGCAAGGCAATCCTCACACAAGTGCTGTGCTGCCCTTTCCTGAGCAAAACTGAGAGACATGGTCAGGAGAAACTGAACGTAGCCACAGCAATCTTGTAAGTCTATCAATTCTCTCTCAAGAGAACAGCTACTTGGGGATTAAGTAGCTAACCATAGATCAAAGTGAGGCTGAAACAGCTCTGAAAGGTGTTTGGGCTATCTTGGACCATAGAAAAAGCAAAGATTATTTTGAAATGTAACCCTTGGGACCCTATTGATGCAGACAAATATGGTCAATGATGTTTTTTAGTTCCTCTTCTCCAGTTTCATTTTAAACTGTTCCCATCAAAAGACACAAACTCATTTTAAAAATAGCAGAGAGAAATCAAATTCAATAACCTGGGCTACTGTTGCAGTATGCAGAATTATAGAAAAAGATAATAGTGAATTAAACCCCTAGAAGCTACATCTTCTACTACACTTATATCTTCACTTACATCTTCTACTAGCTAGCAAAAATTGGAACCAGAATCCCCAGTATTTTCAATACCTGTCATTATGCATTAGAAAATTGCAGTGTCAAATAATCTACTTGGTATTTCTGAGAGAGAGCGAGAATGAAATAATTTCAAACTCCCATACACACTTCTTGAGCTTTCTAATTCTTGCAATTCAAGAAATATTAGGATCATAATTTGTCTTCATCTCAGTAAGAATGAGTAGGAAAAATAAACAGATTTATGCCTTTTTTTGTCAGAGAGGCTTGAAGGGACATAACAACTTTTAAGGGTAGAGTCTGAGAAGATGGCATGAAACTATGCGCTACACAAATTTTTACAAATTCAAAGCCCAACAGTATCACAAGGGCTATGGGCAGGTCTAGTTAATCTCTGCTCTCACTGCTCACTTGCAAGTTTTATCTTATATCTTCCTGAACATTTCTTGGGATCATACTTCAATGACCATTTTGACAGACTGCTCCACTGTCAAATCTTTCTGTCGGAAAGTTTCTCATTAAATCTAAGCTCTATGTCCCCTTTTCAAATATAAGACTATTATTAGCTTATAAAACTATGCTGGTTTGCTGGTGCAACCTTGAATAAATCTTCCTTCTCTTTTATCACTTCATTGTGCAGAATTCTCAGTTCTCCTCCTCCTCCTGTTACTGCCTACAACCATACAATCTACAGTCTGTTACCCTTTCTTTTTCTTTGTGTCCCTTCTTTCCACCTCTGTCAAAGCAATAAAGGATTCATTTTAAAGAAATATCTGTCATACAATATTTCACCCATCTTTCAAGGGTTTAAGGTACAATTAGATATAGCTTATTCTTGTAAAAACGTCCCTCCATTTTCAATGTTATGAAAATTTTATTCAGTTTCAACAAAGATATCCACTCTGTAGCACCATTATTTTTCTTTCCTAATTTGCAGCATCAAAGCTAAGCAAGCACAAGAAGTCAGACAGAATACAAGATCTTTACATTAACAGACATAATTTATGCTGAATATGACTTCATTTAAGAATGGGAAAATGTCTTTTTACAGCAAAATGACCATTTTGCTCAGAATTTTGCAGGAGGGATTGCACTGCAGTTTTTGACCTCTGTCTGCTCAATAAAAGAGCCAAGGAGCAGGTAGGGGGAGCTGGAATAGGAGGGAATAAAGCTTGATGTGAAGTTAGAAAACCATTTTGAAGCACCAGGATCTGAAGGCATTCTGCACCACACTAACAGGCTGTTTCCCCAACTGCAAAAACTATTTATTGCTCTGTCCAGTAAAATTCCACACTGGGCTGGCTAAGCCTCTCTCTGTATATACTCTGTATGTACATATTATTGCATATACAAAACACACAAAAACCATCCTGAAAGCCTTGCTTTGCTGTGAAGGCAAAATCCACTGCTGAATACAGCAGTGTTTTAACAGCATTCCCACTGATCCTAGATTGAAAACCCCAACCTTCTGAGCTTCTGGAAATCTCCCGTGGGTAGGAAGAGCTTTTCTTCCAGAAAGTGGTGTAAATGTCAGGAAATTCCTTAACCTGTATCGATACCAAAGAGGAATCAATCAGCCCCTTAGCGACAAGCTAGGGAAAGAATGAAAAGTGTAGGGAGGTCGATATTTAGGGATGTAGGAAGATAAGTATGTAGGGATGGGAGGAGATGGGAGAATACTACAGGCTCACGGAATTTTGCTTTCCAGAACAGCTAAAGATTGAAAAGGGACAAAGACACAGATCCAGCCTCAGGGTAGACAGAGGGCTGCTGGAACAGATTCTGGGATGGCAGAGAGTGCTGAGCAAGGAGGAGCACAGAGCTGCTGCATCCTCTGTTGCCACCTGGGATGCCTCCCTTTGAACGCCTGGGTACATGAGTTGTATCTCAGACCCTATGTGTGGCCATGTGGATGCCCTGCCCCAGTCTCAGAGCCCTGGGACAGTTCCTTGGCCCATGGTCATACGATGGCTGAGCAGCCTCTGGCCTTTGCAGAATCCTGGAGCAGCCCCCTGGATGCTGTGCTGGGTCAGGAGGTCACAGCACAGCATATACAGGTCACCCACTTCTCTGACCCTGGGGCACAGGGTAAGGTCTAGGCTGTCCTTGCTCCCTACTGTAAATGATTAACTTTTTTCCCGAATTCTTAATTTAAGAACACCAAACTGATAAGAAAATCCTTTATTACTGAGCTTAAATCTCACTGTTGCAGACAAATATATACTATAGTCTCTTTATTAACCACACCAATTTTAAATTTCCCTGAATAAAGAAATATTGTTGTCCATGCATCAAAATGATTCATAAGAAAATATCATTGCAGGAGCAAAAAATACTATATAAATTCATCAAAAGAAAGCAAATTCTGTGATTTATTTTCCTGGACTGATCTCAAAAAGGGCAGATTTTGGCAATGGGATTTTAGGTACCAGTCATCTTCACATATACAAAACAGATTATACAACATATATTGTTGCAAACAGTCATTTTGAATAACCTATCTTATAGATACGTTTTCCTTTTTAAAAAACCCACTTTTTGTCATTTTAATAAAAAGTTCTGTGAACATGACGACTGTCCTAAAAGGTATGATAATTTCTCTCAGTGTTTTTCCATCTCTTCAGTGACTTGCCATGGGAAATAATTATTTGGCAAGTACATTTTGTCACTCTTGCCAGGAGTGTCAAATATAGAAGTCAAGAAGACTTTATAGGTTACTGCTCCAGTATAAAGGCACTTAATGAATGCCAGAAGTCAAACGAGCCTAAAATTGTCTTCACAAAAGCTTGAGCAAGACACAACATGAAAATGTTCCCTCTTAAAATATTTGTGATATTTCTCCACAGTCTTTTTTTTTTTTTCAGATTGCAGCTTCTAATAAAAAAATATTTTTGCATTTTCTATTTCCTCTGCACAAGTTTTAAGATCAGTAAGAAGAGCAACTGGTAATATCATGTCAGCACCTGAATATAAGAAATATTGTTCCATAAAGACAATGAGTTCATTGAGTGATCTCAGATCACTGTTGCTCTGGCTGCAGTCTCATGACACAACATCTCTGTGGCACAGTCACTCCACGATATTTTCTCCCTTCTCTTTTGGCACTGTTTATTCCCCACTTGAGACACAGTGCACTCTAGCCTCAGCTGTGGTGGTATTTCTTTTGTGGACCATCTGTGAACTTTGTCTGGCAAACTGATCTGACTTGAATAAAACAGTCAAAATAGATATTAAATTTAAAAAAAAAGGAACACAAAACCAACAAGCTAGACTAGTTGCTCAGTCTAATTTATATTGCATCCATGCAAATTATCCACACCAGTCACTTTGAAAAGTGGTGCATCTGGCATGCAAAAAATACTTGAAGTTCACATTGCCACATATATGTTAGAGAATAAATCCCCAGCCTCAGAGTACTTTCAGCCTTGTCAGTTATTGCAGAGTATAGAAGGGACAAAACTTGTTCTTGGACATTAATTTTATGTTAAATAAAATAGGATTCTGATTTCCTTGTCTGTCCATCAAAAAGAGAAGAGGCAAAACTACGAGATGCTCATAAAAATCTAATACAAACATTTTAAATCATTTTGGTGTAGAATACACTCACAAAATTGTTCTGTGATTAGCAAAAGATTTGTACTATTCCACAGGCTTTACAAGAATTATTTTTACTGCTTGTCTTCAAATGACCTAATTTGTAAGTTGCTTAAGTCAGAAAACACAGTACATTTTTGTTGTGCAGTTTACACTCAATAGGATGGATTCAGTGGAAAGAAATATCCAGATATTTACTATTTCTGAAGGAATTTGTGTTCAGTAACCACTTTAACCTCTATTCCATCCATCCTGGGTTGGTTTGGTTTGTTGTTTTTTTTTTATGTGAGAAAAGCCATTCAGCATTCTTTCCACTTTAAACCAAAAAGCTACCATGCACATTTATATTTTGAGAGGAAAGGAACTGAATGTGACTCAAGAGTATTTTTGCCATGGTGCAGAGATACAGATTTGGAAGCAGCCTTAAATATACAACACACACAGCCTTATTTGACTTATGGTGTCAAGAATAAACTTCCTTCCCTCCTAATGGTAGTTTGAACGATGCTGAGAGTCTCAGCCCACATGGTTATTTCCAGAATTTGTTTTCAGAGGCAGAAGATGCTGTGTTGGATGCTGTGTTTAAACCTATCAACAGCACAGATGCAACAGGAATAAAGAAAACTGTGGAGATCAGTAAAACCCCAGGAATTATATATTACCATCACTAACGGCAATGTGTACATCAATGTGCAGTCCCCAAACATCAGACACCAAATCATTCTAACATTTAAAACTGATTCTCTGAAGAATTCACTTCTATCCCGTTAAAGTTATGAACATTTGCCTTTCATTAAGTCCAGCATTTGTTCACCAGAGTCAAGAAGAAAAATACATTGGCTGCTCACTACTCTGCATTTGGTATGACAGCTTAGATAAAGGAAGTCACATCAGCATGCAAAAAAACAGTGCTACAGAATTAAGGGTCACACTTAAATATATATATATATATATATATATTTGAAACTCCATAGAATAGTTCTACAGTTCCTAATTTTTGACTATTTAAATCAGGCACATAAGGTTCCTGTCATCAGCTGTAACAAAATCATAAATATTTCTGGGTTTCAACAGTTTAGTAGCACAGCTTTCACCTATGGACAGCCACACACAGCTGGAAGGGAGCTGCTGCTAAAGGTGCCTTGGTGTTTCTCGCTGCCCCTTTGCCAAGGGTGGCTGCCCCCAGGGGAGAGCCAGGCAGGAAAATGGTGTGACCATGGCTCAGCCACTCCAGCCCAGCTCCCAGCCTTCTCATTCAAATGGCAGTGAAACTGGGAAAGACACAGAGGCTCTGGATTTGCACTCAAGCAACCAAGGTACACATCAACATTCCACTCAACTTTCCTGGGAAAGCAACCTCTGATTAAGGGGGAACACATCACGGGGAGCAACAGCAATTCCAACACTGGAGTCCGTATTTTTTATTCTAGTTACCCACTTGCCCTTTCTGCTATACATGTGTTAAGGACATATGCCAGGTAATTTAATTAAGAAAGAGCATGACCATGCAGTTTGTAAGTGACTTAGCTCTGTTTTGGAATTATTTCAGCTAGTGTTACACAGCAGAGTGGTTACACTTGAACAGTAGTAACACTTCAGGCTCTATACTTGGAAGTTTCTATTCCAGGAATGGCATTTCTATAAACATCTACCATTTAGAAAATTAGAATGTACTCTGCATGATATATTACTAGCATTACTTGTCACAGGGAAAACTCAATTCCAGTTTCTCTGGTAACACTGTTTTCTTTCGGTCAGCCTCTGTTTTGTGGACAAGTCCAAATTAGGTATTTCATTCCCTTCCACACTGTAACGTTTCCATCAGCTTACGTAAGCAAATCATTTCACATCACAATCTGTAAAGTGTCTAAGTGTTTTTACTGAGATTCCATCTAACTATAGACATGGACAGTACTTCATGTACAAACAGTTATATTTCATTCTTCCTTTCCTGTAAATCAGATGTTTTCTGCTGGTTACATTGCTCACACAATGGACTAAACTTTGCTCAAACTAACTTATATTTATTTTAACTTCTTTTTTTTCTGTTTATAATCCTGAAATAAAACTAACTGGCTGTCATATTAATTACTTTCTTACTCCTTTGTTATTCTATTTACATATTTCTACTGCAAAACCTTGAATTGGTTGCAGCTGACAGTACAAACACATGAATTGAATTTCTACTTTGGAGTCATGAAAACTGCCTATTCTGAAGCAATGAGCAACCTATTTTTTAAAGATTAATTCAGCAATTAAAGTCTTACGGTAAAATAATTAAGCCTTACAGTTGTCATAGTTATATTATGCCTTTCAGGAACTCTTTTTTTGTTGTTGTTTCCTATTTATTGTCGCATCTAGGAAGATTTGGATACAGAGACTTCTTAGATTTTCAGTAAAAATTCTACATAAATTCTCTTCACAACATGCCACACGTTGTTAAGCACACTACCCAAGGTTTTAAATTTCTATACTTGAAATCTAATTCCTTTCTGCCTGGAAAATTATTGTAAGATTACTCATTCTTACAGGTTTTCCAAGCTCTCGTGGAAAAATGTAAAACAAGTGAGAAGTCTGTATAATTAATTTAAGGACACTGGACATCACTTTCCTAGGAAATGTTTGTACCTGTTCCTGTACATACGAGTATCTTCTGAGTTTTCAGTTAGAAATCATATGGAATATTAGCTCCATGGATCAAAGTATCTTTAAATCATTTCTATAAATACTTGAGAGAAATGCCATGGAATTTTGGGTTACTCCATTCTGTCAGTCTTCCTTAATGTAAGCATGATTTCATCCATAGCACTACTTTTGTAGCTTTGAATATGGTTAAGGTAATTTAGTCTATTTCTATGGGCTACATAAAGCAGTTTTAACTAGATAATGTGTCATTTTACTCTCCCTGGTTCCATTTGCAACTCTTACAATGTTCTTTGTTAATTCTGACATTCACCATAGTGACGCTTCCATCAAAAGCAAAACACAAAAGCTGAAGTAGACACTTTTGCTCTATTAGCTTTTTTTGAATATTTCTTTTTTAAAAAAATTACTGCTTAACAAGATATTACATTAAGGGAGTTAAGTATCAGGTAACTGTCTTCTAAAATTTGGGACAAAGCCAACATGTAAATTAAGGCATCACTTCAGAAAAGGCATCTCAGTATCAGCCACAGATTCTTTTCTGTTGAAGAGAATACCAGTTGCAATTCTACCTATATGGAATCCTACATTTTGAATTCTGTAGCTCTACAGCTCGAAGAAAGGGATTCTATTTAATGCAGAGTCTGGTATGGTAAAAGTATTTTCTTCTGTTAAACATGGTTTAGCTTCTGGAATTGTTTAAGTACACCTGTATTTAGCGGATATGTTCTCCATGAGAAATAAAACAGCCTCCACACCTACAGCTCTTCTCCTTCTCCGTAACAGAGTAGCTTGACTATAAAAGTGCCTCAAAGTCTTCTACAGGCTTTGTTAAAAACCAGTTAGGACAGGGAAGAGGAGTAAAACATATCTCCTATCTTCCTCTCTCTTCAGGAGTCTACACTGATGTTCACCAAGCATTCAAGAGCTCTTGGGAGGGCTCAGGTTGGTAGCCCTGACAGCACATCCTCTCCAAGGCAAGGCAAGGTAAGTTATCTCCAAAACCACACAAATTATGGCGACTGATAACAGGAGGACTTTCAGCTTCTTTTGCAGGTTCATGGCTCATCTTCCTTCCAAACTGTTCCTCTTCACTGCAAATGCCTAACCCATTCTTTAATTCCAAAGTACTGTCAGGTTCTTTCCTTGAGTCTTTCCCTTATGGTATCTCATACAAGGGAATGATCTGGAATAATCCTGTATTCTAACTGCACATCAATATTTACAAGAATTTTAGAGGGCCCATTCTCCACAAAAATAAAGAAGCTATATTCTGCTAAGACCTACCAGGATTCTTCTATATAAATCTCCTTTTGTACCTACTGCCCCCTCTATTCTCAGTGAGTGAGACAGAACTGAGGTTGGCTACACTGATCTACAAAGGATGACAGTTCTTTGAGGAGCTCAAAATACAGGTGTAAATGAGATGAGGTTCCAGTTTCTCTGAACCTGGAACTAACACGAATTATCTCTCTCAGAAAGGTGGAGCTGTAGCACCTTTATGGTATTCCCAGCTCTGCTGATATACACCAGCTCTAAAGACACAGGAAAAAATGATCAAACAACAATTTGTTCTGGAATGTGATATATAAATATAAATTATTTAAATGAAATGGGATGTCATCAGTATAGTTTCACCATGCTTATATTCACTTAGATGCAATATAATGTATACAGTATGCAGACCATATACATCTATACTATTTCCCTAGATCTCCTTTCCACTTGGTGAGGAACCACAGACAAACCAGGATTTACTTTGTCCTAAACCACATAGTGAAAACAAGACAGATGGGCCATGCCCTTAACAGTCCAATTCTCCCTCTAGACAAGGTGACTTAACTGAGATGTCTGAAGTTTACACTACAGGCCTATGAAGACACTGAGATGAGCTCACTAGTGCTTTGATTTGGACAGCTGATTCCCCACAGAGCTAGAACAGCCTTTTACTGATGTATCAGGTAGGAACTTAGATGTTTCCATATCTCTTTCATAACTTAGAGAGGAGAATGAAGTCACAATACAGCTGGAAAAGTTCAGGCCATCATGGATATAACACATTTAAATGGCAATGAACTCCATCCAAAGTGTGGTGCTCTTTATAGACCAGCAAATTATTCCCAGTTCTTTGAAGCACATTTTCAGCACCTCTTTTCTACTTCTTGCTGCCTTATTGGCCTTTTCCATCTATTCTTCAGGGCTTGTCCTGTATTCTTGCCTCAGCAACACTGCTGCAGCTGCATCAGAGATGCAGCTACCTAATGGTAATGCCTGCAGATAACAGGAACAGGAAACCTAACTTCACCTCTTGATGAAAACTTTTCTTTCTTGAAGAAAAGGTTCAGTATATGATCCAACGGATGGTGCTTCTAGATTACTCAAATCATGTTTTTACCACATGTGATTTTCAAAGAACATCTGCTCTGCATGAGGTAAGCACTATAGTTTGGCCATCTGTGTACCATATTAAGGTATACATTAGCTCTCTAGGCAGTTTCAGTGCTTTCCAAAGACAGCTAAGATTTATCTCCAAGTGTACGGACAATTTGACAGATCAACCATCATTATTAGGACTAGTAAATCTCTACACTTTTGTAGATTACAGTTTGTCATCACACTTTTTCCAGTCTTGCAATTGTAACCAAGATATAGCTACCTCAGCTGGTATCTTCTCTGCTTTGCTATTTTTTCCATATTTTTGAAAAGTTGAGGATCTCATGTGCTTGTTCAGCTGCTATAGTTTCGTGCCTCAAGCTACCTCAAATAAAATGTCAGCAGGGTATGTATCTCAGTACCATCCTTGTTGTGTATAGCAAAATGGTGGCACAGAAATTGTCAGAGAATATGCTAAAGGTTCCTGGGGCCTTCAAAAAATTCCCTAAATTTAAAGGTGTTTTCTACTTGCATGATTTTACTTCCTGCAATAAATTGGTCAAACTTTCCATGAGTAAGGCCTTTAATAAAAATTTCCTTCCAACTTTGAGATATCTTAGTACTGCTGAAAATCATTACTATTATGGGAAAATTACTGACACAGCTTTTATAGAAATGGCATCCCTGTCCCAGACATTGTATTCCAGGGAACGCACTGTCCAGTGCCTTACATATTTCATTGTCATTTACACCACAATATTTCAGGATGAAACAGTTGATCATCAGCTTCTTGACATGTGTGAATACTGCCTTATGCTGCCATAACTGTGTCTGTACTACAACTTTGTTTAGAAGCCACCCTGCAGGGGGGTTGGCAACATTTCAGAGGTGAATCTCAGCCGTCTGGTTTACTAATCATAATTGATTTACCAGCTTTAAGTTTCAGTGTTGCTCGCACTGCAGGTTCTAGCCTTCGAGAAGCAATGGATAGTGTTGGAGTCTGGAATACAGAGTTTGTGCCCTTGTTTCTGATACTTAGTTATAAGATCTAGAAAAACACTGAATTTCATATAATATGAAAATTCATGAGCATGTTTTCATGGTGAAACATGAAAACAAATGTTAAAGTTAGATAGAAAAAGCTAAAAGAGTAAATGTGTAGATTAGAAAGTTTTCTTAAGTCACTGGGTGAAAAAGTTAGTTTAGAGAACAGGAGACAATATGGAGGATTTAGGGTGTTGTCCCTTGTCCCTTCTTCTTTCTTCTTCATGTTCTTCTCCTAGAGGTTTTTGGGTAATAGTAAGTGATTGGATGGAGAATGCCGCAGTGCATCACAGAGGTGATGGGTCATTGGGTCATTAAGAAAAATAATATACGTGTCTATTGTTAATTGGGTAAAAATAGGTATAAAGATAAAAGAACTGCATAGTTCGGGGTCATTCTGTGCATCAGACACGAAGTGTGCCACAAGACCTTGTTGTACCATCAGAAGAAAGAAATGTACCAGATTGCAAAGATTAACCTTGTATAACCAGCCTGGAGAGACCTATTAAGTTTTGTGATCACCTGTTAATAAACACGAGAAACAAGATTCTAATGAGCTCGGGAGTTTTCTTCGAATCAGAAGAACTGAGATAAGCAGGGCTCCCCACGAGGGAGGATCCCAAAAGAATTCAGTCCAAAGGAGGCTGAGAAATCCAAGAATACAAAGAAAAATACAGAAGAGATGCAGCAGAAACAAAGAAACAGAAAAAGGACTTTTTAGAGAAAAGTTACAGATAGTACACGTGGAAATTCATCCTGACTTTTATTTAGTCATCTTTCCATTATTGTAGTCTACTTTTTACTCTGCTTCTCTTACTAAAATCTACTTTTTCAAACCAGCAGCAGGCAGGCACCCCCAGGGTGAGGATGCCAGCACGTTCTGTGGCAGAACACTCTTGTCTATGCAGATCTTGCTTTCGACTGCCCCCAGTATGACCTGGATCCCAGCAAATGCTGTTAGAACCTCTTGCAGACCACGCTGCTGGTGCATTGCCACCATTATCCCAGGGCACTTGCCAGCATCCAGCTTTGGTTCTGAGTCTTGAGAATATTTCCACTTTTGCCTAGTCAGGCATAGATAATAAGGCCTTTGTTTAAGCTGCTAGAGTTTGCTCTCTGAAAACACATGGGCAGTCTCGGTTCTCCAAGGCTATTATGATGCCTTTCAACCAACAGGATTAAGTACTATTTCCAAAATATCCCCTCCCCACAACACACACAGAAAAAAAAAAAAGGGGGGGGGGTGTGGTAAAAAAATGCTGCCAAGTCTCCCAAGTTTCATCCTATGAACATCTGAAATGAGCACAGGCTGACTCAGATGTTATAATATAGCACAGTTGTAAGAATGCTTATCAAACATTTCTGTCAAACACCACCCCTGACTAGGAGCCAAAGGGGGACTTAGATTTGAGATTCTTCTGTCTGGCACATTCCAGTAAATACAAACAGCTGTCCACTGGTACATTTTGAAAACTGAATGATAGATATGTTGCAATAAACTTTTCCACTATATAAGGTAGCATACGTGGGAAAAAAGGGGTTTTGTTTTTTTTTAAAACAATCTCCAAACCATGGCACTTTGTTCATCTTCAGCAAACTACTCACAGGTTAAACAAAAATTCACATTATATTGGTTAAAAATATTGTGTGTAGAATGTACTAAATACTAAAAGTATTAGTATTTGAGAAAAATCTTGCAATGCTTCCATTTTTTTCCATCTGTTCAAATGCTGAATATGAATACAATGGCCTGCTTTTCCATACTGACTTGAAAAAGGAAAACAAATTTCTTTGCAAGCACACTTCTCTACTTGAAAAATATATCTTTGCTGGGAAAGAACCTTTCAAGGTATCCATAAAAAACATGAGTTTGAAAAATCATTGCTGGAAAGTGTTCTTTATTTTTCTTTTTGTGAAAAGAAGTTGTGAGCACAATCTTTGAGATACTTGGAACTCCTTGTTATTTGATACAAACCAAGAATTTCTGGAAGTAACATGTACACAGCACAATTTGCAGATGTAATCTGATCACAGGAGCTGTGAAACAAGAGAGAGGATAAGAGCAACAGCATGAAAAGAGGAGCCTGGAAAAGTTCTGAGATGTGAGAAGAAGACAGTCTGTTTGGTGTGGAGCTTTAGAAGTGAACCAAGAGCTCTGCAAAGCAGGGAGAAGAGAAACAGTGTTAGCACTGGCCACTCAAATATTGCTACCATGGCACTGACCAGCAGTCAACAGAAGTCCACCACAAAGAATTCCTACAAAAGTCAAGCGAGTTGTTGAGCTAAGCAGGCTCTCTCATATATTTACAAACACTAGAAAAGTTCCAGGGTAATAAAGAGAAGATGTTGAAACTGTTGGTAAGTGTATTAATGTTTACTAAACCCCATGTTTGGCTGGAACAGGTGACTGTTCTATCCAAACAGGCGCCTGTCCTGCTTCCCTCCTCCTCACAATAGCCATTGCTAATCTTTGGTTTGCTTGCTTCTAAAGTCCAAACTGTAGCAACTCCACTGACCAGGCAAAAAGTTCATAGAAGACAACAGTGCAAAGATGTCAAAACCTGAATAAACATATAAACATCTCAGTAAAGATAAGTAGCAGTAATTTTTAATTTATTAGATAGTCTAGCTGCTAGTAAAATGTATTATTTATAAAACCAACATTTGAAAATCTAGGTAACGTACTCAACTTCGTAAAAGACAGAATATTTCAGAAGAAAAGGCGATATTTTAAAAGGTTCTGGAAATACTTCATTTTAAAATCTGGAAATAGTGTCAGTGACACCCTATCTTCCTCTCTCTCCCTGACAATTTTCACCACCTGCTTTTAGCTAAAGTATGAGCCAAGATTTGAAAACTGTTAATCACAAAGAAAACACTGCGTACCGTGTAAGCTGCATCTCAGAGCTACCAGACGTTCCAGCTGGGAAATCAAATCCTTACCCTCATCCACATGTACCGTAAGGGGTACCTCCCCTGATTTCTCTCCAGGCAGTTATTCCTGATTAGATCATGTCTCCCCTCAGCCCACTGCCATGGTGCAGATCAGAGCGACAGAATACACAGCCTGTTTCTCACCAGCAGCCACATACGTACGTTTTGTGTCCTGCTGGTAGATTCAAGTCACTGAAGCTATTAAAAGTCCTTTAGGTTAGCTGGGAATTAGATGTGCAGGCAGTGTGAGCCATCCCCTAAAGCTCACCTACCCGCTCTGCCCACACTTTGCTACCAACCTGATGCCCACTGGTCGTGTCTCCCCTCTCCCAGCAGTGACAGCCAGTGTCTGACTGCACCTGACTTTACCTGAGGGGCCCCTGAGATGGTTTTTGGTTTTTGGAGTAGGAGTGGGTGGGCAGAGAGGGGCTGAGAGGGAGAGCCCATAGGTGCAGTCTGGCAGGATCTGCTGCATGGGAGAAGGGTGCAGTTCACTCACCTCATTGGGAGCTTTAAGGCTTGGCAACCCTTCAGTGATGAGGCCATCTGAGTCAGACAGCACTATTTGTCTGTCACCCAATCTCTGCAATAGTGACCAGTGATCTCATGCTCCACAGACGGACTCAAGAACAATGTTTAAAACAACCTTCTTGAATTTATAGGCCACAGATGCTACCCATGCCTAAATTCAAACAGAAGCATAAAGTCTTCTTTTAATGGCATAGGCTACAGGAGACATTACATTTTTATGGTTGTTCATGCATGCCTCAAGACCCTATTAAGAACAACGGCCTCACTGAGACTTGTGAAAGAGAGCTCAAATAGAAAGCAAAATATTGTCATCATCTATGTGAATGTAAAATTCAAAATCTTAATCAATGTGAAAGGTTTATATATTATCTGTATATTAAAAAAATTATGTATTATCTGTATATTAATAACTTCTATATAGCTATATATTATATGCTACATATATAAAATGCATACACACTATCTCTGTATTTATATATGTATGAACAGCTGCTCATTCTCTACTGCATCTGTCAGATTTTAAGAAAATCAAAACAGTCTCAAAATACTAATAGTCATGCTTGGATTGCTCAGAATCTGACTGTGTCAAATCTATAGAATCTACATATAGTGCATAGGTTATATGGGCCTTATGGGAATTGATTGAACTGAAGAAAGGAACCACTGATTATCTCTCAGTGTCAGGATGCTAGAAACTGAACAGAACTAACCCGATGGTTACAGTTATGAACAGCTATTTGTATGAAATAGGATCATTTATTTAGCACTATCTAGGGATTAAAAAGAGTTTTTACAATATTTTTAAATAGCTCTGCCCACCACAAGCTGCTATTATGTTTGCTGTTATACTATACCACTAGTGTGGCCTTTGAAATCTCAAACAGCCATAAGTCTAACAGGACTATGCAAATTTTGGTAGTCTGCATCTCATCTCAAAGCTCCTAAAAGCAGCTCCTATTGAACTGCATCTCAAATGATCTGGACACTAGATCTCCAGTTATGGCTGTAGAACTGGTCTCCTTTTAATTGCAAGGGATGGTTTTGGAAACTTTATCTAGAGTATTGACAAATGCTCTCAAGAAGAAAAACTACTCCAGTAATTAAAAAGAACTACATTTGTGTTATTTCAGTATTCAGTGTCAAGTGCCTGCTTTCCACAAAGAGCACACAGAACAGAACAACAGCAGCAGCAAAATCAACTGATTGATAGGATTTCTCTCCTAATTCACACAGAACAAGGTATTTTTGTTGCTGACCCAGAATTGGTAACAAATGAGATTTTGTTCAGGTGCACATGCCTGTAAGTCACAACTTATCCAAATATCTAATTTAAGCATAGGTGCCACTCAGGCAAGAAAATGTCCTTCCATCCTAACCATCTGAAGAGGCTATTGATACCCACCACTACTGCTTGCACATGATATTAAGAGCCTCTCCTGCTGCAGTTCAGGCACTTCAACCACTACAAGGAGCTCCCAGACTTTGTCCAAAATGCCGCTCCTGCCTGCCCCTGAGAGAAGATCAACATTGTGGGTTAGGCTGGCTCAGTGGTCACCAAGCTCGAAAGCACAGCACTGCAATTCAACAGCTTGAACTCGCAGCCAGATTGTGACACATGGGTCTATTCCAGCCATCTGCTCCGAGAAGCATGTGCCTGCAAACCCCATGATGAGCCGCACATCACGGAAGTGCAGGAGAGAACTCACTGTGAGGATGTGCACCCATTAGCCTTAATAGTCACATCCTCTAAAACTTAATTTCCTTGCCTAACATTTCTTCTCCATTACCTGCTATAAGCAGTTTCAGATGCCAGCCCTGCATCCTGAGCTACAGAAGCACAAACACACGTGCACACACACGCCATGTCTGTGTATCCATCCAGCAAACGCAGGCCTCTGTACACACACACACCCCACAGCCACAAAGCACATCAAAGGAAACCCGCCACCATGCACACATCATTTACCGTGCAGGTAAACCCTTGCTGATAAAGATATCTGCACATACTCCATATCCACGTAACACAGGCAACAAACCCGGCCTCAATAAAAACCGCATCATCTCCTGCACTCAACAACCCTGCGCCCCTCAGCAGAAACAGCCTGAGTGTCACACAGTGCTCCCCTGCATACTGCTTGTGCCCTTCTGTCACCCCTGAAGCGCGCAGGCTGTTCCACACCCTGGGGCTGTGTGTCTGCGTGTGTGCGCTCACACGTGCAAGAAATGTGTCACTTTTAAGCGTCTCGGCGTGCACGACATGACCGGGTGCCCACCCGCCCGTGGTGCCGCCGGCTCTGCGGGGCCGTGCGGGAGCGAGCACGGGATGCGCTGCACGGCGGGAGCGAGCGCACGCTCGGAGCGCTGCATGTGCCTGCAAACGTGCATGGGGGGGCGTCGAGAGCTGCAAACGCAAGCAGCAGCTCCTGTCTGTTCCGTGTGGGTTCGTACAGCGCGGCGCGGTGCGTGTCAGCGCCCGTGTCATTTTCTGTGTGCGTGTGACAGCCGCCGGGCATGTGCGGGTGCGGCGGCCGGTGCGTGTCTGCGGGAGCGCCCTGCAGCCTGCGCGATGCCGGGGGCACACGGGCGCTGTGTGCCCCTGGGGCAGCTGTGACACCCGCCCAGCGCGGGCAGCCATCGGTCCCCGCACGGGGATGTCCGGCTGCGACAGCGGCGTGCGCGGGGCACCCCCAGTACCTGCCGAAATGTCCCAGGGAGTCGAAGAGCCGCTCGGAGCTGAGAGCCATGCCGGGGCGGCTGCAAGCCGGGAGCCTCGGCGTCGCTGTCCCGGCGCTGGGGGAAGAGGCACTGTCCGGTCCTGTCCCGTCCCGTCCGTCCCCGCCCGCCCCCGGCGCCCGCCCCGCCCGCGGCCGGGGGAATGGGCGGGCGGGAACAACGGCCGCGCCCAACGGCCGCCGCTGCCGCCGGAACCGGGAGCCCCCCGGCAGCCCTGCCCCCGGGCCGCTCACAAACCCCGTGCTGACACCGGGCCGCTCTGCTCCCGCCGGAACCGGGAGCCCCCCGGCAGCCCTGCCCCCGGGCCGCTCACAAACCCCGTGCTGACACCGGGCAGCTCTGCTCCCGCCGGAACCGGGAGCCCCCCGGCAGCCCTGCCCCCGGGCCGCTCACAAACCCCGTGCTGACACCGGGCAGCTCTGCTCCCGCCCGAGCGGCTCAACCTCCCGCACTCACCCAGCGCGTCCGCCCGCTCATGTTTACCGAGTTAAAAGGAAATTAAAGGAGGCAGTTATGTGCTTAAATCCTCCTCTTACAATCCAATAATCCACTGTATTTAGGCTCCAGTGTATTTCACGTGGACGTGTTGAATTAAAAGAGAGTAAAACCTCTTCTTTTTTCCCCCTCAGGGCAATATCTGAATCCTTTTTAGTAGCCTTACAATCTGCACTGCTATTTGGATACATCGACTGCCTCCCCTGCCCCCAAAGTTTTAGCACACAGTGTAAAATGGAATTATCATTTAATAAAAGTAAAATATGTAACGTGTCCCATATCTGCTTGACTGTCATTAATTCTCAAATTTGTAATGAAGCCTCAATTACATTTGGGCTTACTTTTCTGCCTTGCCCGTAATAGGCCAAGATAATCAATTTGACATTGTTTGAGGATTAGCAAAGCGAGTTGCAACAGAAGACCTTTGTAATTAACTTAGCAGAGGGTTTTGTTGGAACAGATACACTTTAGCAGCCCAGTCACTCAGGGATCTGAGTACAAGGCAAGATACAGGGGAAAAAAAAAAATCCCCAAACAGTCGCAGATACAGCTCTCATATTTAAGGTTTTTCTTCCCTAGAGAACGTCATTTCCATTCTCAGATAGATACAAGTTGCAAGTTTTCCCTGCTCAGAGCAAGGAGGTGGAGCAGATGCCCTCCAACCTGAGTTCTGTGATGAAACACACATTTTCCAGCAGATTGCAGGATCTCTTTCAGGGCTGCTCTATTGAAAAAGGCAGAAAACCGAAACAAAACAAATCAGAAAAAAAAAGCCAAAAAAACCAAAAAAAGCAAATTCAACCTTTTTACTTGTGTACTTCATTTTTTAGACAGCACAGAAAAAGCTGAGAGGCAAACCCCTGTTAAATCACTGGAAGTCAACCTGTCTCCAAAACCTGACCCAAACCCTTCTGCTACCACACTCAGGCTCTGCTGCTTCACAGGGAAATTTGCCTTTAAGAGGCTCTGGCACCAAGCAAGTACCACAACTGTTCCTCTGCGCAGAGCAGATGTTGGGGCTTCAGGGTGACAATCTGTTCCAGCACAGACCTGGAAAAAGCAGATGTTTGTCAGGCTCCTTGGCTCTGAGCGACTCCTGACCACACCAGCAAAATGAGCAAATAGTGAGTTACACAACCAGGAACCTGAATGATGAGTTCAGAAGAGGATTGCTCTTTGCAGCTGGTGTGCTGTTAGACCACTCACCTCTTCCACCAGCTCTGAAGGCTTTGCTACTTCTGACAAAACTCCTCACATGTCTCTGTGCATCTGCAAAGGACATTTTTTTAACACTGAATCTAGACTTTGTTGCAGTTACTTTCTTAGAATATGTAAGACAGAATGCCAAGGATAGATCTGTTTTCTTTTGGTAAGAATTTTTGAAATGCTTCAGTTTTACCTTATAAATACCAGCATTAAATTTAATCATCCTGGGGTTTGGGGGTTTTTTTGGGGGGTTTTTTCCTGCAGAATGTTTTTCAGGTTTAAATATGGTATGTGCTTGAATGCAGCACAGGTACTTTAACAAAGCGTTTCATTCTTTGAAGAGCCACACTAGCCAAATTATTATTTGCATAAACAAACACCAATGCATAGTAAACATTCTGGTTAAATATTGTGCTGCTGGTCATGTGCCTGGTTTTAGTGTCTTGCTTCCTACAAGTAAATTAATCAGTTTTCAGCAGCATTGTGGGGAGCAGGGGAATATCTATTTTTGGTTTAAAGTTGAGCACGAGAGAAAACCTAATCCCTTTCAGCACCATTTTTGAAGCCTAAAAAGATCCATAAATAGTTTTTCCACTTTGGAATCCCTTGTAGGCATTCTTATACACATTTCTATGCTTGTCTCTTGATAATATCGTGATTTTACTGCCCATAGCAGAGTAAAGGGAAGAAATTTGCACGCACTCCTATTAAAGTTAATAACAAACTCCCACATGCCTGCATTTCTAAGGGTTATTAATGAAAAGTCTTTAATGTCTGCTCTCTTAAACTTGTGGTGGTCAGAGATTTGCCTTGTTTCTTTCAAGCCTAGGAAGATGCACAACATGGCTTAAGCTTGCCTTTTCTCCAATCTTGTTATGCCAACCCTACATGAAGTAGTAACTGTGCATTTAGTCCCCATCATTCCTCACTGAGATGTTTTTCACCAGGCACCTGGAAATAGTCATAGCACTGTCATAGCACTATTCACATACAATACACAGCTCTCTTCCCAAAGGACTGTGCTCTATAATAAACTCTTGTGCAACAGAAGATACAGGGAACATCAAAGAAGGTATGATGGATTTCTTTAATTAAAATGTGTCAAGGTGAGGCCATCCACATCTAAACTCTACTTACTGAAGAATTCTAGGGATTTTATTAGGGATTTACTCAGAAGAAACTGAAGCAAAGTTGTGATCCCTTTTCTATCATGTCTTTAGGTGGGAACATCAAGGGTGCTCACAACAGAAAAACACTCTTCAGGGTATTCCAGAAGTTTAAAATGTTGGTCTTTCAATCATGCAAGGGTTCATCACTAGAAAACTTGAGTTAACCTCATTTCTGGCACTCACAAGCAGGCTGTTGTTCAAGAGAGACATTTGATACTGCAAAATCCTTGAGGAAGGAGTGAACTTTACAATTTGTAACAGGAGAAGAGACGGCTTACAAAATAATTTCCTTCAGTCTGACATTCCCACTAGGAAAAATCCAGCACCTACCAGTAAGGGCTGTTCATGGTCTCCCCTTTCTTAAGTCAATTAACAGTGTCACCAATACATGAGAGGTGTTTGAGGAAGGTGCCTGTGATGTGGCTCTGGTACATCCATGTACGTACACAGAGTTTCACATTGCAGCTGAGCCCGAAGCACTGATGTGGTGTGGACGGCAGATAACTGGCGGTGTTGCCAACATCGTTCCACGGACACAGATAATGACTTCTTAAATAGAGCCAATTCCTGGCCGATCTGTTTCCCCACTCCCATTGGCAAGGTTTGTAGACCAGAGATGAGGAGCAGTGCAGGAACTGCAAGAAACAAGAAACAATTGATCTGCCTACTGCCTGCTCTCCCCCAGGCTTTCAGGTGGAGTTCTTCCAAGAGTGCCCTCTTGGCATCTGCTTTTATCACACTAGTGAAAAAAAACCCTCACTGGAATCAACCGCAACACATCTTGAATGTAACCTCTCATTTCCTGTTTTGAAGTTAGAAATTTCTGTTCCCTTGCAGGAAAAAGCCTGCAGGACCCATGGCAAGTGTATTTATCAATGAAAACACAGCTTCTAGAGAGTAAGTCCAAAACAAGCTTTACTTTCATAAACGTGTGTCAGCCATTGAATTGCTGATGCTAAAGAACACTTGCAGAAAACTTGTCTTTATGAAAGGTTAGGCAGTGGTGCAGATGTTATTTTTATCTGCTAGAAAGTAAACCAAGGCATTATATGACATTTATTTTGGGAGTTTGGAAGTTTTGCAATTAAATTGCAGTAGCTTGTTCATAATTTTACATTTAACAGATTTACAAACATGGTCAGCAGTCTAGCAAGCAGGCTGAAAAAGCAGATCAGCACATGTACCCAGCTAAGCAAAAACTTTTGAGATTCTTCTGAACTACAAGGAAGGACATCTACAATGCCCTGATTTCTCAGGAGTCCAAGCACGGTCTCATCAGTCTGAAAGAACCAGAGCTGTAGCAAGGTTGATGGGAGAGTGATTTTTTGGCAGCTGCTACAAATATGCTCAATATACCTTGTTTTCCTCCCTGATGCTGCTCAAAGCAGGCCAGGCAGGCACGAGGCACTGGCAGAAGCCCAAAGTCTTTCACTATGGCTTTGGCTATATTTTTTTCTTCCACACTCTCCTGGACAGAACTCTGGAATAATCATGAGAGGCTCCCCTAGAGAATTCAGGATTTGTATTCAGTGCAATAAAGGCCCAGATAGGATTTTGAAAGCCTAGAGAGTGTCTCCTAGCTGTACTGTGGACACCCACAAGGACACATCTAACCATGATATTTCAGTGTGGGCCACTTCAGCTTCACATATTCAAGAACTCTTCCTCCACAGTGTGCTTTTGTATTTAGTTATTGCTGCCATACAGATGTTGAATGTATACGAACAGAGTGTTTCATCATGGAAACTTTACTGGTCCAACATGAACAAATATGCCTCTTGAATAATCTTAAAATCATACAGAAATTAAGAAAAGCAAGCTGAATGTTCAGGAAAACAATGAAATCTTTACAGGTCATTACTGCATCTCAAGTGTCTGGGGTAACAGAAGCCTGTTAGTCTATGAGGAAGATGGCAATGAGAATTTATCTGGATATTGTTTCAGTTTTGGACTACATTTACAGGCTGTATACATAGAGTTTTCCATTTAGGGAAAGTAGAAGCTAAACTCCATGATAGCTTCACAACAGAGTTCTTCAGGAATGTCGCATGAAAGACAGAAAAAATCTGATAGGTGTCGTAAAAATATATTTTAGCAGAAGTTTAAAGAGAAATTCTGAAGAGAGTTCTGTAATTAAACAAAACACAGCACACTCAAAATCCCATCCTTGATTTTTTGTTTAATTATTATGAAAGAGGGCAGATCTAGATTAGATATAAGGAAGAAATTTTTCCCTGTGAGGGTGGTGAGGAGCTGGAACAGGTTGCCCAGAGAAGCTGTGGATGCCCCATCCCTGGCAATGTTCAAGGCCAGGCTGGATGGGGCTCTGAGCAACCTGATCTAGTGGAAGGTCTCCCTGTCTACAGCAGGGGTTTTGGAACTAGAGCTTCCTGTAAGCTTCCTCCCAACCCAAACCATTCTATGATTCCATCATTATTCCCTTAGCAGGTTTCACCCCTTCCTGTACTACCAGTGATCCCACATTCACCAGGACACGGCACTGGAAAGCACACACAGGCTCAGTGGCAAATATTCTCCATTCTGTCTGCTCTAAGGTTTTCACCACAACTTCCTGGACACTAATGTGACCAGCAAAGTGACAATGTGGCCTTGTGAATTACTGAGAGACCTTCTAAAACAGCAGCATTGACTGCAACAGCAGCGTAAGCAGAGTTGCCAAATTACTCTCTGCCAGTCTGTATTTAGTTGGGGAACTGGGAAGGCCTCTTTAGAACACGTAGCATTTAGAATATCCTGCATTTTATACTGGTTATGTTTTGGTTTTTTGTACCTTTCTTACCAAAACATATAGATAAGAAAATGCTTCAAAGAGGGCGAAGGGAACCCACAGTCCAATTCTGTAATCTTGTTAGAAGGACTAAGAAGTGATTAGAATTTATGCTGCATTAGAACCTGAATAAGGAAAAAAATACAATAACCAAATGGCCCTATACACTAGCAGAGGCAGAGATAATATAAACTAGAAGCTGAAGGTTTAAGCCAGATCCATTAAAATGAGAAACAAGGTCCATGGCCATAGCAGAAATTGTAAATAATTACTGAAAACATCAACCAAAGGAACTGATGTATTCTCCACTCCCTAAAATTTTCTAAACATCATCAAACTAGATGTTTTTCTCTTCTATAGATAGATCCCTATTTGCTTATATAGAGATATTCTCATATAGAGAAATATTTATCAAATTAGTTATATCATAAACCAAGACGAAAGTCTGTATCCTTCATTATGCAAATGATCAAATCAAATGCAAGAAGCGCCTTCTAACTTAAAAAATATATTCAGAGAGAAAATCGATGGGGTGAAATTTTTGTTGCAGTTGATTAGTGAAACCACTCTGGCAATTACTGAATTCCTTTCACTGCTGCCATGCCGATGTTTGGAGCTCTTTTTGAAAACTGGACTTTCTTTGGGACCTCAAAGAAAAGCATTGTGGTTCCTTAAGTGTTTAACAGTGCAGAAAAACCAGCAGCACATCATGTTTGCTTAAGCTCTTTAGCGTGATTAACCAAGGACACAGATCTGACAGAGTTAGATGAAGTGACTGAGGATGATACCAGTACCAGGTGTCTGCTCCGTGCTCTCTGCTTGATGCCTCAGCAAATACATGGTCTGTGAAACAGCCTGGATGAGGTTCAGATTTCGTATTATTTGGCCCTCTCTGTGTTGGCAGAAACATGGGCTGGACCTGAGTGCCAGCAGTATCTCAAACCCCTGCATTTGGACTCCCAGATCCTGTCTGTTGGTGGTCTCAGCAAGGAGGAAGTGGCAGCACAGATTTCAGAGCAGGAAGGATGCCAAGAACAAGCACCTCAGGGATCTGGAATGCATACTGTGTGTACTGTACACTGCAAAATAACACCCTGGCTAATAAAGCAGACCATGCGTCAACAGGAGCTACTCATTTTCTAATGTAATATGACTTTAACATATGGTAAAGAGAAATGAAGAGTAACTGAAATTTTTGAGCAAAGATTACTTCCTTAGTGCAAGAAAAGTACCAAAAATGAGAGACACTTTTTATGTGTGTTTCACAAAAATCAGGTGGAGGCTATGTGTGGATATGCAGGCAGAAATTGTCAGATACTCTCACCAAAAATTCTACTTTGAAGGCAAAAAATTTAGACAACTTTGTCAAGAGATTCAAAAACTATTGCCATACACAGTTATAGAAGCAAAATTATTCTGCATAGTTTGGGATACAAAATGCCATGGGTGAATTTGCGTTCACTGGGCTGCTTGCATTTAGGCTATGAAGAGTCAAAGAAAAAGGAGGCTGACTTTCCAAAGACACATGCAAGAATCCATCACTCAGGAATCCCAATCTCAGGCTGATTCTGACTACATAAACACTTTAAAGATTTGAATACTGCTGCCAAGCTGAACCAGGTGAAATCCACAAATGGCTAGAAAACAAATCCAAACTCTGATTCTACAACCTTGACGAAGCACAACCCCACAGAAAACCGTGTGCAAAGTCCTGTGGCCATGTCCATTATTTCTTATGAGGTATGGAAAAGCCACTCTCAGCAAGCAATACTCCAGATGGGATTTTCCATGCAAAAGTAGAACAAGGGAAACAGAAGGAAGTGAAGATAATACCAAAGTCAAGCTGCACAGATGGATAACACTACAGCAAGGACCTTCTAGGAGAAGCCCTACCAAGAGTCTTGTCTGTCCTTGAAGGCACACCACCACTCCTAGACAACAGAGGAAAGAAAAATTAGTTTGTAAATTCATTTGAGCAAAATTCACTGGCAATTTTGGCTATTATGCACTTAAATGTAACTGATTTCCTGTACAAGATAATTCATATCTGGCTAGAGAATCCCACAACAGAAGTCATTTCACACTCTAGCACACACACCCTGCACCAAAAACCTTTGCATTTCCTGTGCCTCCCCTTACTTAAAGGAGCTATTAAGAGCCACTGCTAGCTTCACCTGATACCAGACGAAGCTGTCCCTCTTTTTCACTTCTGAAACTGGCATGTGTGGCTGTTCCAGATTTGCAGGGTCCTGTGTTCTTTAGACAAATATGAAAATAAAAATGAACTTTGGTGACATGCTAGAGAAGCCAATATCCTATCCACAACATTTCAGCTGCTTTGTTTCCACTTTGATGCACTCAGCTCTTCAATCTCACAGTGAAAATTACCTGGGCTACATGGATTTTATTTTTATTTTTTTGCAATTACTTTACTCCCAGTTGACCCAGTTTATTCCTTTACTGGATTTCTGATGCCTGCTATATGCTGTAAGACCACAGTGAGGCAGGTATGCTCAGCAAGTCCCTGCCAAGCCTTTGGGATTAACAGTTTGTTTAGTATTCCTCCTACACCCTGTCATGCTGGCCTGTGGGAGATTTCAAGCAGAAAGCAGTGATTATTCAGGATGCTGCTCCTGTTACTTTTGAATTTGTTTGGCTGCCTCCAGAGGGACTGAACCAAGACTGCACAGGCTCGAGGACTTCCAGTCCTCTCAAGACAATTATTTTAAGGTACTTAATATAGTTTCTGTTCAAAACAAATCACACAGGATACACAGAAGAGTTTTCCAAAGATTTTTATAAAAATGCATTTGATTTAAATACCAAATCAAACCACTTGGTGTTTTGACAGCTCAAAACTCAGCAACTGAGGAAACTAAAAGAGTGATTTTGTGTGCTTACTATACATCACCTGCTTCTCTGAGATTCCCCAATACACAAACAAAAATTGTCTCAGGACAGTTACTCCTGACATAAACTTAGGCAGTAAATCAGGTCCACCATCCTACAACACTGCTTCAAGTCAGATGGAAAAAACAGGCAAAGAGTTGTGAACTGAAAGAAGTAAAATAATGAGGCTCTGCATTTTCTTCAATTTGTTAGAGAAACATCAGGCTATGACCGATTTGAAGCATACATGAAGAAGATAGAGGGGACCAAAAAAAAAAGAAAATTTGTGGCTTTGGATGTGTTACCAAAGTGCTTGTTCCAACAAACTGTGTCTCTTCCCTGGAAAAGAAAAATGAGCAATTTTTTTTTTTTTTTCATTAGAATTTGCCAGTTCAGTGGTGTTGAAATATTTTGTGGAAAGGCTATGACTTTGGCAAAGTTTCAGAGGAGCCCCCACTTGTCTTAAGCAGTCCCTCAGCACCCCTCCCTGGCTGCCTAACAAGGAGTCATCTATCAGCAACACAAGTTGCTCTATTTTCACCTTCTCAGGAGCCCACAGGTCCACAATTTCCAGGATGTGGGACTTGCTGCTTTCTCCAGTGCCAGGGTTGCAGATCCCTTCCATAGCAAATCTGACGTATTGGAGTTTTGCAGCTAGGTGGAACAAGACCAAAATATTAAAATGCCTTGTGTCAGTGTCAGAGGAGGCTCCCAGCACAACCTCCTAACTCAGTAGCTGCTCTGTTGGCAACAGGCAGAGGAGTGAGCAACAGGCATTGCCGTGCAGGGCTGTGGGCTGTGATTGCTGTGGCACATTGCAAATGCCAAGAATGGTAGATTGAAGAGAGGGAAACAGCAGTGATGGATGGACAGAGACTCTCACCCTTAACAGTGTTTCCTTGAAACCTGGAGGTGTTTCTCTCAGCTTTACTGTGGCCTTTTGCAAATAGAGAGAGGAGATGATGGTGCATAAAGAGAATTTATAATGTCCTCAGCATGAAAAAGCATAAAACAACTGAAGATGGGGTGGCTCTTGATTCCTCTTCTCTGTGACTGTCTTTTAACTGGCAATCAGAAGCAAAGTCAAGATCTAGTGGAGCATGATGGTATCTATCCAAGAAGTCCACATGATCCATCTGCTGGGTGCTGCTGTTAGTAGGAATTCCTTTAAAAAATATTCAGCACAAGTCCAAGTATCTTGGGAAGAAGAGACACATCTGCTATATACCTTTACTAACAAGAGACACAAAGGTATGCGCAGACTGTTTCTATCCCACTGTCTCAGCAGAGACTGTGTCCATGCTAAAACCTGGATGCTGGTAGCTGCAGCAACACAAAACTCAGCCCCAGCTTCAAAACCCATCCAGCAAGTAGGGAACGAATGACCATGTAGGGAATAAAGCCATACTGTAACCTCCAGGGTGGTTGCCACCTTGAGACACTCCACACGTGAACCAAAGGCAAGGTTTTATTAGAAGAACAAGTCACACGAGTATCTTGAGGAAACAGAGCAGGAGCTGCTATTACTGAAGGAGATCCCCCATGAAATCCTTGGGTGTTCTCCTCTCAGTTTCCCAGTTGTCTTCTGATATCCCTTCACTCTGTTTTTTCCCATCATCTCCCTTTCTCCTCTGCTCCATATCCCTCAGATCCTGAAGGAGCTGGTGAGCACTGGCCAAAGACAGGCTAGGACTTGTGAGCAGCTCTCAGGGGAAGCTATCCCAGGCAGGTGCAGGTGATCCCCTGCCTGTTGCTGGTGGTCAGCTCCATGGTCTCCACTCTCTGAGCTCAACAAAAGTGTGCCCACACCAGAGGTGCAGCTCAGAGCCACCACCTGTACACCACTGCCTCTCACTGACTGCAGTGGATGGGACTCCATAGCTATGGGGACCCTTGAGCAAAGATCCAGCTCCTAGCAGTGCTCCCTCTATGCTCATCCATGCCTGCCAAGAGCTGTGCCTGGGCTGTGGGACTCCATGTCTCTGCTGAGCAGCACAAAACAAGAGCTGTGCTCTGCTCCACTCTTTAGACAAGGACAGCAGCAAAGCTGTGGGCTGTGGAGCACCCTCCCTGATACCAGGAGGTGACCCCCACCTCTTCCCTGTCCCCTGGGTCATCACAGCTTGCAACATCCCTGGATGAGCTCAACAACCTATCAGCACGTTTGAATCAGAGCAGCAAGTAGCATCTTCCTACCCTCACACGGCCCTGCCCTGGGCTCACGGGTCACTTTGTGCAAAGGGCATAGCAGAAACTGGATCTTTTCTGCACTTGACACCTGGCTTTGGCAGCCTGGAAGGTGTCCAGCTGGCTGGAGCCCTTCACAGCCCAGGGACTCGAGCCCACATCCTGTGAGGGACTGGCTCTCTCCTGGGGCATCGTGGTTCATGGCTCAGCCCTCAGTTCTCATTTCCAGGCAGTGAAGCCACAACTGCTTCAGCCCATCATATGTCATGCAAACCCAGGGAAAACAGTGCCAGGAGCATCGACCTTTCCTGCACACAGGACCAATACAGGTACAGCCACAACAAAGGTAAGTGAGAAATTACCTGCCAGGCTTCAGCTGCTCTAACGCAGCCAAAGAGGCTGTAAGCCACCTTCCCTGTCCTTGGAGCAGGGATCTCTGCATCATCTCACACCGGTACCTGGCTAAAGCACCATTACCTTCTAAAATTTTCTGCCGTTATCCTTTCAGCCGCCAGTAGATGGTGATGCTTTATCTCCATCCGAGATGCCTGCGTGCGCTGCAGAGCCAGGGAGGCAGCACGACAGCCTGAGAGATTCAAAAAATAAAAATAATTGTGAAAATCGGGCTACAGACAACCTCCTGATTGTGCAGATGCTGATTTCTTCAGTCCATCTAATATGCCAAACCTCACTCAGGAATCCTGGCTAGATTTACAGAGCTGAAAAAACTGTGACTTCAGCAATACCGCTTGCTTCCTAGTATGATCCTTTGTATGTCTGTGAATGGACACATGAGAGGAGCACTGAAGGCAGAGCTCTTTATGGAATCTGCATGGTCTGGACACCAGTGAGATGAAGAAAATGTATTTATCTCTGAGAATGCAAATAGCATCCTCCTCATCTCTGACGAAGAAAATCCTGGAGGTATTTGGCAATCACTTTCTCTCAAAAAACTCCCTTTATTTAACAGAGTTCTCTTCCCAACGTAGATGCAAAATAGTGTAAATCATTGATCTGCAGAGCAGTGTAAATCACTGATCTGCACAGTCCTCTGTGGAAAATCTGCTCTCATGCTTCCAGCTCTTACAAATTGTCTTCAGAGCCACACTTGTGCAAGAACTGACCAGATCATAAAGATAAAAAATAGAACAGATCTGGCTAAATGCTTCTTGAAATTGAAATGGCAATATTTTTGTCATTCCTGATTTACTGATATATCATTTACTTTGGGGCAAGACTGATGTGGTTGTGAGGGATGTGGTCCTAAGCACAGGCAAATGGTGGCAGGATAAGAAAGCCCTGCCTAACACTAAGCTGTGTGGCTGGCCTGACGCCTCACAGGCATGCTAGCAATAACTGCAAAACATGGACCACAGCAGGTCTTCCCTTTTTATTGCTCCAATTACAGGCTGATCTTCCTTTCTCAGAAGCTATGTGGGCTACTTAGGTGATCATTTTGCCTGTCCTAAAACCTTTGCTAACACACTCTCAGCCATTTAGCTGGGAGACATTTTTTGGCTGTTTCCATCTCCATTGCTTGAAAAAATTACTTTGCAGTCTTGTCAGCTCATCCTTGTTCAGCCTGGATCCACTCCATAGGTGTTCCAGGTTGCAGCTTCAGTGCCACCAGCCTGTACAGAGTTTCACAGCTTGAGACTTGTCTTGCTCATGGCCTGTTAAGGACAACAGCAGACACCAAACCTCTGGACACCTCATGGTAGAGAGGGTAGGGTGCAACTCATACTAAACAGGCTGGGCTTGGTTTGGTAATTTGTATGAGGCATTAAGATTCTGCAGGATCACAGGATGGATCAGGTTGGAAGGTACTACAGAGGGTCCACCCCCTCTGCCTCAACCCCTCTGCAGAGTCATCCTAGAGCACAAGGCACAGGATTGCGTCCAGGCAGTTCTTGGGTATCTCCCATGAGGGAGACTCCACAACCCCTCTGGGCAGCTTGTTCTGACTCAGGTGGAACTCCCTGTGCATCACTTTCTGCCCATTGCCTCTTGTCCTGTTGCTGGGCACCACTGAGCAGAACCTGGCTCCGTCCTCCTGGCACCTCCCTTCAGATACTGACAGACACTGATGAGTCCCCTCTCAGTCACCTCTTCTCAAGGCTGAACAGGCCCAGCTCCCTCAGCCTTTCCTTGTAAGAGAGATGTTCCAGACCCCTAACCACCCTTGTTACCTTCCACTGGACCCACTCCAGAAGCTCCATGTCTCTCTTGTCCTAAGGAGCCCAGAACTGGACACAGCACTCCAGATGTAGCCTCTATAGGGCTGAGTAGAGGGGCAGGATCACCTCCCCTGACCTGCTGGCAATGCTCTCCCTGATGTACCCCAAGATACCATAGTCCTTCTTGGCCACAAGGACACACTGCTGGCTCATGGACAACTTGCTGTCCACTGGGATCCTCAGGTCCTTCTCCTCAGAGCTGCTTTCCAGCAGGTCACCCCCAGCCTGTACTGGTGCATGGAGTTATTCCTCCCCAGGTTCAGGACCCTGCACTGGTTTTCATTGAACTTCACACAGTTCTTTGCCCATTTCTCCAACCTGTTCATGTTCTTCACAGCACCCTGGAAAATCAGCTGTTCCAGGTTTGTGTCTTCAGAGAACTTGCTGAGGAGGCATCTGCCTCTCCATCCAAGTAATTGATGGATAAGTTGAACAATACCAGGCCCAGTACCAACCCCTGGGGGACACCACCAGTGACAGGCTGCCAAACAGACACTGATTGTGACCCTCTGGGATCTGCTGCTCAGACAATTCTCAATCCACCTCACTGTCCACTCATCCAGGCCACACTTCCTGAGTTTGCCCACAAGGATGTTGTGAGACAGACAGTATCAAAATCCTTGCTGAAGCCAAGGTAGACCATATCCACTGCTCTGCCCTCATCCATCTAGGTAGCTGCCACATCACAGAAGGCAATCAGGTTGTTCAAGCAGGATTTACCTTTAGTGAACCAATGCTGACTACTCCTGATCACCTTCATGTCATCTATATGGATAGAGGTGGCTTCCAGAACAAGACCCTCCATCACCTTTCCAGGGATTGAGGATGACTGGACTGTAGTCCCTGGGTACTTGTTCTTGCCTTTTTTGAAGATCAGGATGACATTTGCTTTCTCCCAGTCTTCAGGCACCACTCTGGACTACCACAGCCTTAAAGAGATGATCATGAATGGCCTCACTATGGTGTTCACCAGCTTTCTCAGCACACATGGATGCATCCCATCAGGGCCCATGGACTTGTGGATGCCAAGTTTTCCTAGATGTTCTGCAACACAGTCCTCTTTGACCAATGGAAAGTCTTCTTTCCAACAGTCCTTTACCTTGTTCTCCTGGGTCAGAGATTCCTAAGGGATGGTCTTACCAGTGAAAACTGATGCAAGGAAGGCATTCAGCAACTTCAGCTCTCCTCAAGTCCATGGCTGTAATCTTATCTGCTACCCTGCTTCCTCCTCACCCGATTCCAAACTCCAAAGTATGAGCCAACAACATTCTTGGCAACTGCTAATATGAGCCCATAACATTATTATGAAATCAGGGATCTAAAACTAGTTCTCCCTTTTACACTAGCAGTACATGTAGCCCAGCAAAATGGGCAGGCATATGAGAAGAAAGTGACCTGAGTAGAATCCCCGCGTCAGTTGGGTTCCAACTTTCCTACTGGACAGTTAGCAGCATGGCTTTCCCCTCAAAGCACAGTTTTCAAACAACTAATTTGGACTCAAAATATCTCTCCCTCTCCCATTAAGGTTTGAGAAGAGAGAAACACAAATTAGAGAGGAACTGTTCAGATTTAGCTGTAAGCCTTTCACCAAATGAAGAGAATAAACATCAGCCAATAATTTTAGAATCCCATAAAAGAAACAAAAGCCACCCAGGCAGACCTCAGAGAAAGACCTCCAAAATACATGTACAGAAATAGGAGATAAAACAACAAAGAGCAGTCAGTTCCCAGAGGCTCCTGCCCAGAGCAGCAAGGATGAATTTGTGCTGGCCAGGTCTGGGAAGGAGGGAAAACAGCAGTTGGAGCTCCAGGTGTACCCTGGGAAGGAGCAATGCCTGTCACTAGCCCCAGCCTGTGCATTTCTCACCTTCTGTGAAATGAAGCCCTAATTTGAGCCACTTCTGCATGTGTGGGGAATGGCTGACTACAGCAGCTGGCAAATGGCTCTGGAGAGAGTAGTAAAAGGTGTCATTAAAATTTAAACTATAAAAAAAAGGAAAAAGAATGAGAGCAACAGATACATTTGACAGAAAAATCACATCAGAAGCAGGTTTTGGGGAAATGCCTGTGGTGAAATTGCAGCTTCAGGCTAAAGAGGCACCTGCTGTGCCCACAGTTAATTAATTGCCATGGCATCAGACGCTGCCAGAAACACCTCACTGTGGCTATGCGGCATACGGTGGTGTTACGAGATGTGCCTTGCCTGTGAAAAATCACCACCCAGAGCATCCCTCCAAGCAGCTTGCTGGGGAACAAAACCCCTTTAAGCCATCTGGTGGGATAAACACTCCCAGTTAGCTTGGATCCTGTAGTCCTGGGACAGGTGGAGGTTCAACAGCCTGTGCCAAGGAGTCTTCAGACCTTTGTGATCTTAAGCTGGTGGTCCTGAGTCAGCCACAGGAGGAGCTGCTCATAGGAGATGTTTTCCATGTAAAGGTTCCATATGGTTTCCATATTTTCTCCACCCCTTCTTTAGAAGATTTTGTGATGGATGGTAGAGCTGGGCCAGCCAGGAGCAGCGGCAGCATTGCCTCCCAGCTCTGTACAAGGCTTTGAAGGAGAAATGTGAGTCCCCAGACCAGGCAATCAGACACAGACCAGAAGCATCCGCTTTCCTGGAGGCACAGAGAGGTTTCACCTGCCAGCCAACAACTCCCGCCTTCCCTTCATGCTGTCTCCCAGCCTGCCATCAGTGGTGGCTCTGTCTACCCTTTCTCCCATCCCCTAGGTCAGGTTCCATCCCCCCGTCCCTCTGAAGAGCTGCAGGGAGCTCCATTGCTCCCTGCCTCCATCCTTGTTTATCCCACTCTGTATCCAACAGGCACCATGTCCTCACTGTCCCTGCCCAGATGGGACCAGCAGTTTGCAAGGGGTGGAAAGCCTGGGCCAGCACTGCTCAGGGATGCTCTCCCCCAGTGCAACATCAGAAGCAGCACCAGGCCTATGATACCTTTGTCCTTTCTCTCAGCACTAAAGTTTTTCCTTACTTCCATGCCACTCAGCTCTCTTACCATCCACCCCTCTTATCCCTTAATTTTAACCATCCTGTCCCCATTTCTAAAATATTCTTAGTGAAGCTATCTGCCACAAGAACAGCTCCCATTCTGAGCCCCTGCCACATTCCAGGGATGCAGACAGCCTTAACTGTGGCATTTCAGCATCAGATTCATTATTAATTATTGGTGTCATTATTACACAGCATCTATGAGCCCTGGCTGCCTAGCAAAACCCTGCACTGAATATTAAAATGCTAATTTCCCTCTGAGATGAGAACTTGCTGGTGTCTCTCTGCTCATTTGTTTGCAAATGTCGTTTTCCTGTCGAGGCTGTATTCCCAGCAGGCATGGCAAGGAAATGCTTGCATAAACAGCCCCTGTTTAAGAAACCTTGTATCTCACAGCTTCGTGCGTTATAGCCCTAATCAGGATTACTCTGCCACGATAAGAAAAACGTTTCATTTTGTCTGATGCCTTTCAGAGATTTTATGGTGCCTTCAGAGCACCTCCGTGCAGCAAAGGCATTAGGCTATACTAATGGGAGATGCAATTTCCTTCTCCAAAGCATGGTTTAGTTGGCTGTAAGAGGTTATATTAAGGCACGGCTCATTTTTGTGCCTCTGTGTAAGCCTCAAATGGCGCTCTGGTGTGTGACTGCTGCAGCTGTCCTGGATTTTGCCCTGGTGTCGGGTTCTCACTTGAAGAGCGGGTGGCAGCGCGGCTCTTGGCAGCGCTGCCTGTCCTGGGCCAGATGCCAACACCCGCCAGAGTCGATGGGAGCCCTTGCACGGCTGCCAAAGGGCTCAGGGGCTGACACCCTCTCTACTGGCACAGCACAGAAACCCCTCTATTTTTAATGCCAGCGATTAGAAGGGTATGGCTAAAACACTAAGGACAGCTTGGTGGTGAGGGGCCTCAGGAAAAGCAGAGTAAAAGGCTGTGGCTCTGCAAGTGAAGCAAGAACTGCTGTTACTCCTTCCCCCCCGCACTGAGTTTCCTCAGAGAGCTGCATGTGAGGTGCCAATCTCCTGAGCATCACCTTCCGTTCTCACTGATGAAGTATGTCCTGAAAACACCTGAATTCCCTTCTCCTCAGCTGTATGTTTTCCAGCAGTTAGTGCAGCAGGGGAATTCATGCTGCATTTTAAGGTAACTAAGCCAGCATTCAGTTATATGGCAGAGGGAGCAAAAGAATTTGGCACCAACAAGTGCAAACACAGCAGTTCAGCTTAAAACAAACAAACCAAAGAAACTGGGATCTCTCCCTGCAGGTATTTTTTGTGAGAGCCTGCCATTATTATCCCTCTGCCATTGAGCAAGACTGGCAGCTTTATCTCAAGTTGTGCAATACCCTGAATATTTAGATCCATTTCAACAGTTCCGTATTGAGGGGGATATGGACATGGATACATGGCCAAAAGCAGCTTAGAGAGGAACGTGGACAGTTTTTACAGCTTTGCAAAAAGTCACACACATGCATCACACAGGCCATTTCATTATACTTATTTTTACAATCATGGTACTCATCCATCCCATTTACAAATACCTGCCTTATATTTAGGGCCGTGTGTCTGCCTTCAGGTGCTGATACAAAGTGATTGCAGTGGGGCTTGCTGCTCCCAGATGGGATTTCTACATAACCAGTAATAATCCCCTCCTCAGGTTAGGGATGTAATCATCTTTGCAAGTGTTTATAAGTTTATTACAAAAAAGGTGTAGCTAGCACACCTGAGTGAGACAAGAGAGTGAAACAGAGTGGGGAAATTTGTGGGTAAAAAAATCAAAGTGAAGATGTAGCAAAATCTTTGCAGGTATTGGGTCCTCTAACTCTCAAGGCTAAAAGAAGTCACTGTCACAGGAGCCAGAGCTGATACCCAAGGATGCCTGTCTCCTGGCACCAGAACTGCTCCCAGCTTCATTTCTGAACTGCCCACACATAGCTTTAATTCAGGAATGGTTCAAAATGTACAGGAGGGTCTGAGCAGACACACTGCCTGGTTTTGCACAGATGGATGTGCTGGAATGCCAAAATTTCCTGGGAAAAAGCTGCCCAAAATCTCTGTCTCATACAACTGCCACTGCTCACAAGCAGGGTATAACACTACTCCAGCCTATCCAGTCACAAAACTCCACCTAATCTAGTCCTACTGGATACAAAAAGAAAATGAGTAGGGAAATATAAAAAAAGAACCATGCCCATGAGGGGCAATGCAGAGCAGTTTATTCCAGCCCAGCTATTCACAGAGGGGAAAGAAGGGCAGAGAGAAGGCAGGCTGAGCCATCAGCAAAAAGAGCACCCCTCTGGGCAGGTTCCTGCTCTCCTACAGAAGCCCATCACATGCTGCCTGGGGCTGCCTTACTGCCGGTGGGATTCACTCTCTGCAGCCAAGGAGCAGTGAGCCTGGTAGCAGAGGAGTGGAGCTGTTGGAGAGCACAGAGCTGTGGATCAGCTGCAGCAGCCCTTGGCATGTGGGCAATCTGCTGCTCCTGCTGGTGGTGCTAATGGTGCTTGACCCAGCAGGCTGGGCCCTTGCCCTGCCTCTGCTCTGCACATTAACTCAGCCTCCGGCACTGTCTGACAGCTCAGACATGAAGAAGGCAAAATACAAGTCGAGAAATCTGGAAAACAGGTTCCCTGCACAAACAGCAAGACTCAGGCAAAACACTGCTTATCTCCACGGCAGAGATAGGGGAAGGGAGGCACTCGCTGTAAATCACAGTGCTGCTCTTTCTGCACCAAGTGCATGTACAGATCCTCTTTGCCTGGTTGCCTGGGCCCTGGACCACAAGAGCATTCTGTATGTAAATAGATTCAGGCACTGCTACTCAGAGGCACAGAACTCCCAGCTGGCCACTCTGAACTCACCAACATCTGCCCCATGGTGTCACTGAAGGGCCCAGCTGTCTGCTCCCCCTCGCCCACACAGGGCACACATGCTGCTCTGCCTGGCCCAGCTGGGCACTTCAGCAGCTCCTCCTTGGCCTGCAGAGATCATCCTCAGCTGTGGTGTTGGTCCCAGTGTGGGCAGGTCCTGCTTCCTGTTGTGGTCTTGCCCTGCTGACCCCACAGGAATCCAGCACAGCCCAGGGCTACAAAACTGCAGAGAACAGGCTTAGTGTGGGATGGTGGTCACTGCAGGCCTTGGCGGTGTGTCCTGGGGTGACTTTATGATACTGGTATCCCCAATCGTCTGGTTTATGTTATATATTAAGTTCTGCACCTTTAAGACTGGCTTTGAGAGCAAGAGAGGGAGAAGAAGAAGCGCGCAGTTTGTGTTAAGGAAAAACATCACTCCCCCGCATCCCGCTCTTGGACTGTGTCTGCAGCATGGACAGACAGCGGGACAGAGCTTCTCTCTGGCTTTTAGTTAGTTCTAGCTAGCTGAGGCAGAGGCGTTCCCTGGACCTTTGTTTGTTTTTTTTCCCAATTTTCTTGGATCTGTGCAAGCCTGCTCTGGACTGAACACCCAGCCAAACCCCGGGAGCTCACGCCTGTGGCCCACCGGGGCCTGGGCCTCAGCACTTTCCAGCGACGGAGGGACTGATAAGAACCTGAGCGAGCCGAGCTACACCACATGAAAAGGACTTTTTTCTTCCTAGATTTGCCATCCCATCAAACAGCAAGAGGTTTTATTATTTAATATTACTCAATTTCTGTTAGATAAACAGCTTTTTCCACTTCTCTCCAAGGAATTTTTTTTTTTCTTTTCTGGGACCAGTTGGTGGGGAGGGGCATTTCCCTGGGGAAATCCCCATTTGGAGTTTTCCTTCCTAATTTGCCCTAAACTAAGACACGGTGGTGGGCAGAAGCTAGACACAGAGACAAGATGCTGGCGTCAGGATGTATGTGAATGCCAGGCAGCAGCAGATCAGGAATTTCAGGGCTTCTCTTTGAAGGTCATACACCTCTGCAACCTGTCCAGAGCAATGGGGCTATGGAGTCTTACTGGACAGTAATGCAGTCTTCAGTCTCACCAGCTGGAAGCAACAGAGTGGTGAACCCTCATCCCTTGATCCTTGCCAATTGTCTCTGGCCAGAGCAATACTACCTAACCCCAACAGCTTTCCTTTTACAGCACTCTCCTGGGCTCCATCCATCCCATGGGATTTGCCAGCAGATGGCAGGCAACCCCTGGCAGAGGTCCTCACCAGCCAGCCACAAAAGTCTTGGCCAGCAGCGCTTGGATACTGAACCCCTCAGTTCCACCTCAAGAGCAGAAAGGTCTCCTCCCAGCTCTCTGGCCACTTCCCCAGTCCTATATTTAAGAAAGAAGAGGCCCATTATCAAACACTCCATGCCAACACCAAGGAGCAAACAGACGCTGCACCACAAACTTCAGATTGAGGGCCCTGTACCTGCTCACGCTGGTCATTGCCCGGGACAAGGGCCAACACAAATCACTTTCACAAACCCCATCATAACACCATGGAGGTGTCTCTGCTGGCAGAGACTCTTGCCAAGCAGAAAATGGCAACAGCTAGGGACAGGCATTTATTTTTCAAGCTTCAAGAAGTTGTTTGTAAAATCAAAGCTAGGATGCAATAGTTTTGCTCTGAAACCTCCCAGTGAAACCTCCCAGTGACAAGCCTGCTCTGAAAGGCTCTGGGAAAAGAGCTGGCTCAGAACTGTGTTCAAATTTTTTGCGGTTTATGTGTTGGAGACTATTTAGCTGAAGTCCTATAGGGAAATGTGAACTTCACATTTGATTGTAGGTATCTTCAGAGGGGAAAACCCACCAAAAACCCTCCTAACTAATACACAGTATCCTCTTCCTAAAGAGCCACCCCTCTGATGGCAGGCCTGCAAGCCCTGTCTCTCCCAGGCTTATCAGGAGTTGTGGCTGGTGCTGCTGGGATGGAGCTGGCTCTGTGGCCATTCCAGCTCTGTGGGCTGCTGGGCTGGGCAGCAGGGCCTTATGGCTCTTCTCCTTCCTCCAGCTTGCACCACACACTCTGACCAGCTGCCAAAGCCTGCCATACACTGCCTGTGCCTTATTCATGCTCTGGCACCTGGGATGCGCAAGGCCTGGGCACATCCTGAGGTGCTTCTCACTGCAGCTCTCCATTTGCAGGCGCACATGCAACAGCTCAGAGGAGATCAGCAGTTCCCAGTGGACACAGAAGACCAGTGCATTTTTTCTCCTCTTATTGGCATCACCAAGAGCCAGTCGGAGTGTGAGGGGACTGCTGAGCACAGGCCACCGGCCTGGCTGCCCTGTTCACACACACACAGTTTGCAGGCTCGTGTGCTCCCAGCATGGTTGAAAGGCTGCTCTTCTCTCCAAGCTTGTCAGGAGCTATGGCACAGCCCTCAGAGGGCCAGCTCTGCCCACACAGGGGGTGTGTTACCCCATGCCTCTCCTCTTCCATATATGTTTTCCTGGGGGCTGCACCAGCTCCTCCAAGCCAGGACAGCCATCACCTCTGCCTGCCAGGCACTGCGGTGGGCACAGCTGGGGTTTGGGGTTTGAGACAGGGACAGCTCTACTGCCCAGATGCCTGGTCTTGCTGCAGCACTGGGCAGCCCTACACCTTGTCTGCATGTGATGGTCCTATGCCCTCAGGCTACCAGTGGCTCTAAGAGATTTCAGGCCCTTTCACGGGCCTTATTTTTGGACCGATGCTCCTCAAAATCTTCATCAAGAACATAGAAAATGGGGTTGAATTCACCCTCCACAAGTTTGCAGATGACAAAAAGCTGAGTGCTGCAGTTGGCACAACAGAGGGAAGGGATGCCATCCAGAGAAACCTGGACAAACTGGAGAACTGGACCCACTAGAACCTCATGAGGTTCTTGGCCAAGTGCAAGGCGCTGTAGGGTCAGGGAAACCCCAGAGGTGAGTACAGACTGCAAGAAGAACAGAGAGCAGCCCTTTGGAGAAGAATTGGGGCTCTTCTCATGGATGAAAAGCTGGATGTAAGCCAGCTGAGCACTTGCAGCCCAGAAAGCTGAACACATCCTGGGCTGCATCAAGAGGTGTGGCCAGCAGGTCAAGGGAGGTGATTCTGCCCCTTTACTCTGCTCTCTGAGTCCCCACCTGGAGTGCTGCATCCAGCTCTGGGGTTCCCAGCACCAGAAAGATGTGAACCTGTTAGAGTGAGTCCAGAGGAGGCCATGAAGATGATCAGAGGGATGGAGTGCCTCTCCTGCCCAGACAGGCTGAGTGAGCTGGGAATTTTCAGCCTGGAGAAGAGAAAGCTACAGGGAGACCTCCTTGTGGCCTTCCAGTACCTTAAAAGGGTTTGCAAAAAGAAGGCAGAGAGACTTTATACGGGCAGATAGGAAAGGGCCAATAGTTTTAAACTGAAAGAGGGCAGGCCTAGATTAGATATAAGGAAGAAACTCTTTACTGTGAGGGTGGCAAGGCACTGAAACATGTTGCCCAGACAGTTGTGGCTGCCCCATCCCTAAAAGTGTTCAAGGTCAGGCTGGACAGGTACCTGAGCAATCTGATTTAGTGGAAAGTATCCCTGCCCATGGCAGGGGCAGGACTGGATGATCGATCTTTAAGGTCCCTTCCTAAACAAACCATTCCTTCTACAGCTCTGTGGTGACATTAGCACTACTGAGGTCCAACAGCAGTGACTGCTACAGGCTCATGCTGCCCAGCTACAAAGCAAAGAGAATAAGCACATTGGTGTTCCAAGAATTCAGTGGAGAAGTCAAAAAGGGGATCCTGACCCCTCACTGGAGAGCCTTGTGTAAAAAACATAGTGAGAAACTCCTGAGGAATAGCACTTGCTCACACTTCATAATACCATAGCTCACATATAAAATCTTAGTTTCATTTAAGTTGAAAGAGACGTTTAAGATCAGCAAGTCCAACTGTAAGGTGAGCACAGCCAAGTCCACCAAGCTGAGGCAAAGTCATCTGAGCCTGTTCCCACCAGGCTGGCTGGGTCTGGCACGCACCACACATACCCACATGCACGTGGCTGTTAAAGCATGTTCTGGTGACAGAGAAATGTGGGGTGATTCAAGAGAAAACAATGAAGCCACTCCCACCTGCTCGTGTGAATGTGACTCATGTGGGCTCAAACCCCAGCCAGATACAAATCAACGGTTCATAAATGAAATATGAAAGAGCACCCCCTGAGGCCTGGAAGCCTGCCCCACCTCTCTCCCCCTACTAGGACATCAGTCTCTCTAATGGATTGTCAGAGTTTGTTCAGACCCTCCCTAAATGAACCTGTCCTTGTTCCATGCCAGCATTCAAAGGGAAGCAAAAATGCACATTTTCGAGGGTTTTCCAGAAGAGGGTCTAGCTCTCACCCTGTTCTCCCCAAGTGGGAAAGTCATTTGAGTCAGTGTAGTCTTTAGCTGGGAATCTTCCTCCAAAGCAGTTGCTACCTGAGACTTTGGGACGCAGCAGGTCAGGCCACAGAGAGAGGAGAGCACTGGGCACTCAGGGTCCCACTCTGCAGAGCCTTGCAGCCCTGCAACAAGATGCTGGAGACCCCCTTCTTGCTTCTGACCCTCTGCTACCTGCCCTCCCTCGAGAGGCTGAGGCTGCCTGCCCAGCAGACAATTTAAGGAGGCAGCAGCTTCCTGCTTGTGAAGGGCTTGCACAAATCACACCTTGCCTAGTCTAGATGGGCCATCTGGAGCCTCACACAAGCAAAGAGTACTTGCAGTCTTCCTTTTGCCTGCCACGGTCAAGGAATGCAAGTTCCCATCAGTCCTTACTGTTTAACTTGCAGGTCAATGAGATGCATTTCCTCAGCAAGACTTGTGTTCCCCAAGTAGAGGATCCAGCTTCATGGCACATGATGCCTGCCATACTGCCAAACTGCCTAACCCTCTCCCATGTAGGACTGTTCTTTTCTTCACAGCTTCCTCAGAAGTCTCCAATGAGGCACACAGTGCTTTCATCCACAATGGTGTATCATATGTAAGAAAATTTGAAGACTATAATCCCAAGAGGGCTTAGGCTGTGCTCTGAAATACATGCTGTCATGTTAGATATCCTGACAGACAAATATCCAAGCTATCAGACAGTTCCCCAGGACAGCAGACAGCACTGGCAGCAGATATCCTCCCTGACAGTAAAGTGAAACAAACCATCCAAGGGCTCTTTGAATACACTTTTTAAAAAATGTATCTGGCATTAACCATAGCATGATCTCCTCAGATACAGATTGCCAGGTGTCTGGAGAGGCTTTGTGTAGGACTGGACAAAGCTGAGCCATAATATGAAAAGGAGCATTTTTGCCAAAGCTTAGAGCAGCCTTAGCAGATGAGAACAGAGCGGGGAAAAAAAAGATTGGAAGGGATCAAATCTTCCTCAAGTCCACCTAAATCCAGTGAACTGCGAATTACTGTGAGACCCTCCTATGGGTCAGCACAGCAAAACAAGATCTGTATCTGGGGCACTGCAGAGAAACAGAGCATGTTCTCAAAATTTCCCAAAGTCCTACCCTCACCCACACGTGGGATTTGTAAGACTGTCCAAGAACTCTGAGGGCCAAAAACATGTTGGAAGACGGGTACTGCAGCCCCACTCCATGGACACGTGCAACCACAGAGCTGGGCAACCCAGTGCGTCACCCTTGCAGTCAGGAGTGAGCTGGTCTTCACGCGGCGCCTTCCCTTCTGCCTCTCCCCCCGGAGGCCCTGGGGAGCGGCATGCGTGGGGGGAAGCGATGTACAACATGCCCATTGCTGCGCTGGCTGGCACCTTGCGGCTGGCACCAGCCTCCCTCACGCTTCCAGCTGCTTCTGCACCAGTTTGTAAGGCTAGGATTTGCCATGGGCCTTCAGGAGGTCCAGAGAATTTCTACGAAGCACCACAGTGTTTGTAAAGCATCCATGAGAGAGGATCCCAGTGCCAGAGTCCCAGACAGGAGTGGCACACCAGCAGCACTACCTTCTTCCAGGCTGCCCCAGGCACTGCTGGCACCCTCCCAGGATGCCCACTGCTGCAACGTGTGTGGACAGCTTGCAGAAGGTGGGGGCCCTTGGCTCCTGGGGGCTGGGCAATCCTCCTTCCCATCTCCACATGCGGGCTCTGCTCTGGAGCTGCTCCATGGTGGAACGTTGCATCCACTGTCCCTTGCGTGCACCACTGCCGCTGCCACCCAAGAGGGGACCTCTGTGCCCACCCCAGAGCCTCCCAGCAGACCAACACAACAGCTGACATCCATCAACAGCAGCAAACCACCACATCAGGTCTGTGCAGGAGCTGAGAGACCTGTCTGTGCCACACAGCACCTTCCCCTGCAGAGGGGACCATTCTAGCCGGGAGGAGGTGGGTCTGGGTCAGGTAACTGCGCTCCCAGCCAGCAGCTGCAGGGCCAGGAGCTGGTCTGGCACCCAAGGAAGCGATCACGTTACACAGTGGGGACATCTGGCCCCGAACATCCCAGGCCGTGGTACGTGGCGTAAACCTGAACCCTGCTCTGTGAATGCTCAGTGCTGTTATATTTAGGAAGCATAGCTATGCTGGCTACACAGGGTATCCTGTTTTCTCAGGGCATTTTTGGGAAACCAGTTATTCCTTAGCTTCACATTTGGATATGTGCGTGAGAGCAGCAAGGCATAGACAGTGACAGCAACTACCACTGTCAACACAGTTTTATTATCACGCTGGCCTAAACAAAGTTAGGACATATCCCAATAATTTAAACATGCATACTCTTGGAATTCACCTGTCAGATAAGATTCCTGAAATACCAAAGCCAAAGTGTGTTTTGTCTTCATATTCACATGTAGCATATCTAAAAACCATCCCTAACCTCACAGAAGCAGGAGTACTTCCCACTCTCTTCTTGTGTCCCCTCCGTAAGTGTGCCATGTTGCACGTACTGGAATTTCAGGCCACACAAGGACAAGACTGGATGCTGCTGTGGTGCTCTTTTGAGCTCATTTTCAAGGTAATTTGTAGGCTATCCAGAGTCAAGGCCAGTGCATTGCTGGTCTCCCCACAGCCACACACAAAACATCCCGAAGAAGCTAGGCAGAATACAGATGGATTACCACATCTCTAATGCACGATAAGCAGCAGTGATAACACAGTCTTGGAATAGTACAACTGCCATGTATTAATAAAAGCATGACGCACTGCGACTGATTTATGAGCCTGGCATGTTAGGTGGGAAGAGAATATGCCTGGTTCTGGTAGAGATGGCAGGTTGTTCCTTACATCCGCCAGCACACAAGATCCACTGACAAGTACTTTACAAGATTTGTAAGTTAGCAAGTCACAGCTGAGCACGTTTCCACAGACAATATATGTAAATGTTATCATGCGAGATTGAGTTCTTGAAGTTGGAAGTGTACGGTCACTGTTCAAATACAATACATGTCACAATCTCAGATGACCCAAATGCAATTCAAACACCTCTAATATCGCTCCGAATGATAAGGGAAGCTGCTTCCTTCCTGCTTTCCAGAACCAACTGTTTTAAAGTCACAGGGGACTTCCAGCTTTCATCTAGCAGCAGCATGATGTAGAAACAACTCTTGATAATCCCCATTGGGACATACCACCAGGGTGTGTTAGTAAATGTCCCCATTGTTTCTTAAATGAGTGGGGATTTATTTCTATGCTTGTGGGATACTGCAAGCTACAAGAAAACTTTCAGAAGTTTAAAGAAAAGCTCCATTATTACCAGGGGAAGTATTCTGAAAGTACAAACTATGCAGATTTTCATGCATTTATGGGTGGGAAAGACCGAAGTCTATAAACTTCTCAATGTAATCAAGTCAGTCTGCTTGCTATGTGCAGGGAATTTCATAAAGTTGACTAACTCACATCAACTTTGCTGGGTATACTTTATATGGTTGTGATGCTGCACTTATAAATATTTCTCTTTCAAAAGCAAGCGTTTCCCAAGAATTGTAGTTACTACACAATGTCACAATATGACCTGCCTCCTTCAATCTTCTCTGCTGCAGTGGAAGGATTGACACCAGCAAGGGAGAAGCCTGATCTCCTTTGGTTCCTCTTCCTTAGCAAGTCAATGAGCTTTACTGCCAAAACCAAACTACTGGAAACTGTCCTTTCTTCTGTACCGCTGCAAAAACAAGTCATACAATTACAAAATTACAATTACACTTTCACAAATTACTCATTCCACATCACACTAGATAATGGCAAGATGTTTTAGAACAATAGATGTTTCAGAACTGCACAGACTAGCAGCAATTATATGATCTGATAATTTACAATCATCTCATAACACTGTCTGTCAAACTGGGGGGCCACAGGAACCTTTTGCATAAGACTTTAAGCCTTTAATTTCGCAGTTCTCTGGCTCACCTTACAGCCAAGGAAGTGTGTTTTCTGTAAAAGCTGATTGCTTTTCCACAGGCCTGTGTGACCTGAGCTTGCAGGTTAAAGTTCAGTGTCCACTTGTGTAAATTGTCTGCAAGACTCTGAACTGACAACTGTGCCCCTGTCCAGGTCATGCATGCTGAGTTGAGGTTATCTTTTCAGAGCAGGGCTGTGCCACACTGCCCAGACAAGGGTGGGAAATATTTTTAACAAATGTTAAAAACACATACTTAAAAGTATTTTGAATTTCATTACAATCTGGGGAACTTCAGATACCTAAACTTGACAGCATTAAAACTTTTTTACTAAATCAAAAGGCTGCACACTTCCACTCCTTTCCCCTCCACAACATCTCATGGAAATCCTATTTGTGGACACAGGGAAGAATCTTACCAGTGTAGGCTTACTTATGGCTTATGCAGGCCATAGAAAGGATGTCTGAGCCATACATCACTTGGCATATTTGGCTCATTATTAAAACTTTGTCTGCTGCTGATACCCATGAAGAATCCCTTTCTTCAGTGCTTCATATATATCAGGTTTTTTGGTACTTGAGACATGATGTCTTGTGGGATGGAGATGGCATAAAAAGTATTATTGTTGGCTGTAACATCACATCCAAGATTCAGTAGCAAATAACTAATATTTAAAAAATAATTTGGATTTCCCTTTACTAATTTATTTACCGCATTTACTGACAGTGCAAGCAAAGCAAAAATCCATTCTGAGAATGGACTGGGGCACAGGTATCCTTTCTGTAATGATTTCATATACCAGCTTTATTCAAACAACTTCTTACTGAACAACATTGTAAGACATTTTAGCTAAGGGAATTGCTGAATACTTCATTCAACCATGTGTTCTGTGCATGCAATTAACATGTAGAAGGTAAATACTCTCAGCCTGTCTGTCCTCTTCATAATGCTTCAAAGAACACACAAAAAATCATAGAAATGGCTTGTTACAGACCCTAAAATACACATAGCAGCATGCCATTTCACCAAGCTGGAAAAAAATATCCTATTCCAAGGCAAGTACATTATTTTTAAAATATTAGGTAGGTTGGTATAACTTGCAGACTAATAGTAATAATAATAATAATAATAATAATAACAATAATTTTTTAACACCTACTCTGGATTAACTTGGAAATCTGTTACATAACAGATGTGGTACTCCCCCAGCAATTTCAGCAGCTCAGCTATGACTGTACACACATCTTTCATAACCTTGTTGGTGATTTTAATCTACCTCAACAACTGTTGCTCTAATAAATATTTCTTGCAAATGAAAAAAATCATTGTAGTAATTATGCAATAATAATTTGCTAAATTATGATAAAACCACCAAAATAAACCAAAGCTTTTGGGTTTTTTCTGTGATCATAAACAGGGACATGAAATTCCCTGGAAAGTAATGCAGCAGAACCCACCTGTTAAAAAAACTACAGGTATACCATCATTAACCTTCGTTGCCTGTTGGAACAACGCTTGCTCAGGTTCTGTGATTAGCCATATGAAATTGGTATTCGGCACTAACATGACGCTTCTGGAGTTGAAACAGCACATGGAAAGCGACACTGTGTATTGTCAGCAGTAAAACACCATGATATATACAGTGATTATTATTCATATTCCAAAGTGCTGCAAACCCCAGTCATGAAGCTACTGCATCAGAACAAAATGACTCTTCTTGTCACAGGGAGCTTGTGAGGGGCATGCAGGAAGGTGATAGATGGATGCAGACAGACTGGAAGGCAAAATGAAGTTTTCATTAACACAACAGATATGAATCCTTGCACACTAGTACCATAAAATACTCAACTTGTGTATACATTAAAGCCAAGCGGCTTTAATGACAGATGCAGAAGACACCTAGGAGGGAATTTTTCAGAAATTTATGCAACAGCTCTTCAGGAACAATGAGCAATTGGAACAGCCTAAAAATGCTTATTTAGAAGTCTGAAAATGAAGCGTGCAGAGGCTGACCTGGTGGGACAATCAGAACAAGAGATAACTTACATAACGTCTTGATTTGTGTAAAAGGGATGGTGTAACAACAGGCTTTGGTAGTCATGAGCAAGTGAAGAAAGAAGCTTTACAACTAATGCAATAGAGATGGCAAAGCCAGAGAAATAACACAAAGCAAGAAGCAACAAGTCAAAGCAAAAGACTAATAAACAACCCACTCTGCAACTTTCTCAGTGGCTGTGAAATCAAAGTTGTTTATCTGTCAAGGACAAAAAAGGGACACCATAATTCAGATCAGTATGATCAGGCTGGGTTAGACTGTAAACTTCATGACCAGGTAGGAAAAACAGACGTGCTGTAATGGAGATTGAGACAGAGCTGGCATAGGAAGCTTTAGAAACATCCAAGTCAAAGCTGTTTACTAAGCACAATTGTATCTACAGAAGGACAACAGAAGCAGAAATCATGAGGGTTACAGAGTTGGGAATATTCAGTTGCATTGAAGGAACTGCTCTGTCTTGAGGCATCAGAGATGCAGACTAAGCAGAAGGCGACTCCTACTCCCATCCTTGTGTAAGAGGCATATCAAAAAACAAAGCCTATTTAAGGCAATGGGCAGTGCCAAGTAAATCTCAACCATTCTTATCCATGCAGCTGTTATGGAGAGGACAAGTAGGATTTTTGGAAGAAGTTATCCATCTATCCATCCATCCATCCATCCATCCATCCATCCATCCATCCATCCATCCATCCATCCATCGTTGGATGGAACAGAATCACACAGACTAGCAAAGCACACAGAATCCCACTCTGAAAACCCACCAATATGCTCTAGCTCATACTTTCCATGTTGCCACCTGAAATACTTGAAATGCTCCAAGGTCCAGTAGGTGGATTTATTTAGTAAGGTATTTATTTCCAGAACAGAGTAAACCAGCTTTCTTTTTCAGAAGATGCACCTACAAGATTGTCATGCAAGTTATAATGAAATGCCATCGGTGTGGCACACCAGCACAATTACAAGCAGAGAGCAAAACCTAAGAGAACACTCCATTGATCCTGCTTTCCATAAGGCTTCATTCTATTTTGATAGACACATAGCCATGAATATCTTCGTGGACAATTCTAAAAGCTGTAATTTCAACTCTGAGGTTTTGCAAGCTTTGTTTTGTGTGGTGTATGATATCATAAACATCCTGAATATAACTACAACTGCAATTTTGTGGGCTGTACTTTCCCTACTGGTAGCCCAAAGTGGATGCTTACAAAAACTTTTCTGCAAACTTATTTGATTTGAACTTTTTATTATTATTACAAATGTATATTATTTTATTAAAAAAATTCACACTGAAGCAAAGTCAATTCCATTTCATTACAACCAAGAATATAAAATAAATGCAATGAACTCATAGCTTAGTTTTAACAGTCATTTCAAGAGTGACATCAGGACAACTTAAAAGCAGTAAACTCTCAACTCCAGAATGAGAAACAAGTATTTTGCTTTGTGGTTTTGGTAGCCCATTGGCACGGGCACTGCTGAATGAGGCCACCACAGATCTGGAGCGGCAAAGTTCCATGGCAGCACCAGGCGCATACACAATAATTTCTAATGGAAACTACAAAAATGAAAGATGCGTGCATGAAATTATTAGGAAAAAAAAATAACTGAGTAGAGACAGGCACACTTCCACAAATAGTAAACATGGGAATATACAACTAGAACAACTTGAAAAGTTACTACCTTACATATATAAAAAGTTCTTTAAATTGCTGTTAAAAAGGACATGTTCTGTCCAGATTTTGTGTAATACTTTTTTAGTGTCTACACAAGACAAATTTTTAAAAAAATTAAATAGCATTAATTTACTACTAAATATTTAGGAGATAACAGTGCATTAAGGACTTTTTTCATATAGTAATACACATCGCTGCTGTCTGGCGACATTTTTAGAAGATTACGTATGGCCTTATGTACAATACATTTATTTAATCCTAAAACAATTCTTTGCTTAATGGTGTTAAAGTACCATTCCTGAAGATTATGAAGGGGAACTAAGCTTATTATGTTTATATAAAATATCATACATATTTGAACACTTCTAGCTTCCCGCCACCCCTCCCGCCACTAATGCACTTCCCTCCCCCTTCCCAGATACAGTGTCACAGATACAGTGCAGGAGTTGCAGCTTTCCCTATATTTTTCCTTCATTGTGCAGTTTGTGCTACATAAAACTTCACCAATGTGGACCAGGATGCTCATCCCATTAATTCCCCATGTTTGTTTCCTCTGAGCCACGACGTGAAAAGCTGTACTCAGCAGCCCGCTCTCCCACCGGGTTGGAGAAGACAGCTCTGCACCTCTTGGTACAGGTGTGAAACACTTTGGTGAGGGTCTACAGGTTATGGGCAGAGACAGAGCTGAGTAATAAAGAAACTGCACAGGCAAAAAAAACCCAATAAAAATGACATGGTCCTGGTTTCCCACAATAAACTGCACAATTCACTTCTGAAAGGGGAGTTTTTACCTCATGGGATAACCCCTAGGCAGCAAGGCTTTTTCCATTATGACTGCCACCCACCCTGGCAGCATGCATCAAGCTCCCAAGAAAAGGCAATTTCACCCCCAGGAAGAAACTACAAGAGTGTGCAGAGCCTACATTTTGCAGCCAGTGCTGTTGGTTTTATTCGCTCTCCTGGCTGTGAATTTGAAGGAACAGAGGAAGTCAGCTTGGCTTCACCTGTGCACACAAAAGCTAGAGAGAGGAGTGGCATGTGGTCATCTATCAAACCCAACCAAGGCAAGAAATGCAAGTGCAGCTTAGAGAGGTTGTGGCAGTCACTCTAGAAGCTGGAAGTTCACTCAATTAAAGCACCTTACATTGCTGTGAAGTTTCACACTCTTTATACAGATTAATCTACACCATGATTTTGCATTATTGGCACAAGAGCCCACCTTAATTAACCAGTGGATCCCTGCCACCTCCTGATCTTGTATGAATTTTGATGATCAGCTGCAGGTCACAGCAGGGAAAAAAAAACGTTAGATAACTGTAGTAGAAAAGAATAATTTTGAGAGAATAGAAGGATGAAAAGAATAGGAGGGGACAAAAATCACTCTGCCATTAAGTTAATTTCCAGAAATGTGAAATTCAAATCACAGAAGTATAAAAGAAGTGTTACTTAATGGCATTGGCCAAATATCCATTTGATCAAAAGTACCTCATCCTAACATCAGTAGGGGGGAGACAGAAAGAATGTCACCCCAGAGTCACTGAAATAAAGGAACAATTAAAATCTGTTCTTTCAAACAGAGTGTATATATATATATATATATATATATATATATATATATGGATGTAGTATACAGACTACAGTATGTATAAAATGTAGCACTTCAAGTGTTACACACTGAAAGTATCCTTTGGGAGATTTTTTCCCCAGAAATAATTTTTTTCTTTCCAGTTGCTTAATTTAGTTTTTCACCAACTTCTTATCCATTTGATGACAAAAGCAGGTTTTAGCTGCTTTTCCAGAGCAGCTGGGTGTTGTCAAAATCACATGATGGTAGGGATGGCCAAAGCAAGCCAACTGCTCACAAAAAGTAGGAAAACAGCATGAGTTTGAGGAGGAAGGGGGCACTAAAGATGATTGGGAGATCAAATCCAGTAGAACCATGTATATGACTGGCTGTGACAAAAATGATTCTCCTCAGAGCAAACAGATCTACTCATCTTGCTACATCTGATCACAACTTCAGTGTGAATGTGTATGGGTACACCATTTTTGTTGTGTGGGCACAGGACAGAAGAGAACACTCTAGAATATAAAAACCTGATATACCACAGAACTCCTCTCACCTCACCTCTTCTCTGGACACCAGCTGTAGAAACTCACTGATGTTACACTGCCAGTAGCTTTCTAAATGCATTCCTCTAGGTTTTCTGCCACAGGAGTCAGCCTTATTTCTGAAGGCTGAAGCAAAAATGAAGCTGTCCCAAATTATATGTTGTGTCTCTCCGAATAACTGTGGTTCCAGAAGTTGGACAATAATCCTCTGATTATGCTTCTGAACTCTTGCTTAATTACTGAGGATTTTCTGCCAACTACCCATCCACTTACAGTCCCTTAGGCACAATCAAAACATGTTTGCTCTAGGGAAAAAGAAACATTTCAGTGCAATCAAGCGCATCTGGTGTAACTAATCTGGTTAATCACAGCAATGTGAGGGACACAGAATATGCATTATAAACAAGAAAAAGGAACAATTTTCAAGATGCTTTTCAAACTGCACAATTTCTCTTAATTATAAATTCTAACATAAAATTATTAAATGCATTTGTTTTTGCAAGTCTTAGTATTTCTGTCACCTTTAAATTTTGAGAACTGACTCAGGAATGTGAAAGAAAGCTATGTTTATAGAACTCTCACGCACATTAATAAGCTACTTAGCAGAAAAACAGAAAAAGCCCATCATCCACATTCCTACTGAGACTTGAGGGCAGTAAATACATTTTCCTGACTATTTTGGTGTCCAGCCTGGGAAGACATTCCATTCTTCTGTTCCAACAGATCCTGAAAGCATCTCCTTTTTATGTGACTGTCCTGGTTTCATTTGAAGTAATGCTTAATTTAAAACTAGTCAGAGCATGATCACTGTGATTTCAAGAATTCAATGTGAATGAGTTAAGAAATATCAGCAATCTTCTGTTTGGCGTTCAGTCCAGTAGCATGAAGCATATCTGTCGCTGCAGAGACTTGGGTGGGTTTTATTCTTTTTTCATTTTTCTTTTTTCATTTTATTAATTTTTAAATTTTTTTATTTTTAATACTTTGCCTGAAAACTAGACTAATAAAAACAGAATAGTAAAATACTCTGGAACAGTAAAATTTTGCTGTTCTTGACATCCATGAGCAAAACAGTAATATCCTGTGAAAATAACATAGTGCTTTAAAAAGGTGCAATATACCTGTATAGCTAAACTGGTTTGCCTAGTATAAAACTAACTATATACAAGCTTGAAAGCCTGGGAGTTCAAGATTTTAAAACTTTAAAATCCCATCAAAGAGATTGAAAAGACAGATTTATGGCAATCACTACAGCATAAGGAAGGTGCACCAGGAATCCTTCAAAATTCCAAAGGATAAAGAAGTTAAGTGCTGGGTTCAGATCAGAAGGGTTCATTAGAGTAACCACAATGGAGCACATGCAAGGGCAGGGAAGAAGGAAAACTTCACAAGAATCTCCTTTATGGCAATAAAGGGATGGGGATGGGGCAGGGGTGGGGGAAGTCTTCAGTGATTGAAGTTTTCCTTTTGTCATCATGAATTTTAATTCTGCATCATAGTTTGTATTTTTGGTCTTCTCATCGTTATGAACTTCATATTGCTGGAGTCTTCTGGCTTCTAGTCCATTCCTTTCTGAGTGCAGCCTGTCAGGCCCCTCAGTACCTGTGAGACTGATGAGATTGGTGATACTGAGAGCTCTGCTGAGATGATGTGGAATAGCCCATTGTACTCTGGGACTGAGAAGATCCCTGAATGTTGCTTTGGTAACTCAGGCGTGAGCTGGAGTGCTGCAGGAAAAAGGAGAGGGATCAAAGGTATGAAACCCAGCCTGTCAGGATCATGCAGCTCAGGAAATTTTTTACCTCTCTGGTGCTCATTAAAACATGATTCTTGTGGAAGCCGACTAAACAGTGCTACTATTTAGGGTCCCACAAAACAAGTGATCATTCTGATCTGCAATTACCTTTAACACAGCACACAAAATACACAAGAACCCTTGGAGACACCTAAAAGCATAGCAGGTACACACCCATTTTCTGAAGAAAAAATACACAAGAGACAAGAGAGCTCCCTTTCAAAATTCATCTGTTTCTTAAACTTACATCTATGTTATTGTAAATGCTGTTAATGCTAAGGCTACAAACACCCTTTTCAAGATAGGCAATACTAAATGTTATAGAGGAACATTTTATTCTTTTCTAAGTAAAAGACAACCATGACTTAAGAGCTACTCAATTTATCTAAATGAAAAGTTGTCCATTAAGATAAAATAATATAATTTTAAGTGAGTCTTTCAACCTGCTACTGCAAACAAGGACAACTGCTTAAAGATGGACATATGTATGTACATAAGCTAACATTCATTTTCCTGAAGGCTTTTTTTTACCCTCCACAGTTTGGAGCAGTCAGCTCAGTGGACTCTAACCTCAGCAAGACAAATTTGTGTATCTTGCAACCTCCAGCCTGCTGAATTTTCCCTTTCATTATCATAATCATTCCCCATCCAGAATTAACCATGAGCTGCCCAATAACGCAAGTTGCAAAATCACTTGGCACGAGAAGTACTGCTTGGTGGACAGGAGACTGTGCAGCAAGGTAAACCTCACCACAGTCCACATGATTAGGCTGGTTGTGTAACACAGTGTCTGAAACCTGAAATTGTTCTCAAAATTCTGGAAAGTTTTTCAACTTCTAATGGAAAAGAAAAAGAATTGTAATAAATTCTATGACTTCATAGGAGCTCTTGCTGGATGAAAAGCATCAGCTCACCAGCTAAGCAAAATACCCAAGGTCACATAAGAAAAGCTCGGTAAAATTCAACAAAGAGTTTGCATTGTCATTTGTGGGAGTAACATATATCAAGGCTGGTGAATGACAAAAACCACTTCAACAGAGACTTTAGGCCACAAGCTAAATGAAACTCAGAGCAAAGGGTACCTTCTACCTAGTTCTGAATAAGATAAAATGAAGTAAAATTAATGCTGTAAGACTACAAGAATGCATTAACTTGCCCATGCTTATATTTGTTCCCCATATGAGAATTTGTTTTTAACAAGTCAGACTTGGACAAATTGCAGACATTCCTTTCTGGAATAGAAGATAGCTACAAGTTAAAGGCAGATAGCCAAACACAAGTGTAAAAATGGATAATCAGACCATGCAATTTAGTGAATGATGTAAAGGAAACATACAGATCATAATTTTGATGTCTGAGCTGTTAAAGTTTAGAAGAAAAGCATCATAGAGGGCAAAAAAAAACTGAGAAAAAGAATATTTAGACTGCTAGCAACTTGTAAGGCATTAGTTTGCCAACAGTTCAGAGAACTGGATAAGAATTCTATAATGCATCATATTAGAATTCATCAAATGCATCCCACCTGTCCTCTAAGCGTAGCCCAAACCAGACCAGCTATAAATACTGTGCAGTCAGACAGATGTACTGATCTGTCCAGGCCTCAAGCCTGTCTGGAACTTTTCAAAAAACAAACTTTGTTGTCTTTCCCCTTAAATTGCCCTCAATGCCTTCATGACCATTTGTAACTAAAAGAGTGAAACAAAAATGGGAGAAATATGTCTGGCAGTGAGTAACCAATTGTCTGTGAAGAAGGTCTGGAGAGCTAATTCAAGACAACTCGGGAGCTGGTGCCTTAAAACCTACTTATTTTAACTTTAAAGCAGCCTGAAAAGACCATTCTCCAAAAAGGGATCCTCTTGGAGGCTAGGAGCAGACAGAATCCCTAGCATAATTTAAAATTTACCCTTAATATCTACCTTTTTTGTTTTATTTTTCTTTCAACTAATTACTGCTCTAGCAAGTATAAACTGAGAAGTACTGAAGATCCTAATAAGTTCAATGCTTTCTACATTTAATGTAAGTCACTTTTTCAGTGGAAAATATAATTCTAGTGAGCAAAGACAAGTATGCAAATTCAAAAATTATTCAGTGATAATGCTTTTCCTTATGAATGCTAGTGTACCAGAAAATATGAAATCTGTTCTACTTTGGTCACATTAGAAACAACATGTGTCTTTGTGCCCTTCTCTGGCATGAATCAAACGGATGAACCAAATTGTCATTAATGTGCTTACATGCATTTTTTTTTTCTTTAACATTAGAAGCAGACTTAGAAAGATACCAGAATAAACTACAGAACCATTTCATACACGTGACAATAGGAGGAATGAGATGGGAGAGCCTGCTTCTAACTTTGCTTCTCCTTTTCAGGATTGTCTCACATCTACACCTCACATGGGATTTAATATTGCAAAGACTCGAGTACCCTGAACTTGATACCATGGAGCATTTACATCCACTGGATTCAGCAAGATTACTCTAAAATACAAAGTTAAGCAAGTACCAAGTACTTTCCTGGAGTGGACTAGTCCTTAAGACTTTACAGGGCACAGTAGATACAACACAAACTGGTTGAAAATTACTAATCATTGAACAAAACCTCAGGATGCCTCAGGTTACACCAAAAATTCATTAAAACATGATCTGTTCTTGCAGTTGGGAAGCGGGAAAATGACATTTTGGCCCTTGGCCCTATAGTATCAGAAGCAGCAAAATTTCCAGAGGTACCTGATAATCTGAAGGCATGACAGGCCCGCCTGAGTTAGCGCCTGAAGGCCCTATGCGTGGTTTCTTGTTTGGAGGCACCTGGTTGAGGCTGGAGTCCTGGCTGTGCTGGAGCCCCGTGCCCGTGCCCCCTGTGCCCGCGCCGGTGCCCGCTGCCGTGCCGTTGGTCTGGCTGCTGTTCTGCTGCTGCGGCTGCGGCTGCTGCGGCGCTGCCTGCGCCTGCTGCTGAGGTGCTGTTTGCTGCTGATGCTGATTCTGCTGCTGCTGATTCTGAGGGAGGAAGAGACACAACATGGTCACTTGCTCTGAGCTAGGTCTGTGAGCTCTATGGAGCTACCAATGCTGGTGTCACCGCCTGCCCAACGGGAAAACACAGCAAGGCTGAATGCTGGGAGAAGTTCACCCTCACCTTATGGGGGTGTCCCACTTGTGGTCGTTTTGCTTTTTTAATGAAACAAACTGGACTTAAACTGGAAAGACAGCCTAGTGCTTCCTACAGCTACCCAGGTGCTCAGAGGATAAAAGGAACCCTTTATAAAGCAGTAATCGCCTAATGAAGTAAATCAAAGCACCCGCTAGTGCTCAGTGGCAGATATGGGGAACCACTGAAAGTTGTTCTAAATGCTTCAACAATCTTGCTCATGCAGAATCAAAACCACTTCTCAAACTTTCACTTTTCACCTGAAGAAGGCTGGCAGCATTACTGCCAGAAAGGTAAGACCAAAGAAATTATAGCATGTCTTCATGGTTGCAAGGAAATTCTGTGGCAAAAGCAGAAAGTTTTAATTACTATTTGTTTTCCTGTGCTTTTAAGCACCTTGCAAAGGGTGCTGTAAAGGGAATAGAGCCCAGCACGGTGTACAACATATAGGGTCAGAAAATCTTATTGCAATAGGAGGAAAGTGAAAATAGACCAGAGATGTTGAAGACAAAAGAGGAGAAAACAGCTGAAAGAAGAATCTGGCAAGGTAAGGAGAAGACTAGCAAAGGAAGATAAGGCAGATAATTAAGATGATACTGGTTCCTAGCAGGAAAATAAACAGAGGAAAGTGTCACAGAAGGGAAAAAAAAGGTTAAGAAGAAGAACACAAGAACAGAAGACATTGAGAGCTCTTCCAGCTTCAGAAGGGTACAGACTAAAAGGAGTATTTGAGGAAGTGGTGGGAAGGTCAGAAAATTAACTGAGTGCAATTCCATCCTCCATGGTTACAGCTCTGGGAAAGACAACACATTCATCTGCTTTCAAACAGCAGGAATGGCTCCTCCATCCCAGCACTAAACCACCTAAGAGAATTGCAAAGAAGTGCAGCTTCACTCCAAATGTGAGATATGTCACTTGTTCATCATGCAAAAAACCTTCAACTGACATGGATTGAATTAAAAGCTTTACTCCCTTTCCCCTAATATACTGTAGGGAACATTCCAGGATAGGGTTTATTTTTCCTAGAGTATCTGCTTATATAATGACTAAAGCTTTAGTATGGCAGACTTTTAATTAAAACCTTACTTCATTAGTTTCTCAGAAATTATGACAACCAGCTGCCACTAGCAGAAAATTCTTGATGCCCCCCTTCACCAAGAGGCTTTTAGTTACCTCAGATAAATGACATAAAAGACCTGCATCTATGCCATTCATTGCAATGGTCTCCCAAGATACATTCCAATAAAATGTGCTGTGATGTATTCACTTAAGACTACAAAGAAGACTCGCATCTTCAAGGACTTAAGAGGTGAACTGCAATTCCACTTCACATTTAGCAAAACCCACAATGTATCCTCCTGCATATAGTCCTCAAATCTCATCTCAGTCAGACTCTATTTCCTGGGAGATTGAAACTTCAATAATTAAAAAAGTTAATCAAACTAGCTTGTAAAAAAAAAACTATTAAGAAGCAATTTATTTTTCATAATGGTTTGAGCTTCACTTACACAAACAAAACATCAATAACTAAGGTATAATTTGTGTTAGAATTCTGAAATTTGTGTTTTCATAGGAGTGTTTGGATACAAGTAAGGTAGTTACTATTGTGTGAGCTGAAAAACTTCAATATATATCTGTAAACGAATATTAAAGTGAGTCTCACAATTAAAGGCAATACCTTGTTGTAGGACCCAGGTTTTGTGCTTCAGATTTTAGCACAAAATTTAGTTGACTACCCTGAGTTTGCTTGTGTGGAACTACTACTGCTACTGCTTGGCTAGAGACTGAGATCTGCTCTGTCAGTCTCCAGCTGGCTGCACCACCTTACTGTACAAAAACAGCTTTTCGCCAGCAAAAACCTTGTCCTCAGGTCAGTCTGGTTCATGGCAGTTCCTACATGACTAAACTCATGAAAGGTCTACACTTAACAACCCACACTGCCATGTGTCACCTCTCAGGCACAAATTACCAAAATGAAATTTCAGTCCTACCTAGAAACAAACCTAGCAGAAACTTGCCTAACAGAATTTAAATGAGAAAAATAATATTTTCACTTTCTTTTACAAACCCTCATTTTAGTCTTGCTAAGTATTCATTTTGCAAAATGGTTAGTTATGCAAAATGTTATTTAATTCAGATGGAAGTTCCAAATAAACAAACAGAGACTTCTCCAGGTTTCCAAATGATTATACAGATCTTTATGGTTTTAAAAACAAACCAGTAACAAGCCAGTCTAAAAAAAAATAAAACCTTTCATTTACAATAACATTATAAAGAAACAAAACATGGCACAGATTCAACTTTCAGAACAGCCTTTACCTCCACATTTTCTACACTGTGGGAACACATTCAATGACTAATGTGTGACCTGTATTACATAAATGGTCTAAGAAAAAGTTTAATTTGGAGTGTGCATAAATACCTGACTGCCCTCAACAATCTCGAAGACCATATATATGTTGGCTTTTAAAAATATAAACGTGCCAGTGTCATCATCCCTGCAACATTCCCTGGGAAAACACAGATATTTACTTTCAAGTACACTGACTTAAATGCAAAAAAGCCAGAGTAATTTTAATTCAGAAGGTTTCTTCTTGTTTTTTGAAGCTGTGAGAGTTGAAGCAAAATAACTTAAGTAAGAAATATTTATTTTACAACATTTATATATAACAAACAACTATTAGTGACTAAATTATAGTGAAATCAGTATCATGAATTTTATTTTATTTTTGCTCAGGGGTCTGTTTCCTCCTTTGGAAAAAATTATCTGGACACAAAAACCATGGATACTACCACTTGTTCTTGGTAAAGAAGAATCTGCAATATCAGTTCTGAAAACAAAATTTGCTCTCTAAAATATAGTTTTAAACTCAGTTAGTTTGTCATGCTACACAGAAAACTGAAAACAGAAGATTCATGTATTCAAATGGTTTCTCCAAAAGACAACAGCCCTTCTCATATAGTCCTCAGATAACTACAGTTTAAGACTGTTGTCTTCACATTTTGTTAGCTATACATCACTGCTGGTGCCTCACTGTACCCTGTTCAGTGAAAATAACACGCTGTTTCCTACACTGTAGCACCATTGTCTGGCCTTCACAGCACAACAGGACAATCGCTGTGGTCACACGGCACAGCTGAGCAACACGCACCAGGAAGATCAGATTATGTTGCAAACACACCAAAATTTATGCACACAAACAAGTTCTCGTTCATGTCTACAGGGCTATGGGAAAGAGAATATTTAGAACAGATTGTTGCTACCAGAACAGCTCAGAATCCTTATTACTCCTTTGTCTGAGGGCCCTTAAAACATGATCAGGAAACTGCATGCAGATGGATGAAATGTTCTGATGTAGTGCCAGAAGCAGGCTGCCACTATTTATTTGAGACCCCAACAGCCATCTACATTCAAATGGCTGGATGGATGCCAGTCATACAATGAAAATGTCATTCTTTTCATGTGCTCACAACGTATTTTCATCATGCAGTGCTGGAGGAGGTAGCAAGGTCTTGGAACAACAGCAGCTGAGAGCAGGCTACAGCTGACAGAACAGCCCATCCAGCTCATTCCCTACAGGTCAGGGCAAACTGTGCTGGTGATACCACCTGAGACACCCCAAGGCATCCGATACTTTTTAACTGTCTGAGAAGCACTTCTAAGAAAGCTTTGCCTTGGAAACACATTTTTGGTTAACTCTTCATGTTTCATTAGTTTTCATTTGGCACCATGATGCTTTCTTATTGAACACTTGAAAGTAAAAAAAAACAAAACAACCAAACAAGTTTATTATACCTTATCCCCTTTCTCTTCAGGTTCATCTTCATTGAGGAATTCTCTTTTCGGATATGGAATCTGACAGCCAGCAAACACACTGAAACACAGCAAACAGTAAACACTCCACAAATACGTACACATGGCATACATTTCCTTATGCTATGCTAAAAACAAGTGCATATAACACAACCTCATTTCTTGCATTTGACAAATCCTGTTTCCACAAGTGAGTGGCAGTGTGAGCACCCAAGATAGGTGCTGATTGTAATGTCAGATCTCTTTGCTGTTGGCACAAGGCTATCATTTAGAAATCATGGCATGGTTGAACATGCCCAAATGCCAGAACGACCACTTGTTGATCCAGGTGGTAAAATGAACAAACACAGTGTCAGAGGTTCCACAACACCCAGTTGGAACATGCATGGCTCACTGAATAAAGGGACTGGTCCAAAGAGTATTAGTATCTTATGAGCCTGCCTTGGCTTACAACAGGCTTCAATATATTTGCCAATCACAGCTGCAGAGTCACTTTAACTTACTTCTCAGCTCTTGTTTAGGAAAAAAAAGATCACTTTTAAATTCATCTAACCAATGGAATTTGGAACATTCCATAATGTTTATGGCAGAGACCTTATCATAATGTTATCTGGTGATCCATGAAGAGCTAGAGTTCTCCACAGGATAGCATCAGATAAACTCTAAGCAGAAAATTACTGGTAGATCTTGACCAGTATCAATTTCTTAGATTTCTGTGCCAACATTCAGAATACAATTAACATGACGTGTTTTTCAAGAGGGTGTAAACAGTTCTTAATCTAGTTGCTTTGTAGTTTTTGATTTTTTTTAAACAGAAAAAGAAATTTAAAAAACCCAACTAGTCTCAACCAGACTCCTTTTGCATTCCAATGACTGTTCCCTCCTTTTGGTGTTGCCTGCTAGCTGAGGAAACCGTGAAAGCAAAGGTAGAAATCTACCTGCACCAAGTTCATACAGATCATAACGCTATGCACCACTATGCTGCTGAAAACTGGGAAGAGAAACTGACAAAATCTGCCAGCTGGGACTGAATATGTCATTTGAACTTTTCATTTTTTTTTTGTGGGATTTTAGGCAGCCATTTACCTCTTCACTTTTCTCATATTGTTACCCTCTGAAAGAGGGCATGGGAATGGGTTGTAGGTCAGGGAACTGTCCCACTCCTAGGGAAAGGCACAATCAGCCAAGCAATGGAGAACATTGGCTGTGTAAGGCAGAACAGAAGAGGGCAGAGATTGATTCTCTAAACACTGCAGTAATGTTGTCACTCTGGCTTTGGTAGTATGCTCAGAATTACAAAACTACTGAGGTACTGGGTTATTTTTCATGACCACTCAGTTGTGGCACGAATAGATACAGACACTTCTGTACTACACTTGCTTCTACTGAGCATGGTTGAACTGCTATTTCTTGTGGACACAGGTAGGTGTCTGTGAATTTTTCAGCTGTCATGTCATTTCAGGGACCAGCATGTAGCAGAAAGAAGTCACCTCAGATGCACACAGAAGAGGGAATACATACTCTGATGTAGGCAGAGGATCCTCTTGAAAGTAGGGGTCCTGCAAAGCCTGCTCTGAGGTAATTCTCTTCGTAGGGTCCATAGTAAGAAGCTTTTGAAGCTGCAAAGCATAACAATAAAAATAGCAAAAAAGCGTATCAAACTATCACTTTTCAAACTATGACTTGTATGTCTTGGATTGTGGATTGCTAAATTATTTCTAGCTTGTCCAGACAAGCCAAAGTTAGCATTGCTTGTTCAGTGAAGTTTCCAAGAACTATAATGCACATCCATCAAAGTACTGTGGTTGTGAAGTATTTCTCATGTAATAAACAGTTAAGTATATCAGACAGTATTAATTGCTCAGGCTGAACCACTGCACTAAAGCAATGCTAAATTCACCTATTACAGGTTCATAAAACATCATTTCTAAGTAATGGCTTTCTGTTGTGGTACATTGTACAGCTTTTATACTGTTCTGCACTGCTGACACAAAAGGAAAAAAGAATGGACTGAACACGACCAGGATTCTCTGTATTGCTTTAGGGAGTGAAACAATAAATCTTCATTTCTTGCACTGGCAACATTCCAGAATCAGAACACTCTGCTACTCATGCAGCTTCCAAACCTACTCTAATTGGTACTGAAATGAGAAGGAGCAGACCCTTCCTAGTAACCTTTCTTCCTTGTTAGGAGGAAAACAAGCACAAATTTATTAGCTAGAATGCTTTTGACTGCAACAGGCTATAAAAGGGGATTACAATATATTAGCAGTACAAAACAGGACTTATAGGCATATCACACCATTTTAAATAGTTACTTATCACATTCTGGTAAACTTACAGTAGGAAATTTGGGTGCTCAAATTACATTACACAGTATCCTGCTCTCACACAATACTCTCTTAATTCAAGACAGCAGTGAAAATGAATTTCCTTCTGTAAAGGACATCTCAGCCCAAACTCTCTTTCAGGTCTCCAACAAAATCTGCCTGGATATTCAACAAAATAATGTGATGTTGGCATGGGTATTTGGGGCTTTTTATTCCAATAAATTAAAAACCTGGCATAGAATTCTATATATATTATATACATATATGTATATATTATATTCTATATATATGCTACAATATATTCTATATATATGCTAGAGCAAACAGCTTCAGTAAAAATCACTCACTCTCCTCAAGAAAGGAAATACAAGAAATCATCTTTTTCAATAGTTGTAGTTAACCCTACTTGATAGATAAGGTCTCAAAACTCTCTACTTTTGCCATTTCCTTCCCAACTCCCAACTTATTCACATACTTTATGGGCCACAGACCTCAACAGATTCACAGCAAAACAGAGCCATTTGGGCTGTCTCTCCACACCCATCAGTTCATTTGCAACTAGCTCCTAAATAGATTTCTGCTGCTTGCCTAGAGATACACCTCAAGATATTCCTGCTTTATATACACATGGAGGGTCTGAATGGGCACTTATTTACTGTATTTTTGTGTGCTCTTAACCCTACATTTTCTGTGCATCTTCACAAACTGAACTTCTAATGATATGTTGGTTCTCTACATAGTGACCTCACACAATACAATATAGACAATAGTTTGGTACTCAGTATCTTTACTTCAAATCACCTTTCCTTACATGAAAATTTTCTGTCAGCTGAAGCAGCTTCTGGCACCATTACAGGTTATGCAAATTTCCCAGTTCCTCCACAACAATTTGCAGAGACAAAAATGCATATTCTGTGCAAGGCCATGCCTGATCTTTGGTACCAGATGTCATTGTTGACAGAAGAGCACAGGGCATCAGCCTCTGTTCCCTGGACTCCTTCCCTTAGCATTCCTGCTTCACTCCCGAGGATACAATCAGCTAGCCCATTCCAAGTCCATGTGTGACACACAATATCACTCCCAGCAAGATAACCTGCCTATTGGTGATGCTACTGTGAACCAGTTTCTTTGAGAAATTCCAATTATCTGTAGCTTCTGGGAAAATGAATAAGAAACATGTCTGGAGACAATTTGTTTTCAGGCCAGCAGCTGCTAAGACAACATAGAAAACCAATGAGACTAGATTTCATAAAAAATCTTGTACTTCCTAGCAGGTCTCAAGCTCTCAGGCTCCACTGGCCTAACATGACAGCTATGAATACTATGCCTGTAACTTTTCCAGGACAGCAAGAACAGATGCCTCTTCCTGAATGGAAAACATTCTGCCCTTCCTGTAGACATTATCATTCAATGTCAATCAGCAGAATGGCATAATATCATTCTCTTTGTCAAGAGTCACTTGCTATCCTGTACTGATCTATTTGATGCCATCTGTTCCCCATGCACCACACTTCCTGTACTCATTAGCACAGGCTCAGTCAATGACTGCTACAAAGCAGATGTCTTCAGAGGTCACCCTGCAAGATGGAGGTCATCTCATAAAAATAACTAGCTTGGATATGAACAAGAAGTTCTAGGGAGTCTGCTTCACAATACATGTACCTCCAATGTACAGCAATGAGATACCAGGAAGGTAGTCCATACTCTTGGGCATTTTTATTCAGAGCTTTGGGAGACTGACCTATTTGAGATCAGCCTCTGCCTCTGTAGCTGATCACTAAATCACCCCTGTTCACCCTCTGAACAGTGAGAAAAATCTAACAAGCTACTTAGAAAACTAAGTCTTCCTCACAATGTTCAGAAAGAAGGGCAAACTATGGTTAGTTTTGTTGTTCTTCAGAGATCTGGTTAATATTTCCGCCGGGAAAAGCAGCCAACCCACCCAAGATGACTCTCAGCTCAATGTTCAACCTTAAAGAATTGGCAATATAAGCTGACAGCAAGCAGGTTTTCTGGTATATTCCACTTTAAGTAGGAAAACATGGAAATTCATGTGCTAACCAATGATGTCTCTTGCAATTGTCATCTTTTCAGTTAGACTTGCCCTCTAGGTGATTCCAATATGTGCCCAGTAAGTTGAGGTTAAGAAATTTTAATTCATTTTTCTTCAAGTCTCACTTTTCTTACGGAAATTCTTTCCTTACACCCACTTGGGACTAACCTATTCTGTTTCCACAGCTATTTGTGTCATCATCCAGCAGCCACTAATGAGTAAAAGAGCCAATCTTTGCCAGAGATGACTGCTATGCTGAACTTGTAACTGAAAGCAGACCATGGGAAGTCAAGCTGCACTAAGAACCTCATTACTGAGCTCCCTGTATACAGCATTAGCAAAATCACTTTGAACTTAATTCCTAAATTTAGACAGCACTAAGTCATCACAGAGACATCCAGAAATGATGCTGCATTAGACAGAGAAGCCCTGTGTTGGCCTACAATGGATGACTCAACTAGGCAACCAGCAAATATATAGAGATTTTGTTTGGAATCATCCCCAGAACAGTGGTGGACTACTGTCAGAGGGAAGAAAAAGAAAACAAAATTACTACAGGAAATAAATGTCTCCTTTCCTCTTCCCTTTTGACACAAAACTCTAGCTTTTAGGGACTTCTTAGCTCTCTGAAGCCACACAGTATCAAGAAACATATTATACTCACTCTCTTATTTGCACAGCAGACCTAAAGGTAAGACTGGGTATAAAAGTGTCTTGCAGATCTTACTTAGAGAAGATTCTAAGATCTTTAATACCAACAGTTTAAGCAAATTATATATGAAGAAAATACATTTCAAAAATGGCCAGTTAGTGTTAAATAGCTTTCTTTAACATTGGTGTTCATTAAAATGAGATAGGAAAACAGACATAGATATTACCCTTAGAAATGCAATTTCATTCCTGTCATCACAGCAATTTTCAAGTTGCACCTACCAAAAGAAAAACTTTGCTGTCAGGCTTGACTTTGTGTTTCTCCATGTATTTTATGAGGCTACTATTGGCATATCTGAAAAATACAGTTAAAGAAAGACATGTCTGAAATAACAGTGCATTTAGAACATGGAACTCTATCAAATGACCACAGAAACATCTCCCAACCCGCAGTAAGTAAACTGTAAAAAGAACTGACATCAGAAGACATGTCAGATATTTATCTAGCAGTTGCACACAAAGTGTGCTTTTCACCAATAGGACTGCTATCAACTGTGTAAAGACTATCTCCATGAAACATGCAACTTTTATAGTATACGGATAAGCTGCTGATAAGGACAATGACAGAGAGACACAACTTGAACTTTATACTCTACTTTTCTAAAGCAATTCTGCCACAGAAAGCATTCAGCAGTTCATCACAGCTCAGCATTTAAGCTAATGTTTCTGGTTAGAACTTGGCAGAGTAGTTAGATTACCATTCTGTCTTCCCAGCCTCCAGAAAACCATACAGACCCTACAGCTCCCAAGCTCAAAATTGCCCTAAATACCTATGACCTGTGCCTTGCCTTTAATTTACAGCTCCAGAAATTATCATCTATAGCCATTTTCAAAAGAAAGAAGCTTCATGCACAGATAAGCTTCATAACTTGTGTAAAGCCAATGTAATGAATCCACGTCAGAGCTGGAAACAGAATCCAAAATTCCTAAATCCATGTCCTCTACCTTACTTTAAGGAGTCCATGCGACTCTTTACTAGCTCTGGTCTATTATCACCACTTGACTAATTTAGCCAAAGCACCAGGAAATAGTAAAAATGGAAAATTCCCAGATCCCAGACAGGCTTTGAATCACAACCTATTGAACATGTTATATTCCATAGAAATTTATGTCCAATACATTGCTGCCTCCACATACCCACTTGTCAAAAATACCAGGGTTTCCCTATTCTTTCTCACACAAAATGAACAACATTATCTTGAATATGTAATAGAAATAAGTTAAGGAAGCTCATTTGTCTGTGCCTGCCATAGATTAAATTATACTTATAACAACCCCTTCAAGAGAAATGAGAAGGCCACTCAGCTGATGCTCTTAACAAGCAGCTGAGGGAGAGAACACCAGTCATGTAAACCAGATAATTCAAACAAGACAGCTGCCACAGTGTTAGAACCCAAATACTTCAAAATCCCCTCCCCAAAAAGTGAGAGCATAGGAGCTGATTTCTGCCTCCACCACAACTCAATGAACTGTTGATACATTATCATTACTTACGTTGTTCTTCTAAAATCTTTCTGAAGAGTTGGATATTCTGGCATCTTCCTTATGTCTTCCCAGTCTTTATCTTCAGTAGTGTGGAAAAAGAAAAAGCATTTACAATTCTGAACGTGTAGGTTAAGTAATACTCAAGAAGAAATAACTACAGGAGTTGACTTCCTGTTTGTTGGCCAGTGCTATTGTTCTTTAATTGTCAGCATTTCCAAATCCATCAAACTGACAGTTTCTTCGTACCTATACAAACAACTAATAATTTCTTTTAAAAAAAACCAACAAACAACTCACTAGCATCATGTCTGCGGCTTTAATGAAAATAAATTACCTGCAGGGAATCCCATTACACTGAAAATGCGGTCTAGCTGATCGTGATGAAAAGGATTACTTGTTTTGATGTCCTCCTGGCGACAGTGAAATATAGGTTCTGAAGTCAATAGTTCAGCAAATATGCAGCCAATTGCCCAAATATCTGCAAAAGAAGTGGGATAATTAATGAAAATTTACTGCACTCAATTGCTCTGTTTTTTGTTTCTGCATAATTTCTCAACCTGTATAACAACAGTAAGAAAAAGCGCTTCACATTTAAAAACAATGCATTAATATAACACATTAAAAAGGGTAAAATCTGGAGATATGTTTTCTTTAAACCAAAATTAGAGTCTCAAAAGCCAGTTTGCATAGTGGCAGTCCAGCACTTAACATATTCAGTTATGTCAGAAACCTACACAATATTTGCTTACAACATAGCTTAAAGGGCATTTAGTTGACCAAAGATTATCCCTCACAAAGATACATGGAAATAATACTTCTACCACATATTTCAAAACAATTCCAAACAATTCAATCCAATTCAATTCAAATTCAATCCAATTCAAATCAATCCCAATTTGGTTATAATTGATAACCAAATAAATACTAAGGAGAAGACTAATGGCTCATATGTTTTAGCCACCAACAACTGGTGTAAGCTAGTTAAAATGAGGGAAAAAAAGATCCTAAATTTAATCAATTTTAGAAGAGTGACTACCAAACTTTGAAAAAATTAAAATCCTACTTGACAACTGACTCCCACAGCAATATTACTTTAACTGTCTCATCTACATCTCAAGTACATAAAGAAAACAACAGCATGATATTTGACAGTTGGACTTGATGATCTCAGAGATGTTTTCTACCTTAATAATGCTATACACTTAGAGAAAAAACAACTTCTAGTCCATAAAATTCTCATTAATATGCTTTTTTAGATTAAATCTATTGTGGATCAAAGCATTAATTTACAAGAGAAGAGTTTATCAGATTACATGTATGCATTCTAGTTACTGCTCATTACCATCCATCTTTGTGTTCTGTATGATCCAAATGGTTTACTATGCATCTTAAATTGAAAGTGTGAATTTGCTAGTGACAAGATTCTTGTTCCCACCCACCCCCCCACCCCCCCCAAAAAAAAGGATTTATGGATTTGCTAATTTACTTCACTGATAAATATGTGTCTGGGATACTGGGATATAACTTTGGAAAAGCTGTTGAGATCAGATTAATAATAAGCATAGTCTGCTGAATACAAGAGTGGAGACTTGCGTAGTAATTGAAATTAATTTAGATGACCCTAGGAAACCTTTTTTATTTTTCTAATTTAACAGAATAAATATACAAAAAAACAATTTAACTTTAATGTGTCAGTCTAAAAGATACAAAATTCTTTAACCAGAGCTTAGTTTATTCAAACTAAAGAAAATATCAAGAAAAATTCTCTTGGTTATCGCAATTAATCTGAGACTTCAAACCCCACCTTGCTGTCAATGGTGGTGTTTGGCCCATGCTGCCTATGATACAGGGTGTCCTTAAAAAAAACACTGCTCTCATTCTGTACGAAATCAAGAAATGAGCCATCACACTCAGCTTGCCAAAATGGGTCAGTTCCATTTCCATCATGTTACAGATGTGGAGTTTGAGGTGTCCCAATATATAACCCTTTCTTCCAACTTCCCTTAAAGGAATCTGATTACATTTCATTCAGACTTTACACTTTTGACAGGGTATAACTTGCTCTGTGCGTTACATCACATTCTCATGGTTTTATCTTCCTTTGATTTTCCTATTATCTGCATGAATACAAGATCTTTAGCTGTTCAGATTTTATCTGCTCAAGCAATTAATGCAGCATATTAATCACAATTGCTGCCTGGGTAGTAGGTATAAATTATCTACTCTGGAATGGAAATTACTTTTTAATATGAGAATGGAATCTTCATTTAACAGCATCTATTCACTCATTTTCATAACAGACAGCAAATCCTTTTGGAGATGGCTTATCTAGAGGCCAAAAGAATTGCAGCTCTCTTAGTTTTCATGGCTTTCTACAGTGCTCACTGCCCATCACATTGTGAGGGAGAGGCTGGGCCACTGCTCATTACTCCATTCATACTGCTCTAGCCAGACTGACCTTTTCCTCTTAATGAAAAAAAACAGGTAAAATCTAGTGTTCCCCCTGACAGCAAAGCCGAACTGGGAAATCTCCCTGATGTGACACAGCAAACTTCAAAACTGTTTCTCCTTCATCACCTGCACTGTGTGAGAGAAGAGCCACTATACAGTGTAGAGAGAGTGCATTTTAAACCCTTTGAGAATTCAGAAAGAGAAACATTGTACCAACTGGAAGTTACATCTTTGTAAATAATGGAAACTCCCAAGATGGTGGTACAATTTTCTATTGTAAAAATATAATGTAAAAAAATATAATATAATAATGTAAAAATATTGGGGTGGCATTATTGGTCAAGTCAAGCATGAGATTACTTTTAATTTGATCAGTTGTTATATTCTCTAGCAGTCCATATGCTGGGGTTCAACCCTTTATGTTTCTTGCCAGATATTCCTCATCTCCAAAGAACTAATATAAAGTAACCCAAAGGACTTGGTACAGAAAACCCGAAGCTTTAATTTATGTAAGAAAAGATTAAACAGATGGAAAAGGCCTTGCAGCCATGCAGGTCAGGGTCTTCTCTTCATGAACCTTTTATGTAACCTGATCTTGAACGCATCCTTGGCATATATTGATACCATTCACAGTTAATGATTTTCTGCCAAGATTAGCTAGTCCTTTTGTTTGTTTCTTCTAAAAAATACTCATAATTTGCAATAATAATGTACCACATCTGGCACCTTTTTCTAGCAGGAATGCTTAATTAAATTCCTCTAAGTTTAAACACTTCATGGATACAAGCAGTCTTAATAGGTCTTAATCTCCTACACTGTTCATTGTAGTCAACCAATTACAAATTCTAGGCCCAGCTATGGGCACTAAAAATAGCACTTGTCTAGTGCCATTTAAGGTTTTCCATTTATGATCCTTAAAAAATTAATGATTATTACATCTATTTAAAATATATTCCAAGTAACATGCACTACTCCTCAGTAGTGGGCACTGACAGAGCAGAGCTTAAAACACACAGGTAGTGTTTTTCAAGTACAGTGTATTATTATTCTAATGCACATCATCTGCCCCTTGCACTAAAGGAGCTTCTTATAATGTTATATAAAAATTTCATTATAAATAAAACTTTTTTTAAAAGCAAGCACCAAAATAAGTGGCAAGATTTATCCAACAATTAATTCTCTCTTCTCCCATCTACTAATGGTCAAGACGGTGCTCACTGTTCTGAAGTCAGAGCTAAAACTACTGAAGGCATCCATATCCCAGATCCACTGAAAACCAGGACACAAAGGTCCTACAGAGTTGCACTGGGTACTAAATGTTTTCCCATCTGATGTTTTGGGAGGATGCAAGTAAGGTTACCAGAGTAACACAAACATTCCTGTAAAGATGGGTCTGTTTCCTACTGTCTCTTCTGCTGTCATTAGACTTCAGGACTGATCCATAGTAAAAGGTTTTTACTGTCTGTTGGGCTGTGTTGTTTTGCTGCTGTTCTCCTCTGTCCCCCGACTCACAGATTTCTCACTTTCCCCAAGTTTACACTGGACCCCAATGCAAGCCAGTTTTGCTCCCTGGCTCTGGAAAGAGGGGTGGGAGTGACTCTTAACCATGCAACTTCCTGAGATTCCATTCAAACCTGTTCTCTACTAAAATATCCTTCCACTATGACAATACTTCTCAAGTACTACATAATTTTGTGAAAAGAAAAAAAAAACTAGCCTTTTATGGATAGACACTTGTGTTTGGTAAACATTCCCCATATAAATGCCTGTGTGCACAGATTATTAAAACATTTGTATGGCTGTCTATGTCCCAGTTTTAAAACCTGGGACTCTAATAGCTTTATAGGTCAGCTGAGAAAATCCTGCACGTCCTGCTCTACTTTAGCACTGTAGCCAAGAAGCAAGAACAAAGGGATACTGTTTCAATGATAGGGCTGATTAAGCAGACAAATGCTCATGTATTCTTTCATTTCTATGGCACAATAATCTCATTTCTGTATTTGTTCCAGTATCTTGGAAACATTCACTTAAGACAATAAGGCAATTTATTAAGCAACAGCCTTGACCCATAAAATAAAACATTTTCCCATGCATATTAACCAAAACTTTTCACTGAACACAGGACAGAATCCAAGATTACATACATCTTAATTCTTAACTATATCCAATAAAAGAAATAAATGAACGATCTCTTAGTCTCATTGAATTCTTTAATAAAATCCTCTTAACAAAAGCAAGTAAAGGCTTGGAAAACATATTTAGGTGCAATCAATCTGAGCAATTCTTCATTAGTGAGGTTTAGCATAATAGCATCAGCACTCAATTGAAGTGTTTTTTTCCTGTTGTTCTTTTAAACACCAAGTCTACACTCTTGGACACGTGTGCATGGTGGTAAAGGCAGTGAAGAGCAGAAGGACAGACAGCAGAATACAGCTTCCCTGCTCCTGTCAAAGGCTAATGCAACAACCAGGGTACCCAAGAGCTGGTTAGCAGGGCCTTAGCCCAAACAGGGCTTTTCAGGCCACCTGTAAGAGTTACAGAATTTACTTAAGATCCTCCAAAATTTCCAGTCAAGGCAAGGACATCAAACACACCAATGGACTAGAAACCTAAAATGGGGCTGTATATGTAAATGTGTATTTTTTTCAAATAGCCATCAGTTGGTCTAATGAAAAGAAATAACCTTTCTTAAAAAAATATTCCACCTCATGCTGAGCACAATGGCACATTCTAGACTTACCTGGAATCTTTATATACAAGAGTCTAGGAGCACAGAGATTGTATAGAAAAAGAGTTTATTGATGTTTATGCTGGTTTTAGCATTAGAAATTAGATTTAAGAAAGTAATATATCCTTAAATAGGGATTTCTTTGGCCTGGTAAGGTGAGCAGAACTTGCCTGTTACATATGTTCTGCTATCATACAAGGGAAAGACCTTCCCACTCATACATTAAGGTCCCAGTTTTTGTATGCTTCATTTAAACTTTAGTCAGCAAAACAGAAGGTTGAGGAAGTCGTTACTAGCCTTTCAAATGTGACACCTTCTATGAAGAATTGAAAACAGAGTCAAACATTTAGATGTGACAGGCTTTTCAAGGGGAAGCAAAAAATGGTGTCAGTGTGTTAAGGGTCAGAAATTTGCTTTCACTCTTTGACATTAGGCAATGTTGAACAATTTTTAAGAAACAGCATCTCAACAGACTTTGACTGAAGAATAACTTACACTTGTAAAGCCACAAAGATGACTGTGCTGCAGACAGAAACAACACCTCCCACTAATATGAGGGATGTTCACAGCCAGCTAACCACCTATCTAAGAACAATGTTTTATTTCAAAAGTGCATCTTCTGTGCCATGATGTAAAGATGTAAAAGTTCAAAACTTTTGACTGCAAAACCATACTAACTTGAATTAATAATGAAATCCATCATCCTTCCTTTTCTTTCTACCGCTATGCCTTCATCCTAGCATTTTAAACTAAGCTGCTTTCTTCTCATGTTTGCACTAACAATTTAATTAATTTCAATTAATACAACCCTAAAAAATTTAAAGCATCTTGACTGAAATTCTGAATTCACTTAAAATAACTGTTATTTTCTGCAGTGCTTTAATGGGCCAGGCTTTCATCATTCTGTCTTAACAGAGGTATTCAAGGTTGTCAAAATATTTTCTTTTCCCATTTAAATTTCTACTCCTCAGTATATCATTAAATGAAGATCCTGGATTATATGATTTCAGACTTCTGCTATGCATTAGATACATTATCTAGCTTGCAACATTAGACTAAAATAACTGTGCTAAGCTTGACAACACAGGTACAATAGATTTAATACAGGGAGTGGCAACAAATCCAGAGGCCCTAAGTAGTCCTTTCATGCAGCAAAAATATGATTTCAAACAGAAAATCCTGTAAAAGAATTTAATCCTTAGTTTACAGAACTTCTCATACAAGAATTTGGAAATTCCAGGTTTATGGTTCTATATTAAACCTTGTATTTAAAATGTGCAGATTCCTGAAGACAGGAATCATCAAGGCTGAAATCTTACCAACAATTGTAACCCCAGAGCACAAGAATTTGACTTTTTCCAGCATCAGTATCTTGAGAACCAAACCTTCACCAACATTATATTGCTTTTGCAAGGATTTTCAGTGACTGTCTTCTCAAAGACTCCTCTCCTCCCTCCCCCACCGAATCCTATATACCACATTTTCGTCAACAATTCTTTAATTCCCCACTTGTATCTCCAAGACTACTGCTGTATAAACCAGATTACCTACTAGCTAGCAGTAGAGCAGCTAACTTCCTTGGGAGCATAGAGTGATGATTGCATGAACGCAGAATAGAATGACAGTTCTATCTTCTTTCTCTTCTCTCAGTTCCTCCAGAACCTGGGGTTGCTCCAGCCTCAGGTGGTGTCATCTCAGGGCAAGGAATTAGGTCAGTGGGACAAGCACTTAGTTCTGGCATGGAAAGGGTGTTACAGTCTTGCTTTTTCCCTAATCCTAAATCTTTAGATGTTTGGAGACTGCAGAGGAACATTATGACAACTCCAACACCTCCAAGATTTAATAAATTGCTACTAATACTGCTACTTTTGTTTCAGCAACAGGCATGCAAATACCTCCCAAGGTCCAAGAGGTACCCTGGCAAGCTGTCAAGCTCTTCATGGAAACAATGGTAAGAAGAAAAATAGCCTTCCAGTGACAACACTTTAAAAGCATGAGGTATGTAAAGGGTGACAAACGGCAGCTTTGTAGCTTCAGGGCTACTTCCCACTACCAAATACCAAACTGCAGCAAGCAAAGGAAGTATGAAGATTTATTGCAAAAATCTCTCAAATCTCTCTTATACTGCAAAGTATTAGGCAGGTCTAACACAGAAATTGTTACTATTTCCTCCTATAATGATGACAGAATTAAGAACAGGCAAAAGTAGCCACTGTTTGGCAAAACAGTATTAACAAAGCTTTTCAAGAAACATGCACAGCTCTGCATTTCATAAAATCATATGAAAAAAATTACTGACAACAGCAAATAAGAACGCAGTACATATTCTTTGAAAGGGAAATATATTTTTTTCTAATTACAAATATTTTAATAAACCAGCTTTTCTGTACACAGTGGCACTCTTTGCAGGTTAACTCCACACTAACTAAAGAGGAACAGTGAGTTTGCTACCTGTTGTGTGCTCTCACTTGGCTTGTATCTTTAACTATTGTAACTTTTTTCACAGATCCGATATGTCAGCACCTTCAGAGCTAACATAAGGTGAGCAAAAGCCCTGCTATCTGGTAGACTGAGTTATAACAAGGAACATCTGTGAAGAATACTTTCTTGGACTGTTCCAATTCACAAGCCATGACAGTTGTTTCTAGAAGTTATCGAAGTTTTTGATACCTACTTTATTTCAGTCAATGGAGAGGAATGCACGTGAAGAAACCGCACCTCCCAAACAGTATGACTGGAGAAGTTTCTTTGTCCTTCCAGAGTGTTTTACTTTACAAGATCTTAACATGTCTGTTACTATGGTTTTCAGCCCAGCTACTTCTAGTAAGGCACTGACAATAACTCCGACGTAATTAAAAGCAACTCCATTGGATAATACATGAAATAAATTGGTGTGAAGGGAAATTTTGCTGTCAATCACAGTTATTGACATGAAGTCAACTTGTGAGGCAATCAGACCTGTCCTGAAAACCAGTCATTCTACTCAATCAGTGCTGTAATGTTGAAAGTTTCAGTTGATATTGCTGAAGTAATTATGCCTGAAGATCAAACTGATGGATCAGTTAAAACAACTCCTCTGCACCAGGAGTATGTATTTTGTTATGATAACAGGCACTTGGTTTTCAGCCAAAATCAACTTTTGGAAGCCAACTTTTTAGATTTCATAGTAAAAAGTGCAGATTTAAAGCTACTCATTACTGCACAGTGTAGTGAGGGTAACATGTTTACGGAACCAACTTACACAAGAAAATCTCCTGTCTTACATTACTAAGTAATCTTTCTTTTAAAAAAATCTAATTTTTTTTTTTTTTTTTGACTGAGTTCATGGCATATGTTGCTCAGGAAGATTAGAGAAACAACATGCTGCTGCAAAACTCATCTGTCTGGCAAAGGGCAAAGTCAGTGAGAAACTAGGGAAGAAAAATCCCACATGAGGTCCCATGGTTATCAACTGTTTGGAAGAACACAAAGCTGATAGGAAGCGAGAAACAGAAGGAAAAAAGGCATGGAACTAAAACTATGACCAGTACAGAAGATTTTTGGCCCACAAATCATTGATGACTCTTGAGGTACACGGGACTAAATGTAGACAGATATTTGAAGGTACCTCTTGCTCAAAAGTGGGTTTTTTATCACAGCTATTGCTATAGAGAATATTCTGAGTATTCTGAGCCTTCTGAGTATTTTTATATTATTTTTCATGCTCTAAAATAAGCCATATATGGTTAAGTCGTAGTACTAATCATGCAGCAGCAAATCTGCCAAGATATTAAACAAAATGGCAAAAACATCCAGTAATTCCCTTCATAACTGTTGCAAGGGGAGAGAGTCATGAGAATACAAAAAGTATTGGGTGACCATATGTGGAAGTTTACAGGTTAATTTACCAAGCAATCCAAATCGGGTTTAGTGCTTTTGTTTTCCTTTTCTTTCCTTTCCTTGTTTTTAATGTCCAGAATGTGTAAATTTGTCAAGTTAATTGCAGATGCCAAGTGACATCCCAGGTTCTCAGACAAATAATCCATTCATTGAATTAACAAAAAAAAAATTTACAGCATGCTTGTACTGGAGTTCCCTATTATCCTTAACTGACTTTATCTTCAGGACAATACCATTAAGTTGCGTCCTCACTTTACAGATAATGAAACAACACTTGGGATAGAATAAATTACACATAGCCAACTACATACAACCCTTGGGACTGAATCAGTATTTAAAGCCAAGTCTTTTGAGACCCAGCTTACCATCCTAAGAAATGAAACTTAGTCTGCCCCACATTACAGTATCTCCATTTTTTGCTGGTTTTACACCAGCAGAGACAGGTCAGACCCACAGCACTGTTCTCATTCTTCTGATTATTAAATTACTACACATCTCTCAGACTCTTCAGAGTTGACAATGGCCACCAGCTAATTTCCAGACTTAACATAATTGAGAAGCAAGAGTAATAGAGGAGTTAGAAAAAGGCAGGAACTAGATCACAGAACAGTTAACGTGTTAGTGCACAACAATCCTGCAGATGATATTTCTTGAGTTGATGTCAGCATCCCAAGCTTCCCAAAATACTTACTAATATAGCTTTAAAATGTTCTAATTAGGTGATCTAATGATCCTTTATATAACTTTACATTTCTTAGATTATTGTAGTCAAAAATGCTTTTTATTTTTTAATAAAAGAAGAAGCTTGTATAGTATTTTAGACATATTTTTCTATTTTAGAGAGCAAGAGGGAAAAAGAGCAGTAAATGATCCAGTACCTGCAATAACTAGATAAGAGAGCAACAATTAATCCTGGGTATTAAAATATGTTGTCTCTCAGAAAAAGTGTAAGAACAACTTTCATAATCAAAATTAAGAAAGTTTACCACATGCCAAAACAAGTTTACCACAAAATATCATCTGAATCCAATTACTCCTCGTGTTGTATAACATTTCCCAGGGCATGAACAAGGCTCCCTTCTTGGTGCAGCCTGAGTTTTTCTTTTCAGCATGCATAAATGAATATTTTCCAAACCACTCTAATTTAGTTTATTTTTCTAGTTTTTCCACAACCCCTTCCTCAAATCACAATCTCTCACAAACAAGAATGTGGACTCCTATACAGCAACCAAATGCTGACTGACTATGGATTTGTTCTTCTTAATTATTTCTCATGGATGCCTAAAAGCAGTCTCCCTGCTCCTGTGGCTCCATAGACAGGTGTGGAGGTATACAGGAACCTCCCCAGTACAATTTTCCTGAAGGGTTTTCAAACCTCTGGCTGATCCCACCTGTAATTTCTGGTTTACCAGATTTTCCACACAGGTCTTATTTTTTTTTTCCTCCTAACCCTCCCAAAACTTGAGACCAAAAGAGCCTCAGGCATCAGTCCAAGATTTCCAGAGGCCCCACAGCCTGGCTAGCACGCCAACAATCTGTGCATGCACAGTAGGGACATCTGATGCACTCAGAATGTGTGGGACTCACTGCATAGGCAATATGGAACACATATGCACATATTTCCATCCTAAATCCTACATAATACACTCCAGATATTTCCCTCTCTTTTATTCCTGCATGAGGTCAAATGGAGTTGTTGAAACTCTGACAGATCCCAGCATTCATTATAAATTCATTCCCTGATACACCAAATATTTTCCTGTGACATTTGCTTTCAAAGGCATTTTGGTATCTGATTAGACCTTTCACACATTTCCAGCTTCCATAACTGCATGGTAGTCTGGAAATAGAATGAGGTAACAGTGCAATACCCAGGCTTTGAATTACAGTTTCTCTGCACCTAAGTCTCATTTGGGCTGGTAAATGCAGTTACCACATGGCCATTTCTGACATTTCTGCCGACCTGTAATTTAGACAAGTGCAAAAAGAAATGGAGATTTCTCAGGTTTCCAGATTTATTTTTTCACTTTAAACAAGCCCATCTTTCTTTTGTTCAGGACTGTGTTTTAGCCTTGCTTAATGGGTGGCTGAATGACCCCTTTGAAGAATTTTTTTGTCAACAAAATCCAAACCATCTTAAATACAAGAAGCCATCTGATGCCATTTATCAAATATGCTATTGCTTTAATTAAGGCAAGTAGTAAAGAGAGGTAAGATAACATGCCTGTTTGATAGCACTGATAACTATACAAGCTGCAGCTTGATAAAAACAAGTCATAATTATGTTATTACCTTGATATGCTACAAGATGGCCCAGAATGAATCACACTGGAGACTGCCACTTGCTTTCTTAAAAAACTATGATGAAAGAGTTCTTACTATTTGCTTTACCTACTAAAACATTCTTTTCTAATCTGATGTTCTCAGAGTGAAAAAAACACTCTGCTTAATGTATCCTTTCAAGCTCAAAGTCAGCTTAATGTTTCCTTCATTTTACCACAGTCATTTCCTTTAGTTTCCCTAAAATTAAACAGCAGAAGTCTTTGCCCATACATGAAAAGAGCACTATAACTTGCCACTTATTTCATCAACCCTGTTTCTTAAGTATTTTAGGCATAAAGGCATTTTCTGTTGTGCTGGACTTTCTAGTTGTTCAGTAATTTTATTGAAGTTTCCATGATGGCAAGCAATTTGCATTTTTGCAACTTGGCTTCACCTGAAGCTTGTTTAAATTGCTTTTATTTACAGGTTTTATGTCTTTGCTAAAGTATTAAGACCTGATGAACACAGAAACACATTCTATTTTTGAATTTTGATGCTGAAAATGCAGAAAGCCTTCACAGGCTATAGTGAATTTAGTACAAATTCATATTGTGGTAATGGAATAGAGAATGAACTGCAGTTTCTACAACACCATTTTCCATTTTTGCATTCATTTGGTAAGTTAGTTACTTGTAACTATGGCAGCAGATATTATATGTGAAACTTCTATTAACAAATAGGGCTTAGATTACAAACATTCATAATTCAGGAAATGAAATATTACTCTCCACAAAACCCTAACCTTTTTATTACCTTTTTAACATGCAGAAAGCAAAAGCTATTTCTGTTTTTCAGCAATAGTATTTTCCTGATTGCTACATCTCTTTAAAACATGATGTTACATATATGATGACCAACTATCTGTTCTGCAAGAAAATGAAAGTAGAATATTCAATTAGTGTGAAGAGACAAACTAAATAAAGGAAAAATATCACTGAAAAATCACTCCTAAAATAATGAAATATGTTTACGTACTGCTTTGTGTAATATATAGCAGTTTCTAAACATTGTATTTACTCCAATTTTCCCTCAAAGTTAAACCCACAAAATGTAACTAAGATCAGGTCCAGAATTCAAAGACAAAAATCCCAAACAAGTCAAAAGTCGACTTCTAATTTCATTCTTTGATCATATGAGAATTATGTACATGTAAGAAAGCACACCTAAATGCACTATTACAAGAATAAAACCAACTTATACATTATAGTAGACAGTGTCTAGGATACTTTGAATAAACTGCTAATAATTAAATTATATGTGAAACAAAGATAAGGGAGAGTATTACACATAGAACACAAAAAATACATTTAAAGTAAAATCAAGACAAATTCAGTAAAAAACTAAGCAAACATCTGAATCATGTAGCAACTGTTGGACAATGTTAGGACATTGCAGAAGAGAAATTATGACAATGATTTCCTAGTACATTCAAACAAAAATATTTCTTACTATGACAAAACTGAAAGAAAAAACTCTGATTTTAGCCTTATCTTATTTGTATTTACTTATCAATAAAAATTATGTATTATTCAAAAGACACAGGAAAACAGCTATGGAAAACAAGTAGCTATACTAAATAAACTGGGTTTTTTTCATAATTTGCTCTATCTAATCACCTTTCTTTTAAATTATTGTTTCCAACTCAAGAGCAATTAAATGAGAATCTTAATTTCTGAGTTATTACTAAAAGCAATACATTAGACTTCCTGAGAATTATGTAATATTAAGAGATATTAAAGTTGTATTTCTTGCACAGAGATTTAAGAGAAAGTTTTAAGAGTTGCATCTGTTGCCAAAAACATCAGCATTCGAATTAAACTAACTAGCATGCTTCTTAGCTCATGAAAATGGCCTTTTTTTAAGTGCTCATAGTGCTAGAAGCAAAACACAAGTCTGGACTCAATTGCATGAACATCACCACTACTGTCATTTTGTAACTCACTTCTTCCCTTTGCTTTAAAGCTGCACATAGTTCAGTTCCATGCACTTTTTTTCTTTTCTCTTCAATGACATGCTCCTCTAATCCTTCAGTCAGCCTACAAATCTCAACTTGCAACTTTCCTTGTTTTCATTTCCATATGTCTTATTTTGCTGCCCAAACTGTGTTGAGTGCCCTCAGCACACACACTGCATGCTAGGTACTACTATGTAAGGTACTACTATGTAACCATTCACACCCCTGGGTCACCTGGGTGACTCACTGGTGTGATACAAGAAATGAAAGCCCCAGAAATAATAAACTACTAGCAAAACCAGATCTCTCCAAAGTACCACTGTCTTCTGAAGTTTCACAGGAACTTCTTTTCTGTATTTCAGTATAGACTAGAGATCCCTCAGGGCAAGACCCAAGTTATTTATGACATAATTAAACAAACAACAGCATTATACTAATTCATCCTTCAAAGAGATACCCTGAGATAGTGGTGCATATCACTCACCCAAATCTCCAAACAATATGTCATCTATCAAAACCAGGTAGCTGTCAGTTGAGGTAACTTCCCTGTACCACACACACACAAGTCACTCAGCAATCTGGTCCATTCACATCAGTGTTTTCCACTATGAACACAGGGTAATTTAAGCATCTAATTTATGTTAATTTATCTAATATATTTGAGGCAATTCCATTGGTATTTTCTTTAAAACACTTCAGCAAACACCAGCTTGGTAGTTAGCAGCCCAGTCTGCATAGTGGCAGATGTGAAGCAGGCCCTAAGAGTCTGCTCCTGCCACCATGGGATTGTGCCAGAACCCTGCAGGTAACAGGGGCATCACAAGGCTCCATCCCCAGCTCCCGCTGGAGCAGATCCCCTGGGATGCCTCTGTCTCAGCTGAGGCAGAGCTCCAGAGGGAGGGAACCATGCAGGAGTCAGTCTGCAGGGTGACACTGGCCTCACACTGAGAGACACCCTGGTTCGGGCACTGGCACATGAGCACAAGTAGCTGTGGGAGAAAGTGAGCAGACCATGGGACATCATGGAGAACAAACAGAACACAAACAGGGTCACTTCAGGGATGCTGAAAAGATTTCTAGTAGACTGGGCAGTAAACTATATGTGTCATTCCTCAGATCTGCTGCTGAGGAAGAAGGAAGAACTGGTTTGGGATATGATAATCATTGGCAGCCTTAGCTGTAACAACCATGAAACGGTGGAGAAACAAAGGCAAGAAGCAGAGGTAACCAGCATGGTCAGAAGCTGGAGAACCTGCTCCAGGAGAGGCTACCAAGGGACATGTGCTTGTTCAGACTGAAGAGGAATCTATGAGCAGCCCCCCCAATACCTAACCAGAGGTAACCATGATGATGGAGCTAGGCTCTTACAATGGCATACAACAGGAGAGCAAGAGATTATTGGCATAAACCAAAACGAAAAGTTGTAACTAGGTATAAAAAGAAAATTATTTGCTACAAGGATGATTTTGCAGTGGAACATGTTAACCAGAGTGTGAAATCTTTGTTCTTAGAGGTTTTCAAGTTAGACAAACCCCTTATCAGACCAGGCAGAATTCAAACCAGGCACTGGTTTGAACAGGAAGATGAACAAGAAGCCTCCCAGGGTCCCTTTTGACCTGACTCAATCTGTCTGCAATTAGTATTTTATTTTGGACCAGGTTTTTGGTTTTGAAATGGATCTGGTTTTCCTCACTTCTGGTACTTCAGTTTTTGCTGCAGAGTTCTCCTACAGTCCACAAAGTAAACTCCTGCACTGGAAGATTCCAAATGGCAGCGGAAAGCAATAAAGAAACGGGAAATGGAAGTCTACCTCAAAAAGTCATGTGTCCATTCATTCTCCAGATCTCTTGCTGTATATGGCAGCTGAATAAACAGGAGTTATTTGAAAAAAAAAACCAACACAGTGAGTCCTTAAAAGTGTTGGTTCACCCAAGAGAATACTCAAACTGAGATGCCAGTACAACATAGTACTTTTTAACTCTCCAAACAAAGGCCCACAGAGTATCTCCAAACACTTCTGCAACAGAAAAATGCCTGCCAAGAAAGTCACCTCTGTACTCATAGGAATGACTTAACACTATTAACAGAGGGTCACTGTTTTCTTTGCAGTTCAATATATGAGCCAACCATGCAGCCAGGATACCTCCCATGCACCTCACTGCTTTAATTCTCCAAACAGCTGGGCACCGAGGCTGATTGTGCTTCTGGAACTTACTAGAGTGGAAAGAGCCTGGCTACCAGAATTTCCTGAACATGGAGCTTCGTAAGGCATCAGGAGCAAATGATTTGCAGGTTATGCATAGCACAGGAGTCCAGCTTTCTGCTTATCAAGCCACACATTTCATAGAAGAATCTGGACATGTAACACCCTGTAAGAATGCCATAGATATTTCCCTTCCGAAGGTTTACAACATTACAAGATTTCTAAGCCAATATTAAGAAAACATATAAACTAATTATGGGGATATTTTTGTTTTAAAAACAAAAACTAGATATTTAAAATGTCTAGGTTATACTGAAAAATAAAAGCAAGGTCCTCAAGAAGTTTTAATCTTGATTAATCTTTTATAGATGGGATCATCTGCTACTACTTCAATGACAAAACCCCAAAACTAGCTGGTCAGCTGACCATCCTATCTATTATAAGGCTACTATCCTTACAGAACTTGCAGGCAAATGTCTTTCTTACAGGACAACTCACCAATGGCCTTTGTATAATGTCTGGCCCCAAGTAACAGCTCTGGAGCTCTGTACCAGAATGTCACCACAACTGGATCCAAGTCTGCCAATGGCTTCAAAGGCGAGTTAAACAATCTTGCAAAACCCATATCAGCTGGGGAATGAGGAGAAAAAATGAGATGAGTATTTAAATTTTAATACAAATAAATCAAAATTCAACAGTATTGTCAAAAACAATTACAATAACTGCTCAAAAACATTAAAAATTACAAATCAAAGTTTCTAACAAAACAAAAACTACTTACAACAATACTGGACCAAATTTTTCTAAGGCTAGATTCCATTTACTTCATTCCTAAGACTATGAAGGCTAACATCTGATGTGTTTTCATCATGGTATTGTAAAACTTTACATAACACAGATGCCTGTTCATTTTTCAGAAGCGTAACAGAAACTTGGTTAACTGAAGTCAACAGTAGTAGGTTTTTAATGTACATTTTCTCCTTTTACACATGCTTACAAAACTGAGTCCATGCTCACAAAACTGTGACTGCTATATATTTACCCAAAGTGCAAAAGTAAAATGACTACAGTGTAGATGGCTTTGCATCATTTTTCAAGGCACGCCTCCTACATGATTTGGAGGGAAGAACTCCAGAGTCAGCCAACATGCACTGTTGTGGAGGTGTATTTTAAAACTAAGCATTCATTCTATAGAACCCAAAAATTCTCCTTAGAATGAGAGCCTGGTAAGTAACACTAAGAACTGAAAGAGGACCAGTAAGAAATACTAGATGGGAAAGTACAAAATTTGGTGTACCGTCAAACACACACATTTTAAACCCAATTCAAATCTGAAACTTCTCTTTTATACACAAACTTGAGTATTGCCACATGATTTATTTAAAAAAGGTAGTATCCACATCACTAAAACTGAGAAGGTAATTAGATTTTGGACAAAGACCATCATAGCCACATGTGTTACTCACCTTAGCACCAAATAACTTTTGCATAACAAACCTTTGTATCTCTACAAACATGTGCAATAATGTTATTTGTATTTTTAAAAAACCAAACCCACACCAACAACAACCCCCCCAAAAAAAATAAAAAAAAAAACCAAACAACCAAAAACAAACAAACAAAACAGCACCAAAAACCCACACTCCACAATTTATAAGTTACAATGCTAACTAATCATAACAGAAATCAAAAGAACCCTGGTCATTACCAATGTTCTCTGTGCTTATTGCTTTTTTGTTTCATACAAATGCTTTTATGTCTTATCCAATACCCTTGGCAAGTTTAGAAATGTCTAATAATATGTTTAGAATTTCTTAAGTCTGTAAATTCAGTGAATGAGATTTAAAATTTAACTAGAGGTTGTAAATACATACACTCAAAAAAATAATGAAGATCTGTTTCTATCTTACACAGAACCTGCTTCTATCTTACACATTTTTTTATTATAGTAATCTCTTAGCTGCACAATTAAATTTTCTCAAAAAGTTTACCTATTTTGACTCTTCCTCTTTCAGGACCTTCCCCCATTACCAGAATGTTTGCTGGTTTCTGGAAAACAAAAGAAGAATTTTTAGCTGATCAGCCTTTAATGATTATTTTTGAGAATAATAACATTACATACATTTATTTTATAATGAAAACATTTCTAGAAATATCCTTAGAAGTCTAAAATTACCTTTGTCTTGCTGACATTTAGTTTTTATCTCTAGTTACCAATTTCACAATTAGAAAGTAGAAATATACTTTGACATTTCGCAGTAAGAAATGCCATCCATAATTAAATGTGCATTTCTATTGTTACTAGAATAATTATATCCACTGGAGAGATTTTCTTCTAGAGGAAAGTTTTGTATTAGGTTAACTTTTATGCTACACATCAATAATCTAGCAAGAACCACTTTTGCTGGTATAACTTATTTAAAGTGATGCCAAATCTCAGTATGCAAGTGCATGGTTGAGAGTCACTTTTGTTTTTATCCTATATAACTACAGTTTTAGAGCTGTGCTTGTTTTTAGTGTACAAATGATAAAAATCACATGGGCAAAAGCACTTTTTGTCCCACAAAGTTGATTTCATGCTATGAGAACTCTCTTGAAACAGGAGTATTCACACACAGCTACAACCCAAAAGCTTTTGACAGTGCAGACAGCAGCTTTACAAGTAGAACAAAACCTTTATAAGCATTTTTTGCAATCTATTTGTTTCGACCAGCTGTTTGTGAACACCACATAAAATCTGCACATGACATCGCAGCAATTGTTCTGCAATTAGGATCAAGGTTCCCTCAGACATCAATAGTCATTCCTTGGAAGCTTTTGCCCTATTGTATTAACAGCTGTAAAAAAGTAAACAAGACTGAAAACATTAAGTGATTTGAATGAAGAGATGCGTAACAAAGCTTCAAAGCAGAATTTTTGGAATGCTCATCTAAACAATAATTGTATTTAAATCCTTAATGTCTGCAGAGGGGTTTGCTCAAGCAGGATTTGTTCAAGAATCTGAAAAGATGTCCAGAAAACCGATGTCAGAATCTCACTTAAATTCTCAGTTCCTTGCTGCTATTTACCTGAAATGAGGCACTCAAACTAGAGTTACCAATTTAGCTCAAAATTACACATCTTTAGCTTTTTTGAAAAAGCAAGCAAACAAAGAAACAAACAAAAGCACTCTACCTCACACCTATGCTTCCTTCTTCCCCCAGGAAGCTGCTCTTCCCACCCCTCACCCAGTGTTAATATTGTTTCTTCCCTGGCTCCAACCACTGCCTCTCTTTCCAGATGCCTCTTTTATTCTCCTTTTTTAAATCTGTAATTCTCAACACCATTGCTGACTTTTAATTCCCCAACATATACTGGAACCATTCAAGAGGCAATATGCACTTCCCTCTTGGAAAACACAAACTATTTCAATTGACCTTGAGCAAACACTCACCAGCAAGTATAGAAGAGAGAAAGATGATGCTTGCTCTTAGCTAATATTTAATGATAATAAAATCAACACCTCAAGGCAATTGTTGAACTCTGGTTGCACATTTATGTATTACCCTGCACTGAATATTCCGGAGAACAGACTAATCACTTGCTGCATATTCAGTAACCAGGCAGCAAGAGATGAATGCAAGTTCACACTACATTTTACCTCTGTTAGGAATCATATGGATTCAATTGTCCTAACCAAGAGAGCAAAACTCCTGTTTTCTTGATTAAATTCTTCCTAAACTTTTGCCTAGCAACTTTGGTTCAGAGTATGATGAGCTTGCTGGATTGATACGCCAAAGCCAATGGTATGAGGTTCAACAGGGCAAAGTGTTGGGTTCTGCCCTTGGGTCACAACAATCCCATACAGTGCTGCAGGCTGGGGAAAAGTGGCTGGAAAGTTACAGCTGCAGTCACTGGAACAAGCTGCCCATGAAACTGGTGGAATCACCATCCCTGGGTGTGTTAAAAAAGTGAGAATTTGGCACTTGAGAGCATGGTTTAGTTCTACACATGATGGTGTGAGGTTGGACTTGATCTTAGAGGGATTTTTCAGTCTTACTGATTCTATGAATCAAAAATACCTCAATAGACCTTCACATTCAGGATTGGATTTTAAGCACTATAAAAATGCATTTATTTGTCAAGCGAAGCATGATGATAAAAATGTTATTACTGCACTGATGTATAGGTCAGGTTGTTTCTAATAAAAGAATGAAGTTGTAAGAAATAAACATTATAGTTCCAGAAGATTTACTAAGATAAAAATTAAAATCTAAGCAGAAAGGATTTTCAAAACATCTTACAAAAGCCATAGTTTCTCTCTGACAATTCAAAAACATTCTCCAAGCAGCAATTCCTTCATGGAAAAAAAGGCTCCCAACTATTTTATCTGCTGACAAAATCCACAATATTCACAGAATATTTCATGTTGGAAAGGACCTCTGGAGATAAAGTCTCAAAGCAGGGTTAATTACAGCAGACTGCTCAGGCCTGAGCCTAGCTGGATTTTAAACTTCTCCACAGATGGAGACTTCACAACCTCCCTCTGAAACTTCCAGTATCTGACCACTCGCACAGTAAAAAAGGTTTATTGATACACTGTATTTACATCTAGTGCCTCCTACATCTACTGCCATGGGATAGCACTGCAAGGAGTCTGGTTCTGTTTTCTTTACTCACACTCATTAGGCACACATACACATTGGTAAGACCCTACACAAGCCTTCTCTTCTTGAGACTAAATAGCCCCAGCACCCTCAGCCTCAGAAAGATTCCCCAAAGCCCTAGGAGACTTACTGGTCCCATAAATACAGGAAATACACTAGATTAGAATCTATGGAAGCAAGAGACTTGTCTATTTATGTATTTTTAAAGCCAGAATGTTTTGGAGAGATGCTGTTCTGACTAAAATTTAAATCTGTTCTAATACGTAATCCACTGAGGATCGAAACCCTGCTTAGGCAGCCAGCAAAGAAACAAACTGCTTTATAAACTTAGCAGATGTCATGTTCATTAGCTCTTGTGAATCCCTCTGAGAAAGTCAGGGGCAGGGCAAGGGAAACAGGGAAGGAATAACATGGGAAACAATTAAAAACTTATTTCTAAAAGAGCAAGGGCTTCTCCTGAGGCACCACCAACAATATGAAGACAGCATGGATTTCATGGATGGCAACCTGATGCCTACAGGATCCCCACTGTGTCAATAACATCCTACATTGTGGCACCTTCCTGCAAGGTGAGAAGTCTTGGTTCCAACCTGCTCCTTAAGTAACAAGAAGCCTACACCTTAACTTCTTATTTCCCACATGAGCAAATTAACTACTTGATTATCTACTAATCAGCACTTTCTTGAGTTCCTCTTGCTAATCAGAGCAGCTCTGGCTAAGAAAGGCTTTTCAATGTACATATGCTAAACCTGATGAGACCCATCTTCTTGAGATGCAACAGATGATATCCAGTTCCTCTGCCCATGAATTTTTATTTAATAAAAATAAACAGCTTCAGAGAAGCTTAAAATATAGGTCAAATACAGTTTTATGTAATAATGGCTTGAATATTGTAAAACTCTCCCCAGAGTCTTAACAAGGCACATACCATGGTGAGAGAAACACAACCCTCACAGAGCAATAGCGCTTGGCTAAACAAGCGGCACCAAGGAAGAGCAGCAGAACGTTATATGCTCAGGTATGGAGGAAAGATTTTGGTTTACTTCAAAGGGAGTAATTTGGCATCAGAGATCCTCAGGAAAATATCTTATGAAGGTTTCCATCATGAAGAGAAAGGACTACTAAAGGAGAATTCAAACAGCCTCTGCTTCTTGGAGAAGGTAGAACGTGTTAGTTCTACCTTAGTAACCGCTGAAAACGTAGCATTTAAATATCAAAACATTTTACTCCAAGATGGTCACTTAGCTGACAATAAAACTACAGTCTAGTATACTATAGTTACTGGACAGCTGCAAAAATTAGATTAAAAAGCAGGACTTAGAAGTCCCACATTTCATGTAAGTTCAGGCTATATGTAAGTCATAAGCACCAGTCTAGTTCTTGACATTCTAATGCTAGCCATTAGATGAAGAAAACAGGGTGTTAGCTGGAAGGAACCATCAAGAACCAAGCAGCAGCTGAAAGACTAAAAGCTGGCACATACTTAGAGTATATTATGTGTCTATTGAAGAGGACAGAATTTTAATAAAGAAAGTTTGAGAATCTGTGCTTAAAATCATTAACTAACTCCTCCAGAGTAAAGGGTGAGATGGCCCAGCAAGGAGTATACTTTTCTACCAGTTACATCCTAATTAGTACTCTGTTTTCTTCATATTCTCCCCCCTTGCTGAGAACACAAACACCAGCTGGGAAGCAAAGTGATGCTGCTGCATCTCCCCCTATCTAGTTGCTATAGGAACAACAGAAACAGTAAGAATTAGGAGTCTCACATTTAATATAAGCTATAAAATTGAACAGGCAAATTCCCGCTGAGAAATTCAGTTGAGGTTTGACTGTCTAAAAAATTTTGCAAAAAGAGCAAGGTCAACAACAACAAACAAGTAAAGCAAAAATCTGAAATATTTGCAAAAAGGGAGGAAGATGATGATTCTTTATGAGTCTTTACAATAGGTTCTTTACAAGTAATAAGCATGAATAATAACATTTACTTTTCTACATTGGTGGGGGAGAGAGAATAAAGCAATTAAAAAGATCTTGGTGGGAGAGAAATGAAAATGTTGGACTAACAAGTGTGTTTTCACAAATACTAGAAGCGTCATGACTGGGACTCATACAGACATCCAGCTGGAGATACACTTCTAATTTTCATATTTAGACAGTAAAACAGAAGAAAGGTTGAGAGAAAAGAAAATCTATGGTATTAAGATATAACAGCTCAAAACAGGAACAACCACCTAACAATAGATGGCAATACTTCAGGTTTAATGGCTGTTATCTCCTTAAGTACAGCAGTGACACAATTCATAAGAGATTTGGTGCAGAATTACAGTCCTGTGAGAAAATGTCCATAGGGATATACCACTTTCCATACACTATTCTTTATTATTTATATCCAACCAAATGTGTTTCCCTTTTGGAATGTGTCACTGGACAAAGAATAATCTCAAATTAGGAAGCTTCTATTGTAAAAGAGATTGCAAGCCTTACAGATAAAAGTTACTGACACTGCCTTGTGATGAGGTCTTTTCAAGTCTCCCTTATTTAAAAAAAAACAATTGTAAACAGTACAGTGTTGATACACAGAGATACTTTCATTTCACAAGCTAAAGGAGAGCTATAGTATTTTTGTCTCAGCTTTTAGCATGCTGCTTCCCAAACAACAAAGGTCCTGAGTGACATGGCAGTGTCCCACTCTGCAGGCACTACTCCAAAGACCACTGAGCCTCTCAGTTCAAGATTAAGAGGGAAATGCTGATTGTTCACTGAAATTTGTAAACAAAGCTTTTGTTCTTCTCATCTGTAAGGAAATGTAGGTATTTCCCTGCCTTAAACCAACACTGTTCAAACTTAGACTTTGTGCTCAGATCAATAAATTGGCATATAGGTATTAATGCTATTGCTAATAATTGAGCTAATTAAATTTAATTTAAAAATTAAAGGTTCTTTAAAGATTTTATTATACACTGCAAAATTCAAAATCATTACCACTTTATTTTAAAATACTTCCATATATTGAAATGAATGCAGGAAAATTGTTATCCCCACTACTCCTTTTAGAAAACAGTTCGGTCAACATTTTTCTGATTCTGAAGCACTAGAGAGAAGTATTCCATATAGAGTAAAGTATCTTCATATCTGCTTCTCTTTAGCCTTACGCACTACAAACTCATATGAGAGTCACTACTGTGATTACATAGGATCACGTTCAGCTTGGTTTTTAGCAGTTACCTTATCCTTACCTTTGGGTTACAAAAACCCAACCATATTTCATTACATTTTGGCCTACATTTGTAATCCATACAATTTTTTTCCACTGTTTCTCTATTTTGTTGAAATGATTGACCTTGAAAAGTAATATTATTAACAAATCCCATCAAGATATTTATAATTTCATTTGAATCAATAATGCAATAATACAGACATTATCAAATTATCCAAAGGCCAAACATAAAGCTGATTACTACATAACATGACCTAAACAGTCAGCAAAATCTCAAGGCAAACAAGATGCTTTGAAAGGGTAGATCATTCAACTGAACTCAAAACTTATTCAAATCTGAAAAGGAGCGAAAAAAATAGAGATAAACACATTAAGTAAATAAAAGACTGCACAGGAAGCAAAGAGTAGCACAGAATGCTCTTATCCCATCAAGCAGAGTGCTTGTGCCTCTGGGATAACAGATTTTAAAAGGAAAAAAAAAAAGTTATTGCACAGAAATAATTGAGGTCAGAGTAGAGAAATATATGTATGTATGCAGACACCAAGATCAGTGAAGGAGGAGGGGCAAGAGGTGCTCCAGTCTCTGGAGCCAACATTCTCCTGCAGCCTGTGGTACAGACCATGGTGAGACAGGATGCCTCCCTGAAGCCCATGATGACCCACAATGGAGCAGAGATCACCTGTAGCCTGTGGAGAAGCCCATGCTGGAGCAGATGGATGCCCAAAAGACAGCTGTGACACTGGACTTGCGATCTCATGGCGGACCCATGCTGGAGCAGCCTGTTCCTAAAGCGCTACACTTCATGGAAAGAAAATAAAGGAAAAAAAAAAAAAGGACCCATACTGGAGCAGTCTGTGAAGAACTGAAACTCGTGGGAAAGACTCCTTGAAGATGATCATGGAGGAGTGTTTCCCATGGGAGGGACACGGCAGTGGAGCAGAGGAAGGAAGTGCATGAGGAGGAAGCAGTGACAGAACCAACATGGGATTAACTCACTGCCAGCCCCATTCTCCATCTCTCTGTGCCACAGTGTGAGGAGGAGGTAGAGAATAGGGAATAAAGTTAATCCCAGGCAGGAGGGAAGGGCAGGGGAGAATGTGGTTTTAGAATTTGTTTTACTTCTCATTATCCAGCTCTGATTTTGACTGGGAACAAATTCACCTAATTTCCTTAAGTCTGATTTGCCTGTGATGGCAACTGATGAGTGATCGCGCCCTGTCCTTCTCTCACCCCAGCAGCCTTTTTTTTCTGTTTTCTCCTCCCCTATCCAGTTGAGGGGGCTTTGGTGGGCACCAGGCATTCAGCCCAGGTCAAACCACCATAAAATGGTACACGAAATTTTACGGCTAAGCATCACCAGACTGTGTCTTTAAAAAGTCCCCAAAATTCATTTTATTACCATTAGAGGAATATTAGAGACAAAAGAAACATTTAAAAATGCACGGTAACTTTTTATCTCCATTCTTGGTCCTTATAAAATAATTTTAAAACGAAACATGTACAGAACTGATGAAGAAACAGAAGCACGTGCCACTCTTTGAGAGAAAAAAAAAACACTTGCGGGATTCTGAGATACAGAAACTGCATATTCAGTCACAAACCATGCTGTCAAATTATCGTAGTGACTTATACATTTCACAGCAGCTGAACTGATATGGTCAAAATAGCCACTAAACTCCAGCTACCATGAATTCTAATAGCAACTACATTTGCAGAATTTACCTGAGAATGATGGCAAAACATTACTAACTAGGAGTAGGAATAAACCGTACAGAAGATAACCCGAAATATTTCTTTGGAATGCCTTAGGTAAAGATTTTGGTTAAACACACTCCTTGCTTGTATTCATTATGTGTTGAAAGGGGAAATGTGCTGTTTTCATATGGAAGCTAGTTAGCAAAGAAATCTTTTCATGTTTATATACTCTTATAAAATTTGGCACAAAAAGCAAAGGTAAGGGAAAGCAGAAAAAAACAAACTTGGGCCACAATGCAACCATGCATGTATTTAAAAAAAAAAGTCCATGAATTAAGCTTAAGGTGATCTAGCCTTCAACAAAAGAAAAAATGTCACTACACAAGCTTCATTACAGACAGATTTCAACAGCCCAAGAATCTGGATACTCATCTGGAGGATCAGACTCAAATCATACAATGCTTTGAGCTGGATAAGACCTCTGGATGTTAACTGGACATTTTGCAGCTCAAAATAGAGCCAAATTTGAAGCTTCATCAGATTGCTCAGTATCACGACGAAGAGAGCTGCAAGACTCCAACACTGGAGGTTACCAAGCTCTTCTGGTGGGCAACACCTGGCATTGTCTGACAAAAAAATTGTTTCCCATCACCTAATCAAAATGTCTCTTGTTAAAACACAGATCTGTCCCCACTCCTCCTTCTGCATTCCCCTTAAGAAGGCTTCACCTTTTCCACAATGCCCACAGTTCAAGTCCCCTCAAACCACTCATGCTGCCGAGTTGCAGTGGGAACACAGCTGACTCTCCCAGAGACATCTCTGTCACCCTGCTGTAACCAATTCTATTGCCCCTTTGGCTGAATGGCTCCAGAGACACACTTTTAACACCAGAAAAACATATCTGAGATGACAGCATCAGCCTGAAGTCCAGTCTCTAGAACACACTCACTACAGAAGTATTTTACCAAAGGGAAACACAGACTTTTCCACTCCGGTCTTCATTTTAACCAAATCACACATAATCACACACAGACGTACATTCTAATTAAGCTGATATTCCTTCAGTTACTCTCATATATAACCATCCTTAGCACAATGAAATCATTGTTCAGGTAGAATATTCATGACTCTGTTTAACTTGATTTTTCATAGGTCAGATGTTCTCTTGAGATGTAATTAAGCATATACCTCAACTAACATTAATTCTTTAAATTGCCCCCCCTCACTTCTATCTAGGCCTTCCCCAGAAATGGCCAGAATGTCCATGGTTCCTTATAAGAACACTCTGCTTCAAAATCCATTTGGAACAATGGTTTCTTAGGCGATTTCAAGAAAAAATATTTGATTTATAAACTCAAGGAGCTTTGGTCATTGTTGAAACAGTAAAAGACTATTCACGAACTCTGTTCCCTGGTTAACCAATGGATAATATAGCTGCACTTAGGTAATTGGAAAATTGACTGCAAACACAAGGGAATATTAAATAAGAGAAATCAACAGAATGGAATATAATTCTGGGCTGCATAAAAGTTCAGAAATGAAACAGTCTTCCTTTCACACAACATTTAATGTTTCTTATGACTGACAGGATGATAAACTAGTGCAAGACAAAAACGAAGACTCCAGACAACTCTGGATGCTGGGCATTGCTTTGATTAAAACAATCTTCACAATGTACCAGTGTACCAATAGCTACACCCCAGTCAATGGCAAAGCAATTTAAGTGAAAAAGAAAAGGATGAATAAAAGTCACATTAGGAGAATGCCAAAACATTTGACACAAATTAAATTTTATGTTGCTATGCAACATTATCCAAAGCATTCTGCTGTTACTAGTGCTGCAATAGCATACTTGAACTGAAAATATTACATGCAACCTTGAGAAGGACAAAGAAGGGGGAAGTCAGAAACAAAGAGAAAAATATGATCATAAATTTTCAATGGACAATAAAGCAAATGTTCCAATAATATGCTAAATTCACATTGTCCCTGGGATTTTCAACACATTGCAGTACACACTCAAGCAAAATTCCCATGAAGCTACCCAGCAACCATCTAGGGTCTTGTCTTTAGACCTTGCCTGGGCTCTTTGGGACCACCAAGCATAGCACAGGACAAGACAGACTGTCCAACCTTTCCTACCCTGTTTCTGAACAGTGAGATGTGCAGGTCCACCATGCAGGGGAACAGAAGAAAGACCCACCTCAGAATACTTTGGAAGAATGTTCTGCTTTTAATGTATTAACAAAAAAAAATTTAAAAAACACCCAAAAAACAGAAAGGATAAATTTTGTTCTATAAAAGCACAGTCAAACTCTTCCTCTGTTGGGCCTTGAAAATACATCCTAAATGCCCCAAGATGCTGTGGTCAAGCCAAGTATTTGCATCTCTGCCATCAAGTTCTCATTACACATGCTTCACATGTAATCTTTACTCAGAATTATAACCCAAAGGCAAATAAATTGAGAAGATATGTGCATGTGTGAAATGTTACAAACACTATTTTCTTCACCTTCTTAAAGGCAAAAGCCAGAAGACAGTAAGTCTGACATAGCACTAACATAAGAAAGCCTATGCCTGTACTAACATTCAGACTAGAATTGAAGAGAAGGGGGAAATGACGATGCAATTCTCACCTGTTCCTTGAATTACTTTGTTTCTGTTACAGCAGCATGAAAATTAGGTACCATAACTGGTAATTCTTTCAGTTGCAGCATTATATTCCACCACGGCCAAAACCTGGTATTTGTTTTATACAATATTCTGACAACTCCTCTTGATTTAGTAGGGTTATTAAGTCAGGAGGATGAAGCCTCCATCCAATCAAGCAATAAATGACTGAAAGTGAGATTGGCGACACCATCGTAAAACATTTTCTTAATTGCCTTTCACAAAGTATCTTTGGCAGTAAACCTCCAATATCTCCATTCCCCCAAGAGTCTGGCAGAGTCAAATAATTAACAAAGCTTTTCTGACTGCAATAAATAATATACTACCAAATGAATAGATATAAATGTAACCTATTTTCATTACAAACAAGCTTCTGCTTGGATAGCTTAGACTGATTGAATTAGGTTGAAATATTAAAAGCCCTTTAATGGAAATTTCAAAGAAGGAAAAGAATAGGGTAGCATGATTACCTGAAGTGGTTACTTCCATGCTGAGTGGGTCTTAAAAAGTCCCTTTTTGTCTGCATATGGACATGGGAATATAGCTGAAGGGACTCAGAACTATGGAATACATTTTTTTTTTTAACTGGAGTATAAGCTTGGCAAGATTTAGAAAAGCAATAAAAACATTACATTTTACAGGACTTTAACAATCAAAGGTTTACGTCTAATAATATATTTTTATTAGCTCTTGTCAGTTTATTACATACATAATTTCATAGCATCAAGCTACATTTTTTATCCATTTTCACATATGCTGTTCTTCTATGCTCATTTTCTCAAGGATAAAAAAGCGAAATCCCATCTCTTTTCCCCTCCTTCCTCCACGTTGAATCTGAAGACTAAAACTAACCCTTATCTACATGAGTAATTCAGATACCTGTCATACTATAGCATCAACTTTCTTCTCTGTTTGGAAACAATCTAGATCAGTGATTTAAAATGTAACCCAAATCCTCATACATAGTCTTTCTTGGAGCATCTTGTTAAAGCAAGCTCCCAAGTTCCATTATTTACAGGGCTAGGTTAAGTGTCCGTTTTTCCTCATGCAGATCAGTGTTCAGGTTTCAAGGAGAAATTTTATTACCCTAATACAAGCCTTATGCCTACAGCAATACTGACTGGGATTTAACAGTCCTCCAGACCTTAAAGTCTCAAACTCACCATCCAGTTACCATGTTTAGACAATTTACTCATGTATCTCTTGAGGCAGCACAACCCCGGGTGTCTTCCAGTGGGAAAACAGCAGCCACAGACCCCAAAGCAAGCAGGTAGAAAAAATACCACTGTTCAGCTGACACATGCATTACAAACAAAGCTAAATAAAACACAACCTTTGAAACCCATCCTAACAGAAACTTTCTTCCTAGTTTATCACCACCACCTGAGATTTATCGATCTCAACCCCGAAATTAAATCTCACTTCATCTCTCAGTTCTCAGCTTCCTGTGGGAGATCCTTAGGTTTACGAAGACTCTGATTTTTAAGAAGACAAGCATCAATGGCCAGCTTCTTCAGCAAGAGTTCAGACCCAGTCTTGTAACATAAAGTCAGAGAAGTCTTGTGCTCCTAGTTTTCTCTTGGAGGTTTTCTGAAGGTGCTCCTGAACAAGCAGCTATGAAGTCTTTTAAGTAACCAGTAAATGCAGCCAGGTGACGGCATGCTACAACTATATGTATATAATACTCATTTCCACTGTTATTCAAGAGAGCACTTGTTTCACAACATTAACCAGATTATAGGAGAGCAGAATCCCCACACCATCTCAAGAGCTGTCCTGTCTCTGCAGCCCACATCTCCATTGCTGTACTCCTTAAAGCAGGGTCCCTGGACCACTGCAGTGCTCACCCCTGAGCCAAAAACCTGCTCACATGTTCAAGGTACTCTGTCATGGCCGGGGCTGCAACAATTCCCTTGGATGAAAAGGCACTGATGAGATTTTATGAGGCCGTGAAACTCATAGGAGATACAGCAAAACATTTCTAGATATAATGCTATAGCAGTATTCAGTATTAGACTTCAATATTGGAAAGTTAGTAAAGTACCAACAAGATAGGGATGATTCTCTGAAATCTTTTTAGGGTCTTTTTTTGTAGAAGAAAAAGTCAGAAAGAGGTAACAAAGGTTATATTTGCAGATAGGTTCTTAAGTTATAGTATTCCTACTTGTTTTTTGAATCCTGAGATGTATTCCTTATCTGCCATTACTCCTACACACAGATGAGATTAAGAGATACCAAGTAGCACATCTGCATGTGTTTACATTCATGAGGTCTTGGTAATGATTCTCAATACAAATGCACTCAGTAAAATTTAGAGTAATAATGCATTCCCTTTTTTCTCATTTTATCAGTAAATACATAGGAAAGGAGCTTAATGTTCAGCTGGGATTCAAATTTTTTGAAATTTATGGCGTTCCTTTTGTAGTATAAGCTCCAATCATTACAAATCCAGTGTAACAAAAAAGGTCTAGATGGTCTAGATGTGCCTGAAGAATTGAAGACCTAGCCCTTAAATAAGCACTAATTCAGAATTATCAGCATCAAAACAATTTGAAAGCATCTCATCACAACAATTATTCTCATAAATTAAAGGTCATACGTGTTAAAGGTTTTCCAATGATTAAAATAATTTTCTAACAGGCCAGGCAGCAACAAGCACAAACCCTTTCAATACAGAATGTACTTTCCAAAATTACCATAAACAACTGAAAGGCACAGATCTGGAATACTGCTATTCCAAACATGAGTGAACACTGCCTACACCACAACCCAATTCAAGTATTGTATTGTTTGTTTATTCAGCCTTTCATGCACAAAGGGCACAGTATCTAAAGTACCAAAAAACAGCTCCTGCTTTGGAAAACTCGAGTCTGGGAAAGGCCAGTACAGCAACAAACACAGGAGAGAACAGAGAGCAGTGCACGTTGTGTAAGGAAGACACAGCAACTGCACCAACACAGCTCAGGGCTTTGGTTTCAGGGAGGAAGAGAACTTGCAGAACAGTAACCAGAGAGGTTCTTCCAAGCAAAGACTGACACATAAAACATTGACGCTGGGTGGAGCAAGGGACAGAGACCAAGGAAGATCTCTCCAGCCACAGGCATAGCTGGTGAAGGCTGTGAAAGGTGTATAAGAAACAGGGAAAAAAGGCTCTGAATACAGAGACTGAAAACCTGAAAATGGTTGAAGAAAAGGAAAACTATTTGAAGTTAAGATTTAATATGCCAATTAAAAAATTATGGAGACCACAAATTATTTTTAAGACTCTTGAGTATTTATCCCAGTTACTTAGCTACTGTATGTATAGTCCAAGATTGCTAAGTTTTCTTGCCTTGGAAAAGAAGAATATATTCCTCTCTCAGATGCCACTTTATTTACACAGCTTGATAAATATTTATATTTTAAAAAGTGTTATTGGAAATCAAACAGTTTCACTTCAAAGAATGACAGTTGTAATTTGTGTTTTAGTATCAACAGTCAGCCTAAGACAAGCTGGAGGCAAAGGCTTTAAGCAGTATGTACCCTGCCACCTTGGGCATGAGTATTTCTGCCTAACTGTTGATCCAGTTTCCAAGTTTTCATGGAGAAAAACACTTACTTATTCAGAAGAGTCTTTCCACAGAATACTTGCAGCCATTAATTTCAAACCAGGACCTCCAAAATTTTAAAATAAAGGTTCTGCAGATGCTGAGGCAAAGTATGCTGGATGTGAGCAAGGAAGGTTCCTAATTCCACAATACCATCATTTCAGGGCTGGTAACACTGCTCCCTTCTTTCAGTCTAAGAATCTCTCACTAGCAAGGAGATCGTGTTTGAGGGCCAAAAATTTCACAAGAGTTTAGACAAACCTGGTCTTGAACCTAAAAATTCTGGCCACAAAGAGCTCACATTGCACTTCCACGCTAGTGGGAAGTGCCAGGCCCCCTCATACATTTGCTTGAATAACCAAAAGCAGTAGGTTTTCAATGGTATACTTCTCCACAGCATAAATGAGTGAGATGCCACTTAAAAACTGTTCATCAACACATCCATTAAACAGTTACGTTACATTCTTAGTATTTGCTATGGGCGTTTTCACGTGCGGAGTTACATGTTTGGAGTAGCCTTAGATATTCATGCAGCTGGATGAACAAATTAGGCTAAATGAAAGCAGGAGCTGTCAGCACCTCCATCAACATGCAGGTAACTGCCATGGGCATGCTCTTATCATGTGGTATCTTGCAGTAGGCATTAAGGAACCTGCTCCTTTTCATGAAGGCATGAACATATCTTATATTTACCACACAATACCATTGGTGCTCACAGGCACGCAGAGCGGCTAAAGGGCTTTGAGTTCATACTCCCCATCTCAGCCACAATACTATCTCTTTCAAGAGAACATGCTTATACTCTGACCTGCAAGTCTCAGAGCAAGAGGTTCCTCGGAGTAGTGACTACACTTGTAACTTAAATGAAAACTGAGGTGCCAGCAGATCAGTGATGAAATCTCTCTAGATTAATAATGAGTTTATCCACTCAATACATATCCAGTGACCCAATATCTTAATTGTGTTTACAAAGCCAACAAAAGATTGAGATAATGACACTGTCAGATGCATGAGTATTCCATAATACTAATCCTAATACATAATCCTAAATTCCATTTAGGCTTCCATAATACATATGAAAGCTTTTCAGTCTTTAAATTTAAAATAACCTAGGTAGATAAAGAGTGCTTGTATTGAACGTACTTGATACAGTGACTTGAAGTGTTAATAAAAATGACTACAGTTTATTAAAAGCTGCACAGTATCTAAAGCAAAATGCTAATCTTCTGTCCTAAAAACATCTTGATTTATGAATGTAAACAGAAGACAAAAACATGTTTGAGGAAGCAGTGATGGCAACTAGGCCAGAATAAGTTACACAAGAAGCAAGTTGTTTCTTTATTTCCTTTCTTCAGAAGTGTACAAGAGCTTTATTAGGGGGAAAGAAAGTATATTAAATATATTTATATAGTGTAACATACTGCTACAACATGATATTTCAGATTCTTAAAATTTGTTTCTGTAGGATATTGAGACTCTTCATTTTTTATTTTACTACCTAATAAAAATGCAAAAGAAAACTATGTCAAGAGAACATTTCACGATCACATACATCAGGTGATTACGGCAAGGCATTATTAATCAGGCATTACTTGGCCTCATTAGTGCAAACCAAAAAGCATTTCTTGGCAGGATATTAACAGGTGATGCATAAATATTTTAGATAAGCCATCTTAAAACAAGATGTGAGAATCTGTTAACTACTTTTGAAGATTAGGCTCTTTCCAAATGACACATACAGCAAAGAACAAAGAAATCATTAAGTCACCTCAGAAAAATTTAACCTAACATATTAACATTTAAATAAAGTCTTGTTAATGTCTCTGAAGTTATTTGCAGCAGTCTTACAATAGTTGTATAGTGAGCATCAAGACCCCTCTTACACACTGAAGTTGCTGTGCTGTATCTAATACCGTGTGGAATGGCTAATTAGTTATTGACTTGGAATGCCTGCAGACAGTTTACAACACCAATTACTAAAAGTTTTTCAATCAATTGTCAATCAAGGCTGATTCTAGACTGAAGTCTGTGGTTGATCAACTTTCATGCAAGCTAGTTAATTATGATAAGGGATCAGCCTGACACCTCCAAAAAGCCTGTAGTCAGTAATACTCCTGATAATATAAATAACACAAACACTTCTGGAAAGTCTGGGTTTTTATTTTTCTTTTCAATTTTTATAGTGTACTGACAAAAAAGTTATTGCTGTTTAAAAAAAAAAAAAAGGTCTGCCAAACTCAAAATGGATAAACCTTCTTATTTTGTAAACTATTTTCCCAGTGATCTCCAAATGCTTTAGAAGAATTACATAAAAACTAGGACATATCAGAACTATAGATTGCAGCAATTCAAACATACATGATCATATTCACACAAAGTTACTAATGGAAGCTAAAAGAGATAGGGAAAGAAGATTTAATACATATCATTTTGAGTGGGAAAACACAGAAAAGCTGTCTTGGGAACAAAAGCCTTAGAAAAGACAGTCTCTATCTTTTTTGAGGCAGAACCACTACAGTACGGAGTGTTAGTGAACTCAAAATCTAGAAACTAAGTTTTCACAAGCCCATAAAGTTTTTGTATGAGCATAGTAGTTTTAATGAGAATCTAAGACAAAGGAGAATCACTCCACCTGGAATGTGTGAGCTCTTCCGACATGGGGGTCAAGTTATGAAACACAGCATTCTACCCACACCAGCCACAGAACTCAAAAGTTACAAAGGCCAAAGGGAGGAGCGATAATTAAGATTGTTAAGATGAGATGGAGGAGTATTTCAGGAAAGTTAAAGCTGAGTCAAGGTTATATGAGTAATGTTAAAGAAGTGGCAAAAGGCAGATCAACAGATATGGAATGTGGGCAGAGGAGAAGGAAGTTGGAAGCAAATGAAAGATTTGTGTCAAGAAAAAAAACCAGAATAGTTGTGAAGAAGGTTCTACGTGCCAAAAACAAAATCTCAAGTAGTTCAGAACTAATTATAATATTTTTCCACTCAACAATTATGTCCTATTAAAAAATGAAAAACAACCTGCGTAGACATGCAACGGCTGTGAGATACTGCCAATTCCTGAGAAACATTTTGTGATTCATGTCAAAAACATGAGCATGTTAAAGAGTGGCAGGTCAAGCTACCCTAATTTTTTTAATTTTTATTTTTTTAAAATTAAACAACTTCAAACACATACCACACTTTTAAAGTAAAACACAAGCATCCTTGCTACAGCAAATTTGCCTCAGTTTACTAGATAAAATAGCTACGTTTTCACTGCTCAGGTCTTCAGATTTACCTCACTGTTGATGTTGCCAATAAGTCTTTAGATATTATCACAAAAATCAAGTGCTTAAAATGCAAACAGATTCATTGTGGAAATTTTTATTTTCTTTTTTCAAACTGCATAAACAGGCTAGACACTCAAGTCCTGCTACTCAAAACCAGATGATGACTTTTGTAAAGTTTACTGTGTAACAAAATGCCTTTGAGAAAATCCCTGGCTTTCAGAACACAGTATCAGAGAACTTTATACTTCCTGTTACTCCATCCCATGTTTTGTATAGTCTACAACTCATCAGCTGAAATTCTTCTCTATAGTTGCAACATCAATTTTGAGAATAGTCACAAATTTAGGACCAGGATTAAAGTTTAGGGAAGCTTTACTGGAGGTAATAATAGTTTTGATAAAGATTTAATGGCTGCAATGTTTCTACTATGAAAAATCCCAAAGCTATCAACACATTTAACAACAATGTTAATAGAATGGAAAGAGACACTAACACCTTCAATTCTGAACAAAATCTTTCGTGATACTGAAGTACTTCTTGCATGTTGAAGCCTAAACTACACACACGGCAGGAGGACTGTACCCAAAAGGCTAAATTCTTCTACAAGCTCAGCATATGGGTACCAGTCAGAAAAACCCAGTAACATACTGTCATTATTATTCTGACATTTCAGTAACTTACATTTTAATGAAATTGCTCTCAGAAACAATGTAAAGCACTTGTAAATTAATGAAATAGTTGTCCAGTTTTAATGACAGTAAATAGGACAATTTTATCTCACCCTATTAAGGAGTAAGATATCAAAGCACTATGCATTTTCTGCAGCATAGAAATATGCAGGTAAGCAGACACTACAGAGGACCTAATGCAGAGTAAATCCACACCCTAGACTACCTTGCTGTAACTTGTTCATGTACTCATACCCTCTGCATTAGTTTAACATTTTTAACTAAATTAAAATTACTGAAATACTAAAAAAGGGTACCACATCATGTGCACCAAGAAAAGCAGCGGTATCATTTAAAATGTTGCTACCTCTAACAGCCCACCCATGCTGTCTTGGCTGGAAATAATCACCCAGGCAGCAGATGGCTGGAAAGGATGGGCTCCCTCCAGTCCACTTTTAGCACCTCAAAGGCAGCACTGGGACCATGGGCTGGGTCAGACACAGTGGAGAAGCACCCTCACACCACTGAGTGCATGGCACCCAGCATCGCCCCCAGTGCGCAGAAGGCTGGGCAGGGACGCCACTGCCTCGTACTGGCACAGCTGGACTGAGCACGGACCACTTTCAGAACAGCCACATAGGTATAGAATACCTATATAGAACATTCTATATTCTATATAGAATATTCTATAGAATATAGAATAGCCACTTTTCAGACCACTCAGAAGAGCCACAGAACAAGTTTAATGCAGTTTAGTTAATCTATTTCAAAACTTTATGCAGACCTTGAGTGTCCCCATGTACACCACCTGTGGGAGTGAGGAAGAGAGATTAGCATCTAGTATTTTTCCATTGAAGCAAAAAGTCCTGAAATGAGCAGGACTGTGGGGAACAGCACTTGAGCAAGCTACAAGTTACAAAAGAACAAAAAAAGGAATAGGAATACATACCCTTACAGAGAGGGGAAAAAATAATAATCAAAACTTCACATTGAAGAATGAAAAAAATAATCTTGAAATGAGACAAACAAGAAAACTGCTTGATGTAACATGTTTTCAAACTTATCAAACCGCCTGCAATATATACTCAGGCACTCTTATGGTACACAGAAGAGATCACATTTATGTCCCCTAAAAGGTTTACTGCTACTGGAAGCTCTTCCCGTCGCACTACAGAAGCTGGCACCAAAGAAGAGCAGCTCCTACCAGAGCAAGGAGATGCGCACAGAACAACAAACTTAAGTAACTCCTTCACCCTAGAAAAGAGCAACAGCATATACATTTGCTGACAGCAAAATTACTAAGAAGCTACTAAAAATGTATTATATTATCCAGTTATAACCAGAATTTCAAGCACACACCTTACCCAAAACCTAAATGGGTCTGCAATTCTATTTGGTTTAGCTATCAAGAATTCAAATTAATATTGACTTGGTAAACAGTTTTAGGGCTGAGACTGGGATTCACACAATGTCAAGAAACAAACCAAACTTTAAACATCTTATTTAAGAAATTGTATTTCAGCTGAGCTGCCAAATAGGTAATCATACTCACAGTTAAACTGCCACAAAAAAGTTTTCACAGTTTTCATTACACGTTAATATCAGTTCATTAAAATGTAACCTACTAGAGTTTGCATTTATTTCACAATTCTAATATTCATCATCCACAACTGCTACATCAAAAGTAACTACATGAAACACAAATCAAAGTAAAAATGTACAAGTGCATTTCATGGATTAGAGAAGAATGCAGAACAGAAGACACACCTGAAAAATCTTCTCTTTGGCAACAACTACAGTGTAAGACAAAATGGCTTGAGCAGCTGAAATCTCCCAAGAGGATTTTCAGGAATGCAAAATATTGGCTATGGAATTTTATTTTTCATGAGTTACATTTGAGAATGCCAGCTACACAGCTAACTTTACTGTGCTAAATTTTGGGATTTGGGCTCAATATTTGAACTAGCAAAACAAGCAGGAATAAAATACTAGTACAACCTGACTTCATGACTATTTTATCTGGTTAGGTAAAATACTTCAACCAAAAAAAACCAAAAAGCATCCTCAACACACCAGAATTGGTTAAGTATAAATAAACTAATAGAAAAGTAATCTCAGCCTATGTTCAAAGAATATTATACCAGTAGAAGCCAAAACGTCAGAGATGGAGGGCTAGCTTGAGGGTGGAAAGAAGGGATTCCAGGAAAATGTAAATAATTCAATATAAAGAACATTTTTCAGATACCACCAGCTAACTTAAATAGAATAAAAAACTTTCCACACAGTTTTCAACTACTTTACATAGTAGCACAGAAATGTTGCTGAACTGCTTGCAAGTGTTTCTACAAGCCGCCCAGAAGAAACCAGAAGGTTAATTGTGCTCTACCACTGAGGTCCTGAACAAAGTGGAATGGGGTCTGTCAAAACTACTGTCATTCACATGGGCTTTAGCTTCCAGAGGGCAGGACAACAACAGAGAAGAGCAGTTCAAAAAATCCTGTTAGTACTGAGGTTTGGTATTCAGAAAATTGTGTGTGTTTTGACTACTTGCACAACTACAAGCCTTTTTTGTCTTGTAATCTTTGCTGTTAAAATAGGTGACAGAATATTATAAATATTTTACCAGTGGTCCAGATATCCTGAAGGAACTGGTCCTGTATTAATTAAAATGTCTTGAAACTTTAATTCCAAGATGGTTTTATGTGAAATTCAGAATCCTCCCTAAAGATGAATCTGAAGGCCTAATGCACAGTCTCAGAGAGGACCACTTCACAGATTATGCCAAGTATTTCCTTCATTTTAACTGACATAACTGTGCTATTGGGTCTTAAGAGCTACCATAAGGTCAGTGATTTCTGAAGCAGTAACCAGAAAGCACGAAGGCTGGAGAAGACAGAGGTCCTGAGATACACCATCTAGGAAACACCAGCTGATCAGTCATTTTCTGCAGCAAAGCCAGTTTCTTTGATAAAGTTCACACATAGTAAAATGAGAAATAAACTAACATCCTTTGCTAGGCACTGCAGCTTCCTGGATCACTAATCAAAGATGCTTAATTTAAATGCAAGACAATCTGCAATGTTACTGCAACTGCTTAGTAGAGCAGCAATAACTACAGCATGTTTGCAAATGAAGAGAAATGCACAAGAGAAAGCACAAGATGGCAAGCAACATGGAGAAAAAACACCTTTTTAAATTTTTTTCTTGATTAAACATTGTTTACATTAGTTGTATTTAGTGATTGTAACATACTTTTCTTAGGCTTCACTAATTTCTATTACTATAAAACAACATGGTGCCAACCTCTGTAGCCTTATTCAGAAGATGTAATGAGTCCAAACAGAAATAATCCCATAAACGCACTTGTAGTCAATCCCATTATCCCAAGGGTACTTTCTCCAACAGAAGAAAAAAAAAAAGTAGTAATACTTTTACAAAAGAAAAACTAAAATAAGCTTCTAACATTTGTATTTTTATTTAGAAGGCAAAACACTGTTTGCTCACTCCAAATGGTCTGCTGCACCAGTAAGCTTAAATACATCACGTATTTACTAGAAACCTCCTTACAGCAGATGGTACCTAAACTGGGGTTACTAGAAAAGATAACGTTTTCAATCTGTTTATTCTGTATCAGGAAAAAAATTCTAGAATTATTTTAATACTTTTGTTTCCTTGTCGCCCTTTTTCCATCTCAGGAAAAGAGATAAGAAGTTCACAGGCCATATGTCATCTGTTGACTTTAGCAGTAAAATGCAGCAAAAAGAACATTAAATCAGTCCCTTTGTTTCTTCTGACCCAACTGAATTTATATCCAGCCAGGGTTTTATGAGTATAAGCTTGTTTCAGAACCTGAGGTAAAGCATTTCTCTTCAAGTGTAATTATTTTTATTAGTAAAAATTAATCTACAAACATCTTAATACTCTTGCCACAAACCAAAAGGTGTGCATTAGTCAGCCATGGAAAAACTGCTGTTTCCATGTACACAACACAGGTAACAGTCTGCACGTCTTCACATACCTTTTTAAATTATGTGAAGATTAGTTTTTACAACTGAAGGACAAAAGCAAAGTTCTGAGTAGTGAGAAATGCACCATTTTAAAGAGGTGTCCCTTAATATATGCTTAATACTTTTAATATATATGTATATGTATACGTTGATAAAACTCAGTTTGTTAATCAGCATGTAAAGTTTCTGGTTCATTTATCTATCTAGAAGCACATACAGATACACATATAGGCATCTACAAACTGTTCTTCACCAGTAAATAAAAAAAATATCTTCACTCTAACCACATGTAAAAGAGGAAAAATGTGTTGACCTTTCAGTTAGTAAATTCAAGTCATCTTCTAATGTCATCAATAGAGTCTTATTTCTTGAAGTATCTGGGTTTAGCTTGCATTTCCTTTCTTCTAGGAAATCTGCAAGCAGAGTATGATCATTCATATGGTTCTCTGACACTGTGGAAAGTGTCCTCCATCACAAAGAGATAATGCAGATGGAAAAATAAATGATTAGGAGGTCCAAACCCATACACAGCTTGGGAAGAATTCAAGTCAGGAGTGCATGTCCATACATATTCCTGCACCCTTCCCATGCACACACACACACACCCCCCATGACACAGAATGGTGGAGATTACAATTACAGTGGGTTTTAAAAGTTTAAAGAAACTGGTAGACAGATTGACTTGATATTTATTTATAGGAGTCATGTGTATGCTCAAATGGGTGCAACAGGGTCAAGAAGCTTTTCAAGCCAGTACAAAATTACTGGCAGAAGGCAGGACCCAACAGTTCTACATTCCTACACAGCAGCTGCCTGTCAAGAGAGGGATGTATGAACCTGTATCTAAATTTACTTTTGATATCAGCACATAAAAAATCCCATTTTAGAATTGCTAGTAAAAGGGGAGTTTTCCACACTCATCTATTTACATTTTATTTTTCAAACCCACAGTTTGCTTGCTTAGCAAAATGCAAGTGGAAAATTTAAAAGCCATTTCAGTTCTTCTGCTTTTTAGGTAACTTTTTTAACCATTTACTGGAAAATCTTGAGAGGGCACAGGGAGGAAGTCAGGGAAGTAGTTAAGTGATATAAACTAGTAACAGTAAGAACTTATTTATCAAAGACTTTGAAATGAAAGCAGAAGCAAAAAGTGAGTATCCACATAACATAATTTTAAGTTTACTGGTGCCTTCATACAACATGAAATTATTTTTATTTTTAGAAAAGGAACATCAAATGACAAAAATAAGTCACCTACATAAGCCATTCATACTATACCAATTTCATAGCACATTAAGCAGTGAGCTACAAAATAGACCCATAAATAGGTAACAGATTGGGAAACAGAGGCAAAGACAAGTTAAGTGAGTTGTGTAATGTGGGAGCAAAGTTTTAGAGCAGAGTCCAGGTACAGGTCCATGCTAAGAGACTCCATATTTACATATTGGCTAGAAAATTATTACTATAAGAAAATGACATGGGGCTTTCCCTAAACTAAAAATCTATCAGTCAACTAAAAACCTGAAAACTGTTAGAACTTTACTGAATTTAATATAACTGAATAACTGGAAATTTACCAAAATGTTGCTATTCTATACAAACATTGTGATGGGTCATCTAAAATACTTATTCTGAATAAATAAAAATATTTCTTAAAAACTTAAAAAGTTGTCAGAGTTGGAGGATGAAAACCTACTTAGTTCAATCATTTCTGAACAGGCTGTGCTTTTATGGAGACAGAAGTAGCAGACTCTGACAGAAAATTATCTGTCTGACCCCTTCAGCTTGGGCTTTCCCTTTCTGCTTAACTTCTGACGGAAGAAAACCCAGATTCCAGATGGCTGCAGTTTCTAAAAAACCCTGAGAGACAACAATACTGCACTGCCCACTCTGCACAGTTCCACAAGAGATGCAAAGCAGGACCACTGCAGAAGACAGCTTGCCCTGAGTGCAATCACAGCCAGCTGGAGCTAGACACCACACTGGCATCTCTTGGCTCTGCTCAAAATTTATCCTTGGAAAGATACTGGGCTTTCTATTACTACACCAGGTGGGTATCCAGGGGCCTTGTTAAGATGCCTGAATCTGAGAGCTCACACATCTGATCTAAAGGCTGCATATACACATTTACTATACAGACAGATATGCAGAGTCAAAATTATGTCAATCTCAATTGTCTATGTCCTTCCACCAAAAACGCCCAGGTTAGCTCTCCATATATTCTGAACGGGGGAGAAGCATAGATCCTCCATAATCTACTCCATAAAGGAATAGAAACTGCTTAGCTTAAGCACACGACGAAAATAGCTTCTACCAATACAGATGCCATAGTGAAACAAACTGAAGAACACAGATATTATTTTCTCCTTCTTTAAGAGACAAGGAGATGGTATTTAAAAAGCTGGATATAGGAAATCAGTAGCAAAGTCTTTACCACAACTGGATTCCTCCACCCTCTCCTTAGTGAATTAGTGAACTCAGGCTGATTTGGAAAGAACAGGTTACTGAGAAAACCCCACATGAACACAGATGTGCCCAGATTAATGTTTATATAATAAAAACACTTAAGTAACTTGGCTCACTTGACGAAGTTACTTTGCATGATCATCACAAGCAAGTTTTCTATTTCAGAATCCTCAGAGCAACAATTTAACTCCCTGGGGAAGAAGAAATCTGTATTTCTCTGGTGAGTCTGATTTCCGACATTCACTTTTCAACCAGTTATTTTAATATTAAGCAGTATTCTAAAGAAATGCTCAAAGACGTAAGTGGAATCTTAAATTAATTTCTCCATATGGATTCTGTGCACTTCAAACATCTCACAGATAACACCTCCCTTCAGGAAAATACATTCTGTTACAAATAGAAATTGCTTTTATCAGGTTCTAAAGGATATGGTCTCTATCTGCTTTTGACCTTAAGCAACTAAAATCTAGAGGGATTATTAGCACAACAAAGTGCCCAAATCCTTTCAGTTGCTAAGATGAATAGACATTGCAAACACTATATGGAAGATGTCCATTTTTTGACATCTCAGCAAACTAAGACCTCTGCTGAACATTCCTGTATAATCTAAATATTTCCCTTCTAGAAGAGGAAGGGACAAAGATCTCAGAGCACTCTGAAATAGTGTCCTTCAAATGCTGCATCTTCTAACTTGCTCTTAACTCAAGGTATGGAGCACTGGTTAGACCCTACAGCCCACAGTATATATAGAGCATTTTAAAAAGCCAAAAGCTTAGTACTCAAATGTTTTTTCTCCAATATCTACCTCTGTTAACCTCTTGTTCATAACAAAATGCTCCAGCAGCTAGCAAAGCCAGCAAATCCTCCCTCCTTTCATGCATGGCTTTCAGGAATGCTGCTATGTTGAAAAGGCAAAATTATCACTGCCCAACAGCACGCAATTCAACAGCAAAATCCCACTCAAAATGGGCTCACAGGAGAACAAATTTTGATGGATTTTCACAGACTTAGGTCAACTCCAAGGTGTATGAAGTGACACAATGCTATTCAAATATATCAGTAACCCAGTGTTCCTGTCCCATAGTCTATACCTGTTTGAATCTTGCCATAAAGGCTGAATGTTTTTAACTGGAAGAAATTAATAGCTTAGCTAAAAAAAATACGTAATAAGTCATTAAGCACTTTTCAGCTACCCTCAGGATACAAAACCCAAACTCAAGATAACCCAAATGCTACAAAAAATTGAAATATACACAACACTAAATTAGTTTCCCATTTCTAGAAGCACGAGCTTGCACTGTCTATTTGGTGTTTGCCTCAATTTGAGCACTTTCCTAAAACTGGACTTTTGCTGGCAGTCTTAAGCTGCTGTAAGTCTTGCAATACAAAGTTATATTGATTTCATCTTTTAAGAACACTTGCACTCCCTCCTAAGAATCAAAATAGTGCATTTTAACAATGAAACCACCAGATCTAATGACAGGTGATGCTGGAACGGCCTCTGTTGAGCCTTCTGCCACCACCTCCTGCCCCACGCTGCCTCTGCACCAGCTCCTGCAGCTAAGCTCTTAGTGCCAGCTAAGCTCCCAGTGAGGTCTCTTTGGGACCCAACCCTGCAGAAAACAAGCTTTGCAGGTGAAAAGCTTTCTGTGGGTTTAACTCCCTGAATGAGCTCACCATGAGCCAGGTGAGTGTCCCCTGCCAGGCTGTTATCATGGGTGCTGCTGCCCGGCAGCGGTGAGGAGGGGAACGAGACCGTCTGCTTGTGCCAACAGCCATCCATTAGCTCAGCCCAAGGAAAGGACATGGAATTCGAGTTGGCAAGTTCACATTGTTTACCACTTTTATTATCCTGTCATGCACTTGCTGGCCACTGCTGATCTTAAAAATTATTTAACTAAAAATATCTTAGTAATTCTAAGGTTTTTAAGTTATGAATATAGTATTCTAGCTTCTTTAAAAACCTCTTTGATTTAAGGCAGTAGTAAATTACGATTTAAACAATGTTCTTCAAATACCTCTAAGCAAATACTTAACGTCCCAGGTTTCTGTTTCTCCACAACAACATTTGTTAAATAAATTACAGAGGTCATTTCCATGGCTCAGGAGAATTTGACTAATATTATGATAAATATTCTTGGAGAATCTAATTTTATTTTTATAAGCAATTAAATAAGAATAACATGACTTTTATGGATGTCACCATCTTTGGTCTACATCCAAATACAGGTTAAAAATAGTAAGGACAGAGTTATATTAAACCAGGAAAGTACAAGGTGTTTTGATGCAATATTTGGTTTACATAAAATAGAAAAATACTTTTTCTAGCAGCTGTAAATTCAAACACCTAAGAGAAAATCACCAGAAAAACTGCTCCCCCATCTTATGAAGACACTGAAGAGCTGGTATTTATGTATTATGCAAGAAACTGATTCACGTGAAATTGTGCCTGAGATATCATTTTTAGTAGCAAAAAGTCACAAGCATGAGCACAGTAATAAAATTACAGAGAGAAAAAAAAATTTTGGTTAATCCAGGATTTAAATTGGTTACTAGTTATATTAACCTCTAATTTCAAGTGCAGACACAAGAATACATCCAAAATAACATCAGGTTTTTTCCTTACTATGCTCAAGATAGAACTATTTGACATACTTGAATTCTTTAGAAATCCAGAAAAAAAAATTAAAAAGGCAAAGTATTCTGATTACACCTTTAAGTCACTACTGTATCAAAGCAATTTTTTAATGGTTTCCTTTGTCTTACTGAGGCATCCCAGAATCCATCAGTTTACATTTATTTGTGGACCAAGAACAAACTAAGATTTGACAAGTTACTGTTCTTCTCCCTTCTCAATTATGCAAACATCATTCAAGCACTATCATTCCAGAACCAAAAAATACAGTCATCTTTTCACAACAGCAACCATCATCTCCCAGCATTCCAAAAGAAAAGACAAAGACATTAGACAACAGATTTGCAGCAACTCATCAGCAACAGATAAGACCTGTAAAGTAGCAGCACTAGTCATGCAAAACACCTGGTGCTGCAGGCTGGAAATAACACCACCAGCAAGAAAATTCTTGAGGGTATTTGTTGGTTATCTTAGATGCCATCTTGTATTTCCTATCAAAAGATAGAGTTTGTGTATGTATTTAAATATATATATATATATACACACATGTATATAATGCATGTATTATATATATATGTATTATATTTAAGTGTATATATAATTAACAGTTCCATGAACAGCTATGTCTCCCTTAAACAGAGCTGGATATAGACTTTTCAGGTGTTACTTCTCAAGCTGTAGCTAATTACAGCTGAGCACTCTGCCAAAGCAGCAGCTGACTCTTTAGGAAAGTAGTAATTGTAACGTGAAAATCAGAGTTGTACATGCTTCCTGTTTTTTGGTCATGGCCACTATTCCAAAGGCAAACCACACCCCCCACCCCTCCTCAAAATATACTAACATCTGGAATTCAACAGAAAAACCAACAATAAACAACCAAGGAACAAAGTAAAAAAATGATCCATAACAAAAACTGAAACCTGCACTGGTACTGTTGTTAGGTATTAGAACAAAAATTAAATAAAATTCAGTTCAGAAAATGTTTGTGGCTTATATTCCAGGCCTGCCTTACTTTATACTTGTCTATTAAAAAATTTGCTCTACAACCAAAAATTAATCAAAGTCCCTACTTACTATTAAAAACTCAACAACAATCTATGTCTCACAAAACTTAATTAGTGACTAAGTTTCTGCAGCCCTATTTTGACATCCTGGGGCAACTACGAAAAATAACCAAATAAAAGTAGTGACTTTATACACAGATTACCATACCTAAGAGTTGTTTGGCATATTAACCATCACACTGTTTCATGCTAAACATTCTAGTTAGAATGCAAGTGGCAGCACACCTGTATTAGTATTCTTTTGGTAAACCATGGTAGCACTTCACGTAACTAAAAGGAGCGATGGAAAACTTTAAGGGGAAAAGGGGAGCTAAGACAAGGCAACTGGCTGCCCTTGTAATCTGCAATCAACTTCAAGAGCTACTTCAGGTCATGAGAAATTTCAAAATGATAACTCTTTTATAGTTCTCTTCCCACGGTCCAAAAAAATACCACATGGAAAAGAAATACTCCATGAAAAAAGTACTCTTTCACTAGCTTTTATGCTAACTTGCACGTAATCCAAACAATGTAAAAGAGTATCAATCACTTTCCTATTTAGATGCCTTTTCAAAGTCATGCGAAAAGTCGTAAGAATGCTCAAACAACATATATCAGCTGTCTCACGTACTGTTTTTGGATACTGGTATCTGCAATCCCTTTACCGGATCTGGCATCATTGTCCAAGCTCATATGACTCAGACAAAAACAATGTGAAAGCGTAGTTTGTTTTCATGTTTAAAGTCACAACTGGTCTCCTGCAACAATAACAGGAAGAGCTGTAGGGATCGATACGCAAGATTACGAATAGGAGCTTTTCTTGTCCTACCCAACAACACGCACGTGGAACTTTCTTAGCCAGGTGTGGCATGCCACACTTACCAGATCTCTGTGAAGCACCCAGTTTGCATGGAGGTAATGGATTCCGTCGAGGATCTGGTAGAGTAGGGATTTAACCATAGATCTTGGCAACTGCATGGGCTTTTTATTTGCTTTTGAGGCACGGTGAAACTTGATAATATGCTAGAAATAAAACAAGTAGAAACATGAAGAAAGTTAGGTGATAGGTGAGAAGGTTGGGTGTTTTAGGGTATTTTAACTACTAACACTAAATAATGGAATGAAATACAAAGTTTGTTGAACTTTGGAATTAAAGTAATAGTGATGCATCCACAATTCTCTTAAATTGTTTTTATTCTCTGAGTTGCTTCAAAGAACAGCTGTGAAATTTTTGTGAATATCTAAATACTGGTTACTTACCTCCAGTAAAGGGCCTTAGACATTCTTCTTCCTCCCTCCTCCCCATGTGGCATCCTCTTACCCTTGGCAGCTAGAGCAGAATCAGGAGTATCTACTAGTAGTAGGGCCACACTCTAAGCTTTCATAGAGACTTTCCCTCCTCTTCAAAAACACCCAGGCTAGCATACTTGCATTACTACTATTACTACTATTACCCCCAAAACCAGAATCCCAGTAGACAGACTAAATAAATATTTTTATACATATTTGAAGGGGGGAAGGTATAACTTCAAAAACCCCACACCACAACATTTGGGTGAGATCATGTTCAGGCACCTAAAAGTGGTGGTGTTCATGCTTTCAAGTTACGGCTGCATACTTCACTGATGATGACAAGCTGGTGGCTCTTGGATTACAGAAGTCAATCTGCCCACTAGAGGACAAACACACCCTGAAAACATAGAATGCAGTAAAGGACCCCAGTACTAGTTGAAAGAATGAAAAAAACTATCGAAAGATTGGTGAGAGATCACGAAATAGTCAAAACAATTAATTCTAAGATCAATGTGGAGACAATGGGTTTGGTTTTGCTACACTGTACAAGAAATTAACTGGAGTCAGGCCATTCTACCTTTCCAATCCTCAGACAAGGTGGGGCTATGTAAGGCACAAATACAATCTTAATACATGTTCATTCAGATGGAAAAAAAAAATCTTTTTGAAGGCAATTCAATTAAGTACCTCAAAAAACAAAACAGTTTTCAATTATGTGTCTTTTGAAAGGCAGAAATGGTAAAGGCAGTTTGCATTTTTACTGACAACAAATCAAAATGCTAGAGTAGGACTATTAATTATCCAATTTTTTTAATAGGATTTGTCTAGCTAAAGATCTTCTCCCTTCCCAGGTTAAAGAGGTAGCCAAAGGTTGTGCTTTTATCAGACCACTGCTCCACCATCCCCACTCCCCACCCAGTTTGTCACTAGAGCTCCCAATGAAAATGGTAATGAGTTAATGTTTACTCATGGTAAATGCTACTTCTTGCTGTCACCAGTACTTTAGCCACTATCAAACTGTACTTAGCAAAAGTGTAAACAATAGTGTTTAAAAAGAAATAAGGAAGGCAGAACACACCAAATAAATTAAAACAGCCTGCTCACTCCCTATCAACAATGTTCCCACAGAACCTTCCACTACTCAATGTACAGTATTTATAGCTTTGTACTAAAAGCAGTAGAAATTTACAGGATTGTCAGCTTTTAATATACTCATAAGGATCAATAGACAAGACAAGCTCTTAGTATCTGATCTTTTAGTTGTGTAATCACTCTGGAAACTGCAGTTAAATGCTTTAAGGGATTATTTCCTTAGAAAATTTTTTCTTGTGATGTCACAAGAAGACTGTCTCAGCTAGGAGTCCCTAGTACTACACAATGCTCACCAGACAGTGACCTTCATGTGTAATCACAATATGATTTATAAAGCAGTAATGATACCATAAACTCACAAATTAGTACATTTATTAATATAGGAGATGAAAAAAAAATACAGAGCAACCAACAGGCAAAGGTCATACACAGAGGCCCATAAATCCAGTCCAGTCCTTTTATAAGGTGTATGTAATCACTAGAAGGGATTTTTACACCTATCTAAAAACCAACTACTACCTACACAAAACATTACTCCTTAGGCACAGAGAAAATGAAGGAGTCTCATGAGGCAGAACGGGACACAACCACAGATGTGTTGAGGAGGAACAACACATGTGGCTCTGCCTCAGCTGCTACATCTGGTACCTCTGGAGGTCGGGAGTGAGACAGCACCAGGTTGATGCCATCGGATTTCTGTCCCTGCCCTCCCATGTGTCTCCCAGTTAGAAAGGCTAAGGAAACAAGCTCCTTTCTTGAAAGGGTTATTGAATTGCAGAAGCAAATTCGAACAGATAGTTTTGCTCGAAGCAAGCAATATCACCACTAGGTAAAATCCAATTTCCTGCAAAAGCAAATAAAACCTGTTGTTGCCAGCTTACTCTATGGAACTTTATATCCAAAAGATTGCAACCATCACAGTTTAGAGAACTGAACAAAAGCTAAAAATATACTGCAGGGCCAAGTAGTATAGAGAGCTGAAAAGCTAGATTTGCCCCGTGACGTTGGAATGAATGCACAGTGCTTGTGACCAAGCCCTATACTGAAAAGTTTTATAAAAAATAGTAGTTAATCCAATTTCTTGCAAGCAACTAGCCATATGAAGAAAGAACAACACACCTAGCATACACTAAACAGCAATTTTAATGGCCATGTCCATCTAAGAAATAGAAGAGCAAACAGGTGCTGTTGCTGAACAATATCTCTTCCACCAGAAGCAGCAAGCCTAAACTCTTTTATTACTTCATATTTTCAAAAATACATCTATATGGCCCTACTACTGTTTTGGGAAATTATACCTCAAATTAAATAAGCAAAAATATAGGTAAGAGCATCAAATCAGAAAACAATGGGACAAAAGTTTTGGTGACCCTGCAGATCAGGTGTACAGTGAGCTTCAAAGCAAAGGATGCCACAGCAGTACAACAATGCTAAAGGAACTTTTAACTTGAACAATTATGCTGACTTCAGCTATGGCAGGGAGATGTCCTCCTTCCACGTCCAAATATTCCATATTTAAGAGTCTAATTGCAAGACCTCAGGTGTAGAAATGGGCACAGATACTGACACAAATTAGGATATTCTTTACACATAAGTGCACTCTGCATGTAGAGGAGGCACAGCCTCACTACCTGAAGAGTCCCAAAGCGCAGCTTCAAGTACAGCATGTAACAGCCAGAACCTTAGACCTAATAAAGGCATGGAATAATTTACAGGAATTACAGCCTGCATTTCCCATTTCCCAGAAAATTAACCTAACCACTAGGCTTCAAAATTACACTTCTCTCATTCAATAAATCTTTTTGCTGAATAGCACAAAATTAAGGTTGTCCCGTGAATTGAGAGTATAAATCTGAACTGTGACAGGTACGAAGCATGTTCTACCTTCTCTCTCTAGGAAGCATGAGCTGCACTTGGACACTGCAGTTTCTAACCTTTAGGTATACTCAAGATCTTTGCTCAATCTTACCCCAGATGGATAGCCATGAAGGACAAAACATGAGGATTTTCACAATCCAGGCAAGTCAGAGGAATGTTTGTAACAAGACAATAAGCAGAGCATCAAAAAGCTTCAGCATTCCCCAGGTCTTTTCTCACTGCAACTCCTTAAAGATAACTCACATATCCTAAGAGATCACCTGGCCAAGAGAGCTGGAAAACACCCAGACTCATTCAGCAAAATTAATGAAGGAAGTTATTGTCAGTCCACACTATACCAGTTGCATGCTACTGAACAGAAACCCATCCACAATGTTATGCAGACATAAATTAATTTTAATTCGTTCATTAGAACACTGCAGATGCAAGCTCTCTTCTGATATATTTAAAACCTTTCAAAATAAAAGAAGAACACACATGTCATAAGAGGTAAACATAACTCCAAGGAATACTGGGGTCTATTCAGCAAAAGTAGCCATTTTCCCTTTCCGTGCATCCATATTTCTGATTCCTAAATCCTGAAAGCATGCTGCCACTGACTGGATCCCAAAAATGGTGTGAGCTAACTAGGTAATCACTATTAAATATAAATATAATATAAATTTTTTTACATTGCTTGTACATATTTTGTTTTTAATTTAAACAAGACAGAGACCTTGCAGAAGTGATTTTAAGTTTTCATTCTAAATTAAACTAACACTTCACTGACCAACATTAAAGTACACATTCAATAGCAGTCTAGGAAAGCAAGGAAGCTATAATTTGCTGTCTGCAATATCTGGGACTATAGGTTTTACTTACTAACTCCTTATTCCCAATTTTCAACTTCAAATAATGTAATAAAATTGCAAGGAAAACTGGATGAACCACATTATTTCAATAAGACCACTTTAGCTCTTGGAAAGGCAAGACTGTATAAATGATAACAAATTAAGAGGAGAAACAGAGCTAGATATTTGGAACTAAAATTATGAAACCATATTCAATCTAGGAGTTTGCCTGCCTTCTTCCATATTACCTAATGCATTGAAATTGGTTTGAAAGCTGGCTGGTGAAGGACTATGGGCATTTTCTAAATTCTCAACCACAAACAAGGCAAACATAATGCATAACAACACAGAACAAATTTAAATCCCTAGGATTTACCCAGCAGTTAAGTGAGCACTCAATGAAACCCAAATCTTAGTCTTCTTCCAAATCTGTTTGTGTCATCCCATTCCCAATTCCAAGAACTGCTGTTCAGTATGACAGAGGTTAAAACAAACAAACAAGTTAGATAAACTTTTGACAAAAGTAGGAAGCTGGCTAACAGAGGGATTTTATGCACATCTAACTCAATTTAGTTACAGTGTGCTCCCATCCAAACCTACATGAGATAATCCATAGACACAAGACTCTAGAAAACCTGACTCCTTGAGTTCTACTGCTTAAGGCAATGCTTGTTGAAAATCACATGCATCTCCATCAAACTGAATTGCAATCATGCCAACACAGATGCCTCTCCCTGCTGGAGCAAACTGCTTGCGCTCCCACGCTTCAGCAAAAACCCTGCATTTTATCCAATCCCTAATCCAGCCTTTGAGAACAAACCAAAATTATGGCAATGTGCCAATAAAAAGTGAACTTACATTGTCATATTGAGGACATGGAAACTTGGATACATGTTAATCTGTACTAAACCAAGAGGATTCATATTATACAGTTTCCAGTCTCATTTTAAACACAAAACTTCCTCATATTACTACATTTACTTTGAACATAAAGCACTCAAAAAGAGTATGAAAGAACAAATCAAAATGTTAAGGTGGTATAAAAACTAACCATGAGCTGTTTCCATGATTTTCAAAAAGAGAAAGCAAAGACCCAATGAACTCGAGTAACATCTGTTTGCTGTTCCAAAAATAAATCAGTTTCATATGCCTACACTTATGACTCCTTTCAGAGTTTTAGAAACTAAAAAAAATTTGTCAATTTACTTATCACAAGTAAAATAAAATCAAATCAAAACAGAAGTGGGTAGAAGTACCTCTAGAGCAATCACTTTAGTTTCCAATCTTGGAACGAACAGTGAACATAAACTATCCTTCAAAAGAGGAGGGGAAAAAAGCATGCTTGTTCCTTCTAAATGGTGCCAGTGCATGGCCATCATCAAGTATCTTGTTTAAAACATCATTAACCAAACTGGTTAATGAAAGATCCTATTCCAAAGTGACAAGAGGTGATCATTTTTAGTAACAGGGAAAAGAAACCTTAATACAGCAACTCTTGCTAATGCCAGCTTGCTTTAAATATCTAAGCTTTGAAACACAGATCTGGCATAAACAGATTCTATATAATTTTCCTAGCTTTTGCCTGGGTTTTTCTAGGTCTTATATCTTTCAGCCCTAAATATTGCAAAATATCTCTATACAATGTTAATAAAAATCATCCAAAGTTAGCTACCCTTTCAGTACGCATGAAAGTGAAATACACAGTACTCACACCACTCTGCTCACATTAATTTTTCACACATTTATGCTTTTGAACTTTGCCTTTGTTTTGAGGCCTGCTCCTACCTGTTGTTTCCTCCAATTCTCATGCTTTGTGGTACAGAAGATGAGTCAACATAAACTACCCTCAAATTCATACAAGTCTGGCAGAAAAAGCAAGTGTATGTTCCGAGAATATGGCAAACAGCTGTGGGCAAGGAATGGCACTGCCCTCTGCAAGAAATTCAACCAATTCACTTTGATGGTCAAAAAACCCCCATCCATTCTACTTGGAAGGAATCAATCATGACATAAAGACCTATGCCAGCCCATTCCCTCTTGTCTCAAAAAATCTTATATTCTTCTTCCAGCCCATATTGGTAAATACATTTACAAGAGAGAAAACTACATGAAAAATCACCTGGTACAATCACCTGAATTACACCAAAAGTGTAGACATGACTTAGAAAATCAAAAGATAAAAAAAATAAAACTGAGAAAAATATTTTTATGTACATAAAGATATTTGTCATCAACTAGCATCTGAATTATATTTATGATTTAGAGCTAAACTGAAGCCTGTTGAAGAAAGAATTTTAATTGATTTTACCATATTTAAGGAATATGTTAAAACTCAGCTGTTAGACAATATTCATGTGATATAACAAATGTGCAGGTTTATTGCATACATCAGTATGCAATACTCCCAATTTCATTTATCATAAAAGATTATTCAACATGTTGTTAGCTGAAATTAGTATATTTATTTGTAGACTGAGAGCATCAAGAATTGCTATGAAATTCACATGTAAGAAGAATATTTTCTCCTTTCCATTATTTGATCACTATTTTTAGGTACTCGTGACTATGCTAATAATCTCTACCCTACATTTTCTAAAAGCAGAATATATACATAACAAGTAATTCCTATAAAACAAAACCAGTCTGCACATATAGTTTTATTATCATCAACAATAATTCCTAGATGAATTTTACTCCACATTTCTCAGGAGTATTTGCTGTTAGGCATTTAGTTGTTAGAGATCGCTGGAATCTAATAATAAAAGAGAAATTTTCAACTAAACCTAAAAAATTCACAGATCATGGCTTAACTTGTCTGGGATACTGAATGTATCATCACATTCAATAATTTAATATATTCAAATATCGATTCACATTATATTCAATATCATCAAATCATAGGTAATTATTTATGTACTTATTAAGAACAAGCAGTGGTTCTTATTGCTATAAAACATATTTAACACATTTTACTATGATAAAATTGCCACCTTTTTCAGAATGAGATCAAACTCATTCTGAAGCTTCTTATTTAAGTTACAACACATATTTCCAGAAAAGGCTATCTTAAAAAAAATTACATTATACACACATATTAAATAAGTCTGAGAAATAACTCTGTACCATAACTAGCAGAGTATATAGATAACCCATGAATACAAAAAGCTAAACAAAAAACAAACCTACAAAAATCCTGCTTAAAGTATAGAGACTATGAAATTGAGGTCATCAAATGTGTGTTTATCTGTGGTAGTAAAAATGTGTACTTCAGAAAATACTTTCAATATTAGAAATCTGCTGTAAAAGGGAACAAAAGAAAATTCTAAATATGGTAACCTCAATGGTGGCTAAAAGTAACTAGACTGACAAAAAAAACTCATCTCCGGGACAGATCTCGTTTGTATCAAACTTTTTTAAAGTCCATTTTAGCAATCATCATGCATTTAAAGCATGTAAATTTGATGTAAATTTGAATAATGTCTTTAAATACACTAGCTTTACACAGGAAGTTCTGGACAGGAATATACTGTGTAGAATAATAAGTCTAGGGTGATGAAGAACATCCATGAAAGTCCAATAAAAAATGAAGTTATTTTTTTGCCAATAAGACAGCAGAAACTCTGGCATTTAAAACAAATTTTTGACAAGTTAACATTCTACAGCCTGAGGACTTTACCAGTTCTCTTTGGCAGAGACAAATAGCCAAGAAAAATCATAACATTGCGTATTACACTAAGAATTCTGGTAATCAAAGGAAACTAGTTATAAACCCATTTGTCAAAAGAATTCCTATATTCTTAGATTTTCTCCATGGTAATCTCATGGTTTTGCACTGTTTTGTATAATGTAGCTTGAGAGATAAGAAAAGAAAGTATCTTTGATAGGCTTAACAATTAAAACCAGTGACTATCCTTGTAGTCAAGGACAGCATAATTGGTGTTCACCAACACTCGCCTAAAGTAGCTCAAATTAGCATAGCTTCTACATCCCTTGGTAATGGTATCAGCAGAAGTTACAGAAAATTATTAAGTATGTGCTATCTAAACATAAAATTTCAGATCTGAGCAGTTTCTTGGGAATTAACTGAGAAGTAACAAGAACAAAAGTTCTTGCTCACCATAGAAGAACTTTTTAATAAGTTTAATTAGCACCAACCCTTTAGAACAGGACATTTTTTTCAGTATTAGAAAATTAACAGAATAAGATAACATCTAATATAGTTTATTCATCTCTTGCCAGATGTTTCCAGTACAGAAGCTGAAAAATAGAATGATTTTAATTAATCTAATGATTGAATGTGATGAGTATTTATTCTTTTCACTGAAGCCAATAGGAGCTACTAAGGTTGGGCAGCTTTGAACAGAAAGACAGTTTCCATTCATATTGATTTTGGTAAGTAACTCTAAGTTACCTACATTTGAAAATATTAGTGTCTGGAAATCTACGTCTCTCTAGTGACAGCACACCTTCATTTCCAAAACTTAGATCCTTATAAACTGATCTATCCATGATAAATAGACTTTTTTGTCTTTATGTAGTGCTGGGGAAGCACATGGTGCTAAGCAATAAAAAAAAAAAAGTGCTAAACCCCCACTAAAATTTCTACCCCAAAGAGTTGAAAGGGCACACAAGCTGTAAAGCACAGGAAATGCAAAACACAACACAACACAGACAGAATGACAAGTGGTTGGTATTACTGAAATGCGTTACAAAATAAGTGGATTTTCAGGAGTTTTTTGAAGGAGGATAGTGAAGGATCTTTACGTACGTTAATTGGGAGGCTGTTCCATGTGTAGGAGGCAGCGTGGAAAAAGACACAAAGTCGGGAGTGAGCAAAACAGACAAAAGGGGAATTAAGAGCGATGCTTGGGAAGTGCTGACAGTAAAGGAAATGAGGACCAAGGTTAAGCCAGAACCAAGAGTGCCTTGAACATGGCCAACTTTATGCAAGGGAAGAAAAAATTCCTGGCAAAGGCTTAAGAAGCGAGGAAACATGGGCAATTATACAGGAAAGGAGAAATGATTTGTGTAGCATGTCCCATAGAAAAAAATAAAAACAAAAGAGTTAGGAAGTGGGAGACCAGTTCATATAAAGTACCTCATTGTAACAAACATTTCAGTCTTAAATAATAGAAAAGAATTAACTTCACTGAGATTATATCCAATACCCAGCCATATGGGAGGAGTGGCAAGAACATCAAACTGCAGTGATTCTTCTTCTAAAGCTCTTAAATCATGTGAAAAATCACTATGTAGTGTAAAATCCACACGCCCAAAGTAAAATCAAACGGAAAACGTTAGGAAAAAAGGTGTTTAAAACATATGGCAATAAATGTAGCAGTAAAATGTGTTCGTTATAACTGTTCCATAAAATGAGTAAATGCAATTAATACACAAATAAATTCTATCATACAGAAATTTAGCTGATGCACTTCCCTTCATCGTCACTGCCACCAGCTATGTGAAATACACAAGCTCTCAGTGTCCATTGAACTTCGACGAAAAAAACTTTCAAAATACAAACCTGCTAGCCCATAAGAGAAGTAAAATTAAATATCTTTCAAGCTTATGAAGGGGAACAAATTACTGTGATTTTATGTGTTCTGAGACCAAAGTGTCTTTTTGAATGGTCTAAGTTTACTTTCCGTCCAATTAAAATTTTGTGTCATTTACAAGCTCAAGAGCCAAGTATGAAGAAATTGAGCGATTTGTCACTAACATTTGTAATAACATCTGTATTACTGAAGCCTTCAAAAGCAATACTGGAATTTATATTGCCACTTCTTCTTGCCAGTATTTTCAAAGGAATCAAACATATTGGTTACACTTTGTGTTTGATATCTTTCACATTTAAATACAAATTCAGGTTTGAACAACTCACATCTTATCAACTGATGTGGAGCTTGAATATTTTCATCTGAGTTCAAGTTACAATGTCACTCATGTCCACCTCTACAACAGACTATGCCAAGTTGTCTCATATATTGCTAGAAACTCAAAAAAAGACATCTATGGCTCTACTCCTCTTCCATGTAATGAGAGTCCATTAGTAGGCCAAATTAGCTTACTTGTTATTTTATTTCTACTCATACTGTAACAAATTCTCTGTTTAAAATACAGATGATTGAATGTTAGTCACTTGTCTCTCTCATTTTTATCTTGTGCATGTATGTGAAAAAGGTCAGGGAAAAAATATTAATTACATTTCCAAACACCGTTTTAGAAAATCTCAATTTAGGAATGCTCTCTTTAACTCCAATTAAAGCATGCAGAAAAATTCCTTTCACATCAAAACCCAATCTGACTCAAAAAAACAAAATTCTACATAGTCTTTGGCAGGCTTTAAAGTGTAAAAGTAACAGGATTACCAGTTAGACCCTTAATTACAGAGCAAGAAATTAATACATCTCTGCCTATGTGAACGTATGTCCACACACATCAGTTTGAACAAGCACTTATTGCACAATGTCAAACACTCAGGGAAATCTGTACTTACCCACAAATCATGCTCAGCATAATCAAACAGCAGCCAAACCTTTCTGTCACTATGAGAAAGGAAAACCTTCTGCAATGCAATCACATTTGGGTGCTTCAACTCTCGTAAAAGCTGCAGAGAAACAGAGAAGCTCTTGTTAATTCTGTGCTTAAGAAAAGCAAACACAGCAACAAAACCACCAAACAGATCAAAAAGCAAGCAAGTAATCCTAAAACAGGCCCTAGAAGGAAAGACACCACTGATTCAGCACATTATCTTCCAAACATCAAAATCAGGATATACACAGCCTCCGTGGCATGGGTTGCTGTTCTAACAGCGTATCTGCCCATCACTACCTACCTTTCTCTGTCCCACACTCAGCACAGAGCTGCCTATCCCACCTATTCATCCTACTTGCCATCACCACCTTTCTTTTAAAGTTATTGCACATAAGTATAACAGTTTTCTTATCAAAGGCAAACATCAGAATTTGAGGATGCCAGAATGAAGCTTGTGCAGCTGGTCCAGTACTTTGTCTGGACAACACAGTTCTTGATCATCACATAATTATTTTATCACCAATATTTTTTTTTTTAGCTTTGTATCCCTACCTCACTTGCCTCAAAGTTCATAGGCTGTTGTTCTCAGAACATCAGGGTGTTTTCAAAGGAAACCTTACCAAAATGGCTTTTCCTACTGGTTGGTTTCAATTACTATTCTGTAACCCAGAAATAATCCCAAATTTATTTATTGCTTGCCATGAAGAAAACTAGGTCTTGTCACTAATTAGACAGCATATTAAAGCAGGCTCTGCTGCTGGTCATCCTTCTGCCAGATTAAACCAGTTTCAGGAGGAGTTGAGAAGTGGTACTCCCTAAAACATGATTTCCATGGAATCACTTTTTGTTCCCCTCCCTCTACACACTGTAGTCACCAGCATGATTGATCATTTCTGTCTTATCTGGAAATTGCTTGCATCTGTAGCACTAGTATATACATTGCCAAGAATCAATTTATAATGGCAAAATTGTAAATGGAGTAGCTTCCAAGGCACATTTGGGAGAAATTAATCTTCCCTTTTTTCACCCTACAGAAAAAGAATCAAGATGTTTATTTTAGGGGAAACAAAATACTTATTTTAAGTTATATTATCTTTTGACTATACAGATATCTGCCAAAACAAGAAATCTAAAGAATATCATAGCTGTTTAAACCTATTCCATTTTTCCAGCAAATTAAATCATTTAGAGGCTACTTTTTACCAGTGTTTTCTTATTTTGCTTTCTTTCCCTAACCCTGAACCTCCTTTTCTGCATGCCAGACAAACCCAGTCCCCTCAGCAGCTCCTTGTGAGCTTATTTTTTGTTACATTCAGGCTGTCAAGGCTGGATGCCACAGCAGCCAACACTTCAACAGCAAGAGAGCGACCAAGGAAATGTTGGCTCTAACACACCACATCAAGAATGAGAGCTCTATTCTAGCTATGCTGGACTTGCAGTGGTGCTCCACACCAAGTAGAAGAGGTCAAAAATAATCATATACAGTACAAGGGATGAGCGTGAGCCACAAACACAAGCTGTTTGTCAGATTTATGTTAAAAACCATCTCATCTAGGAACAGACTATTGCAGGAGAGAGGGTGACCACAGGCACCGAAGAGATGTAATTCATAGGTACATAAAGAGTAAAGGTAAAGGAAGTCATTCTAAAAGCACAGGAAAGATGTGATGAGAAAGGAATACTGGGCAGAACCAAATACACAGCTGTGGAAATCAAAAGACAGCAAATTTGAGACAAGTGTTTCAAAGATAAGTATTGATCAAAGGCTGAGACAAAAATAAATGAGTGACTTCAGAAACTGTATTTTCATTACAGCAGACAGGTGGAAGCCAACAATGTTGGGTGACATTAGGGTGACATAGCAAAGCTACTTGTATCACAACTGAATATACCACCTACCCTAACAACATTTATGTATGACTAGAATTTTGTCAATATTTACCTCCTATACATATATCTAATAGCTAAGTGATGCACCTTTTTGGGACATGACTTTATGTCCATGCAAAACCATAAACAACTTTCACAAATGTGCATTTCAGCCCTACCTAGAACCACAAGGACAATTTCTGGGACGTAGTAAATCACTGTCTACAGTTCTTCTGCAGCAGATTGCTGTATAAACTTTAAAGAAAGATAACTGATAAATGAAACACAATACCAATATTAATTTCTTAGGTCTTCTGCAGAAGTAAATCAGTTTGAAGACTTGGTTGATTTAAGTTCAAGGGAAGAAATTAATATATTGTCCTAGTGATTGAAAGATGCTGGTGTATTTGACAATATCTTGTACTACAAGGTAACAACCTGAACATAAAAAGGATGTGCAACAACTATAATTTATTAGTAACTGAACACAGCATCATATTTGATTAGTACTTTAACCTAATGTTCCTCTAAAATTTAAGTTCCGTCATACCCAAATTGGGGTAAAATGCTAATAAAAAATGGTGTCTCAGTTACAATACATTTCTTTCTTGTAGCAGCACACAGAGCAGTTTAGATAAAAAGGCTTTGAGAAAGACTTCATAGTGAATTGTCAACATCTGTGCAACTTTAACTGTCCTGTAAAATGGCTTTCATCTAAACAGAATATGATGATTATTATTGAAATTATTAACATGAGAATTGTACAAGCATCATTTTTAGTTGATGCCAAAGCTTAAAGTTTAAAATTATGCTTTTGGATAGCCCAAATAGCATGGAACAGCTTCTAGGATTCCCAGATGGATATCTGCTATATGCAGAATTGCTAGTAATTTCTTCAACTGTCTGATGAATAGTAAGTGATGCACACTGTGAGAATTTCCCTCACAAGTTAATGTCTCTTCTAACAGGGGAAGGAAAAGGTCATGATGTGAAAGTCAAAGATGCCTTAAAAAAAGTTAAGCTTGCAACAGCATTGATACAGAAGCTTGAAGTCCTGGAAATATAAAATGTCAGTAGTCATGCTGAGGTAGACTTTGCATAGAAAATCCAAGAGTAAAGGTTGTCTAGCCAGAGAAAGAGCACAAGAGAGTGTACAAGATTAAGCAAGTAAAAGTGGGATAACATAAAACAAAGAAAAAATGAACAACCGTAATGTTTTACCTCAGGTTTTAATAATAGTTATGATACAGATCATGGAATGAATGATTCACAGATAATAGAAATGCCTCACACTTAAGAAAGTAGAAACTAGCATAGGTCATATACAAGCAAAACTCAGAGGTATCAGAGGATTAGCAAATATATCACATATATTTTGAAAGCGGACACAAAGGAGACAAGGCATTTGGAGACTTGTGAATCCAAAGCACGCAAAATAACAATTTTGAAACAATGAACAGAGAAAAATGTGTGAAAAACAAACTATCCTGGCTCTCTTCTCTGATAATTGATTTTCTACACAAGTAGAAGATCTGTGTTCAAACTTCAACCTTCGAATAGTTTTAAATACTTCATTAGATGGGAAAGATGACAACTGGAATACATTCAAGGTGAGCAAGAAAAATACCCTAAAAGGGCAGGAGACAATGGGACACAATTCAAGGTAAAGTAGCTCTATATATTAACTATTGAGGAGTTACCAAAGAACAAGTACTGTGTTTATTAACAAAACCCATCTCAGTATCAACATCATGAGTGTGAATTAAGTTATCTGAATAAAGAAAGGCAGAATTCCCAAGGGAGAAAAGGAATGTGATAATGCATCATCTTTTATGCCACTTTATTCTGTGACTGAGTAAACAGAGTAACAGAAATAAAATTAAATTAACAGCACAAAATCTGAATTCATACACTTAAAAACTAACCAAGAATTCCTACTATAGACTGAAAAGTCAGCAGGTGCAAGTGACAAATGGTAGAACTGGATTGCCATAAAACAGTGAAGAAAATTAAGGCGGTAAATCTGATATTTGATATCCTAGTTGAGGTCCTTACAGGAGAGAATAGGATGTATTTATATCAATATATACAAGGCTTCTGCAATATATTCTTTTAAATACTATATGTGCTTTTCTTTGCTCAAACACCACCCCCTCCACACCCACACAAAAGATAACTCTCCTGGAAAAAGGCAAAGGGTGATCAAAGGAGCAAAACAATCTGTCTCTCAATGGGGAATTCTCAATTACTCTAATTGCTCAAATATCGAAAGAAGATGGATACCCACTAAAATACAAAGATATGAGCATCAATGATGAAAGAAATCATTACACTAGATGATAATCATGGCTGAAGAACAGAAAGACAGCTAATAAGAGATAAAATTACCCTGCAAGTTAGCATCTCATGAACAGGAAGGTTCAGGAACAGCTCCTCAATAGTAGGGAAAACAGTATATTTCATTTGCTTCTTTATCAACATTATGAAACGAATTCAGTTGATGAACTTGATATAAATCACCACTAGATTCCCTAGATAGATGCCTACGCTGTACATGCTCTTGTAGAAGCCTTCATGAAAAATGGGCTCAGTGAGGTTTTACTGATCATCTCCAGCAGATGGAAAAGATGATTGACACCAAGCTCCTACAGCAATTTGGTTTAAATGCTTGAACTGAGCCTGCAAATCACCTATCACCATATAATGCAAGTTCCTTTTACAAGTAGAGTAGCAACTAGGAAGTTTCTTGATATTTTGAGATATGTAAAATTCTCCTTTTTTTCTTCCAAAGAGTGAGACAACTTCTGTGAATGGGGGAAGAGGTGCAGTGTTACCAATATAAACAATGTGATCAATTATGAGGGCACTTCAGCATATTGAAAAACAAGTCAAACAGTACATTCCTCAAGGAAATAAATTGTGCCCAGGAATACTTTTATGCCACAGGATGAATAACGCTTTCTAGCTATCACTTACAAAAGCAGGGTGAGGACAGACACTTTCATCTTGCTGTGAAGGAAACATAAGAAAAATTAGAGAAAACAGGAAGACAAACCAGTGCTCTCACTACTGACACTGGTAAATCTTGCAGCAGACATGTATTTCTGTGTCAGTGATGACAAAACCCATCACCACCTTCAAAAATTTATTCGGGGGGCAATCTCATCTAAGAGGTGTACCCACCTTTCACATAGTTTACTTCAGTCTTTTGATCTATGTACTTCAACTGATCTGGAACAGCACTGGTAGTTTCTTTGATGGAAACGCGTGCTGTACTGCATTTAACCATTTCCAAGGTTAGAACAGAAACTAATAGGTGGAAATGTGGATCACAAGAAATCACAGGACAGGCCAAAGCATGAGGCTGATTGCTTATAAAAGCAATTGCACATTAGAGAATTTTAAAGCCGCCACTTCTGTGATGAATCTATTCAAAGCCTCTACAGTCACTGGTTATTTTTTAATTGAAGCTGAACTTTTCAAAGGAACATAAAGATCATAATTTTACTTCTTCAGAAAGTCTTTCAAAATTCCAACTGGTTTAGATGCTATTAATCAATACTAGATACTCTCCATGTTATTAATAATATTATCCTTTCCATAGACCCTCTGCTGCCTATTATCATATTGAACCCATGCTGCCGCTTTTCCCTCAGGGGGGTATATATGGGCCTCTCTCTCAAAAAAAACAGGCAGCTATTTATTTAACATGTAAGTACAATCCTTTGCTAACTGTGCTACAGATCTTGAAGTTATCAAGGTAAGAGGAGAAGTTATCAAGAAAAGAGAAGGGAATTCAAATTCAAACAGGGTATCACATTAGAAAACTACTCAAAATTCAGCTTTTTTTAGTGATCCATCTGATTCCGAAGTTAGGGATTTTCCAGTCTGGACTCCCATTTCTACTTGGAGAAATTACCATTACAGAGTTACTGCATAACTTAAGTACCAAAAGACTTAATAGTAATAGCTTCAAACTGAGCAGGCATGGGGGGTTTGTTTCCAGTTTTAAGTTGTCCATGGCTGACACTTACATAAGATGTCTCAGAAAGATGCAGGTTATATAAAAACAGACATAGAGAAATATATATATACATACACAAATAAAGATAAACTATCCAAAGAATCTTAAAAGAAAGGTAAAAGCTTAAGCATTAGCTTAAGTTCTACTTTACAAAGGACATATTCTTTGTGCTCTGGTCTGGTAAAGCCTGTCCTTGGACTGCTTTTGGCATGCAAAACCTAGTAGGGGAGGTAAAATGCCAAAAATTAACAACTGCCATTCTTACACAAACTGCTAGGAGTGCTGCCTGAGTTTACAAGGCATACTCCAAATTAAAATTAACAAGCTAAAATATTTCAAAAGAGACTCTAAGTAGAGTCCATGCAGACTCTCTTCTTCCCTCTAATTCATCCTATACATGCACCTAATTTTGACCAGTTTGATCCCAAGCAGTCCTTCATATTTAAGAGACATCCCTCCACGTATGCTCTACACATTCTTCAACCTTCTTTCTTCACACTTGCATCTCTTCAAAGCATGCAGTCCCCAAACTCATTGTGAGGGCTCAAAATTATCAGAAGAGAAAGATCAAGTATGTTTAAAAAAAAAAAAGAAAAGAAGACAACGAACAGAATCTAACCAGTAAACGGCCAAATGTCAGGACAGGAAGAAGGCAAAAATGTGCCCCACCCTTCTCCTATGAGAAGGATTAAGAAAGTATTTATTCTGTAAATATTTTCATTTCGGGAGCTGAAAATGGTCTGGCATTGCTAAATAACATTATTATTCTGAAACAAAAGCTTGGCAAAAGACTTCTTGAAAGTATTATATTGTAACTAAACTGAAGAAATAGAAACTAAGATAACTGCATTTTTAATTCTTAAGGTCTCAAAAAAACAAAAAAACCACCAAATTATCTTTGACATTTGTCTTGGAGACACGAGCAGAAACACAAGTTAAGAATTCTTTCCATTTCTTACTTAGCAGTATCATATACTAGAAGACAGACTTCTTAATAACAGAGACAAAGGACTACTGTAAAATTACTTCCAAATCAAGAAATTACTTAATTTTTAATACAACTATATGAGGAAACGCTGACATTAAGATCACACAATATCAGCTTTGCTACAGTGCACATATTAAATATATAATTTATTTTTATATCTTTACTACAAAATAAGTCTGAATTATTATTAAATTTGGGCATGTTTCTAAAAGAAGCCTCATTTAATTTAGGACAATTGAATTCTATGCTCTCTCTTCTTTTAAAGGCAGTTGTGTATTTAATTTTGGTCAGTCTGGCAGAGATTTAGCAATAACCGTTTTCCTCCCAGCTGAAAGGTATAAATAAATTAAAGCTCTGTCTCTCTCAACAGATATTTTTCTCCTTATTTGGCCTACAATAAAAGAACATCCAACCACAGATAACACCACCAACTAAACTGAAAACATCTATAGAAAGTAACTTGCTAAATAAGTAATAGTGAATGTTTGTCCTTTCTGAAGATTTTAAGATACCCTGAATTTGCTTCTAGGTTGACTAGAAATTTCTTCTGTTACTGAAAGGATAAAGAAATTTTCCATCAAATTAACAAAGTCTCTTAAACCTAAAGCTATATTAAAATGTTACAGTGGGGCAGAGGGAATACAACACCTCACAAGTAGCATCACACCATTCCCCAAATCTACGCATTCAGTCTGTAGTTTTAAACTGCAACAAGCTTTCTCTTGAAGGTCTTATTCTAACATTTCCACACTTTTCTGAATTCCTGGCAACCATTTATCACCTTGCTCTAGCACTGTATCTCATAGTGCATAAACAGTAATGGCAACTGCAGTGCTCTAAAACTCTTGCAGAAGGGCAATGAATAGACATCAATGCTGATCGTCCATTTTTCAAAGAAGATTTTCCTCTCAAGAAGACTTCAGAAGGATAAATGTTATATGAACCAGAGTACGACAAACAATGTTTTAGCAAAGAACAGCCAAAAGGCATGTTTTTCCAGCCTCAATTAATTATGGCACCATAGTGATGCATCTCTACAAAGGTAATAAATTTCTAACCTATACAAAATATTGGGCAGGGATTGCAATAGTATCCTGCAAAGATAGTATTTTTAGAGTCCGTTTTTTCACTTCAGTCCTAAAGTTTACTTATCTCCTCTACTTAATTGACTTTTTGATTAATGCTTTTATTACTAAAGCTATTTTTCATTTTTGGGATTATTTGTCATTTTCCACATTTTATACAGTACAAACTATACAAATACAAATTGTGAAACAAGTTATTTGAAGATACCATTAAAAAAAAAAATCTAGATATTGAAAAAACTTCCAACAACTTCTTGTATCTGAACAGTAACAATCACCAGACTCCCAACTTGATAAATATGTTTGTTGGGCTCAGGGAAAAGTGCAATTCTGTGCCTCTACTTCTTATCCTGAAGTTCTCTATCCTATGCTATGAAAATTTCCCACATTTGCTGGAACCAGAGGGTATCAAGTGTGACAATGCTGATCTGATCCAACACCTATACCCAAGATCCTAAGTTTCTGCCAGAACCACCTGTAAAATTCAATGCGTGAGGGGTTCTCTCAGATGATGCATAACAGATTTGGCTCCATAATAAATTGCTTGTGAGGCTGCCAACGTCTCCTCTCAACCTGACAGCTCAACAACCAAAGCTCTCCCACCAAGTGGCAAACCTGGCTTCAGTCCTCTCCACTGCTCTGACATGCTGAACACAAGGGGCACGGTGCCTGGAAAGACACAGCTCAAGCACTTCAGGACAATGCTCCAGATAAAAAGAGGAGACTCCCTACAGCCTGAAGGTACCCCAGCCCTTTCCCAGGAAAGGCACAAAAAATGAAGCTTCTCAAGTGTGCATGCTGCAAGTTACAAATTCAACTTCAGAACTGGAAAACCTACCCTTGCTTTGTAAAAAGACCTGGTGTATTATTCAAGGTCAGGTATGCTGCTAGAGAGTACTCCCACATCTGAGTTCTGAACTGGCAGGCAATTATTTCTCCAATACAGAAACATACATGAATATAAATCAACAATTATAATGAGACAACACTCTAACAACAATTTATCATGTCCAATAGCATTTTATGAAGGCACTCTTCAATACAAAGTACTAACACAACAGTCCTTTGTAATTCAGAAACTGTTTGAAAAAAAGATAACTAACTTTGCTTAATTTTGTATCCAGGGGCTATATGCTAGATCGGGTATCAGCTATCCTGTGTTATGGTTTAGGAATGGTACTCTCCAACATAGTATTCCCACCGAAACTACTTCAAACCCTGTGTCACCTGCTCACTCCTCCCTCCTCCCCAAACCCTCTGGAGGGCTGGAGAGAATTGAAGGCAAAAAAAGGCAAAGACCAGGCTTGAGACAAGAACATTTACTGGAAACAGGAATGAGATAAGAAAAAGATCAGTAACAATATTAATAACAAAAGTGTGTGCAAGAGAGGTTAATGATTCATATGCAAATGCTCACTACCAATCACAGGGGGTCTGACAACACAGACCCAAAAGGGATCCCCTTCTCTAATTCTGGAAAATGGCATGAGGAAGTCCTTATACAAAAATTAACCCTGCCATGGCCAGAATCAGGACACCTGTCTGCCTAAAGCCAGCATAAAGTCCATGCTCTGAGAAACTCAAAAGAAATTTAATTAAGCGCCTTGGACCCAATCTGGACCTAACAAGAAGGTTGAACCAGCAACAAAACAGAAACCTCCAGCCAGGATACAACTCTGTTATATACCATTTTCATGATGCTGAATGACAGAAACAGATTTTTCATGGAAAAATAACAGTCTTGAAAATCCCATTAAGTTTTCTGTGACACAACAATGTGGCAACTTGTATACATTTTAGCATTTAAGGATTAAAAGAAAATATCACTTTTGTATAGAAAATGTGGGGAAAAAAAAAAAGAGAAAAAAAAAGGGAGGAAAACCTAACCAACCAACCACAACCTTAATGGTTATGCTTCATATGTACTTATTCTGCTCATCGAGACTGGGATGCAGGCGTTTTGATATATAATTTATAGTTACAGTCTTCTTTAAATAGAAAATTAAATCAAATCAGAGGTATGAATTCAAAGCATATTAAGCATATTAAACCTCTGTTCCTTATGGGAATCAAGTTAAAAACGCTTTAGTTCTGAATGACAGCATCCATTAAACTTTGATGTACTTCAACTGATGTGCTTTAATGTCTTAGATGTCTTACCTCTACTTAAACAAGCTAATACACAAGCATGTAGTTGCAAGTGTAAATTGAGTCTAACGCCATGCTCCAAAGGAGAAATGTGTCTGCAGACAGCAGGAAATAATGTGTTATTTTGGGGTTTTAACTTCCTTTTATTAACTTGGGTTTGTTTAAAATAGCAAAAGTTGTGCACAAAGATCAGGTTTCTTATATACTGTTTCCAGATAAGATTACTTTAGAAATATTATTCTTTCAGAGTTTTACTCAATAATTATTTCTATAATTAGTCTGTTGACAGTTATTTACAAAAGATTCAGCATTTCACTCTGGAAGCACAACACTAGAATGCTCTTAGTATTCATTAACACAATTACCCATTAAATTTGTTCTGCTTTTGCTCATAGGTTTCCACTTTTTACCCAAATTCTCTGAAATCTTGAGCCACGCGTTAGACAAATCTAATGTGTGAAGCAAGCTAAAACAAGATGTTCACTGGCAGTCTCCCAAGTCATTAAACGCCTACCACAAGATTCTTCTCATACTCTTAGGATCAGACTGCAACTAGATAAAAAAAGCCAGTTTGTAATCTAAAGCCTGCTATTTCCTCATTCTTCTATCAAATATGAAAAATTCTTTAATGACACAATGAATGCAGCAGAATCACATTTCCCTCAATGAAGACCAATACAGGAATGCTCAAAAGCTGGCTAAATGCAAGTTACAAAATTTGGTAAGCAAAGAGATAAAAATATAAACAAGGTATGGTAAATATGCTCTTACAGCAGCCCATAAGAACTCAAAACATCCATTTTGTAAGAGAACTTTGGAAACAATAGTAGGTTATTATTAAATAAAGAAATTAGTAACTGGCTAATATTTAGCAACATCAGAGGCTAAGCATGTGGCACTGTGCATTTATCTTCCAATTAATATACTCCTCTAAAGTAACTTAGATTGCAAGTAAATGGGTAGTGAACCAACCCTTTGCCCAAGGCAGCAAAAGCCATGTGGCCCTGAAAACAACACACCACAAACACTCATCTTCGACTTTCTTCCTGAGAACTGACTGCAGACACTGCCCCAGATGTTATGCACAAAGGAGTAATAGGAAATCTCTCAAAACTCCAAAGACCTGCAACAGAACTCCTCCAGTATCTTATTAAGCATGCAATTAGGGCAGCAAATAACATTTTTCTAATCCCAGCAAAAATAACAGCATTCATTTACGTGCATCTTCCTTCTGAAACAACAACTTTGGACTGCCTGAAGAAAAACAACCACATCTTTCAGAAGTTAGGTAAATTTCTTACACAATGATGCCATGACCCACTAAGAATATGGCAAGTCTCTTGCATAGTTATTGCCTCTAATGTTCTAGTCTGGGCACTAGTGAACACCTGATTATTCACATAAACTATTTAGCCATTTATAAGAACACTATTGCAATAAAAACACAAAATACATGTGCATCCCTAGTCAAAGAAGTAAGAGCTGCTGTACTTGATTCAGACTCATTTCAAGTCTGCTTACTATCCTGCCACAGTGTAGCTGAGGTATACACCAAGGAGAAGAACAAGTTGAGCAGTGCACAGACAGTACAAGCCTTTTATGATATGAGCAGCCAGCTTCCAGCAACCCACCAGATCAGGGATTTAAGAATCAGAGACTACTATCTTCCTTCAGTTGCCTTAGTTCTTCTGTTCTGATAAACACTGAATAACAATTCCATAATTAAATTTCCCATCTAAGTCTGTGATTTTAGACCTCCCACATCTTCCTTCAGCTTTCCTCCCTTCCCACCCAGATTCCCATCATACTGAAGTAGCTTTGTATCACCAACTTTTTGATTCCTTTCGTCTCTACCTTTACTAGTGCTACTGTATCCCTTCTGAAGTGGAAAGGGACCAGGATAGATTCATAATCTGAACATACCAGGGATTTATGTGGTTGACCAAGTCTGATTTACTGTCAGGTCTTGATTTAAGAAACTCACTAGAAAATCATTCTAGTGACTTTGAATTTGCTTTTTTGACTGCTCCTAATCTTGGAGCTCTTTACAGAAGAGTGATGAAGATTCTCCTCTGACCCTCAACTTGCACTTGAAGTAATGATCATCCAAGAAGCCACTGCTGTCTGTAAATAGGTAGGATAGTTTCTCTCCCATATCCACTACATTAAAATTCAAAGATGACAGATATAAATGCCATTTTATTACACAAGCTGCACAGTATTATGATACCTTTTGCATTTCTGCACAGGTTAGCAAAGTAACAAAATCAGGCTAAGCAATTTTTTATCATCAAACTGCCACCTGGCACTTCATTTTCCCTTGGGGGGGAAAAAACCAAACTATTTGAGCATAGTCTTTAGAAAGACCTTTAGAGCTATTAAATTATGCAGGTCAGAGACAGCTCTGGCACTAAAACAAAGTAGAAAGTGTCCCTCATTTTCCCCCTGTTTAATTCAGTCCCTGAGGAGGATGACTTCTTATGGGGCAATAGACCTAAAACTCACTCCAGAAAGAGGGGTAGTAAGAAGGTGAAGGAAAAGCGGGTCAGGAGAATCATCTCAAGGAGAAGAAAATCAGCATGGCAGCCACAGGAGGAGAGGAGCGCAGGTGCATCTTACCAGCTGATCTGCTCAGCAACACTGAGCAGGAGAAATGGCAGAGCTGGAATGAGAAGTGAGGATAACTGCAAGATCTTGAAGAAAGATGTTAGACCACATGAAAAGGATTCACGGACTACAACGGAATATCAGGAATGCAACGGGCTGTGGAAACAGTAGGGAAGAAGAGGAGGAGAAAAAAAAGCAGGGGACACTAGCAAAGCTGAAGGCAGAAAAAATGGTGTTGGTAAGGTGAGGAGTAGGATATGGAAGTGTAAAAAGGAATAAACTATGTGGGAAGAACAGAGGGGAAGAGTAGTGGAGGGGAAAGCAAAGGGCAAATACAAAATATGTCAAGGGAGGAGAGATGTACAGAAATGTTTCCAACACAGCAAATCTCCTCCTAACCTTGGCACAAAGTCCAGAGGCCCACCAACCCTCCAGCAAAACTGTCCTCTTGTTCTCTTTTAAGCATTAGTTCCCATGACAGTGAGGTTACTTAAGATGGCAGGCTGTGCTGTGAGCAGAAGGTCAGAAAGAAGGAGAAAAAATGAGGCATAAAGGAAATGAACCAGTGCTGGGAAAAGAAGGGGCATAAGGAAGAAACTTCTATTTCCAAGGACAGAAAATGGAAAAATATGTAGTCCTTTCCAATTCTTTTATTCTTTGGGCATGACCTTCAGGAATAAAATCAGTCAGAATGATTTGAATGGAAAGGGGCGGCAGAAGAAGAGGAGGGCTCAAAGTTTATGTCAAGGGTGATGAAAAGAACCTGGCACTGGCAATATGTGATACAATTAAACTGCAAAAATGGAGAAAGCTCTCATGAAATCAGGCAAAAAATCTGCAGAAGGTGATTACAATTTTATTACAAGTAGACTAGAATAAAAGGAAGAAGCAAAAGTAGTGAATATTGCTGCTGACAAGCCCTGTGATAAAACAGGGAAATGCAAAGAAAATCAAAAACTGTATCAACAGAAGAAAAGCAAGCAGGAATGAAATCACAATTGAGAAGTTGTGAATACTTACACACCAGATATCATAGGGAGGTCTAAGCAACAGAATATGAAAGATACTATAGAAAGAAGAAACTGTACAATAAAGAAAAGGTTTGGAATAGAAATTAGAGATAACATTTGAAAAGCCAGGAGACGGAGTCGGAGGAAGGATGACAAGTAAAAGATTACAAGTTACATGCAAGGAGTCTTGCAAAAAGGATTAAAAACCCCTAGAATTAATAATTTTTTCCTACTCAGACTGAAATACTTTACAATGGTTATTGAAATAACTGAATGTATTATGACATTGTCCCAATCAACATGTCACTACTATACAATAGGATAACTCAGCCAAATAATCTAAGAAGAGCAACACACACTTTGTTTCCACACATTATGACATTTTCCACAGTTAGATAAAAATCAAAACAGCACATCCTTTATCAGAGGAAAAAAAAAAAAGAAAAAAGAGAGTAGGTCAAGGAGTCTTCCTTTATCCTATTATTGTCAAGACAAAAAACATGTTTTTGCAATGCCCCATGTGAAAAACAGAGTATTTGCCTTTATATTTGGCAAGAAGTATGGAAAAGTTCAGGCAATGGGCCAGATCTTTTGTCTAAAATGCATAACATTATGGCTTGGCTTTGCTAAGGACTCTTAAACAGTGCCCTGAGAATCTGGTCCCAATGCCCTCTTCTTATTTAATAACCAGCATCATATTTTTATCCCAAAGGTAAAAAAGTAGACTTATACACACACACCCCTCCCCCTAAATCTCTTACAGAAGACAGGAGCATATCTTATGATGTAAGGACTACAATAACCTCCCAGACTGATAAAGCCATATCCATAAAGAAAACAAACACTTGAATCCATGTATGAAATTACTTTAGCACAACTTTTCACAAAAACAAGGTACACTGCTGATGAGTGCTGCAGGGAGCTCGGGCACTCCCTGTTTGACACTGTCACCCTCAGCTCTTCTCTCTTGCCACTGTCACCACCTGCTTATCTCAGCACACACAAGTTGTGCCCCCACTTAAGCAGCCCACAGTGGGGTTTCACATATACACGTGTCTATATGGCTTCCTTTTGCCACAGATTTTATATACCACCATCCCTACCTGACTTGCTGTGCTTGGGTTTTGCCACAAAAATAAAAAAAATCCATCTAAGAAAACAGTTATATCATTTATAAAATCTTCCATCTCTTACACCACTGCAAGCATCCTTTTACCCTACTGCCTTCAGATTTTTAGTTATTTTAAATAAACAATAGATTAATATGATCTGACACAGATGTGATGGAGCAATGGGACTCAGTGGATCATGAGAGACACTGCAAATATCAAAGAGAGAAGAGTGGACAATATAGAGAAAAAAGGTATGATAAATGGAAGACTTAAAAGGCATACTAATGAGTGCTATTTTATAAACCACAAATATTTTTTAAAAGCCTCATTCAGGAAAATCCATGCAAGGAGGACTCCTTCCTTTAAATTTCCTTCACTATTCACAGCATATGAATTGGATGGTATGCAACAACAAAGCAATTAGTTTAAATACTGCCAGTGCTCTCACTGGTGATAATTGGTTGCTTCTTGTAGGAACATCTGTTCCATCTTTCTTAAGAAATGAAGTACAGACTGCGTTACCTAGACAACAGAATCCTTCTGAGCATCATGCACTGTAAAAGGGCAATATCAGCCTAAGTCACACTGCACAGTCACTCTCTCCACCGCTCCCTTATTGCTCCTAATGCAGCCAAATGCTGTGACTTTTTAACATTAAGCTCATATTTATTAGATCGCATACACTCAAGCCCACTTTCACATGCACTAAAAGCAGCAGCTGTGTCACTGTCCTTTGGCCAAGCAACAGTCACTTTGAGGCTCTGTATTCAGCCAGTTTCCACCACTGTGATTGCCAAATTATCAAGATCAAAATGCTACAGCTTACGAGTACCCTGAGAGCAAGTTTTATCACATCAAAAATTGATAGCTTGGTCCCTTTGAATGTGATGCATAAACAGTCAGTTGCACCACCATCCCTCTTTATTACTGGATTCTAGCACAGAAGGGACTGGTTCCTTACTGGCACTCACTGGTGTCCTCAAGCCAAATTCAGGAGAGAAGCAGCAGACTAAACTTTGAAGATGCCTTTTCCTTAAACTCACCACAATTCCATAAATATTGATAAAATGTTAACAACAATGATGAAGTGCACCAGATGACCAAATTACTTTGCATGCTTTAGCAAGATGGATGGATTGTGAGGGGGGTGAGACACTGGTACAAGTTGCCCAGAAAAGCTGAGGATGTGCCATCCCTGGCAGCATTCAAGGTAAGGCTGAATGGGGCTTGAAGCAACCTGATCTAGTGGAAGATGTCCCCACCCATGGCGGGAGATTGGAACTAGGTGATCTTTAAGGTCCCTCTCAACCCAAACCATTCTATAATTTTATGAAAATAATCCTAGTAAGAAAGCACCACAGATCTCTTTTCCAGGGGCATCTCTGCTGGGGAAAAAAAAACAAGGAAAAAAAAAAACCCAAGGAAAAAAAAACCAAAACATGTGCTCTAAAGCTACTGAAGATTAAAAATAAAAGCTTGAAACTAGTCTGGATTCAAGATGCTCAGAAGAAGCAAAAATTAAATGATCCATCTGGCCTCAGACTGAAAATCTGAATGATGGAGATAGCTGAAAATTATTAAAACATAAAATCACAGTAGAATTCCTTACTTTGACTGCAAGGCTTTGAGGAAAGTTCAGTGATTTTCAAATGTGAAACAGTACAGAAGACCATTTAGCAACAGTAAAGTATTTTTTAGGCCACAAGTATAATAAATATTTAGAGACAGAATGTAAAGCTACAAGGATCACTCATCTTCAGAAGAATTAAACAGACTGGGTGAAACCTAGGCAAGCAGAAAATCACTAATGCATAACAAATACAACATGTTGAAAAAGAAGAAACAATCATTAGTCTGAAGTGCAAAGATACTAAGGCAAATGAGGATACTGAACAAACATTGGACTTTGGTCAGAGAGAGATCATTAATCACAGTAATAAGAAGCTATTTAGGGTAGGAACTTAGAGAAATACAGCCAAAATGGATCCAAGATAGAACTAGCAGACACAAAACCACTATATTGCCTGCCAATATTAAAGACATCTGGAGATAAAGGAAAGGAAGGGAAATAGTACAAAAGGCAGCTGAGGTAAAAATGAAACTAATCTAATAAGCAAGTGAAAATATGGAAAGACAATGACAGTTGAGAAATAAACTTTGCAGGGGCCATGGGATGGCATAAGTTCATTAGCACAGAAGGAAAAGGCAGGAACTCCATGTCTTCAAGAACTGGCAGTAGATCTCCTATTTCATAACTGCCTCCAATCAAAATCGTTCTATTGATAGCTTTTTTTAGTAGCCCACATATTCAAAAAACTAATAACTTTTTCCAGAAGTATAGCCTGTCTGGTCTACGTTAACTTCAGTATGCTCAGGTGGCAACATATGAAAAAGCTCGAGGTCAATTATACTTGTGGCATATTTACATACCCACAACTTAGTGCATCCACTAGGTGCAGGCAACAGACAGGTTCCAGGAAGCATCCTGACACTGCAGTGACAGAGGAAGCATAAGCGTGATGCTCCTTCTACAAACCAGAAGCATTTTGCCAATTAGATGGCCAAATGGAGCAGAGAACACCCCTATGATGCTCACACCTTTCTTATTAAAATGCAAACAAAGCATCACACTGCAAGATGCATCACCGAATTAAAGACACCAGGTTATCCACTTTGTGTTGTACTCTTAACTACAGTGTCAAAACCTCCCTGTATCTTAAAACCCCCATACATTAATGTCTCCAGTCATCATAAAGACAATAAAAATCTCAGCAGAACACTGTAGAAGCTGTATTTAAATAGAGCTACTGCTCAATTTACCACAGAAATAGACACAGAGGTTCACAAGAACAAAAACACCACACTGAAACTTTTCACATAATGGAATTCAATTAAGTGAATAAAGTTTTAGTAGAATATTACATTTTACCTTCCATAACAAAGCTGACTACAATTTGCACACAAAAATTTGCAGAGGAAAATATGACTGCATACTAAAAGCACTATCCACTTAGCCATACACAGGGCTGAAGACAGTGCCAGATAATTTATCTTTAAAAAATCAACATTTGATCAAATTCCAAGAATTTTTCTTTCTTCCAGTGATGATCCATTTGCAATCCTACCATCTCTGTTCTATATTAAATTCATGCAGTTTAGACACTATGAACAGTATTTCATTTCTGCCTCAGACTCCATGGGAACCAAGAAGTCTCAGGCAGTTTATGGATCTGGGACACTAGAGAAACCAGTAAGGAGGACAGTTTGTGTTGGGAGTACATCACAGAATGATCTGATAAGGATGGAGAATAGGGTGAAGTCTTCTCTACAACTCAGGGAAGTCTCAGATCCACCATCAGATCTCAGCCATCATTCTTTATGAGAAGACATTTGCCTCCTTGACATCCACTGGAATTAACTCAGTAAATTTTGGGAGGCCATCAGGAACAGCTTCTTGATACACATACTGGAAGTTATATATAAATATACAATAAATACAATAAAGGTAGCACACAGTTGTTCTCAAGCAATGAAGAACTGGTTGGAGATTTGACAAGGTAGTTTTGGCTGTTGGAACCATTAACAAGTACACCTGAAGATATTCAGCACAGAGAAGAGAAGGCTCCAGGGAGATCATCTGCGGCTTTCCAGGGGGCTTATAAAAAGGAGAGGGACTTTTTACATGGGCAGACAGTGATAGGGAAAAGGAGAAGAATTTTGAACTTAAAAAGAGAGGAAATATTTTTTAGAAGTTAGGAAGAAGTTTTTTACTCAGAGGGTGGTGAGGAACTAGAAGAGGTTGCCCAGAAAAGCTGTGGTTGCCCCATCTCTCACAGTGTTCATGGACAGATTGGATGGATCTGTGAGCAAACTGATCTAATGGTGGCATCCCTGGCTCATGGCAGGGAGGATGGAACTAGGTGATCTTTAAGGCCCCCTCCAACCCAAGCCATTCCATTATCGTATGATTCTAAGATCCTGAGTGAAGAAGAGCACAGACCTGGAGCTTCAGGACAACATTCAGTTTACTGAAGAACTGGTAAGTAGCCACAGGAAGCAGCTGTGAAGAACAAAGTTGCTCAGGAAAACTGGCAGGTCTATTAAGAAATACAAGTAGGGGAGCTGTTTGGCTAAGCAGATTGTCAGAGCTCAAATGCAAGTGTATAGAGAGGTGCAAACAGGGACACACTACATGGGAGGAGTTTACAGACATTGCTCAGGCATGCAGGGATGGTGTCAGAAAAGCTGAAGTTCACCTTGATTTGACACGAGAGATGTTGAGTGCAACAAGAGCCTCTGCTACTACATTGGTTATGAAAGGCTGAACAGGCAAATGTGAGCCTGTTTCTAAATGAAGTGGACAACTCAATAATAGGAGTTACAACTTAAAAATAATCCATCATCTGAAAACCCATGCCATCACCTCTCCACCTGAGGCATAAAAATAGCCACATGTAATGTGAAATTAGAGACATTCTAGTTATGCAAAGTCAATATATTAATTTAAACAATTTTACAACTCCACACAGAATAAACTAAAACATGTACAAACTAATTTTCCTTTACGACAGGGAAAGCACAAATGGAGAAACAGAAGGAAAATATGCAACATGAGAGAAAGAATGGGAAACAGAAAATAAAGTTTATGACAAATTTAGAAAAGAACACAAAATTTACAAAACATTCCAATTGAAGCTTTAAAACATATAAGTATACACGTTCACTTGTGCGTGCACACACACAGCCCCGCAAGGAGTATTTAGGTTTCACAAGCAAGTCTTTAAAAACCTCTTCTTTGCATCATCGGCAACTCTGTTTTTCTTTACCTGAGTGATAAAGTAGCTATTTGCTTTTAGTGCATTGCTGCCTAAAGCTTAATCTGAAGCAGGTCGGCTTTGGCTTTTTGTTCATTTCTGCTGAAGGCACCATAAGTTGATTTTGCATTTGTGTGTTCTGAGAATATTCGGAATCTCAACAAAATAACAAATTAAAAGTGAAAATAACTGAGCCTAAATTGCACTGAACAGTCATTTTCCCTAGTCAAGCTGCACAGGGAATTTGGATTATAGCCTAACTGATGTCAAGTATCAAACTCAGATGTTTCCTCAGCTCATACCATGTTAGAAAGGGGCAAAAGCTTCTTTTTAATGTATCTTGCCATAGATTTATTTATATTGTTCTCCTGCTATGAGCAGAAACACAACTTAAAGAAAAGTAACCTGTGCATGAAAAGAAGTTGTAAACTTTTCATTTAGAAATCTAAAAGCACCGTTTCTTTTTTCCTTTCTCCTCTGCATGCTCTTTTTTGTTGTTAAGTTGCTGAAGGAGATAGTTGTAGTTAAGACAATGGAGCTGACTAGCTGCTTCAGATTATCTACTTTTGTCCAATTTCTTGATATAAAATTGTACTTCAAGCTGTGAAACTTCATTTTCATAAACACAACAGTGTATTCATGGGCTGATAAAAACATCAATTTAATTGATAAAGAAAACAGTTTTACTCCACATATTTACTACTTGTGTACTTTTTTATTTAATGAAGTTAATTGTTCTTTCAGATGCAATAAAATAAAGACAAAAAAATGCCTACAGAACCCTTTTGAAAAATAACCAAAGCAGGAATTAAAGTACTCTCTTACACAAAAAGCATTTAAATTACACAGGTTATAGAAGATTAGACCATGTAATGCAGAGAAATCATTCTTCCTATGGCATGCAAAACACGAGTTGTCATGTAGCTGAACCAAAAAACCTTTTTCCAGCTGATTCATACTCATAAAATCACAATGCATAGACACTTCTAGCCAACACATGCCTTAGGTCTCTAATAAAAATCCCTTCAAAAAAGGGTTTTTTTTCCTTATTTCACTACCTCCAGCTATTGAAAGAGGGAGTGGAGTTTCAAAGTTTCCACAAACAATCTTTTCTAATTAGGTAGTAGAGAATTTATGGGGAGATTTTACTTTGCCAAATATTCTACCCATTTATCCTGTCTTGGCATGGGAAAAGAAGTCCTGACATTCAAAAGGAATCTCCTACAGCAATTGTACACAGGTACAGAGTTTCAAAAAGCCTTTTTTTACTCAGCCTTGCCTCCAACAAATCCAGGGACCAAAGTCTACATAAGCCTACACAGCAGCAAGTACTGCAAGCCACTGTGATAGTCACAAAGAAAAGGCCGATACAGCTGAAGCACAGAACTTGTACCTATTATGAAATTTTATGCAATTTGAAGAGAGCCAATAGCAGTACAAATCTTCTAAGGGTTTTATAAATACTGAAAAGTTATCATTATTCTTGTACAGTTGACCTTTCCCACATTACTAAGAGACACAGAGACAGGTCAAAGATGTTTAAGACCAGCCTGGTCCGCTGTCCCAAATTAAGTAACTTCATGTTTAGCTCATTTGACTAAGCAGTTTCCAAACAGGGAGGTGAGAGCAGCTTGTAAATGATGTGCAGCACCTGACAAAGACAAAACCAAGTAAGTTTTACTAGCTCTACCTGCAAGGCACAACATGTCCCCTTGAGTCCCTGTGCCATGCTGCCAATGGCACCAGAGGAAACACATGGCAAAGACACCAAGTGCTTCAAGATGGAGACTGCAAGTCTGGCTGATTTCCTTGGCTCACTACAGCATCACAGCATACCCAAACCCAAGAAGAGGGGGACACAACCCCAGAAGAACTGCCTACATGGAAAGGGCATCGACAGCATGGCACAAAACAACATAAATACAGTGCGAAAGAGCTGCCTTCAAGAGAGCTGACAAACACAAAAAGGTTACAAAGATGTATTATTTAACCTACAAGGCTTCTAAAACTTTTCCCATCCTCAGTAATCAAAATATTTGTATGCTGTAGTACTTTGGAACGTACACTGCATGAGTAGGCAAAAGTCCTGAGAATGATCTGTGCATGTTAATTGTTCAGCTGAGCTTTCAGTAACTAATTTAACATTATAGTCTGAATTTACTTTAGCCTATACCCATAAATGCAAGTTTGAACAACAAAGGCCAACTAACGCTCCCACTAGTGTGCCACAGCATACTGGCACCATTTCAAGGCCTCCCAGAAGGAGCAGCCTTCCCTAACAAGCAGCACACAGAGGAACTGGATGCAGCAACTAAAATGGTTACAGGACCCAGACCCAACATTCACACAGGGCAAAACAGCACCAATTTAGGGCACTCCTTAAAAAACACCAGGCTAGCAATGCTGGTTTATGGCTCTGCTTCCCCTATTTAAATCATCTGCAACAGCCTGGTCTCTTTTTTTTCCCTACAGGGAAAAAAAAAAAAGTTAGTTAGAAAACCACCCTGATACAGAAAAATTGAATTAAATTTAGAATTAAAGTCACTATTTACAAAGAAGGCTAAAGTTGGTAAATTATCCTTGGAAGAAGGGAAGTTCTCATTGGCAAGGGTGCAAAATAAAAGCTAGAAAGGACCAGAAGTTGACCAAAGAATATCTAAGTCTTAACTCAAATCGCTGGTTCATTTGAAACCTTTAGTAGAGTCATTTTTTTACCTGTAGACTGTGCTAGCTGCTCTGTAAGAATATTATGGAAGATACTAAAGTCAAGATGAACAGAATCTACAGCATTCACCAAGCCAGACATCTCTTTATACACAACAAACAGGTTGGTTAAGGATTATTTCCCCTTTGAAAATCCATGCTGACTACTTCCAATCACCATCTTGTCCTACATGTGTTTGGAAATGGTTTCCATGAGGATTCTCATCATCCCCCCAACAACTAAGGTGGAGCCAACCAACTTGCAATTCCCCATGTCCTCCTTGGAAACAGAAGTGACACTTGTTCTCTTCCATTCACCCTTCTCTTTCTGAGGTAACAGAGTAGTCTCATAATGAAATCCAAGCAGCTCCCAGCACTTGTGGGTGCAACCCATCAGGTGCCACAGATTTGTGTATGCCCAGTTTAAGTGCTCCTAACCTGGACCTCCTCCACCAAGGTAAGGCTTTCTTCCTCAACCTTCTCTCTGGTCTCAAGAGCATGAGACTCCTGAAGGCTGGAATCACTGTTAAACACTGAGACAAAAAATTGAGTACTTTGGCCTTTTCCATACCATTTATTCCCATTCAGCTGCAGGCTCATGTTTCCTTTAGTCATCTCTCTGATATTCATGTACTTGCAGAATCCTTTCTTGTTGCACTTCTAGTCCCTTGCCAGACCCAACTCCACATCAGCCTTGGCTTTTCTAACCCCTATTCTTGCAAGATGAAACAGCAGCTCTATACTTCACTTGTTCTGCCTATCCCTGCTTCCAATTCATATATAATTCTATTTCTTGTCCAGGTTCAATAAGGAGCTCCTTGCTCATCCAGTCAGGCCTCCTATTGCCTTTGCTTTCTTTCCCACTTGCTGGGATGGAACTTTCTTCAGTTTGGACACGGTGATCCTTGGATACCAACAAGTTCTCCTGGATCCCTCTTCTCTCCAGGGCTGTATCTCACAGAATACTTCCAAGCAGATACCTGAAAAGATTCAAGTCTGCTCTCCTAAAGTCCAGGGTTGTGATCCTGCTTTCTGACATGCTCCATTCACTTAGGATCTCGAACCTCATCACATCAGCTAAATAAGCCAATAAAAATTGCACTGAACTTCTTCCATGCTCAGGGACAGGATACATATCCATATATTTACAATTTACATTATTGCTGAATGGCACTGACTAAGAAAAGGCTTATTACTTTTCTTTTATTCTGAATTAATTTTTCCCAAAATCCACAATTAAAAAGTTTATAGTCTCTTTACTGTGAAAAACAAAGTCCTTGAATTAACTCAGATATACTCTCACAGGAAGTGAAGCCTTTGGGACAAGAAATCTCAGATAAAGCTGTATTACCCTGGTGCTTTTTGATGAAGAAATACCAAATTCCATTACTGCTACATGTTGGCAGATTTTTCCAGTCATAGCTATTGGTTCTTAAAAGATGATGGCCAAAATATTCAACAGGAAAAAAAACAGCCTTAGCAAATAATACTCCTCTGGTCTGTTTCTTGTGTCTCCACTTCTTGTTCTAAAGAACCTACTTAAATAAGGTAAGGAAAAAATGTAAAATACAAAAGCAGCAGAATTAAAGACTTCCTTTCAACCAACCTCAGGTTCCCAAAATAAGCTAATGCAAGCCTTGAGCTGAAAGAAATGTCACATTCATTAACTAAATCATCTAAAAATATAAACACTATTTTCATATTTTACAGCTCTGCTCTTCAAAAAATGCTGCTGCTTAAGCCAAGCAATAATTTGCCTCATAACAAGAGCACTAGTTAGCATTTCAGTTATCTTCAGAACACACTTGAGTTACAGAAATTTACTGGATTTTTACACATACACAATTCTTTGAGGTATAAAGAGTCCTTTCTAATACTATCATATTCAATATAACAGAATTGGCTGAAATAAGGATTCTTTAAGCAGGGATCACCCTACAGCAGAAATAAAGCAACAATCACTTGCCACAGAAACCCCTGCCTATATAATGTTTTTATTGATATAAACTTTATTCCAGAAAAAGCTCCTACAAAGCAGCAAGAGAAACTTTATGGGTTTTGAAGTCCTAAGCAAAGGCAGAGCAATTTGATTTGTAATGTCAGACGGGAAGAGTCATCTGCCTTCTCCTTTAGGGAAAGCTAGCCAGTAGATCTTACTATAGGTATCTATGCAATAAGACACACAAAATGGTCTTGGACTGTGAAACAGAATGCCTTTCAGTTCAGCAATGTATTTCTTGAGTACAATGCCAAGTGTATAAAGTTTACAAAACTATTAAAACACTCTGAACATATACACACAAAACCAGGTACACTGGTGCCCTGTCATTTTCTCATCTTCCAAAGTGGGATTTGGGTTTGTTTTGCTGCTGGAGCAAAGTGGAAGGGTTAAATGACAAAAGAACTACCCATGACATTTTTAAAATGGCCTCTGTCCAGGCTGATAATCTTTATTTAATCAATAAACATGACCCTCTTTGTCACCTATCTAAGCCTTTAACTACAAGATAAGCTATTGATGCATTATTTAGAAATCCACCTCTTTTTATGGAAAATGCACTTGATTTTGGTCTGTTTCCATATGACAAAAACATTGTAATTTTTTTTTCAACTATTTCACCTTTACCTTTTTCACATTTCTAGTATTTTACCTGAAATTTCACTGAGGCAAATGCTGATATGCTGCATTAGCTCAGGTCACAGAGTTTTATAATAAGGTTTGAAGAAGAAGAATGAACTATAACTCATGGAATAATTACCAGAAGAACCACTGAAAGCAGTCAAGTAACTTACACAGTAGATGCCAAAATTCACAAGCTGTACTAACCTTTGTACAGAGCTTAACTAATTAAAAAAAAAATAAAATTATGTATCATGAGAGTTAAAACATAATTTGACATTCTCTCCTTCCTTACATTGCTGTCTCCAGGTAGACAGAACCAGCACCATATCACAGTGCTACCATGCCCACAGGAAAGTCTCCTTCAGACTAATCCACACATCTTCACAGCAGCACAATTTAAAACAAAGGATAATGATCAAAAAAACAAAAACCCCTCAATATTGTAAAAAATGACTTTGTAATTCCAAGAATATAACCGAATACAGATGTTAAGAGGATTTCCTATTTCCTCCAAAGGCAGAAATACTAGCAAAAAAAGGTCACTGGGTAAATCCTGTGTAAAGTGACTGACAGCAATGCAGCCACTTCTCAAATCCACAAGAAACCTTGACCTTACAGTGATAAGTACTTTAAAAGGACAGCAGTTTTATCTGTTAAGTCTCTTCATACAGAATCACCATGGACACTACACTAAACACAACCCAGTAGTTTGTTCAGTTCATGGACACCATAAGTTTCTGTCTCACATTGCATTGCACAACTGGATGTTGTATTTTAAGGCAACATTACCAGATTATAAAAAGCTTTAGGCACAATCCTAAAACACATTTTAACAGCTGACTGCATAGTGGCAGCATTAAGACAAGGTAAATATTTAATCAAGCAAGTGCACTTCTTTTGCAATGCAAGAAACACATTAGAAAATTTTATTCAGTATCCAGTATTTTGTCAGTTATGCACATTTTCAGACATAAAAAACATTTAAAGGTCAAATTCTACCTTTATTTACAAACAATTTTTACCAAATTTGAAGGGATGATAGGTATGCAATAAAAGACATGTAATAAAAATATAATTAAAGCTGGTTTTCGTTTTGCTATGAAACTTCTTTGTACTTGGTAAAACAAATTAAAAATCAGGAGAACAAACTTCTCAGATACTAAAGAACAACAAGTTACCATTAGTCTAAAATAAAATACATCATTAGTAAGTGGACTTCAGATGGTACTTGTAATCTTTCAGAACCTTTTTCTTTCACGTCAGTTTAAAAACATTCCTTTTTAAAGTAAGTCTTCATTTAGAAGTTCACATTTATTTCCCCCTCAACACATAAAAGAAGATGAAAGAAGATTTATCAGAAAGAGGCATTGCTATTACCTGAAAAGAATTAAAAGAAAATTATTATTTTAAACACTTCTTAAAAAGGCTCAGATCTGAATAATGCTTACATACTTTAAAGACAACATTTGGATAATCTTTATGTTACTTAATTCTAGGAAAATAAAGTACGTGTTGAGTAATAATGCCAGTAAAATTACTTTGGTTTATGTACACTTACTGCAATCTCTCTACAGGCCGACATGGATATCCCTGTACCTTCAATTTGCTTCAGTGCATACTCCTTTTCATCTTTTCTGTACACACATGAAAAAAAAAAAGAGAAAGAAAAATATATTTAGCTCTGACTTACATTACACCAATCAATATAAGTATAATGATGAAACACTTAATTTGGTCTGGATGAAGAAGCTGAAAGCCAATCTACTTTTATGCATAAATTACACTTTGATATGAAAAGCAAGTTTCCTTTTAACAAAGACCTTACAGTTCCCAAACAAAAACTTCATAAAAAAACCTTAGTTAACCTATATTCACTTTTCTCTAAAAACAGGCATAATATCTGCAGATAACTAAAAACACAGTTTTGGAAGACACTTTCCCTGAAATTCCTGGTTACTGTCCACAACTGAAAACACTGCAGTTGTATCCCATGCCTGGAAAACTGTCCTAGAAATATCTGGGAATGGCAATCTTTTCTCTTGATTTTATGAGCCACTCTCAAGCCATTTTTATTTCTGAAATACTACTATTTTAAACCAATTATATAATAAGCACCGGCTATTGACAGATCCCTACACAGCATGTGAAACTCAGAGCTCTGATGTACAAAGCCAGAGTATGAGAAAATGTTCAGCCCAAACACTGTACTACCCTTTTAAACAATCACAGCTTGAAGTGATTTAGAGAGACCACCAAAAGAACAAGAAAAGCAGGTAGAATCTTGAAGCTTTCATGATACAACAGAACCAGCCTACAACACTGTTTTTGCAGGATTCAGCTGTCAGTGACAGATGCTGGTAGGCATTAATGCCCACAGAGTTGATGTCCCTTTGCAGACTCACCAGTCACAATTCAGCAATCCACAATCCCCTATCCAAATTCTCCATGGAATTCATGGTAGACCTCAGTTAGCCCTTCTTCCAGTCCCAAATAATTTTGTTTTGCCACACAGAAAGATTCTCAATTTGCACTCGCTTCAGCCTCTCTGGCTTTGAGCTCCAAGCCTGTGTCCTGCCAGCTTCAGCCTGTTTCCCAACTTCTGCCAGACCCTCTCCCTCCAAAATTCACAGGAAGAGAAGTGACTAAGTGGGAAAAATATGGGGACAAGATGAGAACTTGAAATAATAGCCATCTACACATATTGTACGTAACACAGGCAAGCATTATTCTCAGTAATTTTCAGTAGCAGCTAAACCCTCAATGCATGTCTATAGTTAACACTGACATACACCTTTTGAAATAAAATTTTAACAATTCTAGATGTTTTCCAACTACACATGAAAACATGTGTAACTTCACAGGTAATAAGATCATACCTTATCTCACAGGAATTGTTTTTGATTTCATTAATTAGTCCAAATTTTAAACAGTAAATAGTAAACGCCCATCCCCTCTTATACATGGTCCTTCTATCTATGCAGAGGATTTCCATACACTGCAAAGTATTAACACAGGGCGCTTACAGAAACAGTGAAGACAAAATTATATTGTCTGCAGAACCAAAACCAGCTCTGGACATAGAAAATTGATCATTTAAACTATGGTTAGGTTTAAACTATGCAGCACAAACAATCCCGTGCACAACTATCAGCTGGAATCCCAAAGCAATGTAGTCACTACAGCACTGCATCACATCCTTCTTTTGGCACATCTACTGAGCCAGGCACAGGACCACACTGATATGGCCACCCTTGAACTAGTTCTCCACACAAAGCATTCCCTCCAGCTACTCAGAACTTCACAGAGCGAAGGTCATTGCAGAGACCAGGCATGACACCTGGCACACACTGCCTTCAGCAGCACCGCTGAACACCACCACCATGGCAACGCTGTCAGCACTTGATAGACAGCCACTCCATGCAGGAATTTAAGATACAAATGGGAAATTATGAAATATGCTTTAAAAAAATCCTAACCAATCCAACAACCTAAGGTATTACAGCATGTGGGAAAAGGAGGGAGTCTTACTGAGCTGCAACCCAGATAGCTCTAAAACACTAGGCTTTGTAAAAAAAATGAGAAAAAATAGGGACAATTAAATGCTTTTTTATAATAAATGGGTGGCAAGGATAAAGAACTGCAAAAAGATTGTATTCTTGACCTGACAATTTTTTTACCAATGGCTTTGAAACCATCAACACAGCCTCCTTTAAATACTATTTACTTGCTTTGGCAGGAATGCAAGTCTATAACTTTTCCAAAGTTAACTGTCCTTATTATGGAAATATAATAGCTAATTCCAAACGATGTCCACCAAGTGGTATTTTAGCTAATAATATTACCCATTCAAGATAATTTGAAAAAGAAAGAAATTTATTTGAAACTTCAAAAGCAAGTCAGCCAATGCCATCTGATGAATGCACAATTCTAGTTATTCAGTGAAGAAAGAAAAGAATACACAGGTACTTTATTAGCTATTTCCCTACTTGTACCAATTCAATAAATAATATCAAACGGTGTGTGTGACAGGTAAGTACACTGTTCAACTCCCTAAAGACCAATGCTCTCATGAAACACTTGAGACAGGGAGAAGTACTTATATTTCATTTCAGAAAAACTCTAGTGAACTCTGAACACATTTCAAGAAATTGTACAGAATTACACAGCAGGAAAGTTTTTACGAATCCTTTTCTGACAGATCCTATATCAGTACATTTTTTACCGGAGTGAAGCAAGCATGATCAAGTTAGCACCAAATCCAAACAATAACCACAAACCACACAGCTCTGGTATGAGGTAAAAAGCACCAATGGCAGGGATAGCCAAGCAGAAAGCAAGGTCTTTGTTCACAACTGTTTTTATCTGCTCTGCAGTAACACTGTCTCAGGAACTGGTCAACTAACTTGAAGGTCTTAACCTCCAGCTGTAAGGGAGTTTGCAGGCAGGAAGCAAGTGGCACAGATCAAGGTGTAATCAAGCAGGTTGTATCAAACAGCTACCCCAAGCTAATGGCAGCAATGTGTTTGCTAACCTGAACAAAAAAATACAGCAAAGCAGAACTTAGAGGGAAAGCATACCTTAGGAAGCTGTGAGTTAACAATTTTGATTAATGCTTTTCAAAACTGATGCAGAAGAATTTGCCTGACAAAACAAGCATTGCATCACACCACTACAAGGCTTCTCTATGCTTCAAGCTCCCTTATCCAAAATTAGGGGTTAAAGATTAAAATCAGCCTTGTTTCTGGTTTCAGAAATACTACAATTCATGTTATTCTAGGAGGGATTAACTTTTTACCAAAAAAACACTGCCAATATGAGATACTGCCCACCTGAATACTTCCAAACTAGTATTTCAGACTGCCATAGGCAGCACCCAAACACAAAGGTCCTCATGCATACCAGCAAATATTGAGAACATTCCTCCACTATAAAAACTTGCTCTTCAAGATCAAGTTCTCCCTCACCAATAAATATCCCACTGTGCAATCCTTAAGGTTAATGTCAATATTTTAATTTGTACTGTGCAAAGGAAAACTCTGTTCTCTTGCCCCAAAAAGTTGTACTCAGTGGTTGATCTCCAGCTGCAGTGTTCAATACAGAAAATGAAAATATTATTACTACTACTTCTGGGTAACACTTTCAGTTTCCATTTTCCAAATGCTTTGGAAAGAAAAAAGTACCAAATGCACTTTAAAAAATTGTAGTTCAGAAGATTTAGAATAATTACAACATTTCAAAGGAGCTAAACTGTCTTAACTATTGCAATTGTACTTCAGAGACCTCCCATCATATGAGAAACTACTTTACAAACAAGCTAATGGAAAACTAGAAACAACTTGCCCAAGACCATAGGAAAAATAGGAGGATTTGAAAATAGTGTATGGTTCAAACAATTGTTTTACCCCTATTATTCAAATTTGAAGACTTTCAATGATGGTCTCTCTTGAATTCAGAGATAATTTAGCATATATTCCAACTTCAAAATTAATTAGCCACATCAAGGAACTGGCTTGAAAGACTGCAATCACTCTGAAGCTAGAACTGTGACTATCACATCAGTTAATACAGATATTATTGTTACAGTACATACAAATAAAAGCTGCCTTAAATTAAGTGTACAATAGCATAAATAAATAATAATTAAAGTGCACATTTTCTTAATCCAAAAAAGTGCACCATAAAAGCATTTCAAGACTTACCTACGAAAAAAATTAATAGAAAAGAACAACAATTCACCCCTGTAACAACACTAATGGAATTTATGTATTTGTGACTTTGTAGGACAAAGCCTGGGAACACTATGGAGTTCAGTGTCCTTCACAGTACCCGGAACACAATGTCCATACAGGTATCTGGTTACATTCTGATCACTTTGTTTAATGCCAGACAGCATGAAGTTAGTCACTCAGCAGGAGATCACAAAGAGTTGCAAGCCTTTTTCCCCCTGAGAAAAGGCAAAACCATGACACTGATGTGCAACTAGAATCTAACTGAAAACCTCATCTGGAACTCAGCAGCCAACCCACTAAATAGATCGTGCTCAGCACTGGTTACCTTACGCAAGCGGCTCATAGATTTAATCCTGTACTTAGCACATGGCCATAACCTTTACAAAGGTAACACTACCAGAAAATAAGTCTACTACTGACTGGGAAAAGGGACATAAATCCTTTGCAAAAAGTAGTGAGTTCTTGTGCTTTAATGTTTTTATGGATACAGAAGCAGTCACTAAGCCAAATGAATTACTAGATCAAAAAAACTACACATGGTGTCTCTAGGGTACATGCTCTTTATCAGACTAGAAAAGTAATTTTCTTTTACTGCTATCCTCCAAACATATCAATCCTTACCCAGTCAGCAGCTCAGCCAGCTCATTTTCATCCACGTGACAACCAGTCACAAATGACAGAGGCTGTGAATCTACAGATTGATCTTAACTTGTTTCTAGCCAGCAGTACACATGTTGTATTTCAATGCACTTGCATTAGTTCATTTTGAGACCTACATAAGAAACTCAAAATGTAAAACAGTAAGGATGGTAAGCAGAAATTTGAAAAGAAATCCCTGACCACATCACCCCTTTAAAAGATTTACCTTTCCTCACAGACAGCAGCTAAAACTTCACAGCAGCTATGGGCTGCTCTTACAACCCAGAGCCAGCCAAGTTCACTACAACATGAACTAGCTGGTTTTGGCCATGTAAAGAATGGATGAAACCAGCAAGCGTTTACCTTGTTCTGCTGCTGTGAAGAGTTTCAGTAATGTCTGTGGACTGCACAGCTGGCCTCTGTGCTGATGCATCCCCCAGAAGTTTGGTGGGAACTTTCTTGGTGTTGCAAACAGAACATCATGTGTGTCAGTCACAGGAAAGGACTTCTCATAAAGAAAGAGCAGACATGTATGTCATCTGGACCTGGGCTTTCCTCTTAGTGGCAGTGCTGCAAAATGTGGAATATGTAAAATTTTCTTAAGAAAAGATATTCTTTAATGCTTGATCTTTCAAAGCCTAATCAACAAGAAGAAAGATTTAGTCTGTGAAACCGACAGCAGCCCATGAGCCCTAAGTGATGTCCAGGTGTTAGATAGACAAATGACTGGTTGGTAGAATTGGTAGAAAAAGAACAGCTTTAGGGCCTGACAGGTTTCAGTGATCTCACACCCAGAGGGAGGCTAACAAAGTTGGAAAAATAAGGATGTGCCACTGACAGCAGACACAAAGAATGCAGAATTTATGACCCACAAGGACACTGGGCAGAACCCCCAGGATGAGGAAGAAACTAATAAACCTCACCCAGCAACTGTGCTGAATCAACTCTGACTAGGTAAAAGGTAATCCTGCAGGGGGAGATCCCGACCACCGACTCACAGATCATTGACCCAAAAACCAATCGGCCCAAAAGAGAAACACCATGGGACGGATTAGCGCAAGAAGCGAGAGAATCATTAACCAATAGAAGATAGAACAGTAATTAATACAAGGATTATGTAACATGTAGCCAATGAACACTAATTCCTTTGTTTGCTGACATGTATAAATAGCAGAAGATTTTGATAGCTGTTGGGCTTGATTTGTGGTATTCCACTGGGCACCCACGCTTGCAGAATTCTGAAATAAAATAATTAATGTCTCTCTCAAGTGTGTAGTTATCAGCTTGTTGCCCACTGGGTAACAAATCCAATTTCTGTGGACAACAGAAGGGTGGTAAACCAACCTCCCCATCAGACAGTATTCAATCTTTAGAAGCTGAGCTTGTATCTTATCTGAAACATCTACAAGTAAACTTGAGGAGTGAAAACAATGCAACAAACTTATATCAAACAGGACAGTCCACTATACAATATTAAAAAGAACTAGAATGAAAAGAGAATGTCCAAGGCTGATCCAGGTAAACAAAAGAAAAAAGCTTTTTGTAATGGAGACAATATGCTACCGTAAAATTTAAATTTTTGATATTTTTTTTTTTTAATCTCAAGTCTTTACAGTCTCTGTTTTCAAAAAAGGGCTTAAATACTTCTCAGCTCATTGGTGTCACTGCCTCATGACACCTACTCAACTCCACTAGGTCCCACTCCTGACACCAGATAGCTCAGTGTATACATGGAATAACAAGGCGACAGCACTTTTCTCTATCTTCTGCTACCTCCAAGACTTAAAGTCTACCCATAAAACCCTTTAGAACAACCTAAGAACACATCCAAAAGGCAGAAATTTGTATGCAGTTTTAGACATTACTCTTCTCAAAATGCAACAATACCGAATTCCTGAATGCTGTATGTTTTACTACTCCATTTTTCAATGCAGTGCCAATGTCAGGTGGCACAAATGTATGCCAAAAGAAGGCTAACTCAGGAATCAAAAAGCAATCTGTGAATTTTTTAAATAATTATTTTTTTCCTGGTTGGTTGGTTTAAAAAAAAACTTTCAAGAAGATTTTTTTGTTGTTGTTGAACATAGCATTCTAAATTTAAGTCTACCATAAATTGGCAGATACACTCAAATACAGAGCAACTGATTACTACAATTAGGCTTTTTAAAAAGATATCTGACTTTCATCACGTACGCTATGAGAAATAGGCAGAAGAACCATTACACACAGCTTTGCCTGCTAAAAAATCTGCCATGTTCCAGTCAGACTAAAAGAGCTCATATTAAAATTACCAACTGCATCACATTAATTGACACCCAGTGTTATCACAGCATCCCATGAGATACTGAAACATATTTTGCTTTATAATCTGTAGGACAACCCCAAATGTATCTCTAAATCGCACTAGTGATATGGCTATCCTTCTCCTTGTTTACTCATCTGTAAACCATATTATGAATTCAGGAGGAAATGTGCATGTTAAAGAACAAGGCAAGTTCTTAAAGTGATGCTAAGCTACTTGTCATTAAACAGTGCCCTTGACATTGCTTGCTTCCACAGAGCCCCTCAAAAGACACTGAATTCCTATACATCCCCCACAAACTTCACGTAACATAAATGATTCTTCATGCATGAGGAGACAGCTGATAAAAAGGACAAAAAGTGAATCTGAGCACTGATAAAGTTTTCTGCCATCAAAAAAAAACGATGCCTTTTCCCAGCTATGATTTCACTAGAGTGGGAGTGGAGAGCAGAGGTCTCTTAAAATCAATATGAGACGACTAAAAGTATTCCATTACACATAACCATATGCTCTTCTCTTCATTCCAGTAGTTTTCGAAATTTAAAAGCAAATCTTTGTAGCATTGATACCTTCTAACTGTTAACAACAATTCCCAATTATTTCACATCACAGTCTTAGATCTATGTAATACCAGACCACTGGAAATCTTACTAAACTTAATCTATTAAAATTTAGCCTTTACACTATAATAATAAAATTTTGTATTTGCAAGGAAAGAGCACAATTTCAATCACTGCCACCCTCACTCCAGACTTATTGATGAAAATTCAGACAACTCAACCAGCTAAAGAGTTGTTGCCATTGCTAAAATTAGACTGATTCCTAAGTATCTGGAGCAACTGAGAACTGTGAATTTCATACAAGTACATTCATAGCAGATTGGGGTAATCAGACTTGACAGCTTGTTTGTAAGGGTAAAAACTAAAGCGTTCACATTAAACCCTGAAAGCTGTAAAATTATTCTGCTGCTCCAGGTAACTTCTTCCAGCATTTGCTACATTTAAGCAGAGGAGAGAGCTGCACCTGATTTTATTTCTTTACAGACAGGCTTGATTACAGATAATGAAAAGATTTAAGAAATACGTCCCTGTCCAAAAGGATAATGTATGTGAGGATTTGCTACCTTAAAACAAGTAACAGCAGCAGCAAGGAGAAAAATACCTCTGAAATAAAGAGGAAACAAATTTTTATTTATCAGCAAATTATGTACCAAGGTCACAGAAACAGACTATGCCAAACTAAGACTATGCCAAAAAAAGAATCTGCCATTTGCTCCATAAAACCACTTAAGAAGAATGCTTGTGACTAACTATAAGTGTGAAGAAATTAATTCAAATAAATTGGATTTTTTTAAGTCCTAAAGCCATACCGTAACTACATAGTCCAGCTTAAAGTTCATCACAGCTCTTTCTATGTAGTTCTAAATCTGGCTGAATACTGCAACTTTGATAGGTGGGAAATTACTATCAAATCACCAAATAGTAGGAAGTCTGTACTTTCTTGGGGTCTTTTTTAGCAAGAACATGTTTAAAATACAAGATGCAGATTTTTTTCTAAATCCCTACAATGCATTAGGTTCGTCTATAGCAGAATGAGCAGAACTATTGACTCAATGTAAAACCTAACAGAAGGGCAATGGCCTAAAAGCTGCAGTTACTCAGATTTCCTTTTTGGACTCATGACATAATCAAATGCTTCTCCTAAAGCACTTGAAAACCCAGATTATGAGAGACCTATCACAAATTTTCTGGTTGTTCCTTCAGAATTCCTAACTCAAACCATTTACAGTGAAATTATCAATTCTCAAAGCCAGATCTACATGAAAGCTTGCTAACACAATGTTAGTGTAATTCTTAGGTGGTAAATTAGCCTTTAGGTACTAAAGCTACACCCAGATCATGAATAAGAAGCAAGACCTGAATTCCATATGGGCAGAATAGAGCAGAGTAATACAGAGCGCATTTACTACAGTTGAAAATTTGCAAAGTTGAAACAACATCCTCAAAATAAGGTAGAAGAACTGGAATGAAACTCCATGAAGTCACCACAATACCCAATTTAATTCAGTCTGAAATGTAAAAAAAAACATTTTTGATGATTTTTTTTTTTAAGGGAGCATCTCCATTTTTTCCTCACTTCAGTGTCAGGGGATGAGGATTTCTCAAAGACAGAGATCTTTATTGCAGCCACTAAAACAACTTTGCTACTTCTTAAGAACAAACAAGGTCTCTAGTCAGCTATCATATCTGTTCCCGGGGAAAGGGAGGGGCATTCTGCTTCCTTTGGATATTAGAACTCCATGTCCCATAGTCAGAACGGGCTTCTGTCACAATCTGAGGTTTAGAACATCACTTGATGAAGTTTTATGCTGCTTTTTCCCCATCACTGAAGAGACACTAAAAGTAGAATAAATGGCATTCTACTCATACCAAGTCCTTTGGTTGTTCTGAAGGTCAAGTTAAATTTGGCAATTTGTCTACCTCTGTTTCTCATTTGAAGCATGACAGAACTGGGCAAATGAACAACTGGTTATCCAGTACAATGACTGGTTTTAATCAAAAGATATGAACATAAGCTAACTTCGAAGTCCACAGTGCCCTTGAGAACAAGACAACAAGTGATACAGAAACTCCGTTTCAAGAACAGATACATTCAAAGACATGAGCTGACACCCACTCTCAGCGGCACTGACAATAATTAACACAAGCAACAAACACCACATTTTTGAATGTGCAAGGTGCTAAATCTTAGCATGAATCCACAGTAATTCATTATAAAACACAGGTGAGAATTTTCTCTAAACACCTCTGAATTTGCAGAATTCATGACTTCATGATACTCAAGAAGTATCTTTCTCAAAACAGCCAACTTCAGAACCAAACATGCTGCTAGAAATATCATGCATGAGTGGCCCTTGCATCTCTTCAGGCTCTCATACCCCACAACATTAGCAAAGAGGTGGGAAAGTCAAGGACAATCACAGCCAGAGCTGAATCCCAGCATTACCTATGTGAATGCTTCCAAGTGCTCTAATAAAGACAGCAAAACAAAGGGGGGACAAAACAGGCAGAAAACCTTTCGGCCGCACAAAAAGGATTGATTTTTCCTTCAACTAATGCATGAGGAAAGCAGATACATTGCTTCAAAATAGTAAAGCATACCTCCAGATGTAGTTTCCATTCCAACATATTAGCTTCCACCTCTAGTCAATTGCCTATAACTCTTATTTTCACTTGACTGCAAAAAGAAATCAATAGCGTTTTCTACTTAAGTCAGCACAGAGTGAACAAAAAAAAAATAATCATACTGCATGCAAGGCCCACTTTATGGGAACACTGTCCCAGACTGTCCCCATTTTATATCTGTATTTTTACTTAGTCCAGAGTCCTGATACTTAACTGAGTAACCTGACACCCCCAGCACACACGGGAAGCTATGGCCATTGGTCTACCTATTGGAAAGCCTACCTTCAGTGTGGTTTCTTCTACAAGATCAACAACTACAGAATATTTCAGGATCATTAATTTTGTAGAGAACAAATGACAACTGACGGAGAAACAGTTATACAGTGGCCTCATTTGAAAATACTGTTTTAAAGATTGCTAAGCCCAGAAAAGACAGAAACAAACATGAACAATGCCCTTCAGGGATCCACTCTTTCAGTAATCTCAGCTTCTTCAATCTTTCTCACAAGCAGAAAAGTCAGTTCTGCTTTCCAATAAAGTAAAATTAAATAAATAATAAAAGATAAAAAACCCCAATCACAACACATCAAGCAAAAACCCCAACCTATACTTACAGACACACATTTTGTACAGGTCAGTTGATACTATCTCCGCACAATTTCTTCCCTCCAGTCTTATTAGATACACTAGTATTTCATAAGCTCTCTCAAATTCCCACCACTAAATGAAAGGACTGCACTCCCACAGAGAAGTCTAAAAAAAATGTTGATAAAAAATTCAGATATAGAAGTTAAATTTCAGTTGAGTTAAAGACTTTACTCGGACTTTATCAGCAACAAATTTTGGTTAAAAATACTTCTGCACTTTTTTCTTCTTGAATCTGTTGAGATAGTGAATTCCACTAGAGGTATAATGATTTCTTAATATCATCACAACTAGCCATCTGTCAGTCATCTAACTTATAGTCAAACAAACCATGCAAACCAAAGTCCCAGAGCTGGGAGGTCTTTTATAAACCTATAATATTTAAAAAACATGAAACTCAAGTCAAGTCAAAACAATAAACTTCTTGTAGTTGCTACACAAGTAGAAACTGTTCTTCATTTCCTGAAGCCACATACTGAGTTAGCCAATTTATTCTAAATGCAATTGTCCTGGACTAGTTTCAGCATTCCTTCAAGCAAATGTGCTGTTATTGAAATAAATAAATCTTTTTTAAGTTCTAACACTTCGTTTCAGTAAAAAAAAAAAAAATAAAAAAAATAAAAAAAAAATGCAGTGTATGTCAGTTCTCAAATGCCAGCAAAGGAGCTCTCAGAACTGTACATCTTTGGAAGCACAGTGTAAGAGCTTCTTGTCACTGCTGCTGACAATCCCTTACTGATCACACATGTAGACTGTACCTCCTCCTGGACCGAACATAAAGCAGCAGCAAGCGCAGAGTCACTTCACAACACGTAACCCAGTTGCTACAAACAGAGGACAAAGGCATCTTCTGACCCAAGTCTATGCAAATCATGAGCTTGATTAGGGCCACAGAAGAGGCAAACAGCATTTCAGTAGGCATTTTCAAAACACAGGTGAAAATTTAATGTTACCGATAAACCTCTAGTGCAATCTGGTTAGGATACTCCACAGAAATGTTGGTTACTTGTACAAACACATCTGCAACATTATGAGGCACAGCAATTTCTGGGGCTTGGGAGTTTTTGCTGATTTTTTGGTTTCCTTTTAAATCACACACAATGTAAAAACACTCATGTTGAAAATAAATTTACGAAAAACACCTCTACACTTCTACCCACAATATAACATGTTAGATTGGGTGACCCAGAAATACAACATATTAAACTGCTATGCCAAGCAGCTTGCACAAGTCTTTAGTTTCTGACTTAGTCCATGGTCTAACTTGCTTTGCTCCCCATTACCAGATGAGGGGGCAGAAAAGGAACTTTTCTTCCCCTTCAACCTCTTACTTTCTTTTCCTGCAGCTCTACTGGAAAATTCTTATCCCCCTCAGTACAGGAATCTTCTTCCCTCTTCCTTTCTTTAAAATAAAAAACAAAAAAACACCACTCAACTTTGAAAGTTTTTCCTTCACATCTTATGAATTAATTTATGTACAATTCTTGCTTTGCAAGCTTAGGAAAAACTCACCTGTTTCTCTCAAACACAACCCCTTCTACATCTTACTGACCTCCCTTTCTTCCTCAAGAAAAGGACCACACCACACCACCTTTGTGCTTACCACAGCAGCAGACAGAACACCTGCCAAATACTATTTGTTTTCTGAAAAGTAACAATGCGCTTTACAGCTCATTTCTGCATTTAGTTTCAGGAAGAGTAACAGAAGAAGTGACAAAATAGCCATTGGAGAAACCATATGCAAGAGTCTGTGGGAAGCACTAAAAATTACTCATCACCACTTGCACTATCCTCTTGTGCAGGAAGCAAAGCCATGGTATAGCTGCAACAGCAGCTCTCATTAAGGCACAGATATGAAGTGCTAATTATCTCCTCCTAGATGGGGACTCTTCTATTAGAATTCATAGCAGGCAACTAGTTTGACAGGTTTGGTTTAGTTCTGCTGCTCTTTCTCACACATATTGAGAGTGTTCAGTGGTTAAGAGGTATTTTCAGGATTTGCAGGTAAATTTAGTATTTAAGTTTTCTTTTCTTTTGAGATATTTTAGCAAGGTATAAACACCTTCAGCCATTCTACCATCCCCAAGATAAGAAGCTTCATCCGGAAAAGAAAAAATATGAAAATGGAAAGCAAATCACAGGTTTTCAGATACAAAAATTATAAGAGATTTTCCTGCAGAGAGAAGTAATTGTTTAGGATCTAGTACATTGTGCTTCCAACTTTGGTCAATAATTCTGTGATTTAGCCTGTCACAGGTTTATATTAGTAAAGAGCAGCTACAGCACAACACTCAAATTACTTATGTTCAAGGCAATGTCAAATAGAGGAAGTAAGAAAATGTAAAGATATAAAATATTATAGACTCTCAAATGTCTTACAAGTATCAACTTGCACTGGTAAATAATCACATTCAAGAGAGTACAATCCTTGCCACATCAGTGAGTTGCCTCTCTTTTATGAGTAAATGCAACTGCAATACTCATTTCCCTGTCATTTTGCCACCAATGTTGTTCATTTGCAGCACTTAGCTAATTTGAGTGCAAATTTCCTCTCCTGACAAACTCCTGCTATAGAACTTAAATTACTTAAGTTTGACAAAATAACAATATGGGGAGAACAGTACACAAATCAATTGCTACACCAATACTGATTTAAGAGATCAAGCAGATTACCTTTACCTCTCCTACCACCACAGCGACCTGAGCCACCACCTTGACCAGATGTAACCTCTGAACAATGTAACAATATTAGCAGAAATACCAAATACACCAAGCTGCCCCAAGAGAAATTCTGTTTTTCCAATGGAGCCATGCTTCATAGCAGATTTTTTTTTCCTCTCAATATTTTTCCACTTCTGCTTCAAACAAACAAAAAAAAAAAAAAAAAAAAAAAAGTTTACATGGCCACAACCATAAGCATCTGTAATCTGTATTAAGATTATATACTTGCCTTGGCTATATACTCCAACCTTCTTTCTCTCCCATGTCCTACCTTTCATAAAGCCATAGAATGATTTGGCTTGGAAAGAATTTTAAATATCATCTAGTTCCACCCTCCTGCCATGTGCAGGGAAACTCTTCATTAAACCAGGTTGCTCAGAGCGCCATCCAACCTGGCCTTGAACATTGCCAGGAAAGGGGCACTCAACTCTCTCATGTGGACTTGGATGCTGTGAGTGAAGAACCTCACATTGATGATTCTGCATGCCAATGTCAGTCGAAGGAGGAAAACGGACTCTCTTCTTCAGTTACAAACTTACAGTACTGAAAAATAGGGGAAAGAAGACGGAAAAAATATTTCATTTGCCTTCCCCTTCCTACGCCTGAACTCCACAGTGATGTTTCCAGACTTGTGTAACTGTTACCCACCTTTCAAAAGGGAATTCTGTATTTGGCAACTAAGCTGACACCTGTTTTATACCAATTCTCTTTTTAAAAGTCACAAGTACAGTTACAATAAAGTAATCTGGCAAGGTACAAAAGTATACTACTACAGTAGCATATAAATCTATACACTTTGTTCAGCTGATACATTGTAAGTACAGGGCAGTGCCAAACCTTTTATATTTGCCAAAGGATAACATGGCAGGAGGGTCTGCCAGGGCAGTGCCAGCTACTGAGCTGGCAGTGAGCCTGGGAGCTGCCCAGGGTACAAATCCTGGCCCTTCTACTGCCATTGTTTTGAAAGCTAATCACTTTGCATTTCTGTCATTCCTTCAGTAACAAGATTAAAAAGCACATACTTGCTTTTTGAAAGGTCTTCTGAAACATACAGATTAAACTAAAATTACAAACTGTTTTTTTTATTTCCAAGTAGCTATAAAGGTAATTTATAATAACCTTTGTTGCCCAAATGCAGATAGTGAGTCAAAGGAAAAAACAGCCCTAGACTGAGAAAAAGCAGACACCTCAATTGTTTGTTTACAGGTGAGCAGAAGCTGCAATAAATAGAAAGGTTTTATTCACATGAAGATACAGCTTTTTCCAAGTGTTGCATCTGCTGTGGGTGCTACAGAATGAAGAACAGAGCGGCCTATTTTCTACTTGACTCAAGTATCCCACTATTCCTTGCGCTCCTGACTAACCAGCAGTGGTATCTTGTCAGCTTGCTGACTCATGCAAACATCCACCTGCAGGTGAACTGACATCCTGGTGAAGGAACAGAAATATTCTGTAGTGGCCTGGACTCAATCATTTTGAAAAGGTAAGGGAAAGTAACTCAGGCATACACAACCAACAGAATTTCCAAACCTCACTAATCCTGAACCTTGCCTCTCATATGAGAAGGACACACAAGAAGTGAAACAACTAAGCACAACATTGCAGCTTAAAATGTGATCAAAGAAGAGGCAAGGAACATAATGAGGAGAGGTAAGTCATGAAACAAAACTTGGTTTTCCTAACCATGATGGAAAAGTTGCATTCTTTGCTTTATTAGACAGATGTGAATGCGTCCAAAAAAACACTTAGCAAAAGTACTGCTTTGAAGCAGTACACAAACAAAAAAAACTGTAACAGATTTTTCCAACTACATAAAGAGCTGAAAACCTAATACTGGAGACTGAATTGTAATCATGAGGCTTATATCATGATTTCCCCCATCAAAGTCATTGGTCTGGTTTTAGTGTGCATGAAATAAAGGATTGGACAGTTTAATATAAATACCTATTCTCTATACCTTCTGGACTACAGAAGTATTAATGAAAATTCTGTAAACTCAGGTGCCTAATTTAGCTAAACATATAACATAAATAGTACCTCCAGACCTCACCAAACCGTACAAACACTACTGAACCAAATAGAAGCTGCAGCTGCTCAAAATCTCTAAAAAACATAATGATGCAGTGCATTCAAATGTAACACCAACATTGTTCAAATCTATTAAAGAAAAAAATCTTTTAATTTTCATAGAAACCAGTCAGCTCACTAGAAACATGCCCAAATGATACTCTATTCTAGGCTGAAAAAGCCAAACTAAGCTGTTACTTTGTCAAAAAACTGCTTTTATGCACAAGCCATTCACAGAGATCTAAGCAACACAACGACTTTTTTACAAGCATTTTATCAAACAGCTTGCCAAGCTCCATATAAACACATTTTACTATTTCATAAAATTCATATGCCAACTTTTTGAAATGCGAAGTGACAAGTTTTCAGTGGAATTTCTACAGAGCTACAAGATTCTTATTGCCCTCAGCCTCCTGATACTGTAAATTGACTATATGAAGCAAGAAGCCAGAATCTTTCTCTTTTATACAGGAACGCCTTGAAAGCTGGAAATACTTTAATGGTATCTTCAACCAGCTAAAGAAGAATTCCTTTACACAAGGCTCAAAAACCCCCAGTGATAAGCACACAATAAATAATGAACCACTATTAGACTTCTTTTACTGATTTCTTTAATTAGGAACCCCTTAAAGTTCAGAACTAATGCTAAATATCCTCCAACCTGCAGATATACTTTAGCTAGGTGTTTACATAAGGAAATCACCTCATATTAGTGGTTTTAGTTGTTTTCTAATTTTTTTTCCCTAAATTGTTCACATCTTACTTTCACCCAAGGATCTAAATTTATACAAAAGCAACTTAGAGTGAACTCACCAATGCCATAAAATGAAGACCAAGAAAAAAGAAAAAATAACCACTTTCCGAGCTTCATGAAGAAAAGCCTCTGAGTATAGTACAGTTGAATTTGTGCCATGTTATATTACATGCCAATCTATCTGACAGCACTGAAACTTTGCACTTCCTTTTACCAGTTAGTTTTCTTATGGCTCAAGGTCTCCCTTTGATTATTCCCAGTTCTGACACATTAGCTATCTTTTTATAATATTTACTCTTGCTTTACTACCCATTTGCATTTGTCATACTGCTACTGCTGTAAGGATTTTGAAGACATGTCCTTTATGGTGCTTTGTAGCAGCAATGTAATTCCTGTGATGGCTTTTCATTGCAGGTGATGGAAATGAAAAATGTCTGGGTTTGACTTACATCAAATTTCTTTCTTTCTTTCTTTCATAAAACAGTAAAGCTAAAGCTCTGCCTATTTCTATGCTGCAATTTTAGGCTTACTATATCAAAGAACAGCAACAAACATTTAACTAGCATTTTTGGTGGTTTTATTACCACTTCCTTTCATATATCCCATGTATGTTTTACATATATATATATATAAATTAATACCTAGGAAAAAGAAGCAACCATTACCACTTAACTCAAAAATATTGGACGAGCTCAGTGACAGCTCTAATACCTGGAAAAGCTTTGATATTTCAAGTTAGCTATGCTCTAGTATTCCTAAGGTTGCAGAGCAACCTAGTTAGAATCAGAGCTCATTTTGTGGTATTTAATCCTTCTCTGGAATTCATGTCTACTTTTCAGTTATTAATCACTTTTATACTATAACCTCTTAATTCAGAGTTTAAATTTTCAAGACACACATGAATGCAATTTATTCCTACTGAACAATCCCTAGACCTCTCTACTAATCTAAAACAGCAGCATTCCCTTAACTACTTCCAAAATTTTACTTAAAAGTTGTCATTTTGCCACATTCAGTCTCCTCTCTTCCAAAGTTTCAGTTGGCTATAATGGAAGGCTATTCCCTTTAGCATCCTGACTGAAAGAAATCACCTTCAATTCACAGGTATGTTTTATCCAACTTCACAGTATGCTTAGAACACTCTATAAACACAGCCTGTGTATGTGCACCAGGCACACACCACAGTGAAAAAGTGCTCAATGGCTCTTCTGAAAGCAAAGGACTCTATTTGGAACCCACACCTGCACAAGAGCCTTGCTCAGGCCTCAGGATTGCTCCCCTTCAACAACTGCCAGCTAAGCAAACCCACATGGCAAACCTCGTTCCCCACTGTTCTCTTAGCCATAGTACCATGAAAATGGCATCCATGGAATACCTATCCCATGGCGCCAGGTGTCTCTTCCCCACAGAAGAGAAGAAACCTTGTTTAGCCAACATACCGGGGCATGATGCCTAAAGGACCTCTCTGGATCAAGCCAGGTGTTTGGTGACAGGGACTTGTATCCTGCTCTCTCACGGGAAACTAAAGGAGACACACCTGTGCGTAGATACTGGACAGAAGCCACCAGCTCGGCCTGCAAGGAGCTTTCCCAGACAGGCCATCAAGCCAAGCGTGCCCGGCACTGGGATCAGCGGGATACCTGGGGCTGGGGACACACCAGGGACCAATACACACCCCGGGAGCTTCCCGGGCCGCTCGGGAGGGAGCGGCCGGGGAGGGGCCGTCGGGAGCCAGGTGCTCCTCGCTTCTCAATCCCCTGCAAGTAATCGGAACAGAACATCAAAGTACGAACGCGGTCACACAAAAGGCGAAAGCGACGACCTGAAACACGGCGTGCAAAGCAAAGGCGACCCCAGGGCACAGCCTGCTGACACCGCACCACCAGGGATGATGAGGGGAAGCGGGGCAGAGCAGGACCAGCTTTAGGTTGGACATTTGGTAGAACTGCTTACATAAAGGGTCATTAGAATAGGCTGGCCAGTCCCGTCCCAGGAGGTGTTTAAGGAAAGACTGGATGTAACACTTAGTGCCATGGTCTAGTTGAACACGGTGATGTTCGGCCATAGGGTGGACTTGATGATCTCAGAGGTTTTTTTCTAACCTAATTGATTCCGTGACTCCGAGCAGCCGGACACCGATCGGCGGGGCCGGGCCACCGGGGCCCGCTCCCGGCACGGGGCGGGGGATACCCGGGCGGGCTCTGCGCTCCGGCCCCCGCGCTGCCAGAAACTTTCCGAGGAGGGAGGGAGGGAAGGGAAGGAGGGGGAGGGCGCTGGTGCAGGGGGGGAGGGGGGGTTGGAAGGGGGTTGTCGGCGCGGCCCTTACCCGTCCTTGCGGCGGGCCTTGTAGACGTGCCCGTAGGTGCCTCTGCCCACCTTGCATCCCTCGTACTCGAACAGGTCCTCCACCCGCTCGCGCTCGGCCGCCAGCTTCGACTTGAACTCGTAGTCCATGTCTCGCCCATGGGCGGGGAGGGACGGGCGGGCAGGGGGACGCGGCGCCCGGACCAGCCCCCGCAGCTGGCGGAGCCCCCTCCCCGCGCCGCCATGTCCGGGGCTCGGCGGGGGCGGCGGGCGAGGGGGATGGGGGGGGGGAGGGGGGCGGTTTGTTTTTGTTTTGGTTTGGGGCTTTTCGGCGGGGGGGAGGGGGCGCGCTCCGCCGCCGCCACCCGCTTCAACTGGGCTCCTCGCGGCGCCCCGCGCGGGGGGCCGGGGGGCGGAGTGCGGCTGCGGGGGCCGGCCCCACCGCCGCAGGCGAGACGCCGTAGCGGCAAAACTACAACTCCCGGCATGCTCCGAGCAGCCCCGGCCGGGCGGCGTCGGCGCACTGCCCTCCCCGGAGACACCGGAGCGTTTCAGCGGCCGCTGGGAACTTGCTGACTCTTCACATTGCGCTCAGAGGCGGGAACGGCGAGCGCAGCCGGACGCGGTGCCTCTGGCTGGCAGGGAGCGAAGGAGGGAGGAACAGAGGAACGGACGGCGGACACGCACCCCGTGCTGCGGGGCGCCAAACAGTGCAGCGACTTGTTTATCTCGCCAGCTGCCATTCACGGTACGGCCCCGCCTCCCTGCGGGATGCTGTCCTGTAATTGGTCAGTTCTGCCTCACCGTGCGGCGGGCGGGGCGGGGCTAGGCCGGCCTCAGCGCTGTGGCGCTGCGGGTCCATGTTGGAAAGGAGAGCGTTTGGAGGCTTCGTGCGGCTAGATGCTGCTAAATAAACCGATCACTTACAGAAATACAGCGGCACGTACTGCGTTGGCGCTCAGATACAGCCCAGGCGTATTGCTCCGTCTTTCTGATCCGATGCTGTAGCAAGACTGTGCCCCTTCAGCCCCTAGAAGATTTTTACATAAACGCGGCGCTGCTTTGGGGTTCAGATTTCATCTAAGGACTTTGAGATCACAGAAACATTCAAGCCTCTTAATGTTGTGTCTCGGTTATCTCGAAGATTTTTTTTTTTTTTTTTAAAGTGTCACTGCAAGCTTACTTGCATTATGGAAGTGCCACGCAGAGGTAACAATATCACACAGAATCACGCAATTATTTAGGTTGGAAAAGGCCTCCGAGATTGAATCCAGTGTGTGTCCAAACACCATGTCAAGTACAGACCATGGCTCTAAGGGCCATGTCCATTCTTTCCCTAAATATCTTCAGAGATGGTGACTCCACCACCTCTCCAGGCAGTCCCAATGTCTAATGACTCTGTTTGTAAAGAAATTCCCCCTAATGTCCAACATAAACCTCCCGTGGTGCAGTTTGAGATGATCTGCTCTCTTCCTGTCACTTGTTGTCTGGGAGAAGAGGCTGACCGCCCCTGCAGCTTCCTTTCAGGGAGTTGTAGGGAGTGTAAGGTCAACCTTGACATGACCTTCTACAACCTGCAGGTTACATCCCGCTCTAGAAGCAAGGGACAATCCCCACCTTGCCTATTCAACTTAGATTAGTCATGCCAGCCGCGAGTGAATGAAGCAGAATTAAATTAGAGGGGAGAGTAAAAATGGCATCTCCCCATATACAGAAATGGTCTCAGTTTATCAGCTGCTCTGCCAGCATTACTTACCACAATGGAAAGTTTTCCCACGTGCTGGATGGGAGGGGTAGGGGAGCTGATGAGAAGCTGTCATGGCTGACAAAGCACAGGGAGGTGTCAACTGCACGATAAGGTACGGTGCTATATATGATTTCTAGTGCATAGCTAAGTCATGAGGTCATAGCCAGAAGTTTGTTTCTCAAGGAAAGGCAGGAGTGTAACCATTTTGAGGTGGTTATTTCTTCCAGAAGGCAGTAGATGATTAAGAATTTCCCTTGGGACAGGTAGCTAGCAACTGAAATTCTCAGAAAACTTCATCACTCATTTACCAAAGTAATATTTTCCAGAGAACTGCAAGCGCTTTGCTTTGCAGTTGTAGATGTGGGTCTTTCTGAGCAAGGCCTGATCATGAGCTGGCAATTTTCCTGAACAGGAGGAAGAGCACCATCAATCTTTCAGTATCAACATTAAAGACATTTACTAAAATTTGAGCTAACCACTTAAATTTTGCAAAGTGTTCACATCTTTGGTCACCTAGAAATCAAAACTAAAACTGAGAAGAAAGGGGCACAGACATAAAAAAGAAAATTTAACTGTAGAAGGTTATTTCACCCAGATTTATTCTGCCAATTTTAATATAAATGGGAATATTGACTACCCTGTTGTTGGTAATAATAAACTCTTCAAGTAGTTCCCATTGCCCTCTTTGAACAAGAAAAATAGCTGTTACTGCCCATTTTCGCCACTGAGGCATTTTTTTTACACTTTCAATTTTACAATGTACTGACAAGAATGTCTTTTCTTAGAATTCATTTTAAGTCCACAGTGCTGCTGAGAGAGGACTAAGAGCACCCCAATTATGGTAACCTGGCACTTGTAAACCAAGGCAGCATAATTTCTTCTCCACCCTATACTGTACACAGCTCCCTAGTGTTGCAAGCAGCCATTTTATCCTTTCTTAAGTAAATTAATTGTGCTTTGCCAGTAAATTTTTTGGCCCTCACTGTTGCTACTTGGAGGTTGTCCGAGAAAAACCTCTCTAACAGCTGGAAGCCTTTTCAAAATGTCAAACCTACATTTCCCTGTGACCAGTACCACGTCTATCTTTTCTTTCTGTGCAAATACTGTCCTGAAGTAGCCTTTCCCACTCTCCTGTGTGTACCCCTGCCAAAAGTATTTATAGACAGCAGTCTCATTTTGCTGGACTAATCAAGCCATGCTCTTCTCATTCTCTTCATGAAGGGAATTTCCCCTGCCAGTGAAAGTTGGACTGGCACAAAGCTGGTCATGAAAAACACTGAACATGATCAGTGCCCTGATTCCTTCTCTCGTGACACAGCCCTACTTCTACTTTCTGCATCCGTATGTTGGCCACACAAAAGCCACTAAAAGCGTAGAACCAATTAAACAATTTTTCTTCTAAAGTTTCAAGTGTAGGCCAGCTCAGAGGCTGGTAAGAATGAGGCTACCGTCTCATTTGTGCAGAAGTTTTATTGAATCATAGTTAAAGATGGAAGTGGGCACATTTTTTTCTTCTTGAGATTGGAGTATATGGCAGGATTCTGTTTCAAGTTCATAAAGGTGGAAAAAACTGTTTCTGTAGGCACAGGCTGTCAGACCTGCTGGAAAACAGCTGCCTGGCATCTCCTCTCCAGGTGGTTCCCAGAGGACAAGCAGAAGCAAGCAGCCACTTACAGAGCAGCGACAGCAAATTGTTCAAGAGAAAGAGACAGAAAAATACTATGACATTTCCATTGCACTTCCAAATTAGTAGAACAGTTGTGATATTACTAACACATATTTAATAGCATTCATGTTTTCTTTTAAAGTGTTTTATCAATTGTATTTTTTGTTTGTGGTCAGATGAGAAATGACTACAACATTTTTAATATGCAATGCCATATCATTTGTTAATTGTGCTGATGCAGAAAGTTTGAGTAGCCCTAGCAAAGAAAATTATGGGCTTGCAGATTGCAAGCAGGACATTTTTCAGCCTGCCAGCCTAAATGAAGATGCCACATTGTCACTCATTAGAATCACCATTTCTTCCAAATCTCAAGTCACTGTGGTTAAGTTTCACAGGAGGTGAAAGATTTATCAAGCAAGACCGAAAGTTGAGGAATTGTGTATTCTCACCAGATCTCTAAACAATTCTCCAACACAGGTAGGACATTAATTTCTAATGTAAAAAGGAAAAATTTGGTTTTTTAACACATCGGGGTCAAGAAAGTGATACATGCAGAACATTGTTCTTCTTTGTAGATTGCCTTGCACTTAAAATATACTCTTATTTTCTTTCCAGCTTGTTTCATTCCATGGGCAATCTCTTAGAATTCTCTCTTCATTTGTTACTGAGGCCAAAAATAGGTGGTGGGATTATTTCTTTTTCTTGGCCACATTTGGAAGTAGTAGCACCTTTTCTTAACTCACTCTCTTTGTAAGCTTTTACTTGTTAATCTAATGGGAAATTTTTGATTCTTAGGGATCAAGATAGAATTTTTTTCCAGTAGATTTTGAGTGGGATATTAATAAAAATATGTACTCAGCCTTGACTACTGTCTGTCACATTTAAAGCCAATGTTGCTTCATTTCAGAGTGGAAGGATGGCTCTTAGAATTCCAAGAGATACAAGCAGAGAAACCTTAGGATGAAAAGAGGTCTCATATGTATTGTAGTATCATCTCTACATAAGCAGAGAAAAACTAAAAGACCTGTTCCAGAATGTGTAGAGATATACTTGGGATTTTTAAACATATTATTATGAGTGTGAAGAGCCTAATGAAAGTGGGATAGCATACCAGAGGATTTCTAATAGGGATGGATTAGAAAGTCCCCAATTTGTTGTAAGTTTATATGTTATGATTCCCAGTAAAACTCTGAATTTTGGAATCTTTTATGTCAATTAACTTCTAAACCCTTATAGCAAAAATATTAACCTTATTATATTGGTTCAAAAAACAAAGTACGTAACTAAGGGGCTCTATCAAGATTTTACAGTAAATCTAGAGAGCATGCTAGGAGTGAAAGAAGGGAGTGCTGACTTCTGCACTCATAATTATTTGGCTAGCTCTGTTTTGTTGTTTGGGTTTTTTTTAATTCATTTTTATAGTACCATAATCCAAATAGTACTAAACCAGAAACTTTGTGCTGCTTTTCTTGAGCATAATCCAAGAGCCTGGTCCCAGAATAGTCTGTACTGCTTTACTCCATATTAAGAGACATGTTAAGAGAACCCTTGCAAAAGCTATTCCCTACCTTCTCTTTGCAGACTAGCAAGTATGAACTTGAACTTATTGACAAAATCAAGGTAATTTTGAATTCAGAAACTAAAAAACAGTGTGAGACAGCAAAGTAAATATTTTTTTATGTGAAAGAATAGTGATTAAAGTGAATGAATTAAAATTAAATAATTCTGCATTGCTCACTGTGCTAGAGTTCATCATTATGCATCCATATCTCAACATTATTGCTCAAGCAGTGTAACCACATGTATATCTTTCTTAGGATATCCACTTACTCACTGTGAATTGTGAAACGAGATGCACAAGCTTATTTCATTTGGGGAGCAGCATGCAGTATGGTGGGCTGGCTTCAGTTTCACAGAAAAAAAAAAAAAAACAAGCCAGTGAATACTACAATACTATTAACTAATGCCTTTGTGTTCACATTTGAGAATCAGTATGACAGCTGGTTTAGAGGTTTAGCTGGTTTAGAAGGCAAGCCAATACCTCCAAAGTAGAGATTTAGAGAAAGGCTTGAATTTCAAAAAATGTAGAAGTTGCCCATAATTATGGAGAAAGCATAAACTCTAATTCTGAATATAGCAGCCTAAAATTGGAGCTGCACAGTCAGTGTAACTGAATTTTCTTCATTGGTATACATGGTTTCAGTCTTCCTGCATTGTTGGCATTCTCATTCTAGCACCATTATATTCCATCCACTGTATTTCCTTGCCAGTCATTAAATTTTTTGGAAGTAATTCTAAGCTTTGCAGTAGAAAATTCAAAACTTTGCACTGGAAAAGATAGTGCCATGTAATGAAAAAGGAAAGATGTTTATTTTCTTACCCTTGAAGCATATAAAGGAGAATACAGCTAAACTGCACTGACAGCTTTCTGCTGTTAAATTCATTCCCACAGAAGAAACAGAATTGTGCTAAAAAATAACCTGAACCACTTTGAGTTCTACTCTTAGGTTTTCAACTTTTTCCTTGGATATAATAAGTTTTATACCACTATATTGGCAGAATCTATCCTAAATACAAGCTACAGCTACAGAACAGTATTTGATGACAGCTCTATACAATGTACATAATTTTTACAGAGGGAATATATATTATTATTTAGAGTTGCTCCTAGACAATCAGATTGTGATGCCCTATTACAAATGTTTTCAACAGCAAACATTCATAAGGGCATCAATAAATTATCTTAGGGTAGGAGACATAGGACAAGGAATAAAAATCTCCAGTTGTACCAAGTGATATGTATATATGGGAAAACCTTTGAGTGATAAAGACAATTACATAATCAATTATCTGAAGATACTGTGTAATCATTAGACTAAAATTAAAATCATTAGATATTTTTAAGATCAGATAATACTCTGTCAGAAATTTTGTAGGTGAGGTAGCATTAACATGATGAGAAATTTGACTTCTTGTTTTTCTTCCCAGACTTATTTTCCCATGTATCTGTTATTCTATATGGCATAAGAAGGACCCTCAGTTCATGGGCTAAACAGTTAAAAGACAAAGTAAACTGTGAGTTTTCATGACGGAAGGGTTATCACACAGGGATTCATACCTAACACTGAGCTGTTCACAGTTCATAAATGAACTGGGAAAAGGCAGGAATGATGATGTGACAACATTTGAATAACATATTTAGTAATTCAGATCTGAAGCTGATTGAAAAGTACTGCAAGAGGCTTCCACGACAGTGTGTGAGCAGTGGCTGGAAAGCAGTATTCCAAAGCATGAAACAACATAATGCACAAGAGGGTAAAAGTCATACAGACATGATGAATTCTAAAAGCTAGTGTCAACCAGGAAGAGCTTTGCAGTCACTAAGAGTAGTTCTCTGAACAAAGGTTCAGTGCTCAGAAGTGATTAATAACATGAGAAGGATGAACTTTTTGGGAAAAGGATAAGAAAACATAATGTAAAACACATTTATAGTGCAGTGCACTACTTGCATGTTGCTTTCACTTCTAGTTACACCATCTTGAAGTGCATATAGTAAAGATTACAGTAATGTTCAGGATTGAATAACCAAAACCTAGGAAATCAAAATGACAAAATACAAATACATTAACAGCTTTTAAATACAAAATACTGGCACTGTCTTGGCAACTCTGCAACACTCACATTACTGGAAGACGAGAAGGCATACAGAAGGGGTTACTGCTGCCTCCTTGCCCTTTTCAGATACTTTTTTAATCATGTACTCATTGGGTCTCTGTTGTCTACTACAGCCATTCTTATGAGGATTCTGTGAGGAGAGGCTAAATACATTTGGATTTGTTAGCTGGGAGGATAAATGATTTGGGGGAGGGGAGGTGATAAATGGTAAAAAATAAATTGAGACAAAAGACATATTTGATTAATATTGTGTCATTTGCAGCTATTGTATACTATGGTCCAGGGGAAAGTTCCAGTACAGGAATTCACTGTAACACAGTTTGTTAGAATATGAGTGGCTATGCTAACAAAAGAACCAAGTGATCCAAGAGCTAAATTCCTTCTGCCTGTGAATGATTTTGTGTAACTATGGTGGAATTAGATTTAAATAAAACTAAGAACTCCTATGCTGAGAGGTTCTATATGTTGCAGGAGTTCTGGTTTTCTTATTTCCACCATAATTTTATTATTTCCTAACTCCATCTGTGCCTCAGTGGCAAAATCCTAAATTATCTAGATTCCAGAACTGTATTTACAGCCAAATAGGAAATGACAGCATTGGCTGCTGGCTCACAATGCTGAAGAAGTTGAGCAAGTCTGAATTATAAAAGAAAGCCAGATGGTCTAATGAGAGCAGAAACCAGAAGTTCCATTGTCCTGCATGATTATATTTCTTTGGGGAGAAGGTTTTCTACCTGTAATGCAACGTAGAATATTTTCCCATCTTTAGGAAAACTTTTATATTAAAGTATTACTAAAATTATCACTTAGCTTTACTAGCTCTGTTCATCAACCAGTAAAAATTTGGACTCAGTCAAATTTCAGTCAGCCTAAAAGAGGAAACTGACCAAAAAAAAGATTATCCTGAGTCAAATTCCCTTTGTTAATGCTATATATAGAAAAGACTTAAGCTCTGACTGCTGAAGAAAAATTATTTTTTAAGCCCTTGCTACCAGACCTCAAAAATTTTATTGTCAAACCCCTACAGTGCTTTTGGCTGGATGAAGTATCAAGGAAAAGGTGACTGTGACTTTGGTCTCACAGAAGATGCAGAAACAAGACTAGAAACATGGGGATGACGCATTCACAATCACTCTTACTACAGAATATGAATGCCCTTGTTGCTAACTTCTTATCACTTGCCTCTGTCTTACCTTCACTCCAATTTTCCACAGTGACTCAGTAAAATTAGAACAATCAAAAGTGATAAATCAATGCACCTAAGATGAAGTACATTTAACTTCCACGTTAATGTTTCCTTGAAGGATGAAGTGTCCTTGGTTTCCTGTAGCCTCTGGTAGTATATTGTGTCTGGTTGGGAGGGGGTTAATTTTCTGCACAGCAGCCTGTGTGGTGTTGTGTTTTAGATTTGTGTCCAAAGCAGTGTTGATAACACACCCTTGTTTAAGCTGCTGCTGCGCAGTGCTCACACAGCATCAAGGCCTTCTCTGTTTCTCACTCTGCCCCCACAGCACGTAGGCTGACGTGAGCTGACCAAAGAGGTCCTGCATGCTGTGTAACATCATGCCCAGTTATGAAACTGGGGGGGGAGGTTTTGCAAAGTTGCCATTGCTTGCAGACTGGCTGGGCATCAGTCTGCTTGTGGGAGGTGGTGAGTGCCTTTCCATCACTTACTTCTTTTCCTTCAATCTTTTTTCTTTCATTGCCTTATGAAACTGTTTTTATCTTGACCCATGCCTTTTTCTTGCTTTTGCCCTTTCGATTGTCTCCCCCATCTCACCTCAGGGGGAGTAAGGGAGAAGCTGGATGAATGTTGAGAGGCTGGCCAGGGTCAACCCACCACCCACAGAAAAGCTCTAAGGAAAGAATGAGAAGGAAATTGGATGCATCTTACTGGTCTAATTGCTTTGCCATGACTCTCTTCTTCAGTGCTGTAGGTGGAAACAACCAAATCCTTTTTGTTAGGGCCTGGGTAGAAGAAGTTACAGTTCATTTTCTCTTTCCCATCTGCTGGTGCCAGCAGGAAGGAAGATCTCAAAAGGATTAACAAACCAGTAATAGTTCCTGTTATGTGAACCAACCAAACAAAATGTGCTGCTTCTTCCAACCTTTAATGCAGGCATAGGCAACCTGTAGGTCATATGTGGCTTCTGCAAGAGGAACACCATGTGACAGACAGATAGCAGGCAGTGCAGCTGTGAAAGTTCCTGCACCTTCTGTATGTCCAGCTGTCAGAAAAAGCAAACAAATTGAGGCCAATAAAGCCAAAACTACCCTGCCACCTTGGGCCCAACTCTACTCTCCAGCAGAATCCTTACCAGCAGCTTATAATGTCATTCTGAAGTTTGACCTCTCTTTGGTGTGATGGGGTGTCACACGAACTTGAGCTTTCATCTCTTATCTTCCTTAATCTGAAGCTGTTGTATTTGATTCTGCACAGCCCCAGTCTGATACCATAACATCCAAACCAAAATTTTCCCCTGACTGCAGTTTTTCTATTGATGTGTAAACCTATGGTAAAACAAGCTCCTCCAGTAACCCTGAGGCTTCTAAGAAACTGCAAGGAATTTGGATTCTACACATGCATGAGCTTTTTGGGACTGCTGGAAAGCAAAAAAAAAAAAACATGGAAAGGGTTTTTTTTGTTTGTTTGTCATCTCAGATTAAGGAGACTCAAATTTTAGGAAGTGCATTTAGTACACCCTTTAAATAGAGCTTCAATAGTAAGTTAATGGAGACATATTTAACTCAGAGTCTGTTTCAAACCACTTTGTTAGCATTGGAAAAAATGCATCGCATGTGTTTCATTTCTTCTGACTATAAAGTAGGAAAAATCATCTTCATACATCCTTAACAGGGCTGTCACAAATCTAATTGGTAACTGTGGGCACTCTGAGTACTAATCTTTCCTTTATTAGTAGTATTTTATTAATGCAAAATGATAGCTGCTAGTGCAAACAAAGCTTTCTTCATATAACCCATTGAGTCCATCACTTGCAGTGGATTCTCTGGCATAAGATGAAACACTGGGAGCTGTAAATTTAGCATGCTTGTTATAGAAGTAAGCATGTTGAAATAAAAATATTTGTGCTATCAATGGTAACAGAAACAATAACAGTAGACTGGCATCATATTACCAAGCTGTTGTCAGTAGCGAAATCCCAACCATTGTATGTAGTGAACTGGATGCTTAAGGAAAAGAGGATAAACTAAGATAAAGAAAATTTGTTGAAATGGTGACCGTTGTGCTGGTTACACTAAGAATCCACTTTGGTGCTAAGCTCACTTCAGTCTACTTAATTTTGATGTGTCGCTTTTGACTCTAGTCACTCCCAAGTAGATACCAACTTCTGCTCTTAAGAAGTGAAAAGCCCTTGCTTCTTTGGATCTGTGCCACATTCCTCATGATTTCCCCATGTCCACACCTCAGTTTCACTGCCCATCATCAATCTTCCCTTCCCCCAGTGCCCACAGCTCCCTCCTCCTGCCTCCCAGCTACCAGCTGGGTGAGAACCAAGGGGATGTGGCTGCCTTTGGGCTGAGCATGTGCTGGCTGCCAGCAAACTCAACATAATAAATAACCTTTGAGCTCAGGCTGCAGCCTTTCAGTCACAGTAGTATTTTGAAGGAAGTAGTCTTTCCTTTACTGAGCTGTTATGTTTCTTAAAACTTAGAGGAATTTCATAGCCTGAAGTTTTCTGTTTCTGAGCCAAATGTAAATGAAACAAACTTAGAGATTCAACAGTTATTAAGAGGGTCTGACAAGATGGGTAGGCAAACAACATCTCGCCTAAGCCCTGTTTCCTGAGGCTTACAGTCCTAGAAAAGTATCCTTTGATGATGTAATAGATACAGTTCCCCAAAGTTTATAAATAAGGTTTAACGATGGAAGGTATGGGCAATATGCAAAATATTGATCTTAGGAGTTTCCATACCATTTGCAATATTCAAGGGAAATCTGCAAAGCCATTTAGCAGAAAAAACACAGTGGTTTTGATTTATTTGGATTCATACAAAAATTAGTAGACACACTGGGAGCGCATTTCAGGAGCCAGAACATGTGTCCATGTTAAATGTCTTTGCTCCAGCAGTTAGGCATCGTTTCCCAAACAAATATAATTGTAGTTTTTTTGTCAGAATTATATTTAATCCTAAATAGGATTATATATTAATTAGAAAGGAAAAAAAAAAAAAGTATTCATAGGTCTATACTATACAATTCTACTGAATGAAACATTTTCACTTCCTTTAGGGCTTCCTGCATACAAAAGATCTTCTACTTGAACATCTACAGATAGAATCATAGGCAGTATGTGTCTGACTGTACTTTCTGCTTTTATTAACTGCATTATTTTTTCACATTTTGAGCATCCTAGGCTGTACCTGACCTGAATTCAGATGCAAAAAGAACTGGTTTTGGCACGGTGCAGGTAACATGATACCTGTTCTAAAGCCTGATGAAATTGCATGCTTTCTATTCTGTATAATCTCTTTTCCTTCATATCATTTGTATATTGATACCACATGTCATGCTTATCCCTTCCAAAACACACTAAAAGTGAAGGGGGAAAAGAAAAAAAAAAAGCCAGACACAAATTCACCTTGACATGACCTTTATGGAAGGAAGACAAAGACATGCACTGAACTCAGTGGCATTCCTAATGAATTTATTTATGACTGGCAATATTTTGAATTGCATTGAAAATATGTCAGGTCCCTGAAATAGAAGAAAAATTCATCTAGTGTTAAAAATGTTTCAGAAGAACTTAATGTCTGAAATTCTGGTGGTCATACAAATTCTCAATAAACTGAAAATAGAGGAGTAAATTTGGAAAATTACTGATGAGGAAATAATATGCAGTGTCTGTAGCTCCTATTGGTCAGGCAGCAGAGCACATAATACACTTTCACAGAGAAAGGGGCTAATAGAGAAGTTCTGCACATATATATGAGGAACAATATAAGAAATAAACATAAAATATGGAAGAAAGCCTCAGAGTGTGGGGAATTTGATTTCCCAGCTCAAATTGATCATGTGTAAAATGCATATGTAAGTGCAGTGCCCTGACCACTGCAGAGTTTTCAGCAGGCAAGTCATGTAAAATCCCCTTCAGGATCTATTTCCTATGTACAGAAGCTATGTGGACTTATTTCATGTGCTATTAACCCAACGAGTTCAATCTTTGTGTGTGTTTTCTCTTACATCGACTTAGAACTATTTTTATCTGTTTGCTTTATGACTATACATTTACACCATAAGCACAAATTAAGTTTGCAAACATTTGCTCCATTCAGAGTCATTACTTCTCCCCAGCCCTTTATCACTGACCATTTGCAAAAGGCCATTTACGGCCAGAGTTCTGCCAGACTGACTCCAAATAGGTCCCTGGTGCCAGTGAGACTGGCGAGCAACCTCCAGTGAAGTATCCAAGGGGATGAGCCAAAGAGCGCCAACGCAACAGGTGTGGGAGCAGTAACCTGCTGCTGGATGGTGACAAGTGACAAGGTGCTGGATCTTCATCAGTTCCAGCTGTGTTGGGAAGGAAACATCCATCTGCTGCCCTGCTGACAGCTAAACCAGTGTAAACAGATCTAAACCATGCTAAAGCCGTGACTGCACACAGCCTTGTGTAATATACTTGCTATATTGATTGGAAAATCAATAATGCTAAGCAGGTAACCCCCCCTATGCAAGCACATTTATAGCATTCTACAGGATTTTCTTTCACTGATGGGATATTCCTATAAATTTCTCTCTAATAAAATAAGTAATTTTATCATAATCTACAGCATGAAGTAGAATGCATCCTGACTCAATATATAAGCATGAAATATGAGTATCTTTATCATCTCATAAGGCCATTTTTTCTTAATATTATCTAATTGCACTGCAATGAAAAATAGTGCAGTTTTTAAGTAGCTTTAGGATGCCTTCATTTGCCAAATAAAACAAAAGGAAGACCAAAAAAACTACTGAGCAGGGCCAAATGAAGCTGCAGGATATCTGGGAGGGTCAGGCTGTAAGTTATTATGTTGTTCCCATGCTGTGTGACATGGAATGTGCCACACTGAGGGGTGCTGATAGACTCCAGCTGTAGCCAGGTCTCCTGAATGCCCTTTGGTGGCAATTTGAAAGGATACAACTTGAAGCCAAGTAAAACAGCAGAATAAATTTATAATTTCTGATATTAAATTCCTTCAATCACAATTTTTTTTTATTACACAATATATTTCAAAATTATAACTCTTACTTTAAAAGTATTTTCCTTAAAAAACCTAGCCAGAAATCATTGCTATATGGAAATATATACAGAATGCAAAAATACATAACACATAAAATTATTATCTTTTTCTAATCATAAGATTGCACTAACATGGGTAAGGCTGCTTACCTGCTTTGATGCTTCTATCAGTACATTGACTTTGTGGGTGTAACTTTTACATGCCTTCTGCATGTTTACATGCCATTGTAAAGGTCTGCTCTTACCTTTCCCTTCGCCTGAATCACACAGTCCTCAGAACTGACTGTCCTGCTGAGTTGTGGAGCTGTGGACAAGCGCAGTAGATCTGGAGAAGCAAAACCTGCAGGCAATAATGTGTATTTGAGCACCTGCCAGTGCCCATGGCCACGTGGTGGGCAAGTAATCCCATGCTGTGCCTTCAGCCACCCAAATTTCTAATATAGTTAAGAACTGAATGACAGTCTTCCCAAAGATATCATCAGAACTAGAGAGTTCAGAAGTGTCTTAATACTTGGTAGAAGCTCCACCTAGGCAATCCACAATGTCTTAGGAATGCAAATATTTTGCACCACTCTGATCCTGGCAGGAGGTTTCTTCTTTGCAATCCTATAACAAATCCAAATCAAATAATATGATCCCATGGGACAATTTCTGCATTAAAATAGCAAACTCAGATATCTTTCTTAGTCAGAGGATTTGAAGCTGAAGTCATTCTGAAAGCTCCACTGTAATTTATATATATATATATATATACATATATACATATATACATATATATATATGGGAGGGGTAGATATATATATAAAGAAATAGCCTGCTAATATAAAAAATAGCAGTACCAGCATATGAAGGCAAGAAGTTTAATTTCTTGATTTAAATAATTTAGATACAGCATTAAAAAACTTTAGAGACTTAAGAGTGCATGTGAAGACATGAATCCACCTATTTCTAGCCAAGATTCCATTTACTGGAATAAAAACATTTGGACAGGCGAGTACCAAAAAGAAGTGGCAGGAGCTGATCTTCCAATAATGAATTGTATAAGGGTATCCCAGAGTAGGGGCAAATTCTGGGAAAGCACATTGACAGCCATAATTATGTAATCTGGCTGTAGTTAATGGGATTATTACCTAGCCTTCCCCATTTTTCCTTTAGAATAACCTTTTATAACGGAGAGAGTTTGATGGAAAATGTGTCTTTCCCAGCTCAGGAATCAGAAACCTTTGAGAAGAACCCCAAAGACAAACTACCCTTGAAGCAAAAGAAACAGCGCTTCCTGCTGAAAGTCAAGACATGGAGCAAACTTGAAGTACACTCTGTCTCAGAAAAGATTTGATAAAATATAACTCCAAAGTGCTCAGCAGCTCAAAACAACAGGACCATTTGGTACTATGGTGGGAAGGCTGAAGCAGGTCCCATTAGCCTTGCACTCTCTTGTCTGGTAGAGGCTGCCTTGCACCATCACCCTTGTTGATAAAAAATACAGGAGTGGTATACCCTTCTTTTTTTCCAAAACACACCATGTCAACTCCTGGCCCAGAGTGTTTCACATGTGTTCCTCACTGCCCTGAGTTCAAGCAGATAAACATGTGCTGTACCAGGGACTGCAGACCCTGCCTTCACATTATCTCACTCAGTGAAACGCCTATCTGCTACTGCTACTGCATTTATGCAGAAAATGCAGGAATGCTCAGCAGCTGGTCCAAGGTGTGTCCTGGACAGACAAAAATACCTTGTAGGCATTTGCATAAAGTCTCACTATGAGACTATCAGTACAGGAGGGAACACAAGCTTCAGAAGATCTAAACAAGCCAAATGCTCAGAAGCCAAATTTGTGGCTTGAAAGAAGTTGCATTGGAGGTAGGGTTTTGACAGGAAGATATTCACTCTGTCATTTCACTGACAGACTTAAGGTTTCTCTGAGATCCAGTTGTGACTCTAAGAAATTTAGCACACAATACAGAGAATAAGGAGTTTGTTGTCTCTATCATTTTTTGAACCAGTGTAGCTCCTGAGCTGTGTGTGGCATGTATTCAGAATGTTTTCCACCTTTGTATAGTCCCGCTATTATCATCTGGAGTTATGTTGCAAAATTAACCACTCTACTCTCATTCTAAGAATGCTACTTTTGTTTTAGGTTTATTACATTATCTTATACATTGTTAATACTCATACATATTCTTTCTTTCTTTATAATACTAACATTTTCCATTAAATGTTCTTGTGTCATTTAAAAAAAACCAATAGCCATATTATCTTCAGATTGCCTCATATATTATGGCACTGTAAGAAACTGGGTGTTGGAAATAAAATGTTAAGCCACCCAAAGCCACTGCAGTTAATCATATTTAACACCTGACTAAACTGGGCTCACCCAGTTTTTGGTAGAGTCTTGCTCAAGTCATTCTGTACTAGTATGTGAGAGCCCATTAATTACCACAGTTTCTACTAAAGTTAGATGTAATTCGAAGAAGCCAAAGCTGTTTGTATCTCGTTTCTCTGGTACAACAAGCACTCTTGGAAGGGCTTATAATTTATTTTTTTTGTGACCTACAGGTTGACTACTGATCCTGAATCTACTTGCTTTTATTTGGGATATCATCATGACAAGCGTATGAGAGGACAGAGAGTATGCTCTGCTGGTCAACCTCCATAGTGATGCCATAGTGCTGAGCGGCTTTTTATTTACTCTCTTGAACCTATAATGAATACATCCTCTATAGAAATCCAAGTGTTAACTTTTGTCATCTCTATCCATATTTCCACCATAAAACTGATGTGAAAACTCAGCTTTTGTGTTGCCTGAATAATGTAATCCCCCCCCAAACAGCTCACACTTGAAATGGATCAAAATCCCCAGCTCTGAAGAGCAAGCAGAGCGCAGAATATTAAGGCAGAGCAGGCTTCAGTGTGGAAAGACACATGTTTTTTTGAAATGGGGTGGGATTAGAGACAGATTTACGAAGTCAAGTACATCAAGGAAAGGGGATGGGAGCTCAAGGATGTCCTGCTGCATATTACTTTAAAAGGTATGATTTTTCCTTTGTGGGAATGCTTGAACTTGACTTTTTTTTCACTTGAAAGGAACAGCCTTTTCTTCTGTCTCTTAGCATAAGAAATGAACAGGCTTTTAGTGGTAGCTGAATTTTCTTCAGCTTGCAGACAAGGGAAAAATCCTGATTTCCTCAGAATATATATATTTTACTTATAGAAAAATGGCCCTTTCATCCCCCTGGATCCTTTTTAATCCCTCCACATAATTTTCTTAGGTTCCCAAGCTTTTTTTCACTCCATGAGGATATGCCCTTGGGTCATCCCAGTACATATGGTTGGGAACCTACAATTGTGTGTACCTGGGCCTTTGTCACTGCTGGGGACATTAAAATGGTCATAACCACTGCTTCCTGTACTGAGTTTGAGACTGACTACGCTGTTCCAGTCCTCCTAGTTTAAGATCCACTACATCAGTTCCCCCTTTCATAGGACTCACAGGCAATCCCCAGCAATTTAGCTTCCCAGCAGCAATGCCATTACCCAGAGCAAGCTGTTTGGAAAGGGACAGGAATTCCTGCAGGGAAAGAAGTTTCAGGAATTTCCAAATTCCTTCTCCTTCCTGTTACCAAGAAAATCTAAAAATGTCTCCTTCGATGGAAGGTCCTAGAAAACTGCAGTCTCTGTAACTGCTGAAGGATGGATGCAGATTAAGGGGAAAAACGGGTTAAACAAGAGATAATACACTTCCAGAGCCTCTTTATTCCACAAAGAATGCTGAACATTAGTACACACAGTAAAGGGAGAAATATCCTGGGGAGATCACAGGAAAAATCCTGTTGCAGAAAAACAACATGCTTCAATAAAAACAGAAAGGCAGATAGGTGCATCTGTTATCAATCAGCTCTTTAGACAAGTTGAGAAGTCGTGGAGCAAAAGAAACAAGCTTTCCCTCAGGCTCAAATTCCTCCTCGGAATTTCTCAAATGTCCATGGCTGCAGAGCTGTAATTCCCGGTCTGCCCTGAGAACAACAGCTATCGCCACCTTCCTTACCAGCCTGGTTACCCAGCCAGGGAAACCAGTAAAACTCTTCAGCAGCTGTACACAAACCATACTGGCTCACTGGAAAAAGCCAGGTTTAGCCCGTTAATCTTTCAAGCCAAAAAGCACTGAGAGATTCTTGATCACATACATACTCACTCATTGCTTTTTTTATTTGCTTGCTTTCAATAAGAATATTTAAATTGCAAGATTAACTTCCTGGTTCTACCGTACCAATTCAGCTTTTCTCCCTGAGCATGGAAAACTGCAGAGTACATTACCGGTGTGCTGAGTGCCCATATGCTAATGTTAGCAGCAGCCAAACCCCAGCAGTTTCTTTAGCATAAGAATAGGTTTGTAATGACAATGCTGACTGAAAAGCAGACGTTTCTGTAGAAGCACTTTCATTTAAAGCTTGACCACATGTCCTTGTACCAACACAAGCTTGACCACACGTCCTTGTAACACACCCTCGTCCTCAGTTCTGACTCCCAGCCCCCTCCTCAATCCTAGCTGCCCTTAACAGCCACACACTTCATCTCTAGCTCCAGGCAGCCCCATCTGCCTTGTACTTTCCTTGTCACAGAATCACAGAGAATCAATTAGATTGGAAAAGGCCTCTGAGATCATCGAGTCCAACCTTGCCCTCCCTGAGTGCGGGCAGGGTGGTTCCTGCCACTCGTCCTCTGGCACTGCGCTCCCTGGCAAGGGCACCGTGCTCCTTGGCAGTTCGAAAAGAGAGCAGGGCCTGAAGTGATGAATTTCTAATGGGAGGAAGAGAGGGGGAGGGAATTCAGAGAGAATGTTCTGGCTGAGTAGGGAGTGCATACACGTAAGTATTTGGATTTGGAAGGTCTTTTGCTCTGCAGATCCCCTCCTAGAAGTGTGCGCTGAGATCGTGTGGGTGGCAGCAAGAGGAGGATTCCCCAGACGTACCCTGCATCGGTGCTGCATGCTCACTTTGCTTCCAAAGTGTGTTCTATGCTCCTGGATATTTCCAAACCCTTCTCTAGCCTCTGGACTCTGACCTCAAACCAAGGAGAATTCAATAATGAATGTAGTTAATTTGAAACCGATTATTGTTTCCAAGGTCAATAATGGGAAAACTGACTATCAGCAAATAAGCCTCCTGAGAACACAATTCTGAAGGGATCCTGTGTTTCCCTTAACCAAACAATGCCATAGAAACTGACCAGATGTTTGCCTACTCAGTTTACCAACCTACTGCCATGCTTTTCCTGTTGCTTAAAGCAGGACTCACAAAACCTGAACTAAAAGTACACAGCAGTCACAAGAGCGTGCTTATTTCACTCAGACCAGGCTTAACAGGGTGTGTTGCTTCTGAATTTTAAGAAAATCAATGACATTCATCTTGCATTTGCTAAAACAAAAGTTGAATCTCTTTGGTTTCTGCATTTGGGAAGGCCAAGTTTCACTATCCACCCTTCAATAAAAAGCAGTCAAAGAAAAATGTTTCCTGTGAGTATATCTTCCTTGATCAGCCAAGGTTTACATCATGGACAAATATGCCCATTTGTATTCAGAGGATGCAGACTCAGGATGCGCCCAACCTATTTCCCTACCACAACCTTATCATCCCCCGCTTCATATTCCTCTGTTCCTCAGGCACCACCCTGATTCATAATCTCAAGAAAGTAGATGTTTGATGATCTTGCAGACCTGCACAACAACTGTGTTCACTGTGGATTTTCCAGCCCAATTGATTGCCTACTGTCTGGCAAGCTGGCTTTGCTTGCTAACTTCTAGAGCATGAATGCTATTTGTTTATCTGTCATCAGAGTGGCTCTCACTTTGGTGTCTCTTTGATGAAGGCCAGGGCCAGCACCTCTTCAGCATGCAATTTCATTTATGTGGCTTTCTTCACTCTGAATTTCTTCATCCAGTGCTAGTCACACAAGACCTGCAAAACAGTTTCACATCCTGGTGCAGTGGCTTTTAGGGCCAGAAGCATTATTCCATAGAGTGATTTTTTCCTGCTCCTCAAAATTAAATCATTCTTTTCCTATCATGACTCATCATTTTAGAAGGACTTACTTAAGTTCCATGAAAGCTATGCAGATGAGAAATGCAAGGTACATTACCTTCTATAGATCTTGTGCTGATGACAGAAAGCTGCAAAGTATGGGGTTTTGTTAAATAGAAAAAGAAAATAAACACTGTGCAACAGAGAAATGGATGAAACTGATCCTAATGCATCAAATGGAAAAATTCTGCAGAGAGGAGTGCAGGGCAAGTTAGCACAGGGTGACATCACATTTTGGTGTGGCTCCACCCTGTACAATCACACTTGGTGAAGTTGGGTTGTGTCAGGCTGAGTAGCCCTGCATGAGTGTACTCTGGTGTTGCAGTGTCAGCTGTTGCAGGCTGACAGCAGAGTTTTTCATGGAGCCACATCTATAAACCCTGGGATTGTCAGTTACCAGCTCCACTTTGACTCTATGTCAGATGCAGACATCAGAACTGCAGACATCTTAAGTCAGATAATGCAAATTCCAGTGCTGATGCTGTAAAGATGGAAGACAAATGGTCTCAGGTCAATGTTCAGCAGGGCTCTTTCTTAACATTCTTTACAATTTTCAAAGAAACTTTTTAACACTTTCTTTCCAGTAAAGATGCATCAATCTTTCAATCTCTGAAACAGCAAGGCATGATTTTTATGCAGCCACTTTTTCATGCAGTCTGTGTGCAAAATTCTTAGCAGTATAAATATAAATTATTGCATAGATTGTGATTTATTATAACATAGTTTATAGGGTTCTTGAAAATGAGTAATAAAACTGTTGCAATTCCTGCACAGATAGTTCATTTCTCTGCTCACTCTTCCCAGACTGGACATGTAGTTTCACTGCCACACTTCCACTTACTCTTCCAGTAGAACAAGTAGATCCTTTGGTGTACCTAGAAAATTTAATGAATCCTTATCTAAAATATTTTGGGTGATTCATGCCCTAAACCTACCTGTTCTGCTACACTGACCACCAAGGGAAGCCCTGGGTGACTCATCTTATTCACCAACATCTGCATTGCATATGTAAAAGTTAAATGAGATTCATTTTTCTGGTGGTATCTGCAATTGCTTCAGACATTTCCTAGCAAAACTGTCATCTTTCAAAGAGCTCAAATACATGTTTTTTTTTGAAAGCAAAGAAAGCACTTGAAAGTCATTTGACCAAAGGAAAACACTGATCAGCCTTTCCTCATTGTTTTTTTTGCCACAGAGTGATTAATGTCTGAAAACTGTCCACAAAATAAATGCACACAAACATAGGTGAGAAGAATGCACCAACAGGAAAACATGCAGAAATATGGATCCTATAAACTGAGGCAGAGGAAACAGACAGAACCTGGGCAGAACTTACTGCCCAGCAATGATGTTCTATATAAATAATATTTTCTAGTTTCCTATGTAAAATCCTATATGGAAAGTTTAGTATCCCAACTAGGCTAGAAAATTAAACTGAGAAACAGAAAAAATTCATCACTTTAGTGATCCTGTCAAATGAACAGTTAGCGTGCTGAATTACATTATTTTCCTGATATCAACAGACATGGATACAAAGAAAGAGAAATAAATTCTTAGATTACTTGTCTAAATCTTGACATTTCCCTGACAAAACTAGAGATTGAAGAGTATATCTGAATTAACGTTCTGTTTTAGAGCACAGAAATCTGAAGTATATATATTTGCATATATGATGTTTACAATTTGAAAAATTAACTTGAAGTTATCAACCTCTTTTACCTCAACAATGTCAGGTAACTATGAGTTAAAAAAATTAAAACAGTATCCTACCATTGTTTATGTGAACCACAATTTGCTTATAGAGTATCTAAATCAGCACAGTTCACAGTTCTTCAGATGAAAAGCCTTGATGCCCTTGTTGACACATGAATTGAAGAGACCAAAGAGATGGTACATAGGAGAAGAAAAAAAATAAATGTTTTTAATACATATAATCAGATTATGTTTTGACACTGTCCCACATGACATTTTTGTCTCTAAACTGGAGAGACCTGGATTTGACAGATGGCCCACAGGGTGGATAAGGAATTAGCTGGATGGACACACTCAGAGTTGCAGTCAATGGCTCAATGTCCAAGGGGAAACCAATGAAGAGAGGCATCCTCAGGGCTCGGGACTGGGACCAGGAATGTTTAACAGCTTTGTCAGTGACACAGACACTGGGATCAAGGGCACCCTCAGCAAGTTTGCCAATGACACCAAGCCGTGTGGTGCAGTGGACACACTGGTGGGAAGGGATGTCATCCAGAGGGACCCTGGCAGGCTTGACAGGTGGGACTGTGCAGACCTCATGAAGTTCAACACAGCCATGTGCAAAGTCCTGCATCTGGATTGGGGTGATACCAAACACAAATACAGGCTTGGTGGAGAATGGATTGAGAGCAGGCCTGAGGAGAAGGGCTTGGGGTGTTGGTGGATGAGAAGCTCAGCATGATCCAGCAATGTGTGCTCAGAGCCCAGAGAGCCAACTCTGTACCGAGCTGCATCCAAAGCACTGTGACCTGTAGTTTAAGAGAGGGGATTTTGCCCTTCTGCTCTGCTCTCCTGAGACCCACCTGGAGCCCAGCATCCAGCACTGGGGCCCCCAACATGAGAGGGATGTGCACCTTCAGGAGTGAGTCCAGAGGAGGCCACAAAGATGATCAGAGGAGGCCTGAGCACCTCTTCTACGAAGGGAGGCTGGGAGAGCTGGGGTTGTTCAGCCTGGAGAAGAGAAGGTTCCAAGGACACCTTACAGCACCTCCCAGTACCTAAAGGGCACTGCAAGAGAGCTGGAGACAGACTTTCTACAAGGGCCTGTAGTGACAGGAGAAGGGGGAATGGCTTCAAACTGAAAGAGGGTGGGTTTAGATTAGATATTAGGAAGAAATTCTTTATTGTGAGCATGCTTAAGCCCTGGAACAGGTTGTCCAGAGAAGTTGTGGTTGCCCCATGTGGATGAGGCTTTGAGTAACCAGGTCTAGTGGCATGCGTCCCTACTGCTGGCAGGGGGTTGGAACTAGACCATCTTTAATATCCCTTCCAACCCAAACCATGCTATAATTCTATGATTCTGTGTTACATGTTCCAAATACTAAGTTTAAAAAAAAAATCTAATTATTATAATTAAGCTGATGGTATTGCTTAAGATGTGTCTTTTCATAACCAGGCAGCATATATTCCATAATTGCACACAGAGACTGAAATCACTGGTGAGAGATACTCTGTTGACCAAATGACAAAAAGGCTCCTGCACCTGCAGTTAGCAGTAAGTATAAAAGTTCAGTGTATTTCTTCCACCACAGTAGGCATAGCTGGTGCACAAATTCAAAGCTGCAATCAAAGACAGTTGTGCAATTTAAACCTTAGCTAGTATTTTGAAAACACAGAGGGAGGGGCAGTATTAAACTACTGAAGAAATATTATGAAAAGGAAGGACACCAAGTAGATTCCAGTTTAATCAAGGACTACTGATCCATAGCAAAAAAAAAAAGAAAAAAAAAAAAGGAAAATAAAAAGAAAAATATTTTAAAAAAGAAAAAAAAATACTGCAGTTATGAAAAACTTATATTTTTGGACAGTGCCTTCTTGGGTTTTTTGATTAACTCCAGTTATGCACAACACTGCGTAATAGCTTTGTCTGCCAGTCTCCAAAACAGCCAGATCACTTTTTATGTCATCCAGAAATATGCTCTCTGCAACAATTTATCTTAGAGAAACTTTCAGAGATCAGTCACAACCTTTGTTTAAAGGTTTTAGTTTTGAAATGCTGACAGTAGCTTAGCTCTAGCATTGTCTACAGAGAACACTACTACCGAGATATTTAAATGATGCTGTCACACGGGGTAGAATAAATTATTTCAATTGTAAATCAGATAATTATATATTAAATCTGGTACCTACTCCTCTTTGATATAAGAAAGCTTTTTTCTTACTCTGGATGAAGTATAGAAGTGTGTCCAAAGCCATAGAAAGAGACATTTTGTTTTTATCCTATCAGTATCACTCAGTGTCCCAATTTAAGATTTGTATTTCTAGCCATGTGATAGCCTCAAGTTTTCTTTTCACTCCATTTTTACAGTTTTGAAATTTTCAATGTACACATTGACAAATACCCCAGAGGTCAAATCCCAATTTATTAATGTCTGAAATCTCATTCTTTTTGAATAAATCTCATTAGTTTAAGACCTAACTGGTGATTTTTTATGCTTAGGCTTATTAAAATTGATGATAATATAACCAATGTAAATCCCTTCTTTAAATAAATGAGCAATTAGAAACAATGTAAGCAATTACAAGCTGTATAAATATTTTTTCATTAATTTTCTGGTTATATAATGATAAATATATGAAATTTTCCCTGTGGAAGGCTGATAATAAATCACTAACAATCAATCTCTGCAGAAGCAACTAGCATAAAGAGGAGACAGCCTGGCTTTCCTCAATCAAGTCTGAAAGAAATGAACTTAACTCAGAGAGAGACTAAGTGAAAACAAAAAGAGCATAACTTTAAACTGAATTTTGGATATACCTAGGTTCTCTTGAGGGAAATGTGGGTTTCAGTGTTGCCTCCCCAAGAATCCTTTCAGCTTCAACCATAGGTCTTGTATATGGGATCATAAAAAAAGAGATGCATCTTTGTTAGCTCTGTGTAAACAAAACTCCTCCATGTGGTTTACATCCCATCCTTCCCTGGTTGGTTCTTTTAAACAAAGTTTTCTATACAGTCCAGACTAGGCATTTGAAAAGCTGGAGCTTTATCTCGTCTTTAAAATATAAAAACCTTTTTGAGGGTTGGGGTTTTTTCAACAGATTATTTGTTTTCCCTTTGCCTACTGCACCTTTCTTAGTTTAGCTGCTTATAGGACGATAATGAAGAGGTCTCAGATATGACCTGTTAACTATCTACATCAAGGAAACGAGACACAGAAACTTTTAATAAAGATTTCTTATACGTTCATTCAGTATTAAACTACAGTATGTGCCAATGCAATTCATTAATTTAACTAATATATCTTTGTGATGTTTCTACTGGTCTCTCACCATGCACAGATGGAAGAAAGAAAGTAGAGCACATGGCAGCCTGAATTCCTATTGTAAAAACAAGCAGAAAAAAAATTTGGTTTGACAAAAAAGAGTCAAAGATGATGAGAAAGGGCACAGTTCATTTTCCTCCCTGGAACCCCTTCTCTGAAGGTCATTTCTGATTATTCTGCACCCTCATAACAGAAAACAGTAGATAATACTGTAAATTACCATTCCTTCCTTCCTTCCAGCAGAGCTAAGAGGAGTCTGCCCCTCTCATTCTGTCATGCCTGCTAATACTTCTATACATTGATTGCTTCTTAGATTTGTGTACTTTTGTTGACCTCAAATATAGTTTAAAAGTTAAATGTGTGAATGTTTGCAGGAACAAGGCCTGAGTTTGTGTACTGGCTTCCTTTAGACTGGACTAAAATGACTGATATGACATGTGGCTTTTGGAGATTGGGGAAGGGGAGAAAGTATGAGTTTTGCTCATATGTGTGTATTGTCTCCTTCAGTAAAACAGTCTTCTCAGGGAGCCTTTTCATTTTCAGTAACACAACTAGAAGACAGCTCAAGCAGCAGTTTCCATGTACTTTTTAACTGCCCAAATGTAAGGGCTGACACAATCTTTTAGACCACTGAAAAACTAATACCAATAAGAAAACAAAACAGGATTACCCAATTCTCTTTCTTCAGTCTCTCTTTGAAGATCAGTTATAACTAGTTTTTGTTTGAATAATGTCATATCTTTAGTAAATTAGGTACAAATAAAAATTGAAGGTAACTACAACTGAGCTAAAGGTATTTCTAAACAGACTTTGTAGATAAAGATAAAATGTTTTGTTCTATCTGTGAATTAAATTCATTATTGCATTTAGTGTATTACATTTATTAATCAAACACATATGAAAACCTATATAGGCATGATAGTAATTGCATTGCCATTGAACAATGACAGAAGGGGGGGTTGACAGATATACAACAATTTGGTAAGGTAAAAATTGATTTGGCAGAAGATCCAAAAGCAAACAATATTCTCAATTTCACAAAGACAAGCTTTGAGAAACCAGAGAACTTATTTGTGAAGTCAGGGACTGAGGAATTAAAATATTGAGGATAATACAATTATTTGAAGTGAAAAGGATAAAAGTATGTGGACTTTGTCTCAAGAAAGCAGGAAAAGTTTTACTGAAGAGAGCCAGTTGAATAAATAACCACAAGCAAACCCCAAAACATTTGCAAAATGGCAAAGAGTCTTAAGCACAAAGGAAATGTTATCTGAGGGATAAAGAAAAGGAAGGACAAAGTGAGAATTGCCAAAAGTCAGGCTAAATTAGACTTTCAAAAAGATATGAAAAGCAAACAACAAAAAAATTCTTCATCTCCATAAACAAAAGACAATAAAGAAAAGAACTGTAGTGCTATGGTATAAAAAGTGCAGAGAAATGGAAAATAATCTTGGCAAAATATAAATTGCACTTTGCTATTGATCTGAAGTAAATACTTTGCCTCAGATTTTAATGAGTACATTGTCTGATCATGGGAGCAAAGTCAGTTCAGACAACAGCAGGAGTGTGAGGCAAAACATCATTCAGAACAAGGACAGACCAGAACTCAAGAAAATGAATGCAAGACTCTGCATCTTCTCCACCCCATTTCTAAAAGGAACAGATATGTGAGCTCAGGGGTCTACTGCCAGGTGGCTGGAGACGAGCAAATTTCACACCCATCACTAAAGTGATGGTTAATTTCAGCAGTGGAGTTTTTATGGACTATCACCATGACATCCAGGCCTGCAGAACACATAAACTAGCAGCAAGTGTAACTTAGATCAAAACTGAAATTCCTAATTTTTTAATTTAATTCATCTTTTCCAAATGTAATTGACTGATTATTCCATTAGCCAAATATTTGCAACTGGATCTACAAATTAAACCTTAAGAAGCTTCAGTAATTCAATGTTTTTAATAAGACCTACACTGTCCAAGTATTAAAGTTATGCTATTTCTGCTTTACAATTTCACACTTACAGAATTTTACAAGAGTTACTTAATTGTCAGCACTTCCCTTTTTTTTTTTTTTTGGCAGCAAGTATCATTTATCATGAGATAAATCATATGGCAGCACTACACTTACAACTATCAGTCAAATCTGAGCTGCAGAGGAATTCATAATGGCACCCTGAAAATGATTTCACAGGACAATTCTTCATATTTACCTTTCTCATTTAATTTAGAAGGATATTTCCTGGTTGTAGGTAATAAATCAATTTATTCAGTGGGGAATAACAGTATTAGGTGCTGAAATCACTATTTTGAGCTAAAAATAGCTCCCATTACTGAAAGATTATTTCTGCTTTTTGCTATGACAGTTTACAATTTCTACCATGTATCAGAACAGCCCAGATTTGCTGAAAAATTCTGTTCTGAGACCTTTGACTCTCTGACCTGTGAAGCTGGCTGCGGTTGCTGTCCTTTCTGTAAGCAGAAACCCAAGAAGCAGAGCAAGTAAATCAAAATGGAAATGGAGAAGCAGGGCCAGGTTGGCAACAGTAGAGATGAGTGCTTTTGTTTCTAACAGAAGTGAAAAAATGCCTTGAAAGTCATGCATTCTCTAGTGCTACACTGGCTCTGCAGCAACTTGCTTTCCCGTTCCTTTTGAAACAATTGGGGAGACACTAAGACAGTGTTTCCTCCTCACAGCACACTAGTTTTTGCTTTTCATGGTGACATAGCAGAGATGCATAGAATTAGCATTAATATCACTTTCACACAAATATTAACAAGGAATGTTCTCCTCCACAAAGAGTGAGCACGACCCATTACTGCCCGGTGGGTGGACGGCTGGTAAAGGCAGCTTTAATTCCCTACTTGAATCTCAATTTTTCTTGGCAATGCCTCTCATGTAAGTTGGCTGCTCTACACTACTTTGCTGCCACAGCCCCCTATGGATGATTCCAGCTGCTCAAAATAGCCCTTCAAAGTGAGGAAACCTCTACACAAGAAGTATTTCCTTGGGGAGAAATTTCAAGAACTCTACAGGCCCTCTGTGCTACTGGGAAAGTATAAAGAGACTGGCTAAGAAAACAGAATTCATCATTGTCCTTTCCATACAAAAAAAATTCATACTTTCTCATCTTTCTTTCTGGACTTGATTATTTGTTGACTCCAAGCTTACCCCATTCAAGAATATTGGGTAAGAGCAAGTTAGCTTCACACTAACTCTGTGAGCTCTGTGCTCTGCAGCTGGTTATAGTAATGAAAACAGGGAGCAGCTTCAGCACCATACAGGCTTGCATTCTGTTTCTGACTGCTCCAAAGCTCTGTTTTGGTATGCAGAAACTCTGAACCACTCTGACTGTTTGGCTTGGTAACACACCTAACATAAAAAAAAAAAAAAAAAAATTGGGAAAAAAAAAAGGTTACAATAATAGTCACAACAGCTTTTTGTAACATAGAATTTCCTCCTGCACACGGGGATGTACCTGGCCAGTTACAGCCTGCTGTGCTAGCAGATTACTACAAAGGAACAAGATCATAAACAATTTTTGGCCCTGTGTCTCACAATCATATGATGATATCTGAGCCTTCCTGTCTTCCCAAACCATTCTTCCTCCAGATTCAAATGCCTGATTAATATTATTAAAACTATTTCAAAACTGGTCTAGTTAAATTCGTGCAACCCCTTTGAATGGACATTGCTGGTCCTTCAGCTCCTGTCCTGCCCTTTATCTCTGGGTAATCTCAGTTGTAAACATGAATTCAGCAATCTTTCCAACGCTGACTCACAGAACCTCCCTCTAATCCAAAACAATCTCCTTCTGTCCTTCCTGAAACCTCAGCCTGTCTCTCAGACAATACTTCGTTCATGTCTAGTTGTCAGTCAATTCAAAAAAGAGCTTTCACTGTTTCCCTCCTTTCCCTCCACCTGTTTTTTGTGTATCTGTCAGCAATCCAGACTCCGGTGAAGGAAGGCCTGCAGCCTTCAGCATTAATGCAAATCTCTTTTTAGGTGATCTGGCTTCAAATATACAATATCACCCTGCTACTTTTCTAACACATCAGAAAAAATACTATTTCATCTTAGACAGTGTTGAGATCATTTCCCTTCTCATGTCAGCTGGTGATACTGAGCTGTATTGTCCCTTGTTAAACTTTCAAACAAATAATTGAGATGGTTTCATAGGTTATCCAATCCACTGAGAAGTTTCCCAGAAATAAAAAAAATAATGCACTTAATTTTTTTTAAAATCTTGTCCTCCTCCAAAATGTCTCAGAAGCACTCTTACAGGCAATTGGTGTGCCTTAAAACCAAGGGACAACAGTCACAGCTACTGGGTTAGGGCCACTCTGACTGTAGTGAACTGTGTCTCGTAGCAGGTGCCAAGTCCTGAACTGGCCAAGTCAGAAAAGGAACTAATTGAGGGGGCAGACAAGAGAACAGTCAAGACTTCAGGAAATGATGGAAGTTTGCGAGCACGTGGTCCAAGACACGCTGTGAGACCACATCATAGTCAAGATCAGGAAGTCAGAAACTCCATATGAGACAGGATCCATGACAAGAAAAAGACATATCTGGCTGGAGCAATGTCACACAGATCACTTGCAAACAACAAGTAGGATCAAACACCTGACTAAAAACTAGAGAAAACATTAAACCAACAGAAGACAGAACTAGGAGCTAGTTCTGCACATCTAAAAAGAAGGATGGGTAGACTGGTATTAAAAGTAAATGTGGAATGTGGCTGGACTAAGTCTACAAACTCTCAGGTGTAGTTCTATGAGCACTTTAAGCAGATTTAATCCATTGTGACTTCTGAAACTAGTGGTCCTGCACTCCCCATCCATAATTTGATGTGCATGCACAAGCACAGCTTCTTATTTATACCAATACAAGCATCTATGTAACTGGAACATGAAGTGGCTTGGGAAACTGATGCAAATTAAAGCTGATCACAATTAAAAACCATTAACCATCATTAAAACTAAGTAATCAGCATTAAACCTGATGCAGTCCACTACACAGCCATGCAAGTGCTTGTACCTGCACAAGGAAGGAGGCAGCATGGAGGTACAGACAAACGGCTGAGAAAGGAAAAACCTATTTTTTTTAAAGTTGTTACAACTCACACAAAGTTAATAAAAAACAGTGAAGCCTCAGCACTGGAGAACATGGTTCTCTGCCAGCTATTAAGGCTGTGCCATGGGAGCATACAGCGGCATCCAGCCACCTAGGGAATGATTCACGTCCAGCTGCCTTGGCAATGACTCACTGGCTCAGTGACTCACTCCTCCGCCGGTGGACAGAGCCCACTGCCTATTATGCCGTCCGATACTATCTTACTGTCTCCTAGTAGGGACTCATTCATCTGTCCCCAGCCATCTGCTGCTGCCTGTCCCATGGAGTGCAAGTACCGTAGGCTCGTCGGGGAAGACGGGATTTTCTGTTCTTCATTTGGTCAGTAGCAAGACTTTCCTCAGACTACGGAGTATTGCAACACCAAGTTTATAATGTGTTATAGTATAGCTAAAAAATGCTTTAGGCGACCATTGATCTATGTGGTTTTCAATAATTTCTTCTAAATATCAGAAAAAAAGAGTCGCAGGTTATCAAGCAAGGACCCGTGCACACAGATCCCTCCCGTGTGCGCCCACAGACGCACATGTCTTGCCCGGTCACTGGCTCCTTGTGCCACATACCCGCGTTCCGGTGACTCCCCATTTCTCAGTCACACACGCTGGGCTCCTGCATAGGGCGAAGGGAACGGGAACTACGGCTGAACGCTCGGCTGAGCTCCTCTTACGAGCGAGGGAAGCACCTTACGGCGAGCACAGAGGGAAGGAGCACCGGCTGCAGCGCAGCGCTGCCGCCACGGCCCCGGAAGAGCCGAAATTCTCGGGCTCGCCCCTCGCTACGCGCCGAATGGTTTCGGGGGATGCTCCCCCGCCGTCTCTAGGCCATGTTCAAGCCCTGCTTTCCCTGACACGGCTCCCTGCCGACCACAGCCCGTGCTTCCCACCCATGTTCGGGGCGGGGCGGTCCCATCCCGGTACGGCCGCCACACCGCGGCCCCGAGCGCTGCCCCAGCCCCGCCGCCGCCCGCGCTCCATCTCCCGCTCCCTGCGGGCGGGCTGCAGCGGGAGGGGCCAGAGGAACCGGCATATGCCTTGACAGGCGTCACCTCCACCCTATGGGAAGCGGGGAAGGGCGGGCCGGAGCGGCGGGCGCCCAATGAGCGGCGCGGCCCGGCGTGATGCGGGTACCTGCGGGGGTATAAAGGCGGCTGCGTGCGCACTGGCCCCTCGCTTACACAGTATGGCCGGCGACATTAGCTAGCGCTCGCTCAACGCTCTTCTCTGTAACAGGGGAACACACGGACTACAAGGAACCGAACCGCATCGCCCGCCCGCACCCCCGCTCGGACTGTAACCCGCTCACACACGCTCACGCCGCATCCGCCGCCGCGCACTCCGGGTGGTTTTCGCCCGTTTAAAAAAAAAAAAAAAAATCCTTCCTTCTTCTGCTTATTCCTTTTTTTTTTTTTTTTTAAATTAATATTACGCAAATCCCCCAGAAGGTGAAACCCGCCCGGGACGGACTGGGACCCGGCGGCGGCAGCAGCGCGGCCCGTGCAGCAGCAGCGAACGGTGGCGGCCGGGGGCGGCAGTTTGGTTGTCGTTTAATTTCTGTGGTTGTTGGTTGCTGAGTTGTCTCACCATGAAGGAGAGCGGTGCACACTTCTTCGAAGGGACCGAGAAGCTGTTGGAGGTGTGGTTCGCCCGGCAGCAGCCCGCGCAGCAGGAGCCGCACCAGAGCAAGGGGTCCGGCGACCTCCGCACCATACCCAGGTCCGCGATCGGCCGGGGCGGGGTGGGGTGGGAGCGGGGAGAGGCGGTGGCGGGGGCAGCGCTGCCCCTGGGGGGGCGGCCGGCGGGGCGGGAGGGTCCCTGAATGGCCCGGGTGTGGCGGCGCTTTGGGGGGCGATGGCGGCCGCGCCGGGGGAAGGCAGGTTCCGGGGGAGCCGACGGGGGGGGCTGGGGTCCCGCGCTGCCGGCCGCCTTCCCGCTTTCCCGGTGACAGCCCCGGCGTCTCCCCGCTGGGAATGACCTTCCGCCGCCCTCCAGAGACCCCCCGGGCAGGGAGGCGGCGGTGCCGGGAGCCATTCCGCGCCGCCACCTCGTGCAGCCCCGCGCGGCTGCCGCTGGCAACATGTGGCGGAGCGGAGCCGGGCGTGTGCCGCGCCGGCCGGGAGCGCCGCGGGGGGAGCGGGCGCGGTGGCGCAGTGCTGCTGGAGCCCACCCCTCTGCGGCGGCTCGTCCCGTTCCGACGGCCAGTTTCGGGATGAGAAGGCTCGGGAAATCCCTGCCCGTGCCGTACTGCGGAGAGCGGGGACTCGGGAGTCTCCCTCCCCGTTAATGCCATCTGGGAAGCGAGATCCCTGCGTCTGTCGCGGCGAGGGTGGATGGTTCCCTCTCACATGGCCGGTGTGGCACTGCGTAGCCGGAGAGGTCCATAGAGCAGCTCTCGCCAGGGGAAGCAGGCGGTACCCGGGGACCCTTCCCGTGTCGCCCGGCGGTGCGGTGGGCACCGGAGCGAGGGAGGCACCGGGAAAGGCGGTGCCCCCTCCTCCCCCAGAAGTGTGGCTGGAGCCGCGGTTTACACGTGAGTGTCCTGGCCGCGCTCCCGGGCCGCGCCGCCGCTCCCGTCCTTCTCCCCCATTGAGGAGCCGAGGCCAATGGGAGCGGGACTCCGCGGAGGGCCGGGCCGCGCCCGTCACCCAATGGGCATGTGGGGAATGCGCTGGCGCCGCGCTCGGCGCCGCCCGGGGCGGGGAAGGAAGGCCCGGGGCCCGCTCCGAGCCGCTCCGCTCCCGGCGCACGTGTTCGGCACCGGCTCCCGCCGCTCCCCGCCCGCCGCCCAGGAATGTGCCTGCGCCGCCTTTGTTAGCACAGGAGCCGATGGCCACCTGCCGGCGCTCGGGGGGCTCGGGAGCCGTGCTGGGCAAGGCGGGCACGGGCCGTCTGTGCTGCAGGTTGCCAGCGCTGTGTTTTGGAGCGGTACGGTGTAGAAACGCTGGAGCTAAGGGATCTCTAAGGCCTCTTCCAACCCAGACCGTTCTAGGATTCTGTGGAACACTTCGACTGAGTGATGGTACAGCTGTTGATCCACAAAAAATTGTGTTCTGGAAGTGTAAGAAAATGGTAGCTGCAAGCTTGAAGTACAAAGCAAAATCTGCAGAACTATGGATGAGCTTGCAGTGACAACATAAATGACATGTAGGTGGGATCAGTGATATAGTTGGAAAATGTAGCTTGTCCTAAGCAAACAGGACAAATCTGAAGGTTATACTCATGTGAGTAGTTAACCTTTCAGTATGGTCAGCTGCTCAGCTTTTCAGGTTGCTGGAGGATCTGGCTCTCGGTGTATCCAGATCTGCTTGTGCATATCGCTGTTACCCAGCGGCCTCTGCTGCTCTGGGAGATTGAGCAAGAGGGCTTGTAATAGTGTACTTAATGTTTGGAGTATGTTAATCTTCATTCAGAGAATGTGTCTTGTTCGTCTTTTTCTTTGCTTTGGTATTTCTCAGAAAATTTCCCATGTCTGTATGTCGGTAGAATTAGCTCTTCACAGATGTGAATTGACAGTGAGCTGATACTTTTTTTTAAAGTATGAGTAGCCCACGTGTCCATGGTTAGTAGAAGCTTCATTTCTGCTGTACCAGAAGCACTGTGGAATACATTTTTACTTCTGACCTGTTGGTGCAATAGGTAATTTGCTTGTGTATCTTTGACTTGTGAAGGTATATAGACCTTTCCAAATAATGTACTTAACGTGGAAATCATCAAATGTGGTTTTATAGCTCTTTGAGGCTTAGTGGTGTAGTAGACACAGGGTAACAGCTTGTATAGTTAATGTCCAGGCAATCCTGGAAGGAAAATCCTAGCTGAAATGCTTGCAGATGATGTGAGCTGCTTGGGTGCTGGAGGAGTCCTGTAGTGTTTGACTTAAAATGTGAAATTCCAAATAAGTACTCGTTTGACTTTGTTGATGTGCAGATGTAGTTTAGAGATGGCATTCTGCGGATGCTCTCCTCATTGACACATTCATGCTCTCTGATGTTCCGTTTGTCGGCTCAGACTAATTTTTGCAAAGACTTTCCAAAACTTCGAACCTAACTTTTAAACTGCTCCCAGAGCATTTAAAGTAATTGCAGGGTGGGTGCTGGGATAGTTCCTTTGTGTGGTTAAGATATGGCTGTAAAGTTTTAATAGAGTGGATAAGAACTGTTAACTGTTGAACGTGTAGTCTTTAACGCAGTGTTAGAGCTGCGAGCAGGCTTTGAGGACTTTAGTGTTAATTGGCTCTTAATACAACATGTTAATGGAACTTGCTTACTTTCTTTGGTAGGAAGCTGTGACATGTGTGAGACTGCTATTAACCTGAGTCTGCTTGTAATTATCAGTGATGCTGTGTTTCTAGCATGAAATAACCTTCTACAAACATTATCTTCTGGAAAACTGTTAGAATTCAATTACCTGTTACAGCTGATAGATGCAAACTGAATACAATGTATCCTGCCATGATAATTCTGTAAAGGTGATTGAATAAGCTAGTTTATGTTGAACAGAACCTGAAATCAAAGCTGAAACTGTAGAACAGTAGCTAAATTAGAATCAAGTTGCAAACCAGTTGAGCTTGCCTTTTGTATTGTAATACCTGCTTAGTAGTGAAATGTGAACCATTCATCTACTGAATGACTAAGCTGGTGCTCAAAGCTAAAAATTTCAGTGTTGTGCGTGCTTGTTAGGGATTAGATATTTTAAAGTCTTTGCTGGATATCATCAGCAAAAAAAGTTCTTGACCTGATGGAATTAAGACTTTTTTCCACTTTTTTCCACTCTTATGGGGAAACCTACTCTCTGGATAAAAGTTTGGATTATGTGTAACGTATTTCAGAAAAGATCTGTCATTGTAATACATTCAATAAAGGTCCCAACTAAAAAGCAGGGAATTTGAGCTTTATTTTGTTAAGTTTTGGGGTGTTTTTGGTCACTTGTTAATGAAAAAGGTCTTGTGGTTGAAATAGTTACTGGCAAGCATCTAAATATGCCTCCCCTGCTTATATCCAGCAGTGGAATGAAGTTAATGTTTTTGTGGTCTCAAAATAATTTACTTTAATTTTATTGCTTGTTCACACCATGCTTTATAAAGCATTCTTTTTTCCCTGAAAAAATAGCCTTAAACTATGTATAGAAAGCAGAGGGTTTGTTGAAAACATGATGAACTTGCTGCAAGCCCTGGATTTCCATGGTGACTGTGTAGTGCATTCACTATCCCCACAGTAAAATTCCTTCAGATGATGTGCAGCTATGCAGTTTCCTTCTCAAGGGCTGTCAGGGTCTTGAATGTACAGAAGTTTGAAACTATAAATAAATTATGCCAGTGTTAAAAGCTCATCTCTCAAGCATTCAGTCGTGAGGAATACTCGGAAACTGAGCTTATTTATGAACTTTTAATCTTCCTGTTTGTCTATATTATGTCTATATTGTACACAAGCTGGAGAAAACTCAGCAATGGGGTGACACTGCTAGGACATTCTGACCCTGTGCTACAAGAAAGCTCCCAAGCACCAATACAATCAAGGATTTGGTAGGAGTCCTGTAAATCCTTGCTGTGTACTGCACCCTGTAGCCCGAGTCAGCTCACTGCTGCAGTGCTGTGGCATCTCTGCCCCTTCCCCCAGTCCTGGCCAGTGTTACCTGCCTGTTTCCTCAAATACTGAAGGTATGAGGAAGCTGAGCCACGAGCCCTGCTCTGCTCCTGCAGAGCTTTGGAACAAAACTGAAGGGACTCTGGAAAGAAGGCATGGCTGTGCTGAGATAAGGGCTTCTGTCCCCTTGTACTTGTGGAGCTTTTTTTCTGGGTGATGCAAGGTTATTTGGAGAACTTTATGTAAGAGTGCAGTCTTCCCCTCATCAGAATGGATATTAATCAACTAGATTTTAGATCAGGTAAAAATTACAGGTAAAAGTGCTTTCTTATAACTCAAAATTGTAATTAAATTAAAGAATGGTTTCACACAATGGAAACAAGCCCTTTTATTCTCACTACTACTGATTTGGATACTGCTTGCAGGAAATGAAGACTTCTGTTGAAGAGTTTCTGGCGTTTTCCTACTTTACCACTAAAAGTGCTGAAGCATTTGGGTAGTCAATTTCTGTCAAAGGTTTGGGCCCTTAGTGAGACTGTAGAATATAAATAAGCAGCTATTGGTGTATTCCTCAAAGGCCTTTCCTAATGGTTGTTTGCTTGGCCTGGAGAACGGGAAGACTTGGAGTTTTTGGTAGATACTTGCTGTCTTACTGTGTTCCTTCTGGAGCAAATTGCACTCATGTTTGCCCTGAATGTTGTAAGTCCTGCTGTGCCTGCTGGGGCTCATGCTTCCTCAAATATTTCCGATGTCCTGGCATATGAGAGGCTTGGGAATACCCAGTGAACTCCTTGGATGTAAAGGATGGAGTCCCCATCCTGTATAACTGCAATAGTTGGTGTAAGGCTCACAACAGGAGAAATATGCAGCCTTCAGAGCCCCAGCTGTGGCCATCTTTGTGCCATTGCTGAAATATCTTGGTTTAATTTGGGAGGGACACTCTTAAGTAGCTGGCTTGGGACTTTCTAGGTAAGAGGGATTTTGTGATCTGTACTGCACAGAATCACTTTCAATGTGGATGCAATTTCCCACCCAGGTCTCAATGTTAACTGCTTGTCCCTGGAGGGCTTCTTAGGTTTAAGATAAGGGAGATGTGGACAGTCCCTCTGTATAGCTGTGCTCAGAACATATAGAGGGTGTGACACTTGTGTGCACCCCACAGATATTGCCCATGTAAACTTATCTTAGTTGCAAGTGCTTTGAGCCTAAACTCAGGCTGTGTAAGTGGTTCAAGGTAACCTACCTTAAGCAGCAATTTATAAATTATTTCTAATAGGAAGTAATTCACATGCACCTGTCTGCAGAGAAATACACAAGCTGATGAGAGGTGCTTTAAAATGCTTGTGACTTTTGTGAGCTCTGTACTGTTCCTACCTGTTTTGGGATGCTTGAAAGCAATGTTCCAGCTCTGCTGACACCGATGTTTAGCCAGCTTTTATGTGTCTTGGCTGCATCTCCTCTGCCTAGGCAGTTTAGACACAGTTTTAGGCTGTCTGGATTACAGTATTGGTAGGAAATTGCTGTTGAACTGTAGCCTGCTAGCGAGGTAACTGATACCTAAGTGGCTCCTAAAAACAGTAGGTAACAGTTGAGGGGATGAAAGATTGTTCTGCATTTGAATGCTTAATATTAGAACAAGGTCTTGCATAGTCAAGATTAAAAGGCTTATTGTGGTACTACAGAATTGTCAGCTGTTCTGTTCTAATGAAAAGCTATGCAAGAGTATGTATGTGGCTTAAGATGTCTTTCTAATAAATAGTATTTATTTCCTAAGAATTCCTGCCCTACTGCAGTACAACTTTTCTGCACAGTGCTGTCTGGCTGCCTTAGCAAGGTCCTGTTACTGGGGTGGTGTGCTTGAGGAGGCTGTTGGCTGCTGATAGAAATGAGTTCTTGATGTAGTTCTTAATCTCTTCAAATTGCTGTTCCCAGTTCCAATTGGCCTGAAACAGCAGTATTGTGCCTGGTATGCTTGACTCATGTCAAAGGATGTGTTTTACCCCTGAAGGTAAAGGCTCAGAAGAGGCCAATATCTTGTGTTCAAAAGCATGGTTTTATCTGTCAAGGAAAACTTCCTTCTGAAATAAAGGAGCAAATATGATGCTTTGGAACTTGGTTCAGAGGAACTGTTGACTATTCATGAAGCATACTTCCTACAATTAAGCTACTTCTCTCTAAGTTCTAATAGCTTTTCCCTACTGACATACCTGGTTGGCTTTTGCATGGAAGTTACTTGTACTCTGGTACTTGTACTCTGGTAACAAGTCTGTTGATAAGGCATTAAATATTGCAACACAGGTATTGGAGCAGGATGTTAAACTTGGTTTTGTTTTGTTTCTTTTTGGGATGTTCTGCTAGTCAGGTGTATAACAACTAGCTTTTTACTGTTCAAGTGAGGGTAGTTTGTCACACCTGAGTGGATGTATTCCATTTTCATGGATGCTGTGCTCTGAGAAGGTGCAGTCATTTGAGGTGTATCATGCTTGCCCATTCAAGAAACTAAATTGACTCTGGATAAGTAGCAGTTATTTGAAAATTCAGAAAGGGGATCTTTGGAATGTGGAAGTGGTCAATAAAAGCCCACATAAGTGAGGAGTCAGTCTGAAGTCCGTGTCTGCAGGTCTGCTGCAGAACTTGCTTCCAGTGAAATCTGCCAATGACTCTCATGGATCATATTCTACTATGCTTGAGTATAGGAAAGCAGTTTCCAAAGTGGCATTGTCCTGATGTCTGGCTATGGGAAATAATTTAGGAGCTAGTAATGCCTTGCACATTGATCGTTGAAGGGGGAATTTTGAAGAGCACATGTCCATGATGGCACTACACTGAGAATCAGTCTTACTTCAGTGCCCTTTTTCCATTGCAGGCTTTGCTTCCAAGTTGAAACTTCACTCAGCTATGCAAATTAGTAGTGCTCTCAAATATCTTAAATTACTAACTTAGCGGATTTTTACTTATTATTGAATAGCTCCAATACATGTAGTGATAATTACCAAAATACTACTTTTAAGGTTGATTTTGTTTCTTCATTCAAGTGTGAGTAGATATTGTCTCAACTAGTGACAGTTATATGGATCCAAGAAAAAAAAGGGGGAAGAAATACAAGGGTTAGACTTGTACTGAACTTAATCTACTTGGTACGTACAAAGTAGTCCCAGATGTTCTTCCTTAGCTTTAAACAATAGAACATGCCAAAAAGTAAGGTCATCTTGTTTAAATAGATTATATTGGATCAAATCCAGCCTTCCTTTAGTTTTCTGTACTTAACTTTAAAATGCAGTTAGATACAGGCCAGTATCCCAGCAGAACTGCTCCCTAATGTGGCCAAGTCTGATCCTGGTGCTGCAAACCTTTGTTAGTCTGTGTATGCTTCTAGAGCAAGCCTGGCATCTTGTCTGATTCTGAAATTGTAGGATTTTTCCTTAATGCTGCCCTAGACAGATTGAATTATGACCTTGCCCTTTATTTCTCTAAAGGCTGAACACAACATTTAGTGTATGCTTAGCTACGGTTTCTGTAGTGCCACAGTGAGGACTTGAGCAAAGCTGTGGTGCAAAGGTCTCGTGCAACTGCAGGTTTCAGCCATGGAACCGAAATACCAGCTGTGGTACCAGCAAGCATAATGGGACTTCCTTTGCATCCTGGGCTTCACACTTAACACACAACAGTGCATTGTTGGTGCTATACTGGCCCCTCACTGAACTACCAAACTTGTTACATCTTCCTCTGCAAGTACATGTCTGAAAACATGCACAAGGCGTTGCCCTGAAATGCATGCACAGAACTGCACTACAGTGATACTTAAAGAAAAAGTGTCACTTCCCTGCTTAAGCCTGAGGTTTTGACTGTCTGACCGAGTAAGAAGCTTGTGAAGGCTGAGACGTATGCTCCTGCAAAGCCTAAGATAGTTACATGTCCATTAATACTTGGACAAGTACAAAATCAGATTTGTAGTAATGTACAAATGGAGTTAGTACAGCTCAGCATCAGGGAACTCTTCCTCACCTTTCCCAAATGCAGTGTCATACTCTGGGTGTTTATTTAATGGCAGATAAAATGTCAGTAGGGATGCTGGAATGGTTTGAGCAATATAATACATTACTTAGTTCAATTTACAGGAGGAGTGGCTGGCAAACTTACGCTGGTGTGCTGTAGCCAGAGAAAACTAAATCCTTTAGTTTTCTAGCAAAATAGTAAGATTTTTTTAGGACCATTTTTAAGATAGTTTATATGATACCTATTTCACACTCTGCATTTACCACTCTTTTTAAGGTGAGCAGCTGCTTGCATTTTCATGTACACTTGAGTTTTAGGAACAGAACTAAATCAAATCAATGACATAGGCATAGAGCTGAGTAAATGAGTGGGACCTGAGCATTCAAAATAAGCTTTTTAATTTAACATGGAGATTTGAGTGTGCTGTCATGTCTGTGTTTGCAGAAAAGCATTTCATCGAGGGTCACTAACTGGAGTAAACCTCACTTTGATTTTAAGTATCCAGTTATATCACTGAATTTCTAAGTTAATCAGATGTACACTTGCTTATGAGGGTTTTTTAATGGATAGAATTTTCTTAATGTATGTTCTGGTGGAGTCATATAAGTATTACTGTTCTGGTGTAATATGTATTTTAAATGGGAAAATCCTCGAGTTAGTAAAGGTACAGAATTCATTTTGAAAAGGCATTCTTCTGAATGAATGAATTCATGGAGGGAGAAGTTAAGGCATTTATTTGCTGACTGTTTAGAAAGGCTAAAGAATATATGGATGTTTTAATTATACATATGACAGAATACAAAATTTCAACTTCACAAACTGACCAGTTTTCTAAGGGGAAAGACTGGTGGCTGCAGGAGAAAGTGTTGATGGAATTAACAGTGAGTGCTCTGTCCTGGAGTACAGCCATGGGGCTTTTGCAGTGTCAGTAAAGGGTGAGAGGTCTGCCTCCTGAAGAGGGATTAGGCTGACAGTTTTATATGGCCAAGCTGAGCTTGCTTGGTGATGAAAAATTGGCAATTTTTTCATGCTCCTAGCTCCTGCAGTTATTCTAGCTCTACTGATGGGCAGCTTAGTTTTGTGCTGGGTTAGTAAATCTCTTGGATCATGACATCCCCGAGGACAGGAGCCAGCACAAACCTGCAGGTGGAATATGCTGAGGGAAGGGAGAAGTAGGACAGCTGGCACTCTTGTAATTTTGTGACATCAGGAAGCTGTATCTGTTCCTGTCTTATTTTTAGCAAAATTGACTGTGTTGAATTCTACTAATCTGGTGTAGACACAAGACTAAAGTGACAACCAAAGTAGTTTTTTTGCGAGTCCCTCATTTTTCTTGAGTACTTCAGTATTTTGGCTTAATTTGAGCCTTTGGCTTTTGTTGGGGTTTTTTTGGTTTTTGTTTTTTTTTGGGGGGGGGTTTGTTGGTGTTTTGTTCTGTTTTTTTATTTTTGTTTCAGATTCTTTGTAGAATGAGTAATATTAGTAAAGAATTGAAATATTAAACGTCTACCACCATACTGAATTCTAGCACCATAGCTACAGTTTGCACTGTGTGAAGGAATTCTCTGATCTTGGTTGGTCAAAGAGGCATTCAGACCACTGAATCTATTAATAATAGTTTTTAGCTTTTCAGTTAAATTACGAACTTGACTCTATACTAGTCAGTTAAAACATCTCAGTGATAACCTACTGGTTTATTACTGTAGTAGTTGTCAATGACTACTGTGGTTGAAGTGCACAGAGGTTCAAGCTAAAGCATACCTTAAGTTACCAACCTGTGGTATGCAGGATTTAAGGATATCCTGGCTCACCTGGTTAGAAGCTTGAGGTTGCTGTTCAGCAGTTGTCTGCATGCAGCAGATCATGGTAACAGGTTTTTGAGGACTACTGAGCCATCAAGAGCAAAGAATGGAGTGTTACTGTATTGTGAGAGACAGTCCCTGTATGAAAACTCTTCCCATTTTGTGCTCTCAATCCAGTAAATCAAGACTCCAGTCTTGTTTGGGCTTTTTACCCAGGGCTCCAGCAAGCTTTGGTTTGTTTAACCTGTTGTTTGTGCTCTTCTGTAATTTCTTCACAGGATTGAGTGGGACAAACTTCTGGAGAATGTGCATTGTTTGATCATAAGTGTGACAAAAACTGACAAGCAGGAAGCTTATGTACTCAGGTAAGGCACTAGGAGGAAAAAAAGTGAAAGCTGTCATATGTGATTCACTTGGCTGAGAATCCAGTCTTGTATTAATGGCAAGTTGATGGCTACAACTTGCAGGGATCTCCTGCTCAGAGGTGCAAATCTCATCATAGTTGTATTTCTTTTTCCCTTTAACCAGAAGGATCGACAGAGCTGTGGTGGATTTGCACCTCATCACTGACTTTTGTCCATGGGTAAATAAGTGTCCCCAATACAGAACTTCAGTATTAATTGCTTCAGCACAGTAGCCTATAGGTGTCACTTATAGATCAGCAAAAAATCCTTATTGGTAGATCAGCTTTAACTGCACGTAATACAATCAAGTGGAACAACACTTGCAGCTGACCTAAGGGTATCTGTAAAACTGGAGCTTTCCTGGAACCCTGGATTTTTTGTTGTGCTGCATTTAGTTGTAAGGACACTACTTTTGCCATGTGTTTTTCATCTTGCAAAATACTTTCCTTGCTTTTTGTACATGAACTTTACAGACATGTTTGACATTCTCTGGTTTACTTCAGATTACAAATACTGAAGCTTTTGTACTCTAAAAGACTGCCTTGAGGGCAAGGTTGTGCTAAGAGCAAGCTGGTCAAAGAAACTGTGTTCAAGACTTGTTTCTTCAAGATTCACATATTTAAAACAAAATTCTGGAAAGAGTAACTGGTTGCACTACATCCTGGATAAAATTTAACCTCGATTTTGAATTTGTATACAGCATTCCAAACTGAGTTACTTAAATTAATTTTTACTCCCATTGTTCAGTTACCTGATGGAAAGATACTTGTTAAGCGTGTTTAAATGTTCTGGATGTAGTATGAATGCCTATCTCCAGTTCAGCTGGGCTGTAGTTAAGTATCTGACTTAGTTGATCTTGCTTATGAGACATATCATATAGCTGTGCCTGTGTACCCACTTCACAGCATGTTTGTATTTCTCAGATAGTTTAAGGGTGTCTAATGTGTCTGCCTTTTCCTGTAGTGTGTCAGCTAGGTAATAATCATGCTTGGAGCAGGTGTTTGTTTTGGGAAATCATGACAGCTCTCAAATGTTAGCTGCATTCTATTGATTTGATCTATTTTCTAGGTATGTTTGTGCCATATACTGAGTGTTCACTTAGAGTAATGCATTTGGTTGGGATAAGTACCAAGACCTAACAACTCCCTCCTGGATTGTTTTATGTAGAGCACTTAATATAGTCTTAACACCTCTTTTACAGTGAGAGTAGCATGTTTGTCTCCAAGAGACGTTTCATTTTGAAGACGTGTGGTACCACCCTCTTACTGCAAGCACTGGTTCCCCTGTTGGAGCTTGCTAGGGAGTACAGTGGGTTTGACTCAATTCAGGTAAGGCAAAAAAATCTTCCTTGGAATGTACAAAAACCTTTTTGCTAATATTTCAAATTCACTCTTCATTAAATATTCTGAAACTTGGACATTTATATATGCTTCCCATAATGGGAAGATTGTAATGTAAGATTGCTCTGCTGCAGCAGTTGCCCTTTTTTTTTGTCTCTTAGTGGGTGCTAACTAACAAAAGCTATTGTGCTGAGTTACTTAAGAGTAACTGTGCCCATGCTGTCTAATGGAAAACAACTCTGTAAGTAAACTGTCTCCTGAAGCTTAGAAATTAAGATAGGAATAACTGTGTGCTTCTGAAATGGGAATACAGATAGCAGTGTTTTGACAAGGAAAACTTAGGTCCTGTGAAAGTTCATGGATACATGCTTGCAGTTTTCTAAACTCTTAGATTCAAGATGGATGCATATACTCAATACCTAAGATGCACCTTTATTTTTTCAGAGCTTCTTTTATTCACGTAAGAATTTCATGAAGCCTTCCCACCAGGAGTACCCACATAGGAATTTCCAGGAAGAAGTAGAGTTTCTTAATGAAATTTTCCCAAGTAAGTTGATGAAACTTCAACAAAGTTGGGTGAAGGATTGATGTATGAGAAGTGATGAGCAGTACAATGGGTGCAGGCTGCCAGGTGAAGAATTCAGCAGTCCTTGCATGAAAGTCAAAAGCTGTAAATACTTATTTTCTGAATTTCTGATATTAGTTTGCCAAGATCAAAATTTAAATTATACCAAGCTTGACATTTAGTACCTTGTCTTTACTGGGTCATCTTCAGACTTCCAGTCACTCTGCCAAATTCTGAAAGCCCTATTAAAAAGCTAGGATAGTAATTTAAACTAAGTAATGCACTGGAGAAAAATGTGGGCTTCTCAGAGAAATGTGTAACTTCTCAGAGAAGTTACTATGCTAAAAACTGAATTTAAACATTTAATACAGTTTAAGACTTTTAAGAAGAATCTAAACTTTTAAGGTGACAGGTTTTTGAAGGAACATGGAAGCTGTGCTACTCATCTGAGTTATCTGAAAAGAAATTATAATCATAAATGCATTTAACAGAGGCTTTGAGAGTACCAGGGTTTCTCTCTGTGCATAGCTAAACTGTAATATCGATTTCCTGATAGCAGCCTCTCAGCTGGGGTGTCCAGACCCACTTCTACGGAAGCTTGCTTTTCTGATTATTAACTTTGCGTTACTGAAGTTAAATGCCTGGTTATTTGATATGGTACTGACTGCATTAGTGAACCTCATGGGGTTCTGTGAAAGGCCCCTTTCTTTAAATAAGAAATGAATATAATATTTTACATAAATGTTCAGCTGTGGTACATTAACTGGAGAATTTTTGTCTTGTCTAGATGGAGCAGCTTATTGCATGGGGCGTATGAACTCTGATTGCTGGTATGTATGTAAAGAGTTTGAAGTCTTTACAGTGGAACTTGGTGCTGTCAACGTGTGTTACATACTTGATTTGTGTTTTATGTAGGTACCTGTACACCCTGGATTTCCCAGAGAGTCGGATATCCAATCAGCCTGATCAGACACTGGAAATTCTGATGAGTGAGCTTGACCCAGTAGTTATGGACCAGTTCTACATGAAAGATGGTGTTACTGCAAATGATGTCACTCGTGTATGTTTGCTTGAAAACTGAGCATTTGGGGGAATGGTGGAAATTGAGCAACAAAATGCTTCATTCACTTACCTTTTAGTACAAGGTTTATTTTGTGGTGGGAGATGTCATAGAAAGTCTTGGATTAATACTTTGGGAGGAAAATGGATTTAACACAAGAGTGTTTTGGGAGAATACAACTTCATGTTTTCAATGGCCTCCTTTAGTGAAGGCAGCAATATGCAGTGCTTTGGGTGATTGGAAGCTTTTACTCTAAAGAATGTGCGAGTAGAAATAAAACCACAAGCTGAGTAACTTTTAAGGATGTAGATTTCGAGCAGTAAGGCTCAGACTGAAGGTAAGGAACAAAAAGGTTAAGTAGTTACCCAAATCAAGATTAAATCAGGGAGCCTTTTCCATGAGGAGAAGGGCAGATTTGGGGTCTAAGCGTAACTTGATGGGTTTGCCTCCTTTTCCCTGATGGGAAAGTGATGTGACATGAATAAGTTTTCCTGACAAGTACACGGACTTCATCTTGTTTTCCATCTTAGGCTTTGGTTCTCATACTGTATTTGCCATTTGAGATTTGGCTGTAGCTCAGGTACTGCAGGGTAAATCAAAACACTTGGGGTTGCACTTCTTTCTAGGGTATAAAGTAGCATATCCGTACTCCGGAGTAAATGTAAACAGCCTTCACTTTGTGGATAGTAGTTGAAGAAAAGCTCTGTTTTCCATTTCAGCAGCAAAAGCAAAAATGCTTTGCAGTTCTAAGCTGTTTCCTTGTCTTGGATGGATGCAGCTGGGCTCTGTAAGAGGCAGTGTGATAGCTTGCATGCAGCTTGTCACTGCTATTGATGTAGTGACAGGATGCAAACCAAGGTCATCTGTAGTGGTACACATAATCACACTGACTTCTTATTGGGGGAATTCTGGTGTCCTCTTTGCTGAGTAAATGTTCATTCGGCATTTGAGTTAATTCTAAACAAGTGTAAGGATGCATGATAAACAGAGTTGTTTAACTTTGTTTCAGATGAGTGGAATTCGTGACCTGATACCAGGTTCTGTTATTGATGCTACAATGTTCAATCCTTGTGGGTATTCAATGAATGGGATGAAATCGGATGTAAGTTATACACTCATTAATAATAAACATTGGTAAATAAAATAAAAAAATATTTGGTGATAATAATACCCTTTTTTTTTTTTCAGGGAACTTACTGGACTATTCACATCACTCCAGAACCAGAGTTTTCTTATGTTAGTTTTGAAACAAACATAAGTCAGACCTCTTACGATGACCTGATTAGAAAAGTTGTAGAGGTCTTCAAGCCAGGAAAATTTGTGACAACTCTCTTTGTCAATCAGGTGAGTTTTCTTGCATTAGCTTATTGGCTGATGAAATACATATAGACACAAATGAAGCAAGGCTGGAGATTGTCACTGGAGATTAACAGTTTCCAGTTTGCCTGGAAAAGTGAAAGTTTGAAAAGTAAAAATACCCTTCAGTCTTGCTTTGGCATGTACTAAATCTGATCTTCAGAAAACTTCAGAAACAGCAAGATTTGGCATCCCGGTCCAAGAATTCTAATGATGTAGTTCTGTGTAGGCATAATTTCTTGCTTTGGCATTTTTTCTCGATTTGTCTGCAACTGTCAGTTGCAGAACACCTACTGTTAATGGTGTTACTCTCAGCTAATCAAAGAACCACAAAATTATTTGGGTTGGAAGTGACCTTAAAGATTATCTAGTTCCAACCCCCTGCAGTGGACAGAGGCACTTTCCACTAGATCAGGTTGCTCAAAGCCCCATCCAGCCTGGCCTTGAACACTGCCAGGGATGGGACATCCACAACTTCTCTGGACAACCTGTTCCAGTGTCTCACCACCTTCACAATGAAGATTTTTTTTTCCCTAATATTTAATCTTAAACCCACCCTCCTTCAGTTTAAATCTGTTACCACTTGCTCTACCACTACATGCTCTGGCAAAAAGTCTCTCTCCAACTCTCTTGCAGCCCTCTTTAGATACTGGGAAGGTGCTCTAAGGTCTCCCCAGAGCCTTCCCTTCTCTGGGCTGAACAACTCCAGTTCTGTTAATTTGTGTCCATAAGAGAGGTGCTCCACCCCCATAATTGTTCACAGAGCAGCAGTACCATATGTAGGGGGCAGAATCACTGCTTGGGAATGAAGCTTTCTGCCGTCAGGAAGAGTGGTTTTAAAATGTATTAGTAAGAACCATATATGAAATGCAGTGTGCTAATCCATCTCTAAATGACACTTTTTAAAGTAACTTTCCCCTTTTTTCTTTTTTTGTTTTTTGTTTTCTAGAGCTCTAAATGTCGCACAGTGTTTTCCTCTGCCCAGAAGATTGAGGGGTTTAAACGTCTTGATCACCAGATTGCCCAATTCAGTGATTATAATTTTGTTTTTACCAGTTTTACAAAAAATCGCCAGCAACAGCACAGTTGATTAAGAATGAAGAAAAAACGCAAAAAGAAATCCCATATAGAAGGTGGTGGTTGCTTTCTAGTTAATGATTCAGGGGGCCATGCTTTCCACTCCCACCACCTTGTAGTTGTGGAAAGCCCTAGGTGTAATCATAGTATAACCATTTTGAATTGTATGCATTATTATATCAAGGAGTTAGATATCTTGCATGAATGCTCTCTTCTGTGTTTAGGTACTCTATGCCACTCTTGCTGTGAAATTGAAGTGCATGTAGAAAAATCTTACTGTATGAAACTTTACAACACTTGTAAAAATGATTCAGGTAGAATTACACACAGTATAGTTTTTCTCCAAGTATCACCAAAAATTCCCCACAGACAAGGCTTTCGTCCTCATTAGACTTCAGCCTCTACCTACTTACTGGGGACAGTTCTCTGTTAAATTGTCACTCTTTTTTTTTTTTTTTAATCTATGTTGTGATTTCAGTCTAAAACAGTTTTTGATGAACTTCTGTGATTTCTAATGAAACTGATTCCTAATTAACACTTTCATGTTTGGAGAAAGTTCTTAAAACAGTTACAAATTGTTTTGCTACTACAGGTGGTGGTTGATTTATTTTTAAATCAGACTGACTTTTCATGCTCTAATAAAGCTTCTAGGAATTTGCTCAGCTCTTCTGTAGAACTGAGCTAATGCATTGGTCTTTCACCTCTAGTAACTTGGGTATCGGTACTAGTGCAGGCTTAGTTTTGTCTCACCTTAATGGTCATTTGTCTGTCCACATCCCCAAGCTGTCACACCGCTATGCGGCAGCAGAATTTGATGAAGGTCCAAGACTTGACAGGGGAAGAGCTGAGCCAGGCTTCAAGTCCCTTGGCATAATTGTGTGACAGCTTTGCAAAGTGCAAGTTCATATTGGCAGCAGGCATTTTCTGTCTTAATCCTTTGCTGTGTCAGAACAGGAAGCTGGTGCTCCTGAGCACGGGCAGGTAGGGCTAGTGGAGGACTGGAATTCGCTCGTCTGGGTGCGTTGATTGGTTTGGATTATTCTCAGTAAAACCTGTGACCTGCCACTTGGGACTGTAAAGAGTGCTTCTAAACTGGTCCGGTGTCACTTCATTTTGTTGTTCCAAGCAAAGCTAATGCCTCTGTCTTGTGACAGTCCTGTGACATTGTTGTGCATGTGACTTATGTTGTACTTGAGTGTTGTGACTTCATCTGTTTTTTCCTCCTAATTGCTAAGGTGGTTCCTCTTACTGTGACTTGAGGGCATTAAGTGAAGGTGTAGAACAAGAGCTGTCTGGGACACCTGGACAGAAGCAAAGTAGAATGCTATTCATGGAGCATGAATTAGTGTGTAATTCAAAGTCACTTTAATGAGTATTGACTAAAATGTAGGCTTTGAAAAGCTGGCACACTTTCAGCTATGTTTGTTTGCAAATACTGGGATTTAACAGCTGTGAGACCAGCATGTTAACAACAAAATTGAGATTATTTTTCCCCTCTTGTCCGTGCAATGTTTTGAGTCTTTCTGGTTTGATACAATGGTTCTTTTGTTCCTTCCGTATTTATGAATGAAGCGCTTTTTCAGTGCTTCTAAACTAAAGTCTGCTTGGTTAGAAATCAAGTGGTTGGAACATTTTGATTTTTTTTTTTATTTTAAGCATATTATTGATGTTCTTTACCAATGTTATCAATTACATGCTGTAAATGGCACTAATGCTTTTTGGTGTTAATATTGAGGACCAATATTTCAATGGGTGTTTTTTTTTTTTTGTTCTTGCATTGTCCCAATTGTTCTGACATTTTTTGGCTTGAGGTCCTTTAAGTAGACTGAAGATCCCTTTTTAAGTAATACTGAAAGAATGCATCTTACAAAAAGAAGCATAAGCCTCGTCTATGAAAATGAAAGCTGTTGAATGGGTTATTGAACTATCTGGGTGATCAGGATGGGGGGAGTATGGTGTTTATAATTTCTGTGGTGTTAGACTTTGATCATTTAAAAATATCTGTACCACAACTTAACGCTTCAATAAAAGTTTGCTTAAATTGTTTGTAGTGATGATCCAGCAATTCTATCCTTCGCTCTCTTCATGCTTTTTGATACCAAATGGCTTAATTCTGAAATAGATTTGTCCTTACTGTCCTAATTTGCACTGTTCTGGTAGGGGATGCATCTCTACGCATTGGCAGTTTAAAATGAGGCAGCGTGTGAAATGAAGCCAAGTGAAAATGTTATGGTGTTCTTGAAACTAAACCAATTTCTCTAAATGAACACAAAAATGTGTTGTCTGCATTTAACCTGTATCTTTTTCTTGAGCATTAAATACTCTAAATAGCCCTCTGAATTAAGACAACTGGTTCTAAGTAACAAACTGGCATACATTTGTGTGCTTAAGCTTAGACTGGCTTTGAGAATTCAGGGTGAGATTTATCACTTAAGGTGAAATAGGCAGGTATACCTAATCTAGATAGTAACCTAAACCAGAAGGTAGTGGCTAGGAATGTCAGTGCTAAGCAGATGCAACCAGCACAATTGAAAATTCCTTGAGTTCATGTGGTAAGTCCTACCGGAAGAGCAGCTGCAGTTTAATCATACCTGCAAAGCTCCAGCAGTGCGGATATGCCCCAAAGTCACCTACGTAATGTGTTGGTATTGTACTGGAAGTCTAAAACCTTTAAATTGTTTATTTTTGAATACAGGTTTCATTAGTCACCCAGAACCTTCTCTGTGATGTTACAGATCTCTAATGGTATTCTGAATAGTAAGTAGTACCTTGTAGTTACTTCAAGTACTTAAGACTTTAAAATGCCCAGCAAATGCTATGAAAATAAATTCCAATTTGCAGCATCAAGAGATCCTGTTTTAACAATTTCAGCCATGACAAATTAGCAGTAATCTTCCTCTGAAAGGGTACTGATGGAGCTGGTGAAAGAGCTTGTCAAGCCACTTGAATTATTTTGCCACTGTCCTGGTTAACTGGAAAGGTCTCAGTTGGCTGGAGGGTAGCAAATGTGATACCCACCTACAAAAAGGGCCACAAGGAGGATCTGGCAGCCTGACCTTATAGCCAGGGAAAGGTCATGGAGCACATGGTACTAAGCACTGTCACACAGCACATACAGGACAATCAGGCCCAGCCAGCATGCGCTTGTGAAAGACAGGTCCTGACTGATCAACCTGATCTCCACCTATGGCAAGCTGACCCACTCTGTGGATGAGGGAAAGGTGGATGGTGTCCATCTGGACTTGAGTAATTCCTTAGATGCTGTGTCACAACATCCTGAGGAAACTGGGTGTACTGTTTGCTGGGTAAAAAAATGGGCTGGGTCATCAGACACAGAGAAAGGGGGTGAGTGGTGCCACATCTAGCAGGTGCCTGGTCACCAGTCATGTTCCCCAGCACTCAGTGTTGTGGTTGCAAAGCTGGGGGGGCCTGATCCAGTGGCAGGGGGTCTTTAAGGTTCCTTCCAATCCAAACCATTCTCTGATTCTATATTAGACTCTGTGGGGATGGAGGGGATGGGCAGACTGAAGGTAGCATAATGAGGGCAGGAAAAGAGGATAAGGCAGTTCTGCGCCTGAGCACTCTCATGTCTGTTTATTGGGCAGAAAGGAAGATGCTGACACCAGTGCTTGTACCAAGCCACTTGAATAGGCATTAAAAACCAGTGGTTTCCAATCCTGGACCTTTACTGTTGATGCCAAAGACGTGACGCTGCTCTGGTACTTGTATCTGGGTGAGATGACTGAAATGGATCCTGGCTGTCAGTCTGGCTGCTGCTTTGGTGGTGCAGGATAATGTGTTGGCAGAAATGTTGAAGCTTGCCAACTGGGGTGGTGTAAATTCAGGCTTCCCTAGTGATAGTCCCAAAAGCAATGCCACCAATATCTAAATGCACAAGGCTTGGAGAAAATGGTGAGGATATGCTCCCAAGCTATTTCAAGTAAACTGTTCCATTTTCTTCTATTGCTTGTTATACAGTGCTTATAATATTGGAGCTGCTGTTACATTTTTAAGAACTAAGCAGGCCCTAGGGAGTCTTGCTTCTGCAGCTGCCTGAAAACCATATCTTTATATAAATTTTACATTCTCTATAACATGCTTAATTCTGCCTTTGGCAACCGCTATTAATTTTAAATATATGTGTACAAATGAAATATGTACAGTCACTTTTAGGAGCAAGACCAGACACATGAATACCATAAGCTCAGCATTTTTCATTCCTGGATTAGCCAGAATGTGAACACACATTTTTGTATCCTGTAGTTCCTATTGCAAGCACTTTATCTAATCCCTAACTCTAAATTATGTTGTTTATAGCCTTCCTGTTATTTTCCCACATGCTTTTCTAGATTATACAGATCCTCTCAGTTCATCACTCTAAGTTTTTCTTAAATACTAAGATTTCGAAATAACATATAAGGCATCTGCCCATTTAAAGACATAGAATCACAGAATTGTTTAGGTTAGAAGGGACCTTAAGGATCATCTGATTCCAACCCCTCTGCCATGGGCAGGGACACCTTCCACTAGACTGACTTGCTTAAAGCTCCTTCCAGCCTGGCCTTGAACACTTAGAGAATTGGGGCATCAGCTTCTCTGGGAACTTGTTCCAGTGTCTCACCACCCTCACAGTAAAGAATTTCTTCCTAACACCTAATCTACACCTTTGCTCATTCAGTTTAAAGCTATTCCCCCTTGTCCTGTCACTACATCCTCTTGTAAATAGTCTTTCCCCATCTTTGTGGCAGGCTCCATTCAGGTCCTGGAAGGCTGCAATTTGGTCACTGAGAGCCTTCTCTTTTCCAGGTGAAAAATCCAAATTTTCTCAGCCTTGCCTCACAGGAGAGGTGACACATCACTAATCAACTTGGTGTCCCTCCTCTGGACTCGCTCCAACAGTTCCATGTTGTTCCTGTGCTGGCCCCCAGAGCTGGATGCAGCCCTGCAGGTGGGATCTCAGCAGAGCAGAGGGGCAGAATCCCCTCCCTCCCCTGCTGCCCACGCTGCTCTGGATGCAGCCCAGGTCAGGTTTGGCTCTCTGGGCTGGGAGTGCCCATGGCTGGGTCATGTCCAGCCTCTCCTCCACCAGCAGCCCAAAGGCCTTTTGGGAGGATGCTCTTGATCTGTTCATTCCCCAGCCTGGATTGATACGAGAGTTGCTGTGACACAGGTGCAGCACCTTGCACTTGATCTTGTTAAACCTCATGAGATTTCCATGGGCCAACATCTCCCTTGTCCAGGTCCCTCTGGATGGCATCCCATCCTTCAGGTTTGTCAACTGCATTGCTCTGTGTTGTGTCATCTGCAGTTTTGCAGAGGGTGCACTCAGTCCCTTCATCCATGTCATTAAAGAAGATATTAAATAACTCCCAATATGGACACCCCTACATTAGAAAGGTGTGAAGTTCTTGCTTGTGTTTGCAAGGTAGCCAGAGAAATGGAATTTCTGGCTTTTATTTCCATTAGAAATGGACTTTTGGCTCCAGAAGTCTAGAAGATGAAAGTTGTCAAATTTTTGTCTATCAAATTTCATTATCTTACTTTATGGGCAAAAGTAAGTATTTGGTACTTGTTTTATACTATTAAAACTGCTGCACCAACAAAGAGAGACAGGGAAAAGCCAGCATAGGATTGAACAGAGTTGGAAGTTGCAGTTATAGGACTAAGTTTCAGCTTCCTCTCTGTGTCGACAGGAGTTAACAGATGTGACAGAACAAGACAAAATGTTCCAAATCCATTGTTCCTGCTCAGTAACTTGGAGCAATTTGGTGCCTCCTCATCATCTGCTTCTTCCAGAAGAGGCACTGGCCTCTGTGCCTGCCAGAGATTATTTATTGAAACACACCATATGACAGCTCCATCAACACATCAGCCACTGTAGCTTTACAGTTATCTCCAGTCCCTAAAATTGGACTTGTTTCTTTCAAAGAGGAACTTGCTGAGTACCTGTCAGCTTCACTAGGTTCATCTTTAACAGCACTGACCTTAAAAGTTAGGAAATATTTAGCCAAATACATGGTCGGATTTCAAATACAAAATTAGAATCCAAGCTATAAAAAGGTAGATAAACTAGACCGTACTTAACTAAAAGATTATTTCTTAGCTGCTGTGGTATTTTGCAGCCAGAACCCCTAACAGCCTATACACATGTATTCCGTACTATTTCAGGGTGAAACTCAATGCTAGCAGAGGGCCTAAGCCCTTGAGGGCTGTTCTCTAGTGGTAACCCACTCCAAACTCTCTTCTTTTTGTTAAAGATGCTCTCTCCTGTTTTTATTTCATAGTGCTGTTTTAAAACCAAGATAATGCTGTTGCATTATCTGAGAGGAAAGAGAAGAATGTGAATTCATTCAATTATTTAAAACATCCTTAATACTGTTAAAATATCCAGCAAGTTATGTATCATCAGGTCTACTCCTGTGTTCACTTGATTAGGCTTGGAGACTTGGGCTCTTTCTGGGCTGTATCTTTCCTAAAGCCACATTATCAGCTACATTATAGGTAGGATGCTTTATCCAACCATCTCTCTCGCAGCCCAAATTTGGCAGTTTTACAGATGTGTTTTTCAGATAGTGCAGAAGTAATTTTTTCATCTTATTTGATAATCTAATATTTATTTCTAATTCTCAAGTCTTAAAATCTTTAGAGTGAAATCTGATATAAAACCGAAAGTGTTGATGAAGTTGCTGATTTAAATAAAGGCCTGATTTATTTATTCCCCTAAACTTTTGTGAAATATGGGGGGGCTTAGAGAAAGAGGATGGAAAAATAAGAAAATTACTCATTCCCCTTATAGAATGAGTATAAAATAAATATATTAATGATTATAAAAGAAATACAGAAATATTACATTATGTAAATATAATGAATATAAAAGAAATATATAAAAGGTATATTTTCCCCTAGTGTGCTAGGGAAATGAAAGCTGGCATATATAACAACAAGATAAAGCTGCAAAGGCTTCAGGGTGTAATTTCTGAGGCTACAGTACCTACAGCAGAAAGATACTGAGCACGAAGCTGATGGGGCTAGTAAAAGCAGTAAAGCAAACAGACAAACAGCCAGTGCTGTAATTGTCTGTGCTCTTGATTAATATTGGTTTAAATGTTAATATTTCATTGGTTCAGCTGTGCTTGCACTGGTTTTAGATAGCCAACTGTAAATTCATATGTTTTAGTATTCTAGTTATAAGCATGGTAAAAAGTTTATTTGTAGTTGTACTCTGTTGTTAAGTGCCATGACATGAAAAAGCTGAGCAGTTTACATGTAACAGTGCCTTTCAGTTCTTCCATTTAGTGTGCTGCTACATAACAAAGATACATTTTCTGATTACCTGCTCTCTTAACATTGTAATCTTTTAAATACTTCATTCCTGAAATATTTAAACTATGCAGACCACCCAGAAGGCCTCAGCAGACAAGAGGTTTTGAACCAGTGCATTTCATTTCAACTCCTCAAGTTACTATGTCAAGCAGTTGGTAAGAAATTAATCACCTATTCCAAAAAGCTATCCGGTTTGATCTTTCACAAAGCGAGTAGTCCAGAGACATACAGAAATCACATTTAAACTAGCTTTAATAAAACTATCTTAACTCCTTTTTAAAGAATCATAATCCTAGGTATTCTTACTGAATTTGGGTAACTGCCATCTCATTGAGCTCAATTTCTTGTAGTAGTCAAGGCAAATTAATAGACAAAAAAATAGATGGTTACAGAAACAGATGTTCAGTCCATACTGAATATCTCAAAATATTCAGGTTTTTTCAGTTGATATGATAGTGACTCAAGAAATTTTTACAATCTCTGTATTCTATTTGTAATACACATTTTAGAAACAAAGTAAATACACACTGGTATATACTTATGTATATTGATATGTAAAGTTATAAATTACACCAAAAAAATAAGCAGTTCTAGAGTACCATTTTTGTAGCAGTTCCTCAAGTTTTACTATTTTGGAATCCTTTATTTTCAAGATTGTTTAAGACTCTGTAGGCACTTGGAATTATTTTGATTGCTCTGTCTGCAAATCTAACCAATTGCACTCTAGCAGTGGAGCCTGAGCTCTGAGACAGCATTGATGGGAAGTTTGTGTTCCAGGAACCATACATCACATAAAATTTCTTAGTGGACCTCTATGCATCTGCAGAAAGATATATTTTAATGCATTCTGGGGTGAAATGGTAAGATTTAAAGTCAGGCCCTCAGGGGCCCTATTGGAATCAGAGGAATGGTTGCTTGTATGCTGAGGAGAACAGGAATGTCACATGCAGGATGTTTTGTTGCCATACAAAAAAAAAAATAAAAGTGCAGGATTTTACTGTAATGATAAGTAGCCTGGAATACACTTAAATCTGCTGGAATCTGAAACCACACAGGAAGACAGACTCTGTCTCTTCAAGGACCAAGTGGGAAGGGGGCATGACCTATAGGTCTTCATCTTGAGATGCATGCAGGAATGGAAGTTCATGGAAGTCTTTTCAGTTATACAGTATGGAAATAAAGGCATTTACTTCATTTCATAGAGGCGCCAGTGGCAAATAGAATGTTAGAAAAGGTGGTAACATGGAGAGGCTGAGTGCAAGGATCCTTCATTGGTAGTTACCCTAAATCCACAATATTATGGGTATTCTTTCAATGAGACAACCTTAAGGCTACATAAGAATAAATATATATATATTCTAAATCAGGTCAAGAGATTTGAACAACTCACCCTCTTCTGAGTAAAGACACCAGTGTAAAGATTGAATAGTGTAGAAGTTGAATATTTTTTCAGTTTTTGTTGTCTCTAGCAGTGAAAATACTCATCATAGTATCTCTTGTTTCAGTGCTGGATTAGGATTAGTTTTATAGTTCTAAAATTCTTGAGCACACTTCCTAAAAAAAAAAAAACAATGTAATTTGGGAATTCCAGAGAAGCAGCAAAGCCAAATAAATGAAAAAGCCAAGTAAATGAATCATTATCATTTACTGTTGGTCATTTTGTGTATCTGCTAATATGGGGGAAAGAGCTGATTGGAATAGCATAGAAGAGGGAAAGAGAGGAAATTATTTGTTGTGTCTGCTCACAAATTCAGGGCTGTTGCCTGTTAATTCTGAGCTGATTAGACAAACTGAAGGAAACTAGAGATTTTGGCAGTGACCACTGCTCCTGTCAGCAATGCCAGATCTGGCCATTCTGTAGCTCTTGCCAAGCACACAGTCTCTTGCCCAGACTGGTCCAAAGCTGTACAAAGATACTTCCAGCAGTATCTTTCCATCTGGATTGCTCCCAAAATGAAGATGACAGAAGGGTATTTGTAATGCTTTGCCATGCCTTTTCTGGTTTCCAGAGCGGTACTGGCTGGATAAGCTTGAAGGAATTGAAATGGTGCCAGTTACACATCATTATGTGTTCTAACACAGTGAATGTAAGGGAGAGCAAGTCTAAGGTGTTACTCTACCTCCCACAAGGGGAAAAACTCTCCTGGTTCCAAGGGACTGGGCATGCTTTCCTGCACAGTGGAAGTGTACAGTGTTATATAACTATAACTTAAAGACAAAAAGTTTTGGGTTTTACCATAATACCTTCTGGAAAATTGTCCTCTTCAAAAATAAAGTATTTTTGTATCTTAAAATTGGTACCTGGTAGTTTTTTTGTAAGAACATGTGTATCTAAATGGTGGCATAAACTTCTGTTAGTCTTCTTTGCAGGGAGATTCTGAGCCCTTGATAGATGTTAATGATTGACTTTATGGCTAAGATGTTCAAGTCTGCCATTTGGATGTCATGTTCAATCCTTCGAGGATAAAGCAAAAACATTGCATTAAAATACACATATGAAAATATAAACTTATGGGCATCTTCTCTCATCTCCTAGTTGGTGCTCAATTACAGTATGAGGACCCTTGCAGATTTAGCAATACTTAATAGCAATCTTTTAGAAAAACTCATGTAGGGCATGTTCAGATAAATGTACTTTAGCATCAGTCACCATTCATTTTAATCAGTATAAGCTACTCAGAATGCAAGAATTGCAATAAAAAGTTATGAAATTAGTTACAAAAAAGGTGTTAAAAGGTGATGCACTGGGGACCTAGTACAAATACAACACCTACTTGTAAGAGCAGAAATAGGAACAGAAAGTCCTGAATTAATTATGTGTAGAGGGTATTTATGTGTTGCTACTGACTGTAAAAGATGATCCTTAGTGTAAACAACTTGTCTTCAGAATCTCCAAGACAGCAAATAAAGAGCTAAAAAAACTCAATGCCATCAGAATTCAATATTTTCCATTTTCATTATAGACTTGTATAAAGTGCCTCAAGTCTATCCACCATTTGAAAATACATGTGAGAAAGTATAAATTATTCTCCTGTAGGAGCAGATTTCTGTGGGGAAAAAAAATATCACATCAGCAGTAAGTGCTGCTGAGGCATTTTCAGATAGCTAATAACTCCCTCCAGAGCTGCCTAGGTCCAATTTGGAATTTGAGATGACAATTGTCTCTCCCTCTTGATTGGCTGCCGGGAAAAAAACAGCTATGCTTCACTGCAAATGTAAGTAATAAAGGGTAATAAGGTCTTCAAGCCTTAAAGGTAATAGATCTTTGGTTTTAAAAAAATTTGCCTACCTTCTTTTCTAGGGGAAAAAAACCCCAACATATTAAAATTATTATTTTTAAAATAGAATCTCTCCTGATATGGAAGTCAAAAGCATACATTCACACATACTGAAAATATCATGAGCTTAGCACAAGCTAAATGAGACAATTGTCAGCAGTGAGTTTATTTTCTTACATAGAAGTGAAAATTTCATTCACAGCAGCTATAAAAGTATAGATAAACTCTTTCACACTTCATCTCCTGACCTGCATTTCTGACTAACTCACAGAGACAGTCATTTCTTTGCTCTATTCATGCTTTGAGCCAACTGGACATAAGACCCGTTTCTTTCCAGAAATCATGTGGCGACATTAGCACAGTTCTGAGCCCAAGCTAATGTATCCTGCTTTGCAGCCAGCCTTGGTAACTCAGGTTCAGCAGCGCACAAATCACAGCTACAGCTGCTACACTGGTTGGCTCAGGGCACAGGCAGAGTGAACCTCTTGCTGTCTGCACCCATCCATGTGGATGTACCCTCAGATGACCCTAGCACTGATTACAGCGCTGTGTGCTGTGACAAAAGCTAGCATTAGGAATTGGTTCTCCAATTAATTGCATTTTAATTGCATAATACAAACTGTGCTGGAAATGGAGTAATGACATCTTATGGGATATGGTAATGTGAGTTGTTGTCAACATCACCCCAGCAGTATGGTGCCTATGAACTAACTTAAAAAAACCAAACAAACAGATTCATACAAACATAAAACATTTTAAGAGATCCAATTGTCATAGGAAAGATTATCATGTTGCATTTCTGTCCTTGTTTTCCAAACACATTATCAAACAACAATGTGAGTCAGGAAGGAAGGACTGCTGAAAGAATGTGGTCAACTGTGACAGTGTCCTTCTTTCCACTTTTTGCTTGGTGTTTCTGAATGGTATTCCTTAGTCAGTGTAAATGGTAAGTGTGCTTTGGTATAGATTCAGGTCCTTCTTCCCCATTCATTACTCTTCCTTCCTCTTGAAAATAGAGGCAAGACTTGCAGTCAGTGGGTCAGTGCACTAGCTTTGCACACAGCTCCTCAAAATTACATTTCTAGTAGCTTTAAAGTCTTAAAAGTCACTCACAATACTTTTCACAGTCTTCCTCCATAGAATTCCTGAAGAGCCCAATAACAGCTGTTTCCAAGTACTGATCCCTTCATGAGTAAAAGCAGTAATTGCAGGCATATCAAATGTCACAATATGTTAAGTGACAATGGGAACTTCACAGGGATTTCCACCTTTTGGTTTTTTATCTGCTGTCATTTATCTACTGTGTTATATTCCTCTGCTTCTCTGTACAAAAGACAGTGGAGTTAATATCTGGAATTAAAAACAAAGCTGCTAAACACAATTTATTGCTCATAAAAAGTTTCACCTTTGGGTCTAGCTCGCTCACTACGCTGTCTGCAGCAGTGGCCACCAAGTGAAGAACATCAGTACATATGGTGTGCTCCCAGCTGTCAGCTCAGTTATGTCCTTGGCCTGATAGGATTTGCCCATGTTATTATTCCCAGTGGATCCCTCCTTCAAGTACTCATCCAATCTTCCATTGAATTCAGCCTTTATAAATTTTGGAAAGGAATGTAACAGGTTTACCAGCTTTTTGGTTTGTCCTTCTGAACCACGTTTGAGACCCTAGAACAGCCATACAGTGAGACAGATCAAAGATCCACCTAGCCAATAGCCTTGTCACCTAAATCAGCCCATACTGAATGCCTGGAAAAAGCAGCAGAACAGGCAGGACTAGCATGCAAAGGTATTTCCTCATTCTTCAGCAATCTTTATCTCAGGAGCTGCTGAGACAGAGAATGGTTGCAATTCCCCTGCCCTTTTTACTATCTAGTCATGTGTTACAGCTCACAGTAGGCTTTCATTTTTAGAACCCCAAAAATACTGTACCATCATCTAACTTCCATGCCTCACTTTCCACCTTGGATTTTTTAAGGTTTTGTTCTCAACAAATAATTTAGAAATATGTTTCCTACTTCGAATTTCCATGAAAAAACATTAATAGTCACCCTTCACTTTGAGAACAGACTGTTTTCTCCTAACCTGTATCAACAACTTATTCCTTGGCAGTTTAGTTTCTTTTAAGAACCACACTCCACTGTAGTCTGTTATGGAAACAGATGGGTTTTTTTCTTTGTAAAAGTGCATCAACTGCAAGTATAACAATATTACTATTTTGGAATGGCTCTTCCATAAAAACAGGTTGAAGCAGACCATACATGATGGTGGATCAAAAATCAAGTCCAGGCCAAGAAGCCTAAACTTTATGGCACCAAATATTTTAGTCTCATTACTCTGATCCATATGACATTTACCTACACTCAATCTTTTCTCTTTTGTTTTCTGTTTTTACAGTGCCTGGTTTTCCTTATCAGCAAGTGTTTGCAATTTATATACTACAGTCCTAACAAGATATATTTCCTATTTGGAATTGATTTTGATTTGTCTCAACATCCTTTGGTAGTGCAAGGGTCTCTTTCCTCTTCTCTACATGATTTATACCTGGTGTTTATTCTCCTTCCCTCCAGTGTCCCATGCACATTATCACACTATCCCAACTTAAACTAGCTGTTCTTAGTCTCCTTTTCTGGATTTGGGGGTTTTGATGTTTATGGAGCAATACATTTTTAGTAATTAAAGAGATACACACAGACAGATAACCGAGTCAGTGCATCCTTCTGTTGGTTGTACAGCTGGACTTACTTACTGGGCTACTCCACTCTATCCTGCCTCACTTTTGGCACTTCTATCCTTCTTCAGAGGCACAGAATGCATTCATGATTTCACCCACACAATATGAGTTAACACTGAAAAAGCCACATTCTTACACCTTGTAGTAATATCACAGTAAGAAAAAAAAAAAACACATATAGTATTGACCCTCAAGCTTCAACAATATGATTTTTACTTTTTATACTGTGTCAGAAACATTTTCTGCAGGTCAGTGGACATAGCTACACAAGCAGTAAACTATGAGGAATTCCAAATTGCTGCCAAGTTACACCTCAATAAAAGCCTACTGAATAAAGACTCTGATGCTTCTGATGCAGATTGATAATAACTGATCTTTATTTCCTGCACTGCAAACCACTCTAGCAGTTCTTGAGGTGTATAAAAATTGCTTTTAACACCACTTCACTAACAAACAAAAGGTGTTAATGTAGACAGAAACCAAAATACAATTCAATAAAAACATTTCACTTTGATAAAAAGTAAGCCACAGGAACATTTGATCAAAATCAGTGAATAAATATGAAAGAGAAATAACTTTCTGATTTTACATAATTGTATGCACAAAATTTCCAAGGATCATTTATATTAGTTTTTTTAAAATACATTTTAAACAAATAATCTCCTATGAGCAAAAGCTGAGAGATTTGGGGTTGTTCAGGTTGGAAAAGAGAAGGTTCCGGAGGTTCCATTGAACAGCATTCCAGTACATGAAGGGGACTGCAAGAGAGCTGAAGAGGGCATTTTTTAAGGGCATGAAGTGATTAGATTAGGAAGAAATTCTTCAGTGTGAAGGTGGTTAGGCACTAGAGCAGGTTGCCCAGAAAAGCTGTGGATGGGAGTCCCTGGGAGTGTTCAAGGCCAGGCTGGACGGAGCCCTGAGCAAGTCAGTCTAGTGCAAGGTGTCCCAACCCATGGCAAGGGTTTTGGAATCGGGTAATCTTTAAGGTCCCATCCAACCCAAGCCATTCTCTGATTCTATGAAATACAGACAGGCCAGCTGGGATTATAAAAGAGTTTGGCCCTGATTAATAACTATTCCTAGTGAATTTTGAAGTCAAGGGCTTTCAGCTGCTTTCAACCCAACAGGAGTAAGAATTTTCATCCTGGTATCTCAAATAACTGATGCCAGTTTATCTGAGGTCCTGTAAAAGATGCCAAACTTTGACATTTCATAAATTAGCAAGTCAGCTCTATAGATTAACATCCCCTTCTGATCCAGCTGGATAATAAGTAATTTCATTTACTCCCTATGTATTACCACTTGCTTCAGAATATTGTCAAGTTTTACTGAGAGGGATCCCTGTTTCAGAACTCCCCGAAGGACACTGCAGCAGTTCTCAGCTTTGCCACACCACTCTGAGTGACCTATCACTCACAGCTGTGAAGATGCATCCCTTACACATGTGGATACAGCACCAAGTTTCTTCAGGAGCATTTGAAGCTCTGAGCTGGCTGTGTGCAGGAGGCAGCATTCATTACTTTTAACATCCAAGTTTTTTTCCCCAAGGAAGACAAGACAAAATATGTCTGTTTGAGGACTTTTGCAGGAGCCCTGTAGAAAAAGGCCCCGGAGGGAAGAGGGAGCCCAGGAAACATGTGTAGGAAGTCAGGTAAAAATTCCAGGAGACCTCTGTAGGTGAACAAGGAGCACCTCCAAACTCAAACACAGAAAGAAAGAATAGAGAAGGTGGAATCAAAGGCAGGTAACCTGTGAGGAATACAGACATTGTTCAGGTATGCAGGGATAAGGTCCCAAAAGTTAAAGCCCTGTTGGAACTGAAGATGATAATGGATGTCAAAGAAAATAAGAATGCTTCTGTAGAGGACAAACAAAAGACTGGTGAAAACGTGAGCCCACTGCTCCCCCTGCCCTTCTCTCTCAAATTTGCCCTAAACCAGGACATATTCCTACTATAAATCTCACTCCATTACTTTAGACTAGACTCAGTAAATAGAACCAGCTCTGTACTCCTTACTGGACCTGCTCTCCTTTGTTTTGTCTAATAGAATTCCTAGGATTTCCATACATCATGTTTAAGGAGCTCTGGAAAAGACAAAGGCACATATGCAAAGCAAACAAGCAGGTGGGGCTTTTGTGGGGATTTTTTGGTTGGGTTTTTGTTTGTTTGTTTTTTGTTTTGTGTTGTTTTGGTCAATACCTGTGAGCTGGTTTGGCTTGCAAATTCCTAACTGAAGAGGCTCAGCAGTGGCACTGCAGAGAAATAGAAAACATCTTCTGTAATACCATTACAAATTACCTTTGTCCTGGGGCTGGTTCACCTTTTGCAACCCCAGCTACATCCAGAAGCACACACTAGTCTCTTACAAGCTTTCTCCTGCATCTCTCTGTACCTTACAACACTGTATTTTGGCATTTAGGTGTTTCACATGGTAGCATTTTACCGAGAATCTCTTCTGACATACACAGGCAATCACCTTTTGTCACAGCATTGCTTTTAGTTACATTTCCAACAGAAAATAAGCCTAGGAACTACAATGTCCTTCTTCCAAGGCTGTCAATTCAGCAAATAGCACAGATACAAAGATTAAATGTAAGTTGTGTGTGTATATTTGCACACATATGATCTATTATAATTTTTTGAATGCTAAATCCTATGTTTTGTCACTACATAATACAAAAGGCTTTCAACCAGTGATACTCACAATCTAAACAGACAGAAAAAAACATAAGATCTTAAACAAAGACTCTGTGCTTTTACAAAACATTTAACCTTTTACTTAGACTAGTGCCAGGGCCTCACAAAGAACATAATGTATTCAGGAGGGAATGGAGAAAGGGCGCTTCCCTTCTGCAAAAGGATTGAGAAGGAATTTCAAACATGAAGATAAAAATCAAAATCAAATGGAAAAATGAGACAAAGCAGTAAGACAGAATTTGTTCATTATGTGTTTCAGTGAACTTGTTCTGATTTCCTGTAATGTACCTTAACTGCAACGTTTTTTTGCTAAATAGATAGTCCAAGCCTCTAATCTATGAAATTCCACAACTAAAATTTGCTAACTACGTGGCCCAAAGTAAAATATATATTAACATGCTTAAATTGGAGGTGAGCCCACGGAAACCAGTGCATCCATATTAAATATGTAATCTCAAACACAAGCATTTATTTTAAATTGACCATTTAGTTCTCACTGACTCAGAATTATGTAAGTGCCACCAAGGAACTGGCCTCTGGCAGCATGCACACATAAATCTGTTCAAGCACTGACAGGACTGTTAGCTGAGACATCAGAAACCCAAAATCTGGGTCCTCAAGACATGCATTTCCATATTTATCTCATCAAGCAGTTCAATCTCACTGGCAGACTCTGAGGACAGACTCAGCTCTTTTAAGAGCTAAGTTGTCAAAATACTCCTGCCAGGATAGGAAAGACCAAGGTAAACCACTAATGCCCTCGGCAAATTTAGCCTGACAACGCGGTAATCTCTTCTAAAATACCTTTGGCACTAATACACCAAAAATTTCCCATCATCCAACTGCGTGCCCTGAATCATGATAACTGGGAGACTGAGATGACCCCAGATTCTGCATGACACAGGCTGATTTAAAAGCAAATAAATGTTCTTGCTCCTTCACAGCAGTTCATGCCAGTGTATGATTTACACAGGCTGATCTGGCACACATTTACATTCCTGTAAGGGCTTTCTGTAGTTTTTCACTATATCACTTCATCTCCCCAGCTCTAAAAAGAGAATGATGGAATTAATGTAACATTACAGAGGCACTGTCAGTTATGATAATTAATTAAAAGAAAATAAATATTCAAAATAGAGAGTTGATTCTGTTTTATTGAGGTAGAGCTTTTTTTTAAAACAACAAAAATTTTATCTAAGCGAGGAAGACCTGTTGCAAAAACTAAAGCTAAATACAGACAATGATACAAAATACTGCTTTAAAATATCTGATAATTAACACTTGTAGCATACTAAGCACCTGTTCCACAGCTTTTATTCCCTGCAGTCAAAATTCAAGCCTTTGCAATTTGTGTAGTGAAAAGGTAACATGACTCAGCATCTTTTCCTGTATTTAGAACAAATCCAGATTTATAGGCTGTTTTTACCACAGCAGTATGAAATATTCCAAAACAAGCTCTGAGAAAAAGTAATTAAAATGTGAAGCTTAACAAAAGATGAGACAAAGCCTAAAGCCAAATAAAAACCCTGCTAAACTTATTTGATATTATTAAGATCTGTAATTTTTCTAGGAAAAGGAGAAATGCACTAGATCACATCTATCTGGACATAGTTAAAAACTTGATATGGTGCAATGCTGACATTTATGTCTATTTTATGGAAGTTAGTTAAGAAAGGAGAGGCTGGAAGAAAATTTTCAGCATTTTCCCTTGCAAACAGTTTTTACTTAACATTTTAATTAATGACTTCAAGACAAGGAGTGCGACACACCTTTGATACAAAATAAAAAATATAGCATACGGAAAGAAAAAGGGAAAAACAAAAAAAAAACAGTGTACAACTTAGAATTATGGAGGGCAACATTGCAGTAAAATGTACAATATGCAAAATTTTCTCAAGAACAGATTTTCTTTGATCTTTATATACTTTCAAGCCTAATCAACAAGAAGGGAGATTTAGTCTGTGAAACAGACAGCAGCCCATGAGCCCTAAGTGATGTCCAGGTGTTAGATAGACAAATGACTGGTTGGTAGAATTGGTAGAAAAAGAACAGCTTTAGGGCCTGACAGGTTTCAGTGATCTCACACCCAGAGGGAGGCTAACAAAGTTGGAAAAATAAGGATGTGCCACTGACAGCAGACACAAACAATGCAGAATTTATGACCCACAAGGACACTGGGCAGAACCCCCAGGATGAGGAAGAAACTAATAAACCTCACCCAGCAACTGTGCTGAATCAACTCTGACTAGGTAAAAGGTAATCCTGCAGGGGGAGATCCCGACCACCGACTCACAGATCATTGACCCAAAAACCAATCGGCCCAAAAGAGAAACACCATGGGACGGATTAGCACGAGAAGCAAGAGAATCATTAACCAGTAAAAGATAGAACAGTAATTAATACGAGAGCCATGAAACTTGTAGCTAGTGAACTCTAATTCCTCTTTGCTGAAATGTATAAATAGCAGATTTTGATAGTTGTTTGGCTTGATTTGTGGTATTCCACTGGGTGCCCAGGCTTAAAGAACTCTGAAACAAAATACTCTACGTGTCTTTCCTCATGGGTGTAATTACTGGCTTATATTGTAATTATTGTTGCACACTGGGAAACAAATCCGATTTTTGTGGACAACAACATCCTGCACTTATAAATTAACAGGTTATCTCAGAAACCCTGGTCAGAAGGATGTATTTGCTGGGGTGTAATTGAATCTGTCAAGGTAACTAGAAAGCGTCATGCAAAGGACACGAGTGGTAGAAACTAACAGCAAATTTTATTACGTAACAAAAGCTTTCTAAACTAATGATCTGTACCAGAAGCAGGACATTACTTGTGTTAATAACGTGTCTGGTAGCCCTTTTATTTTGGAAGAAAAGATTAGAAAAAAAAAAAAAAAAAGGTGGGGGAAGGATGATATTTTAGGGATTCCCATTTGCACATCTGAGATTCAAGAAACACTCGCAGAGCGGCCGGCAGTACCAAAGAGCAGCTTGTCTTTGCGTTTCCCGGCGCGGAGCTGAGGCCGGGCCCGCCCGCCGCGGCTCTGAGGGAGGGGCGGGGCCGCTCCGCTCTAAGATGGCGGCGCGGGCCCCACGTGGTGCGCGCTGAGGCGGGCGCGGGGTGGGCGGTGGCGACATGGCGGCGGCGGCGGGCGGCGAAGACGGGAGGAGCGACGGTGCGGAGGAGGACGAGGTGGAGGTTGGTGGATGCCGATACATAGGCGCCCCCCAGCCCCAGGGGAAGGGTCCGGCCCCCCTCGGGGCGTGGCCCGGTCCCGCTCCGCCTGGCCGGCGGGGCAGACAGGGAGAGGGGCCCGCCGCGGGCCGAGCGCGTTTCACTGGAGCTGGCGGGTTTCTCGGTCCCCACAGCGGTCCCCTCCTCAGAGCTGCGTGGTTCTGGCTGTTCTCGGGCTTCCCGGAAAACGGCGTGGTCAGAGAGAGAACTTAGAGATTCTGTTGTTTCCTATTGCTATAAAATCACAGAATCAAAGAAGGTTTTGGGTTGCAAGGACCTTTAAAAACTATCTGGTTCCAACCCCCTGCCATGGACAATTTCCACTAGACCAGGTTGCTTAAAGCCTCATACAACCTAGTCTTGAACACTTCGAGGGATGGGGCATCCACAGATTCTCTGGGCAGTCTGTTCCATTGCGCCCTCTTCCCCAGTTAAAAAAATTTCAACAATGAAAGTTTCAATACCTAATCTAAACCCACTCTCGATTTAAATCTATTACCTCTTGTCCTATCACTATCACACGGGCCTTTGTAAAAAGTCCCTCTCCAGCTCTCTTGTAGGCTGTCGTTAGGTGCTGGAAGATGCTGTAGGGTCTCCCCAGAGCCATTATGCTCATTTGTCAAGGGTGAGAAAAAGTGCTCCCCCACTGCTCGCTAAGAAGAAAAGGCCAGGAAATTCAGGTGTGAAACAGGTGTCTTATGGCATAGTGGGTCACTACATTTCCCTGGGTATTATGGGAGGTCTGTCTCTTGACAAAACGCAGCATAAACTCCTATTTGGGATCTGTTTATCCTGAAAGGCTGTGTCTTTGTATGCTGTTCTTACTGGTGTAGATTGTATTCTGCCTTTTTCCCCCCCTGAGTTCTGTTATATCTGTTATAGCTGTACATTATCTTTTCTTGTAGGAGCAACTGGTCATGGTCGAGCTATCAGGAATTATTGATTCAGACTTCTTAGAAAAATGTGAAAACAAGTGCAAGATTTTGGTGAGTGATTACAGCACGATAGAAAAGGGGTAAGTTATTACTGATATGAACAAGGGACTGAGGCTGCTTCTAAATTTCTTGACATTGATAAGATTAGATCAAAGCTTTGATAGAGAATTATGTGTGCTGTACTTGGCTGCATGTTGTGGGCTCCCTTTCAGAAACAGCGTAAAATTTTTGAATATATTATTGCGTAAATATAAGGAAACTTTTTCAGAAGTATATATAAGCTTGGACAAGTATTTCCTCTGATTTCAAGTTCTAAGTTAGTTTTTTTTAAATTATGTATTTCACACATTTAAAAAAAATTGTTAATCACAATTCTTCAAATAACAGGAATACGGCAGACGGGTAAAGCAAAATATTTAAGATTGACAGTGTATTTACAAGGGGGCTTTTTGCAGATGTGTCCTGGCAAGTTCAAGTCTTGTAAAGGACAACTGGGTATTAAGCATTTGGTAAACAATTTTGGATGTTGTTTGCATCACCATAAGGTTATTGTAGGACTCTAGTTTCCTTCTCCCATTCCTTTGAGGTTTTTAATCACTCTGTCTGTAAAGGACAGATTTTATTTGCCCTTCAAAACCTATGCAGACTATGAGAGCTGTATAGATAGTACAAGTACTACTGATTTGCAAATACTTTCTGAAAGTAGACCTTTATTATAGGCTGAAAAGATGGAAAAGAACATCTGAGTGTGCCACTGATCACAATATATATGAGTGGTAAAGTCAATTCTAAATGAACCAGAAGTAGAAATAAAATCAAAATTAATAAAATATTCATCTTTGTATGGACATGTGTTTATAAGCTGGTTTCCTTCCTTGATCCGATCTAATTCTCTTGAAATTTGTTTTATGTATCATTCATACTGATGGCTGAATGTCTACAGACGCTGCAGTACTGCTGGTGGGGTTATTTTAAATGTGCTTTGAGATTCCCTTGTAATGTTACTAGTAAAAGGTTAAAGTGTCCATACTGTGTCCTAATTGTATCCACGTCTGCTTGAGTTCACTCCATGGAGTAAGCATTCTTGAGGCTTTTCGTAAGGGACAACTGTTGCTAAGACTAATTAGAGTGCCTGCTCTGTGTTACTGTTTAGCAAGTTTATGCTGGTAACATAAGGGGAAGACAGTCTCCAAGTCTGTGCAGTTCGCAAAGGAATGCAAATCAGCCAAAGAAATAATTTTTTTAATGTAAAATCCTTATCATGCTATTGCTTAGTGTGTTATTATTTTATTTTTTGTAGGGAAAAAAAACCCCATCAAAATATGTTCTATATGTTAGCTTAATGTTATTGGTGTTCTCAATTTATGCAGAAGAAAGACAATCCCAGACCTTAAGTCTTGTTGATCTTGTACTTTTGAAACACAGAAATATCCAAGAGGAAAATTGCACAAATTCGTATTAACATGTGTGTTGTTCTGTGTTTTATGAAATTTACCACATAATGCCTTATCTTCAAAACTTTTAGTATGTGCTTGTCTTCATGTCCTGAAAAATTCTGATGTTCACAAGGTACTATTCAAAGTTACTTTGCCTTAATTAGTGTGTTCTGTTCAGATACTGATTTTTATCAAAATGCAGTATATAGGCATATCTTATATAAGAAAAATTGGATGCTGGCTTGTGTATTTGGAAAACCTGTGCTCTAGAGGAAGGGAATGAACCGATAGAAGTACTTCCTTACTCTTCCACTCATTGTTTAAAAAAATAAAATAGCAACAATTTCCAGCTCCTTCACATTATAGACACACAGTCATCACAGAAGCTTCCGTGACCCTGCAGTGGCACTTCGGGTGCTGATGTAATGCTGGACTTCTTCACCCTGCATGTTTTCCAGTTTGAAAGTTATTCCACTTTCTACAACTTGTATTAATTGAAGCTTAGAAGATGACATCATCTTCTTGCAAACACTTAAATTTTTTTTTCATTTGAAATGGAGGTTACATTAATTTCCTAAAGGAAATAACAGCACTTTAACTTATATAGAGTGTTGGCTTCAGTTTGATCTAAATTTATTATAATATAGTAGAGCATTTTCTATACAGTTCTATACTAGGTTTTATTATGATAACTAAAAGAGTATTATCTGGGTTTTTTTGTATTTAATATACTTAAAGGAACATGTATGATGAGGAATTTATATAATCTGGATTCTGCTATGTCTGTCTTTGCTGGTGAGAAATTCACCTGGGCAAATATAGTCCTGACATAATGCAATTTTATCCTTCTTTACATAGGGAATAGAGACAGAGAGGCCCATTTTACAAGTGGACAGATATGTATTTGCAGGAGAATATGAAGGTAGGAAAACTTATGTGAATACAATCTCTCCCTTTCCACATGACCCAAGAAACTTTCTTACTATCAGGTGGTTTTACTGCAATTGGTCCTGTGAGAGACTGAAGTTGTGGGTGGTTGTATCACACCATGTAGAGCAGCAGCAGTCTTGAGTTCACTACTGAATTAATAATGCATCCATGGTACTTTCCAGGTAAGTATGTCTGGAAGCTGACTCTGTGGTGTACCAGCTAGTATTACTGCAGAACTGTAGGATATAAAATGCCTTAAAGTTCTGTTGTCTCCTGTGTAAGCAGGACTGACACGTTGTGCAATCTGTAGTTCTCTCATTTTCCCTGTGGTGACAGCACTGGTCTGGAAGAAAATGGTCTGGGATCCTCCCTTGTAGTGACTTCCAATGACTCTGATACTCCTGCCTGTTTCTGAGTTCTTTACCAGTGCTGCACCTCTGTGAGGGGCTGGAAGTCAGAACATTCCCACAGCTGGGCCCGTGGGCACATTATCTGCAGCTGATATAAATAAGTCTCTAAAATTTTCTCACTTTCTTTTTCATAGATACCTTGGGAACCTGTGTGGTTTTTGAAGAAAACACAGAGCAAGGTAATTGCTGTGATTTGATTTTGTTTCAGTAGCTGGGGAGGTTAAAAATGTTTATCTTGTTTCAGTTTCTAGGGGAATTCACTACAACAATTGGGGTTTGGGTATTGTTTTTTCTCGTCTCTTCTTAGTAGATGCAGAAGGCAACCAAAAAGTACAGCTGAAATACAAGTGCCACACAGTGAAGAAGTTGAACATGACACGGACCCTTCTGTCAGAAAAGAAGGAAGGAGAAGAGAATGTTGGTGAGTGATTCTACTCCTATGTGTGTGGACACGAGTGGATTATGCTTGGGAGCATCAGCCTTTATCAAGTGTTGGACTCAAGAGCATGCAGGAAGTTAAAGGAACTTTCTTCTGTAGGCACCATATGCATATATTTAAATTAAAAAATTAAATACATTTCCGACCAGCACTGCCTCCAGAAATGGCTAGTAGGAGATCACTACAAGTAAGAGAAAGAGCAGGGCAAACATATGCTGATGCTCCCTGGTACGTCCTTCTTTCATCTAAAAGTTTTATAATCAAAGGTGCTGTTGAGTTAGTTCTTAGTTGATTTTTTTTTCCTGCCTCCATCATTTTTTCTAATGACGTTCTGAGTCTCTGTAATTGTTGAAAAGAACTGAATTGTACTTACTGAAGTTACGGTTGAATGGAAGTGAATTTAAATTACTTGCAAAGACATACCTAGAGACCACTTATAAAGATTTTCATTCTGTAGGCAGAAGTCAGGGTTCATATGTTTGCTTTATTTATTTTTTTTTTTGTACAAAAGTCAGTACTTTTACATAGTCAAACACTGAGTATCCTAATATATATAGCAGTATTCATTAGAGCTCTCCTACTGCTTTTAGCTGCTTTTTTTCAGTCAAGCCAGTGTTACTACTTCATATTTTAAGAATATATAGCCATTTTACCTTAAATATGTGCAGTCAGATGGACACTGGCCATAGGAGGTATAAAATGAGGTGTCATCTAGAATCTTACCAAACATCAGCTTTCTTATCAACACCATGTACCACTTCAGTCTATAGAATTAATTGTTTAATAGTAAATTGAAACTATTATTGTGATAGTACAGGTAATATTAAATTGAGACTAGAGAGTATTTTTCTTAATACAAAGGCCTTTTTTATTCTGGAGCAGCAATTCTGATGATAAGTACTGAAAAAACAATTTGTTTCTGTACTGTGACAGGAATTTAACTTGTGCATACAAAGTAACTACAACATCTTGTGAAGTGACAACATGTACTGCGTAAAAAGCAAAATGGGAGTGGAATCCCATTTCTATTTGGGGTTGGTTTCAACCTGTTGTTCCAACTTGTTGTTACACCCGTGTTAAAGAGAGTGCAAGAACTTGTGTCCTATTTCTGTTGTCATTACCTATTGCCAGAAGGCCTATTATTTAGGTGAACATATATTCTATTCTCTTCATTGCATTCGTGAAATATTTTCTCTGCATTTTGATTCAAGTAATTTTAAGAGCCTATGGGTGGCATCAGACACCTAAATACAACAGGAACTGCCATACTGGGTGGGAGGAAAGATCTTTTTAGTCCTGTGTTGTATTTTCTGACTATGAAAAGTAATAAATGGGTATGTGAAAAGTAATAGGAGGGACATGCACATCTTTCTGTTTGAAGTGGTTCTTTTACTTAGATCTTGGTCAGCCTCAGCCTTAACAAAAGTGAACTTAAACTAAGAAAAAAACTGCTGTTAACTGTTTTTGTAACTAATAGAATTTTCCTTCTTTACATCAGGTGGAGTAGAGTGGTTGCAGATCAAGGACAGAGATTTTTCCTACAGCAGGCCTAATATGATTTGCAGTTTTCTGCCTGAAAAGGATGATTCTGAGGAGTCAGCTCAGGCCCAAGATAAATTGACTGAAGAGTCAGAGGGAGAGGTGAGCAGCAAAGGAAATTCTAACGTGAACTGTGAACTGGAAAAGCAGCACACCTTGGAAATAGATACCCCTAATCCTCTGCCTGACAGCTCTGCTTCTGGGGCAGAGGAAACTCCTTCTGGAGATACTGCCTTAGAGGAGAATGTAACTCCATGATATTAACTCTGATATTTTCAGGATTTCTTCATGGAATTAATGGGCCAACTTTTATAAGCTGTGACATGGTTTCCACCTTATCTGAGAAATGAATAGTGGAAAAACAGACATGATGTTTTTGTGCATTGCTTTTGTGTTTGAATTATAGTGAGAAGGGCTTAAGTGTTTTTTAAAATTACTGACTGGAAATGAATGTATCCCTGCCTCAAAACTGAACAAATGGAAATGGTTACATAATTAAAAGAAAGTCATACCTTAAAAAAAAAATGTTGCTGAATTGTACAGTCTGAAACATTTTGTAAAAATAAAGAAATTTCATTGTTTAAAATAAAGTCCTGAAATTTTCAAGTATACCTTCACCTTGTGTGTCATATTCAGCCGCATACTCTATCTGCTCTTGTGCTGCAGTTATTGAAAGAAAACAAAACAAATAAGTGTGGCTTTTAATGACTGGATACTCATCAAATTGCTTAATTTAGATTCTCTCTAGTGTCCTTTGTCTCCTTGATAGAGTTTAGAAATCTTTCATGTTGGAAGAGACTTTAGGAGGTCTCTCATCTAGCTTCCTATGTAAAATAGGATCAACACTGAAATTCAGGGCAAGTTCATCAGGGCTTTGTCCACTCAAGTCTTGAAAATCCCAGCAAACTTGTCAGCAAATGAAATCCTGGTCTTAAAGAGGCATCTGTCAGGCTGCCTCTCCCATTTTCTGTATAATATAATGCATGTTATATGAAAGGAAGTGTGGTCACTCTGTTTTTCCTCACAGTAACTTCTTGGCTCTAATCTTGCTCTCTGGCATTTTTCTGAAGAGTTTTATAGTTTTATACTTAAGAGCCTGTACCCATATGCATCAGTGGTTCCCAGATTAGTCCATGTGACCATACTGTGGTGCCTAGCTAGTCTGTGGGTTGATAGTGCTACATAATTCATACTGCCACACACTGCTCTATATCACATTTGAGTGTGCAGTGCACTTGGGTTAATGTTTTCAGAAGCACAACAATTTTAAAACATAAAACATTTTCTCCCTGACCATTCTTCTTTCCTACCTTTCTGTGCCTCCCTCAAAGCAGTGTAACTGCAACAGTGCTATGAGGATGGGAACACCTAATTAATTCCAGCATAATTATGTAATACTTTAATTAGTAATGATCAGAGGAGAAGCCCACCCACAGTGTGGTTCGCAGCACAGCATCAATAAAGAGTAGTCATTAAAATGGCAACGGTTTTGAACCACCAATCCCATTATTCTCTTTTTTTTGTTTGTTTTTTTGTTTGTGTAGAAGCAGCTTGAATCCTAGGGAAAAGGGAAGCAGGGAGAGGAAGAAAAGAGAACATGTCCTGTGTGCCTCCAGCCTGGGTGTGGATCTTTGATATGATAGTGTTGCATTTGAGGTTTCAGGGAGACCGCACAGCCATCCCTCTGGATTTAACTGCAACGATGGAAGTTTAAAAACATCATCATTCACACTTGATTTGTGTTGTGCTGATAGACAGAGGACAATTATAACTGGAATAACGATCCCGGGAACACGCAGGCTCTTGAGTGCCGGAGGAAGGGTTTGCGGTGCGGTTGGTGGCAGCTGAGCCTCCTGCAGAGAGGCTCTCGCTACGGCTGCTTCAGCCACTGAGAGCAGAGAGGTGCTTCAAGAGTCTGTTCTCTGACAGGATGCAGACACAAAAACTCTTCCGTGTTTTGTTAGCTGGTTGCTTAGTCTGGCACTATGTATGTGAGGTATGTTCCGTACTTACAAAGAGTATTCCAACAGCATCGGTTTCAGGCCTTCTCAGCCTTTTCCTTCAGTGCTACACTGAAGCTGCTTCTTTGTTCTAGTTCATCTGGTAATCAGTAGTATCATTTGAAAACATTTTATGTATATCGTACACGATGAGTACCTGAATAATATTGGGATTTTTAATATTTTAAATGTTATTTCTAACGGTCGAGCTTTTGTTTCAATTATTATTAACCCTAGATTTTGCAACCATACAAGCTCTGGGTGAAGAACCTTTTCCTGATATCCAACCCTCCCCCGACACAACTTCAGGCCATTCCCTCGGGTCCTGGCACTGTTCCCCAAAGAGATCGGCGTCTGTCCCTCCTCATCCCCTCAGGAGGAAGTCGCAGGTTGCAATGATGTCTCCCCTGCTCCAGGCGGAGCAGCCCAGGCACCCTCAGTCCGACCCTCGGCCGCGGGGAACTCTGAACGGAGCCGGCAGCGCGCCCGCGCATGCGCCGCGCCCCGCCCGCGCTCCCGGCGGATGTGACGCGGCCGGCGGCTCCCGCACATCCTCCCGCACGTGAGGGCAGCGATGGATGCGCTGGACCGCGTCGTGTGAGTGTGCGGGGGAACCCCGCGCTGGGAAACGTGGGCGGGAGGCTGCAGTGGGGGAGCCAGCAGAGAGAAAAGCCTGATGGGAAACGTGCGGGAAAGAGGAAACTGAGCGCTGCCGTCTTTTTAGTGGTGGCCAAACAACCCTTACTCAGTTGGTAGCTTAAAATAACCGCGGTGAACAGCTGGTGTTGAATTTGTGTGTTTCCGTACACCTGAGAGAATTCTTTTAATTTCTGAAGTTTCAGTGGTGCCCAGCAACAGCATGGGGAGCAATTGCCATAAACTAAAAGACAAGAAACCTCGCCTCAGCATGAGAAGGAACTTCTTTAAATGAAGGCTGACTGGGCACTGGAACAGTCTGCCCAGGGAGATCCTGGAGTGTCCTTCTCTTGAGACAGTCCAAACCCACCTGGACGCATTCCTGTGTCACCTGCTCCAGATGACCCTGCCTTGGCAGGGGGGTTGGACTCTATGATCTCCAGAGATCCCTTCCACCCCTGACGATGCTATAATACCGGTGTGTGGGGGCGGGGGATATTGTTTGTTATAAAGAAGACAATAAAATTAATGCTTTACTGAGAAGATTATCCAGTGGAGTACTGTAATTCCTAAGCCATGTAGCCACTGACATGTATAAGGTCCATGTCCCTGCAAAGGCTACGGTATTTCACCTGGATAATGCCCAGCGTGCATCTCTGGTTCCTGACAACAGATAGATGTGCTGTACCTCTGTTTTCATTTTGAGGGCCCTTGGTGGTCTTGAAGGGACTTTGTTTTCTTCTCATAAACTAGTTTCTGGCTTGTTAGGGAGCTGGTGTGAGGGGAGTCCTTCAGCCTGGCAGTAGGCTGAGAATTCTAGCATAGCTTGAGATTTAAATTAGCAGAAACTGAAAAGCACAAGACTGTAAAATCACCTTTCCTAATTTGGGTGGACAGAGAGGAAGAGGAATGGCAGTAAAAACCTTAGACAGGGCTTTTGGCAAGGATTGTAATTCTGCAGGTTGGGATTAGTTTGAATACAGTTTATTCCAATTCTTGTTTGGCTTCGCTGTTTTCTGTAGTGTCAAGTCTTGTTACATACGTTATGCTTTTAACTTCTAATTTATTGTTACAGAAAGCCTAAAACTAAGAGAGCAAAAAGATTTCTTGAGAAGAGAGAACCCAAGCTAAATGAAAATACAAAGAATGCTATGCTCATAAAAGGAGGAAATGCAAATTTAACAGTGGCCGAAGTGCTTAAAGACATTGTAAGTTGTTGGACACAGCATGCAACCTTCCTCTCTCTTTCTTACAATTTGCTGTCTCTGCTGCACTATCAGTATTTTCATACTGTCCCTGTACCCCAAATCTCAGAACGACCAACAAACGACCAGAACGACTACAAAGGTACCATTACCTGCTTCTTAATGGAGATTGTTTTCTTCCAACTTCTTCTTTGCCAAAAGTTTTGAGCTTGCTCCCTTATTTTTTCACAATTGTCTAGTATATAAGATGAAGTGTTGCCAAGTCTGTTTGGCAACAAGAAGATTAAGAGGATTAGATGCAGAACTGGGACTGTATCATACAGCTAAGTCATATCCCAGAATCCTGTAAGCTGACTGTGTGTATTGATAGGGAGCTTTCAGCCTCTCCTAAAACTGAGTTACCAATCTTGTCTCCTAACTCTATAGCTCAAAATATCTGTTCCTACACTCATTTTTCTCTTTGCTTTGTTGTTTTCCTATTCTTTTATGTTTCTTATAATCAAGTTGTTCTCTCCCTGTTTTTCCTTATGCCCCTTAGAAGCAGAGAGATTGCATTCATTACATGGCTTTGATTTCAGCTGTTTCTAAGTTAATTTTTTATTTCTCAGTTTCTACAAATAATTTCTTGTGCAATTAATTTGGAAACAGGATTGTCACCAGCTTGAAGGGTATTACTGTGAGCAGGCCTTTTGAGGTACCTTCATCTAGCCTGCTCTGCACAGTTACTGTTTCACGTGATCCTGTAAACTGTTGGGTTGTAAAAATGACAGTGCTGTGCATGTTTTAGCTATGATATGTGTTACACTTTCTGTTTTGCAGTATGCTGTGAAGAAGCCTTTTGCTGTACTCTATAAAAGGTAAGTAGTGGTAGTAGTGGTGGTGGTGTTGGGCAGTTCAGGCCCCAGCAGACAGGAAATGTGGAGGAAAGTATTTGGAATGGCAAAGATAGCACTAAGGCATTCCTGGCAGTAGTAATAGAACTTGTGATTTGAACTCAAACTGAGCCTTTACTGCTGGAGTTTCTGGCAGAATGCAAAACATTTTATGATCAGAGAATTAAGAATAAGTGGCTATCTGGGCTTGTTATTTTTGTTTTTTCTTTTAACTTGTTTTTTTTTCCTTCTGTCAGGAAAAATATTACTAGGCCTTTTGAGGACCAAACATCATTGGTAAGTATAAACAATGTTTTCTCTTACAACAATTTTGAGCAGGCTATCCTTTTGTGCCAAAAGATGAACCATCAGGAAAGAAGAATAGCCTGTCTGAATAGAGCTTTGGCTGGACCTTACGGGTAAAAAGAGAGTATATCCCTTTTGGAAGAGGCAGGCTACTCAGGAGGACCACAAAGATGTTGTGAGGGTATGTGGGGAGAAAATTAGAAGGGCCCGAGCCCAACTAGAACTTAATCTGGTTACTGCCATAAAAGACAATAAAAAATGTTTTTGCAATTACATCACCAACCCAGCCCAAAGCGAGGGCTAAAGAGAATCTCCATCCTTTACTGAATGTAGAGGGAAACACAGGGAGAAAGGATGAGGAAAATGCTGAGGTGCTTAATGCCTGCTTTGCCTCAGTCTATAATAGCAGCACAAGTTGCTCTCTGGGTATCCTGAGCTGGAAGACAGGGAGCAGAATGAAGCCCCCTTAATGCGGGAAGAAATGGTTGGTGACCTGCTACACCGCTTACACACATCTGTGGGGCTCTATGGGATCCATCAAGGGTGCTTAGGGAGCTGGTGGAAAAGCTCACCAAGCACCTTTTAATCATTTAGCAGCAGTTCTGGCTGACTGGCAAGAGGCATTTTTTTAAAAAGGCCAATTTTGCAGTATATGTGTTGTTGCAGTATATGCAGGGCACATTCAAAGCATTTGAGTTTTTTACATCTTGTTAATAAAATATACAGCTATTAGAGAGTGTGCAGATATCAACACACAGTGGTTAACAGAGCTGTATGAGCACATGTTTCAAGGGGAGTCCCCTCTGGTCTGTTGTTGGCCTGTCTAGAGGCAGCATTTTTCAGGGATCTGGTGGCGAAACTCGATGCTGAGCTGTGTGATTTGTAAATGCAATTAATTCAGCCTCTCCAAGTGTCTCTATGACCTCCTAGAGGGGCAGAGCTGCAATGTCCTCTCTGAGCTGCTATTGCAGGGGTGGGAGATTAAGTGTCCTGTGCTTCACAACTGCCAAGTGCAGGTATATACTTGTGAGAAGCCCTTGGTAAATTTTGTGTGTGTGTACATCATGGAGCTTCTGTTGATAAACAAGATGAGGAGCTGCCTTGAGAGGCAGAAGTGCATAAAAAGATTTTGGAGCTGGACATTGTTAGAAAGAACTGCTGTAACGTTGGCTCTGGACATCGTACCATAATAGGTTTTCTAATATTTTCTTCCTGGAGAAAAGATCTCTGTGATAGTCACCACTGGCTTGGGTTTAGGTAGCATCTTAGTCTCAAGTAATAAATGGACATGAAGTTGATCTGTAGTAGGACACTTGTGCCAAGTGCAGATGTTGTTAGGCTTCTGTTGAGGGAATTAACTGGTTGTTCAGAAGCTGCCAGGCAAAGCCAGTATGCTGCATAAAGTGGGGAAATTACAATGAGACCTTACAGTGGCAGCCAGCTTCCCAATACTTACTTGTCAGGCAAGAAGTGGTTGAAAGTATCTTGTGTAAAACCAAATAATCAGGAATTACAAGAAAGGGTATTACAGATAAAATGACAAGAAAAAATTGCCTGACTTGTATTTTAAAATGCAATGGTAAATAAAAAAATAAATTATTTTAATCTTGAATCCAGCCGTCAGTTTTAGTGTAAGTGCTGAAAAACATTCATGACATGCTCAAAACTCTTCTGGTAAATGCAGTTGCTCTTCTCGTTAAGCAGCTCCCAAACTCATGTGTTTGTGCCATATGCCTTTGCAGAATATTTTAAACCCTGTGAACTGCAACTCAAAAGTTTGATTCTTTTCTTCAATTGCAGGAGTTTTTTTCCAAGAAATCAGATTGTTCTCTGTTTCTCTTCGGCTCTCATAACAAGAAGCGACCTAACAACCTGATAATAGGTAATAAGTCTCACTTGGGTTTTTATTGGGATGATAGGTGTAGTTTTCAGTGAATATTTAAATAGCTGGATTTACTTTTTTACCCTCATAGGTCGCATGTTTGACTACCACGTGCTAGACATGATTGAGCTGGGCATTGAGAAGTTTGTATCCCTAAAGGAGATCAAGGTAAGGAATTGCTAATTCAGTATTTCAGTGACACCTACTGGTGGATTTTTTTTTTTTTGCAATTTTTTCTGTGCCCTGAATTAAGTTGTTTAGAAGAAATGTTTCATGCAGTATATGAAGACTGTTAATTTGTGTACTCCAGAACGTTAATTTTATGCTCTGCTTTTTAATTTAGTTTGGTTGTTCTATTCTGTCTCTATTGATCACAGGTCACAGCAGGTTTTTCTTTCAGTGTTGTATGGCTGGCCAGCTATTAAATCAATGATATGTTCCCTAACTGTCTGAATTTCTGTTGTTTTAAAATTCTTATTCCACAGAACAGTAAGTGTCCTGAAGGGACAAAACCTATGTTGATATTTGCTGGTGATGCGTTTGATGTGAATGAAGAATACAGAAGACTGAAGAGCCTTCTTATTGGTCAGTATTTTGATTATTTGGATTGCATGGATCTGTAGTAATATGTAAACAGTAATATGATCTGCTGGGAAAAGCTAGTTTGCCAATAAATGCTTGCTTATGTTCAGCACAGGAGGAAAACAAGAGTGAGCACTTGTAGGTTTCATGTCATATAAAATTAAAGTTAGCTAATCATGATTATTACTTTTAAAGGGAGGAAAAAAGAATGTCCTGAAAGACTCTGAAAATTAAACTTCATCACTAGAGTTCATTACTTTGATTGTGAGAAAATAGAATATTCCAAAATGTCTTGGCCTTATGATTGTACTGGGTTGTCACTTTTCTAACAAAATAATGTCTTGAATTATTTAAAGAGAAATCAGTGGATTAAGTTCAGAAAGTGGGATGTTTTTGCTTACAGAAAAGTCAAATCAGTCTAATTCAGCTTCTGTTTTTGTAATGAAAGTATTTTTTTGTTGGAAATTCCACCGATTCTAGCAAGCGTGCTGTTGCTTAGGATACTTGGAGAGATCAGGTGCAGTAAAAATCAGCTGTAGATAAGTTGTGCCCTAACTTTAAGGCAGGCTTGGAGCCTTCAAACTGGCATGGTGTTTTTTAATATCTTAAAGTTGGACGATCTGGAAGATAAAGCACATTGTAGCTTTATAGAAGCTATATGTAGACATTAGAAGTTATAGGATATTGTGGCTAGATCTAGTAAGTAGGGCAGTGATTTTTCTTTTTAATAGTTTTCCTGAAAGTAGATTACTTTTTTTTAAGTTCTGGTAAAATACTGAACCTGGGCCAATAAATAACTGAAGTTCTTTCAGTTCCATTCTTGGGTTTCCAGGTAAACAGGTAAATGATTGATCTTTAGAAACAGACCCTAAAAATGAGGGTTTTTTTCCTTAGTATTATTCCTTAAAGCAAGATGTTTCATCTGGAATGAGACTGAAAAGGGAGCAGGAGAGGAGTAAATTTTCAGCCTCTCAGTACAGCTCATTGGTTCTTGGGGGTGGATGAAAGGGTGGTAACTGAGCTTATACATCTTTGAAGATGGCTGAATATGAAGATAAGTGAGTTTTACTGCTGTGTGTATCACTGTAAATGAGTATTTACACAGGAAGCAGGTGCACTTTTTGAAGTGTATCTTGTTCAGGCATCTGCACAGTGATGGGCATCCAGATGTGCTCAAGTACCCCATGATCAAATAGCTGAAATGGGAGACATGCATAGTAAGATAATGGCCAAATAACTGAATAGTGCTTCCTATTTCTCTTAATGTTTGCTTGTCCTTTCTCCTCTCCTATTTATTAGCCATTAATGACTTGGAAGTCAAATGTACTCCACACCCAATCTTCTTGAACATATGCCATGTATTCCAGGTCTTAATTGTTCTGCTGAGTTCTGTGAAATACCCAGATGCAAAACAATAGACAAAGAAAAAGGTTAAGGAGAGCAAAGGCTTGAAGGTATCACTAACAAATTAAAATAATTTGGGTATTAATCTGACCTGCTTCAAAACTGCCCTTAACCAATAAGGAAGAAGTGATTTGTTCCATTTCTGCAAAAGATGGTACCCTTAAGCTGCTACTCTTGTTGAGAAAGATAGAAGAATGGCTTTATAATAACAGCCACAATCTTTTGTTGTTGTACCAGTATTGTTGGCATCCCAGAGGGAATATCAGATAGCTGACAGTTTCTTGTTGCCAAAGCAGTGTGATGCCAGTGATGCTGAGGAACAACCAAGCTTTCATTGGCTTTTGTGGTATCAAAAGGGCTTATGCATGTTTGGGCAATCATCTTACAGCAATTTCTTGGTAAAATTAAGGGCAAGGGTGAATTATTGTCTTTGTAGTAACCAAATGCTATGGTCTTGTTAAACTGTGAAGTGGAAGAAGCTGTTTAGGAGAATTAAATGACAGATGCATATTCTTTGGAGACCTGGAAGACAAAGACATCCCTCTTTTTCTCTTTTGGTTTTCATTGCTCTCCAACGTGGTACTGTAGTTCATTTAAATGATGTAAGTCTTGGAATGTATTTAATGAAATTCTAATAATTTTTTATGCCTGTATCTATAAGATACTTCAACTCTTAAAACACTGCCTGCTTGTTGATAGTTGTTTCATTGCACGTCTATTTTATCCTAAAAGTGGCCAGGCCACTGTAGAGCTTGCACTTTCTAAAATGTTGGTTTGCAGATCTCTGCAATTTTAGATTTGCTGTCACCTTGATCTTCAAACAGCTTTCCTCACACAGTCTCTTTTTGTGTGTTTGAAAAGATTTTAGGGCTTTTTCTGGACAGGAAAAGGGATGGCTCGGAAATGTTGGAACTGCACTCAGCTAACCAAAGCTACATAGAATACAGTGTTACCAGCTCCTGGATACATGCAATACAGAAAGAGTTACATTCTAATATCCATTAGGAATTTAATCTGGAAATAGAAAGGTCCTGAAAAGCTCTCTGTAGGAAAGAGTAAATTAGACTTTCTGGAAACATGTTTGAGGACAAGGGGGAGAGAGAGCTAGGAATGGAAAGAAAGCAAGTCTCTAGTCCAACCAAAGCAAGAGTTGTAAATTAAGAGTATGTTAAAAAAACTTCAACTCTCTGGGTGTACTGAAGTGTAAGATTTCTGCAGCTGTTCAGTGTTGCCAGGAAACAAATTCCTGACCACCTGCATTTATTGGAAGAGATCATCCTGTGGGTAAAAAGATGTATGATGCCACAGGAAAATATGAAAGGGAGGTGTTGCCAATAAAACCACTATGAATGTAAGCTTGTGTACCTGCAGAGAACTAATTGAAGGGGAAAAAAATATGCTACAAATGAACAAAATGTTTCATTTGCAACTTTTCCTCTAACTACAAGTTAGACTTGAAGTAAGAGAGTATTTAATTGACCAAGAAAGTTTCCTGGGCTGACTCCATCTGTTATTTGCCAGCCAAACTGTGTTTGGTGATACTCTTGGAGAAAGGTAGTGAAGGAAAAGACAAGTAGCCAAGGGATCTGAAAACAGGACAGAGCAGAAAAGAGTGATGTGTTTTGCATCTGTTAGCAGTTCTCCTATGTTTCAGCAGTACCCTGTCATGTTTATTAGCACACCTTGTTCCCTTGGTCAAGGTCACATTCTTTCTCCACCCTCTGCATATGTTGGACAGATTGCTGTGTTCATTGCAGGCTCTCTGATTGCACAGTATATTTTCATAACCTAATATAAGAACCTTGCTAGAGGCGGCTCATTTTGTATTTAACCTGTATTCAGTGTTCTCTTTGCAAACTGGGCAAGTATTTGAAGTGTCTTATTTTCATAGATGTGTTGCTTATTAATAGAGAAAACATTAGGCATAATGACAAATACTGCTTTACCTAGAGGACAGAAGTGCCTTGTGAAGAAGATATGAAAGAAATTATGTATATAAACTTTTTCCTAATGTCAGAGAGAGAAAATGTAGGTAAGAGTAGACAAGGTGCAGTTTTGATCTGCTGTGTAGTGGTTTTCATCCCTCTTTCTAGTGTTCCAAATCTGGCTATAATAAAGGTTTTAAGTATTAGGTTTGAATGATGTCTTTAAACAGATACCTGAGGAAATGGCTTCTCTGTACTGATCTGTGTTTGTCTGAGCATTGACTGGCCTAAAAACCAAATAAGATAATTTTTCCCCTGATTTTAGAGGTGAATATTTGAAAGAATAGACAATGCAAATATTCACATTAGCTCAATAATGCTAAGTTACTGCTCTGAAAGTGCATTTGCTCTTTTCCATGCACTTACATGTAGGAAGTATATATACTATATATAGGTAGCATATATATTGCTACCAAATTATCTCTGGGAAGTCACTGTGTTCCTGTCAGAATATCCCCACACATTTGGATCCACCAGTGCACACTAACATGTGCAATGTTAAATTTCTGTCCTGTGTGTTGGTCAGGCTGCAGTTATAAGTAGAGGCTATTTCATGAGATTCCTATTTCAAAATGGGCCCACATCACATCACCAATCTGTTACAGGCATCTGTTGGTTTTATTTTCAGCCAAGAAACCTGGCATTTATTCCTTTTAAATACTCTCTCAGATTTCTTCAGAGGTCCCACTGTGCCCAGTATTCGTCTGGCTGGTTTAGAGTGCGTTCTGCATTTCACAGCTGTAGATGGGAAAATTTACATGAGAAGCTACAAGTGAGTATGTGTTTTATCTATTTGCCTGGGTTTTGGTACACTTGTCAACTTTAATCCGTAGTTGTGAAATTGAACTGGCTTGAGCCGCATTTAGAACATGCAATGTGTAGAGATGCTCCAGTGTAATTTGTACTGCAGAAGGAAAACACTTGAGCCCTAGGTCTGCTGCCTCCTTCCTTGCTGAGCTCCTCCTGGCTCAGAGGCTTGCTCTTCCATGTGGTTCGGTTAGCAAGGTGGTGTGAATTAACTTAGTGAATTCTGTGTACTGTGTTAGACTTGATAGAATGAGTCTGTTCTCAGGCTCATTTCTATGACTCTCCTCACTTAGGTGTTTGCCTGGGAACAACAGGGAATAGGCTGCAGACAGAGATGCACAAGGGAAAACAGGAAAGGCAGGATAAGGAAATCTTTCTTGTTGCACTGGTATTCACTGTCACAGTCACTCCCTGTCTTGAACCAAAACACTTGCTCAAAGAAGTGCTCAGGTTATTTTGCTGTAAATTATAGTGAATATTTTTCATGTCTAATAATACCCAGGGTGCTGTTTTGAATTTGAAAAGTGATATGGCTTTCAGGGTACTGGGGTTGAGTTTTAAAAGTGATACTGATTATACTGGTCTCATTAAAAAAAATTACATTAGCCAGGTCGTATTTTGAATGTGTTCAAATTGTAATGGGACAATGGACGATAGGACAGTTTTATTAAAAGTTGTTATCGATGGATGCCTTTCCCAATGGTAGAGTTAGTGGTAGGAGTTGATTTAATAGTATTTTGAAATGCAGGATTGAACCCGTTCTTAAGAAAGATGAATAAATCTCTAGCACAGGGGGCAATGTTGATTTTGGTTGGTTTTCTCCCCCTAGAGTGCTTCTGAAGAAATCTGGCTGTAAAATACCCAGAATTGAACTGGAAGAGATGGGACCTTCATTAGATCTGGTTATGAGGAGGACACATTTAGCCTCAGATGACCTTTACAAGCTGTCTTTGAAACAGCCGAAAGGCCTGAAGGTATGTACCTTGGAAAGGGCATCGCTTTCAGATCTCTCTGTGATGAAGAGCAAAGGCTGAAATATTACGTATTGTGTATTTGACCAGAGCTTACTTTCCTCGAGGCCATCTGACATTCCTGGAGCCACAGCACTTCTGTGGTGCTCAGCTGGCATCCAGACTCTCCTCTGGAAGCACACAGAACACACAGCACAAATCTTAGTCTCTAAACTCCAGCCAATATATGAGGCCTTGCTTTTGGGCACTTGATTCTCATCAGAGCTCCTGGGATTGTACTCTGAAATATTAACATTATTCTTCCCTTGCAGCCTAAGAAGAAAAAGAATATCTCCCACGATGTGTTTGGTACAACTTATGGTCGAATCCACATGCAAAAGCAAGATCTTAGTAAACTGCAGACACGGAAAGTGAAAGGCTTAAAAAAGAGGCCAGCAGAGAAGTCAGCTGAAGATGGTGGAACTACTCCCAAAAAGTCAAAGTCAGCTTGACAACCTGGGACAGCTTTGAAAACTCTGTACTTTCAAATTTAGAATATATGTTGTAATATAAATTGTCAGACATAAAAGATTGAGCTGCTTTGCTCTTTGGTTTTGTAACAAAAAACCTTTTTAAACATTAGTAATTTTAAAGAGAACATTGGGGTATTGAGCTTTAACATGGAGCTTGGCTATTTAAAGTAAAAAAATAGGATATAACTTTCTTAGTTTTCCAAAGCTGAGTGTTTGTTTCTTGATATTAGCAATATATGGGAGTCAAACAGGTGATTCATTTCCTGACAGTTTCACAGAGTGGATTGGAAGTGACTTCAAAGATCATCTGGTTCCAACCCCTTTGCCATGAGGAGGAACACCTTCTACTAGACCAGGTTGCTCAAGGCCCCATCCAACCTGGTCTTGAACACTTCCAGGGATGGGGCATCCACAGCTTCTCTGGGCAACTTGTTCCAGTGCCTCACACCCACACACAGAAGAATTTCTTCCTAATATCCCCCATGCTTTGTGCTTTTAGTATAAAGGCATTTAAATTGTGTCTCCAATGAAGCAACTTGCTGGTGGGAGAGGCTTAAATTCCTCTGTGCTGCCCTTCAGGTGCTCTCCTGTTGACCTGCAATACCTCTCCAGGCTTTGGGCATCTCTTGCTGGCATCAAACTGATCAGAGTGGGATGGATTGAGGTTCCCTTCCCCCAGAAACTTTAGTTTTATTGCTGTTTTGTTGGGTGCCCTTGATCAGTCAGTTCTTACACATTCTGTGCAGGACCAGAGAAATGAATGTGCATAATATAGACAACTTCTCTCTTCATTTATTGTTTATGTATTTCAGATTTTGCACAACTGCAACACTCAATAAACTTTAAACCATTTTCTAAAGTGTGAGCTCGCTACACGTGTGATGGCCAAGCTTTGCTTCTCTTTCACCAGGCCCTGCTTTACACTGGCAGAAGTGGGAGTGCTTAAGGTGTTTTTACAGCGTTCATCACCATGGTAACAAAGTGCTTGATATTTACTTTAGGCATAAATGAAACCTTTACAGGTTGAATTTCAGTCTTTGCTGCTTGATTTGTGCCTAGAATGGAAGTATGTGAAGTACTAAAGGTCCATTTTTTCAGATATCTTTTTCTTCTCTCCCTCCTTTCTTCCCAAGTTTGTGCTCATGAGTTTGTGCAGACGCAGCTTTAAGGGGTTTAAGAGTTTAATAAGACTTTGGTGTGGTGTTCTGTTCTGAAACACATTGAAAAACCTATTTTTTAAAATTCTGTTTGTCTCTTTGGAAGCTGTTTCTCTGCCCTTTAAGCATAATTTTTGTAGAAGTGTACACACATTATGAACACAGCAAGCTTGCTCATCCTACTTATGTTTTTAGTACTTTTCCTGCTAGTTTTCTAATCAGCTGAAGTGTCACATCAGAAATAGGTGGTTTGTTATTTTCAATTGTCTTCTGCATCCTGAATGGAAGCTGTTGGGCAGCTTTGCTTTCCTTATGGGAGGGCTGAGCTGTAGCTGTGGCTGTGCCGATGTCACCCATGACATTCTTGCAGTGCTCATTTGATAAAATTTGTAGTGTGAAAAAGGAAGGGCTTTAAAAGTTTGGGTTCATTTTGGGGGCACAAACATATTTATCATCAATGTATTTGCATGGCATCGCTCCAAACCCTTTCCTCCCATCTATAATAATGTGTTTGAGAAATTGATGATTCCAGAAACTTCTTCAGATTTGTATTTCCCATTGTAATATTTCTGAAGTACAAATAACTTCTGTTTGAAAGCTGTAGAAGAACCATACTAGCAGGCAGTGCTGTCTTTTACAAGGTTTGAGTTGTAAAAGTAATAGGAAAATACTATACATTCATGAAAGCATGCCCATAGTTTAAAAGACTGTAATTTTTCAGAGTTTCCTTATTTGGAAGCTAATTTTGATGCTTAATTTGTGTTTTAAAACTTAACTGAGCAGTAATGTAGACCATCTAAAATCCTGTTACCTCTTAATGTAAAAAGTGAAACAGTTGTTCAGTAGCAGCCCTCAGAGAAGCTGCTGCATCCTGGTGTGGGGTTTTCTTAATGCTGCTGCTGGTTTGCTCCTTGTATGAGAAGGAGTTTTGGATAGGTTAGGGCTACTACACCTTCCAACACCTGAGTGTGTTTACTTAAAGCTTCAGGAGGTGAGAAGTCCTTGAGCATGGGAAATCAGTCAGTGGGGAGAACCCAGGTGCATTTATTCACCCTTTACAGGTGGAATTTGAAGTGCCTGATGTCACTCACCTGTGGCTGTTTGTGTGAATACCCTTTTATATACAGCTTTTTGTACTGGTAAAATACAGCTACATGGTGAACAAAATGTATTAGATATGTGAGGTAAGGAGAAATTTTTCTGGATAGTGTGTAAGGATATTTAGGTTATGTTTCTTCATGCCAATCACCTTCATGTTATGTTGTTAGCAAGGATTAAAACTTACTGTATTTCTGAGAAATACTTTGCAGTACTCAAAGTAGTGCTGTTTTGGTGCAAATTCTTGAGTGTGAAGCACTCTCTTGTTTTTCACAGCAGAGATGAACTGCTCTGGTCTCTGTATCATGAGATAGGATGAAGCCAAGTTAACAAATGAGATCACCTTGTGCCCTTCAGAGAAGTTTCAGCCTTGCTGTGAAGCACTGATAAGACCACAAGGCTGGTGGCTGGTGTGATTTCAGGGGTACAACCACACATCTGCTCCATAGGCAATGGCTACATTCCGAGTATCTGATTTAACTCAAGGTGAATGGTGATAGGAGGGCTAAATATAACCTTTCTGTTGAAATGCTCTTATTTCCCAGAGTCTTTCAAAGTCTAGGGAAATTTGTCTGTAGCTGTGTGCATGAGGAACAGAACGTGCAGTGCTCAAAGAGCAGCTGATGAAAGGGACTTGTTCTACCTCAATTGTTCCTTGCTTCCAGAGTTCACCAGGCTCTGAAAATACATAAACATGGCCCCAGGGGTTGCCTGGCATTGGCAAGGCGTAACTGGCATGTTCATCCCTTTCCTCTGGCTTTCATCTTCCCACCTCCCAACACACAAGATTTAGCTTTATTTATGGGTTGAGCCTAGTAATAACTTTGGTTTGAAGAAAATATCTGTTGGCAAAGTGTGGCTCCTGAGGCTGTGTCTGTGCAGGAAAATAGAGGTGAAGTTGCAAATAGGCAACCAAGCCCATACTCTCTTTAGTCTAGCTGGCAGGATGGCAAGGGCAAGGAGGGTAAAATTTGTGCCTTCTGTAGACCCTTGGTCTCTATGCTGACGTTGTCCAGCTGTGCTGCTGGTGGCTTTACTGCTACTATTAATTAGGCTCCTGCTGTATATACATATAATCCTGCTGATACACATATAATATACACCCTACCTGCAGATTAAATCTTCTTGGCTCTTTTTAGGTGCGGTGGAATTATAAAAAGTAGGAAGAGAGGTAGATACTGAGTGCTGAAACCTGCTAGGTTCTTGGGATTCCCACATTTTTGGGTATCTGTCCTGGGTGCACATAATCAACAGCCTTAGCTCTGTGCTAGCATAATGTGACAGACTGAGCACTGAGAGTGAAGAGTGGTGTGTGTTTGGAAAGAGCTTATGAACTCTCTTCTCCTTCCTGGATTTGTTAGGTTTGAGCTTATCTTTACAGTTCCTTAGCAACCTTATTTGTTTTCAGTAAGTGCTTTCTGGGTTTGATTGTGAGAGCTTCCCTCCACCACTGGCTGTGTTGCAGCTGGGGAGGGTTAGAAAAGAGCAAGAGAAGAGGACATGGCAGACACATCAGGTATCACACTGACTGCTGCTCCTTCAGCCAGGGGAAAAAAGGCTTGTTGTAGATTGTATTAAGTATGAGGGAGCAGGGTAAGGAGACTAGAGCAGAACTCTGTTACAGACATTTTCATTATTAAAGAGAAGAAAGTGGAAAATGTTAGCTGTGCATAATATATATAACATAGCCATACATAATACATGTGAACATGTGTATTACACATGGTGCAGAGAGTTCTCCCCTGTCTCCCAGTGCAATTTATCTCCTCCCTTTGAACTTTGCTAAAGTGCCTCTAGCAGTACTGACACATCCCAGATGCAATCCAAAAACAAAACTGAGAAATAGGTCAGTTGCATCAGAAGTAGGGTTTTCTAAAAAGGTACAAGGAAAAGAGACATGAGGTTTCTGAATGTGAAGTCTCTGTAGGACTGCCTTTCTAAATGGATGAATGTTTCAAGTTAGCAACATGTCTAACACTATATAGGAAGAACAGCGTCTCTGTCACTCATCTATACAGAACATAGTGAAAAATCTGTAGGTAATCTGGGATTAAAATTTGTCCTAAATAACATGGGCATCATCTACTCAAAGCAATCAGTGAACACAGCAGATGTTCTCTGATCAACAAGTTTCTAAGGCATCTCTTCTTCATGTTTTGTTTGACTTTTGGTAATATTCTGTTTACTCGATCCTCATCCCCCACCCTGCTTTTCTAAGATAATAATGAAGTAACTCAGGGGAAGTAGACATCAAGTTTTTAGCAGAATATAACAGGGAGTATGTATGGCAAATGACAAAATCTCATTTTCTTCCAACTTTCCCCCTTGACAATGTCTTGACTTAATTCTTTCTGTGATGCAACACAACACCTATGAAACCTGGATTTCTCACTCCATCCATGATCCTGAAGTACACCCATATGGGCCCTCTCTTCTGTTTTGATTGTTGCAATTTGTTCCTCTTGATTTCTTTCACCCTCTCACAGCCTCCAAAACAAACCTGACAGAGCTGCAATGCCCTTTTCCCACTGTTTGCCCAGACCACCTCTTTATGCTGGTAAGAAGTTTCTTGTCTTGTTTAAGCACAATAAACTGTATTTTTCACATATACAGTGCTGCAATGCAAAGTAAGGTGAACTTCAGAATCTAAGTTTCTCTCCCTGTTTCTCAATATTTAGATGTATTCCCTGGAGAAGGCAGTGCTCATCAGGCATGCAGTGAAAGGGCTGTCACTAGAGGCAGAGCTCTGTGATCAGTTCTAAGGCTGCTTTAGGTACTGGCATTATTTTTCCCCCTTTTCATTCCGCAAATTTAAACCACTGATCTCTGCTGCTGGCCTCTGGGCAGGAGAATTACTGATGCTGCTGTATGTCCTGGAATTATTGCTGCAGCAGAGACTATCTGTGTTAGTTGTAGACAGGCTTGCTGGGGCCCAAGGTCGTCTGCTGACAAAAGATAGTTTAAAACCTTTTTCCCTCTCCACTTGTTTTTCAGATAAAGGCATGTTCCTTGAACTAGGTCAGGCTCCCTGTTTTCCTAATTCAAAGAAGTCCATGAGTAGTTGCATCTTTTCAACTTTGATTGCAATTTACTAATATTTCTCTTCAGTGGCAACTGAGCTCCTTGGCCTAGAAGTTGCTCTCTCCTCTGGAGGAAGGTGAGGAAGGGACTGCAGCAGTGAGGAGGAGGAAGATTCAGGCAAAATGTCTCCTCTCTCCCCTGGTGCGTCATGTTCTTGCATATGACGGAAACTGAATGCAACAAAGAAATGTGAGATATTGGGCAGTATAAATTCACCCCAAACATCTCTGAGCGAAGTTCTCATGAGCCTCTCACCTGTTTGGTGCGAGTCACTGCCAAAGATGGGCAGTCACAGCTGCTGTATCAGGGAGTCTGTCTCGGGACAAATTGCTGCAGAGAATGTGATGTAGAACTTGCACTCACCTCCCATTGCTGCCATTTAATTTTTTTTTCAGTTTAAAAGAGACTATTTTGAAGAATTAATGAGGCTCTCCAAACGGCACACGCAACATGCCAATAAACACTGAAGAGCTTTTCATTCATAAGAGGCAATAGACTTCAGCTCCTGTTGACTTATTTTGCACTCAGGAATCATTCCTTGCTGAACAGCGTTATCCGGAAGAAACGTTAGACAGGGCTTGTATGTTACATTGTGAAAAGAAGTTTCACAAAATAAAAGTAGATGTTTCTTTTTTGTTGTTTAATTTTTTCCTTTCTTCTCTGGACATGCTTGAAATACCTAAGGGCTTCTAGGATATTGTAGGGAAAATAGTGGTATGACACAAATGTGCTCTGTAGTTGATGAGTGAGAGGTTTGTCTTTGTGCTTCAGATCTTGCCTCTTCAGGGCTGTGCAGAAAGGCTCACTTGAAAGATTCAGAGGCCTGGTAACTGCTGGGCACTTCTCTCTTTCCTTCCAGAGAGAGAGGGATACCCACCCTTCCTGCCATTAGCCCTCTCCAGTTTCTCAGAGGCAGTAGGTCATACATAATAATATTTCTTTAAAAAACCAAACAAACCCACAAACCAAACACTTTCTAGATAACACAACATGGGGAGTGCCGCAGCAGTGCTGACATAAGGAGTTAGGGAGGTGCAGCTGTTTGTGGGACTGGCAATCAAGTCAGGGAATTGAATTCACTTGAAAAGGCAGGCAGGGGAGAGGGAAGGGGCTGTGCTTTGCTTTGAAGTCTGGATCAGCTCCCTAATCTGGCTCACAGCACAACTGGATGTGCACTGCTGCACTGGGGAGGCAGCAAAAGGCTGGGGTGGGATAGGACCTGTAAGGGAACTCCTGCCACTTGAGTGCTGTTTACAGCAATATCAGTAACACAGCACCCAAGTTTGAGAATTACTACAGTTCTGAGTTTGCTCTTAAGGAAATGAACGGGGTTTGAGACCTATATTTGCCAGTAAGCTTCATAACGGCTTTCCCTGTGACGGTCTCTTTTAACACCATTTTACAGAAGTAATAGCAAAGGTCAACCAAATGGATTTGCTTTGGGAACAAAGATAAAATGTGGAAGTAGTGAATTCCTTGTTGGTGTGGTCTCTGTTGGTGGTTTCCATGTACCTTCCTGTGGCTGACGCCTTTGCTGTCTGTGCTGTGGTGGAGCTGGCACAGCTGTCAGCGTCACTTGGTCAGGAAAAAGTTGACTTAAGTGGAACCACTGATGATTTTTCATTTACTTTGCAAAGAAAACCTCTCAGAAGTGATGAGCTTTTTCAACAAAGACCAGTATCAGTTGTAAGAAAGATGCTAGGTCATCTCTGTGCCATTTTTAGCAGAAGAAATTGGTCCAGATTGGTTTTAAGGCAGCCTTCGAAATAGTATTCAGGGATCTTCTCCTGCTGATTGGAAGTAACCTCCTGACAGAACTCCCTATGTGGCTTCTGGTTTAACTGGAAGGATTTTCTCCATTATGAAGATTTCTCAACATACATCTTTTTCCTCTGAGGGAAATGCTATGGAGCCATGCCATGAACAAGACTTTTTGAGCTGCACTAAGTGATTTTGATTAATGAACTTGAATAAAATATTAAGTTGGGCTTGTTCTAGTCTGAGCATGATTAGAAATACTTAATGTATGTTTTGCTTGGAAAGCTAATGCTACATCTTAGCATGAACCTCAAATTTTTGAAGACAGATTTTGTTATTTTCTCCAGCTATGAAAAATATTTCAAATTTCATTTAAATTTCATTAGATCTATGTTAGTCTTTTCAGCTTTTCAGGATTAAATAGCTGGTTAGGTTCTTAATTACTTTTCTTTCAATTTTTATAAGGAAATCTATTCTGTGGCCTATGTGGTTAAGTGATTGAAAGGTTTAAGCAGGTGTAGACAAAGATGTCCATGCTAAGGAAAAAGTATAGTTAGAGGAATATTACGAAAAAGTGAAAGGTGAATTCTTTTTCAGCATGTGAGCTGCATAGGACACAATCAGACTACCCTAAGGATGATCTCATGCATGACATTCTGTCAAAGGTAATTCTTGTTCCATTAGGGACTCATGCTTGTTGCAGGAGATTTATGCCACCTGACTGGTATGCCTGGAGAAAAAGATGTATTAAATGCTAGCAGAGAAGAAGGAAAAAGCTTGTCAAAACTTGCGGTTTATGAAAATTGTGCCAACAGTTGGTCAGAGCCAGCTTTCAATTCTGGGAGCTGAGTTTACAGGGAAATTTTGCGGTTCTATGAAAAGGTAGAACAGGATGAACTTTTCAGCCTAGTAGGTAAAGAGTTAGTTTCCATGGGCCCAACTCTGTCAGCAAAACAAATGTGTGTTAAGGAAGAACAGCCAAATTATTAAGACAAGGCAATAGCAGCAGTGTTTTCTCACAATAAAAGCCAGGTGGCTGAAATCAGAAAATATCTGCTCTTCTATGTCCCCTCTTGGACACTGAACAAGACACTTGGATACTTACTCAGAGACTGAACATGGCTTTTCTGAATGATGGTAACTTCTACTTTTAAAACAGACAAACTCCAAGACCTTGTCCTTGAAGCTCTCCTGTTTACTTGCAACCGTGAATTGCAGAAGAGTGTTGAACAGTCTGTCCTGGAGAACCCTGCTCCTTGTTTTCCTCGCCTTGAGGGAACCCTTAATGAGAACAGGCATTCCTCTTTGCTTGGGAATGTTACTCCGCCTTTGTGTTTTGTACATGCCAAGAAGTACTTGTGTGATTAAGGTGGTTTGTTATTTTAGATTGATAGTCTGGGTGTGGGATACATCCAGTTTCCATGGGCCAGAAAATCTCAGTGAGCTCAGTGCTGCTCTCACTTCCTGCTGAGGGAGAGATCTCAACAGGATCACTAAGGTTTAACAGTTGTGTGAATAAAGATATCTCCAAGATTAATGTTGTCATGTGAACAGGAGCCTTCTTTTTCCAAATAATACACTGGTGTTTCATAATCTAGGAGAAAAATAAGCTGTCTGAAAAATGGAATTTCTCAGAATCACAATATTTGCAAACTTTGTGTTGTTCTAGGTCAGAATATAAAGGCCAAACTTCCCATTGTATGAAAACTCTGGAGAAAGGAGAAAGTTGATTTGTCACCATCAAAACATTCATACCTTTATATTAGGTATAATATTGCCAATAATGCAAATATCAATCTTACTCTTTTGTAAGTCGAAGAAAAAGAAATTCAGTTTAGTAAAAGCACAATGCTTTACTTTGATGTTCTTACTTCTACACATTTTGAATTTCCACCCATGTCCCAAGACAAAAAACAGCTACATTCAATTAGCACCAAGAGTCCTTTTCATCTAAGGGCATGATTTAGACACTTCTTTTCCCAAAGGTAAGACTTATTTCTTACATGCTGGATGGGTTGTCCCTGTGATTTCCTCATATATGAGAAAATTCACTGCAGTGTTTGTGGTAGCACTGAAATGACTTTTTGCTTCACCCTGGAAGTTTAAAAGGAGCATTAAGTCTCCACTAAGTTCCTGGTACTTTGAGAAAGAGTATGAGAACAGGGAGAAACTCAATGGAGCCTTATTTCAATACCTCTCCTCTGATTTCCTAGTATAGAGAAATCCACACTTTGACAAGTTCCTGAGCTGGAAGTAATCTTTTTGTTGTGTTTTGTTGTTACTACATCTTTCTTTTATGACTCTTCCTATTGTTTGGTTAATGCAATTTTGGCATCTCAAATACTCTATATTGGTTTGTTTAATAATTTAGTTTTGTTGAGTGGCACAGAAGTTATTGGGTTAAACTTGAGGTCTGATCATATTCTCAGATTATCCTTAGATCTTTTATTTGAGTATTATCAGATAAACATTTCCCTTCACCTGTTTCATGCCTATCATGACTTTGCAGGCCTCAGTTTCCTTATTGATTTCTTTCCCAAGCCATGTCTTGGGAAAATTTGAATGTTTTTCACACAAACTGTAAAACAGGACAAATATTGCTTATTTGTCCTCTTTGTACTCTTTCGAGTTCTCTTGTGTTCTTTCTGAGCAGAGAATTGTGTGTGATTGTGAAAAGGTATTTTTACATGACTAATTCCAACTTGCGCAACGCTTTCTTTTTTATTTTCTCTTCTTAGATTGTTGTTCAGATGGAGGCTGAATATTTATGTTCAGCCTTGTCTTGGCATTGCCAATGCCAGCAGATGAAAGAGCTGCAGAAACAGGAGGCCCTTTCCAAGAAAGCTGCAGCTGGGGCGTTTGCGCAGCTCCAAACTTGCAAATGCCTTGCTTGGGGACATGGCTTAGTGGTGGACAGGGCAGGAATATTTTTACAGTTGCACTCAGTGAGCTGAAAGGTCTTTTCCAACCTCAATGATCCTATGATTCTATGTGCCAGTTAGACACTGTTTAGGGAAGCTATTGCTAAGTTCTTCCATAACTTGTCATTTGATAACAATGAAGTTTGATTGATGTTGTAAAGATGACTGGCACCTGCAAAGATATCCATAAGACTATTGGGAAGTTGCATTTTAATGCTCCACAAGCTTCATGTATTGTTGTTATGTACAAACAATGAACAAAACTGACATCTTTTTTTAAAAAAAAAAACAAACCACCGAGACTTTGCAATTGCAGTAGAAAGGGAAAAAGTTATCCTGATACTCATAGTCAAAAAAGAAACCAAATGTTAAGAATTAGTATGGGGAAATGAGTACAAGGAAAATTAAATAGCGTATAAAAATGTCCTGCTGTATAAATCCAAAGTGTGCCCATACTCTGCCTGCTGTGTGCAGTTCAGCTCTCCCTATCCTCCACCTTGAAAAGGGCTGTAATAGAACTACTTCAGAGAAAGCCAGATGTGATCTTAAGCTATGAAATCACTTCTACAGGAAGAACATATATGTCTTCTGCTTGGAAAGGCTATAACTGAAAATAAATATTACAAAAATACAGGAATTCATGGATAGTATGGAGATTACAGAATCATTTAGGCTGGAAAATACCTTGAGGAGTATCCAACCATTTATTAACCCAGCACTGCCACATCCAACACTAAACCATGTCCCAGGTGCCTCATCCACTCATCTTTTAAATACCTCCAGGGATGGTGATTCAACCACTTCCATGGGCAGCCTGTTCCAATGCTGGACAACCCTTTTTGTGAAGAAATTCTTCATAACCCAATCTGAACCTTCCCTGGTACAACTTGAGGCCATTTTTCTTGTCCCTATTGTTCTTTTATGGGAAAAGACAGTTGATTTGGGACTATGCAATGAAGAAAATAGGTGACATATAAAAGGATGCAATTTTTTAACACAGGCACTTAAGCTATGGAACTCCTGCTAGAAAATATGAGTGATAGAAGGAACTCCATTTATCATAATTCCACTAAGGCTAGGGAATACTAAGAGGAAGTTACTACTTTACTTCTTTACAAACCAGCTGTGCAGTGGAATGGCCTGTGCTGCATGAAGAGTTAGGGGGAAAGGAGGAAGACTTGGTAGAACAGAAAACCTATGGAAGGATGGGAAAGAAGATGAAAAGTGTGAGGAGTTCTGGATTGTAGGAATGAGGTGAAATGTTTTGACTCTGTGAGCCAAGGAGGTGGCTTGTGAAAGGAATTTGGAGATAGAAGGACTTGGGACATAAAAAGTCACAGCTATGAAAAAGCAGATGAGAGAAGGGAGTCAGGGGATGACTGTGCTGTGCTATACAGGATTTTGATTGAGAATGGGCAGGGATTACTGTGGTGCCTCCCTGCTGCCTCTAAGCAGCTCTTATCTGGAAGCAGAAATTTGCAGACTTGGCCTTCCTCTCCCAGCAGCAAGGGTAATGTCACCCCTACATTCTCTTTTTGTCCTCAAAGGTATAAAAATTAAAGTGTAATTTCCAGATGAAAACGGATCTGTTTTACCATCTATTTTAAAATCAATATTTCAGCATCATGGATCCCCCAAACTAATCTCCTCCTTTACAGTTTTTCCCCTCCTTTCCCAGCCTGAGCTGGAGAAGTATGCACATACTTCTGTTCCGCGGGCAGGCTCAGCTGACGGTGGCACCGTCTCCTTTGCTCAAATCCATTTCCAAATTTAGTCAGGGAGACGTAGCAATAAATTGCGGACAAAACCCATTCCCGGCTTGGCCAGCAGATGGCAATTCCTGCTTTGTGAGATGTCCTTAGGCGGCCTTCAAGGCGTACACAAAGAGGAGCTTACAGCAGCTGAGAATCCATAACACTACATTGAGCATAAAAACACCTCTGGAAATTGTGTTCGGATTTCCTGTCAGCTACTACCAAATCAGATACCAGAGCTGCTCGGTGTGTGAAATCAGTGTTGACATACATTAAGGAGAAAAAAACTTAACTCTGCTCTGTTCACTCAGCAGTTAACTCTGTTTTGCTGTTCTAACAAACAGCACAGGAACTTTTGGTCCCGTTTAAGTGGTATTGCAGAGTCTACATTGCTTTGGGGGATGTTTTCTGTCACATCAAATGTTCCTGACATGCACTGCCATGGAAAGCTGAAGTTAAAGCTAATACAAGAAGATGTTTCCTGCTGTTGCAAATCTATGGAAAATTACCTGTTCCATTTCAGAAGAAGAAGAAGAAGAAAGCAAAGCAGAGCATGCAGATGCAGATAATATATGCATTAAATTATAGACTTCTGGAGGAGATTAGCAGAGAAGACTGCCACACACAAATCAATGTAAACTTGAGTTAGGTTCTTTGCTGTAAAAGGGAAAATTTCAGGAATGATGTAAAAAGCCAGCAAGACAGAAAAATTATTAATGGACAAATTTATATTTTCCTTTTCCTTGCCTGAATTTCTGTTTCATTTTCACACTGAAATGGCTCTGTAGGGGTAATTACAGTGTGTTATTTAGGGAATGTTGTGAGTTACATGTTTCAGGATTGGTAACTCCCAGTGTAGGGAGGAGGAAGGGTTAAGAAGGGGGTCCAAGCAGACACTGCAGAAATGACTGGGCCAGAAGGGGGTACAGAAGTTCTCAGTAAGAGTGGTGGAAAAAAAATCCTTAAATAATTTCTGGTGACCTTTTTGCCTGGAGAAGCATAGATAGGATATGAAGCAAGCTTTATCTACCTTTATATGGCTCAAAGTTTAGTTTGATGTGAGACTGAGGGCTGAGGGGAGTGAAAAGGGAATATTATTGGAAGAGGTACTAGGGATCCTGCCAAGAAGACAGGTTTACTTTTAAACACTCAGTATTTGAAACTGATCAAAATACTGTGTTTTACTTTCCAATTGTACCAATACTGTCATAATATAAAGAGAGAATTTGTTCCTGGACTGAGAGTGTGAGTAGCAGTTTTTGACTTAAGGTCCTTTCCCAAGCTACTGTACACAGACCAGAAGTGTGCAAAGTCTGCCCTTGTGTTTCTGTCATCAGTGGCCTGTGCTCTGTGACACCCTGAGTTACAAGTCTTCTCATTGTCAGAAGAGAAAGTGTTTCCTGGAGTAAGGGAGAGTCTGTACCACCAGAAAGAAGCCAGTTGAAGCAGAAGTCTGGAGGGGCTCAGGCTCCGAAGGAGGGCCAGGATTTGCTATTGGTGAATAGCTTAGGCAGACCACAGGGACTGTGCTCAAATGTTTGTTTAAAAACAAACAAACCTGTAACTCTTACATGTTAATGCACAAGAGATTCTTGCTCTAAGCCTGTGCTCATTGCTTTAACATCAAACTTGTTTCTGAAAACTGTTGTTAGGAAACCATGTTATTAGGAAAGAGTAGGAGGAATTCATCCAGGTAATTGGGAGGGTTGGTTTTGGGGTAGGAGAGAGGAGAGGCTCATGGTGGTGAAAATGGAGCTAAACATGGGCTTGCACCTGGCAATTTGCTTGAGAAATCCAGAGTTAGGAACATTGTGTCTCTTTCTGCATCAGCAAAGATTTGAAATGTGGGAGATTGAGTTTGGATACAACCAGGTTAAGCTGATGTCTAACCAGAGAACAGACATCAAGCCTCCTTGTGGCAATCAGCCTCCTTGTGGCAATCAGTGCTTCTGGTTAATATCTCCTCATATATTGCTCTCCAAAAGGAGAGTGACATCTGCTCTTTACAAGAAGCACACATCTTGACTAGAAGAAATCAGAAGTCTAGCTCTCCCACACTGATCCTGCACATCAGGAAAAGCAAAATGGGAAAAGTTCCACTCAAATCCCTTTGGAGGTTACCCTAGAGCATCAGTCCTACTGTGAACATTGAAGTCAGACACAAGGTTGGGGTTTTTGTTAGTGTCTGTAATTCCAGGCTATGCTTGGATTCATTGCAGAATTGAAAATCTACTTTTTCCAACCAATAGCCTTGCAAAGTCATATTGAAACCAAAAATTACTGTGTACTTTTGCAGAGGTATTACCAGCCATTAAGACCTGGCAACTGCGACATGTGTAACAACCTTGCTAATTGTTTTTAAATTGGAGTGGATCAACCCTTCTAACACGGAATAAAGAACTTTATTTTTCCCAAGGAGAAAAGCAGATAGGAGGCTGGATGTATACAGGTGAGCAGGGTTTTAACATGGGTTTCTGCAACGAGATTTGACACTAGGCTAAGTGTTCCCATTTGTTATGTGGGTGCTAGTTATTAGATTGCATAAAGTAAAAGATGATCTAAAGTTAAAGCTCTGTAGTAACCCCACAGTAATTCTTGTGCAAACAAAACTTAAAGGTCTGGTTTTACTCCATAATCATTAACATGTAAACAGTCTTATGTGAGAATAATTATTTTTCTTCTTGTTCAACTTCTCCCACATGTCCTTGGAATATTAAGCTAACTCATGAAAATAGAAAGTCCTCCTGTATATGTGGATATATAATGGTATATATAAGAAAGGGTTGGTAGCACTTTAACTTCCTGCTTTTCTACTGACTCGTGGCAGCACATCAAATATCCTGCAGAAATACAATTAGAAAAATGTCTTAAGATCAAAGGAACTACAAAATTAAAATTTAACAAAAAAATTACAATGTCTGGGAACAAAGTGGGTTGTTAAAGGTCAGCAAACATTCTTTCTGTAAAACTAAGGGTCCCAGGTTATTTTTAAGATCACCTCTTTATGTCAGGGGTGGCTTTCTTAGCGGGAATATTAGGCATATTTTGATAATACAGAAATCTGAGATGACTTAATAATTAATAGTGTTATTCTCCATAGCAAATTTACCTCAAATAGAAGAATTGTACATAATTTAGCACACAGCTTTCATGCCCAGTGTGTAGCATCACAGGTCTTACTAATTGTAAAATCCTGTTAGTACACAGAAGTGTCCTTCAGTAAATTCCAGCAAAGTGAATTCTGGAACAACCATAGTACTGCCTGTGCATGGTTATAAATCAGATTTCTAAATGTCTGGGAATTATTCATGTGGTTTAAGTGGCTTGGGTTTATATTGTCTTATTGCTTGTTTGGCCCAATTTGAACATGCGAGCTTTCCCTCAAAGGGTGGTACTCTGTGTACTGTATTATTCAAACAGTTGGCAACTTCTTAAAGGTTTAGATATTAATTGAAGAGCTTACAGGAGCTGAAGGCTTTTAGTGAAATAATTAGGTGTTGTGTCATTTCATTTTAAATATTACTATCCTAGGGAGTTTAAATAAGATGACCTTGATTTCACCCTGATGAGAGAAGGAGGGAAGTGTTTTCTTTACAGCGTTTCTAACATATATGTGTCTAATATAAGACACAAAGAAACACCTAAATGGTTAGACGTTTTATATACTGAATAATTCTGCCTGAAAACAGATACTGTATCTGTTATGTCACAGTGCCGTGATCAGAAGCCTCTGTAAAGCAAAATCTTTACACAGTTTATATTTTAAATAATTGGGAAGATCCTTATGATGATAAAATAAAAATAGATTAATAATTCTATCTGTTTTAGGGAGTGCATCTAGGATTCCCAGAGAGGAATCTTAGCCTGTGTGCATCTCCTGAGTTATGAAAAATGCTGTTTCAGAGGGAGGACAAAGAACGCTTGGGAGCCACTGAACCTGAACGATTCACATCTGGCTTTCAAGTAAATGGTGCACTATGAACGACCAGCTATGAGGTATCCTCGTACTCCTCATGGGTGAGGCTGGCCAGGGGTAGCACTTTGTCTTGCTCAGCCTAAGTAATAGGGTGGGCAATTTGGGATTCCTTAACGAAATTGGTTTGTGTTAATATATGCTATACTAGAAATCTTTCTGTACTCATTTGTTTTATTTTTGTATGTAAAGTAACAGTTATCCCTTTAATCTGGTAGGGATGGATTTTATCAGAGTATAAATAGAAAGTGCAGGGCCTATGAATGTTCTTACTTTAGAACAAGTGGTATATTTTTACTTAACCACAAAGTAAATACATATTTAGAGGAAGGCCACTGATACAGGATTTATTTAACTTTTAAAAAATCCCTGTCAACAGAAGGATTAATTTAATTTTGCTTTTGAAAGACAAGAGATATTTAATGGTGCTAACAAGAATTGATATTTTTATTTCACAAAATACAGTCATTGCAAATTAATATTGCATTTTTACACACCTTTGTTGAAATCTATTTTACCCATATTGGCATACATGGGATGGACTGTGTGTTAATAACCTAGCAATTGGAGAAAAGTGAACCAAAGCGAGTATGTAATTATTTTTTTTATTCACCTGCAAAAGATTGTGGTTTTTTTCTTGTAGGATACCCAACTTCAAATTCAGGATTTCAGACGATAGTTAAAAAGTAAATGTAGACTAAGGACAATAATTTAGAATAAAAAGAAAAGAAAAAAGGTAATATTTGTTAATCTTTCACATATTAAAGAAACTCTTCATGAGTAGAAAAACAGAATGGAATGAAGTCCTTCTCTACCAGCTGCAAGGTAGATGCATGAAATTATTCACCATATATTTAATGCCTGATATAGTTTAAATACTTCAAAACTCAAAAGCTCAAAACTATTTTTTGCTGTATTTAGTACCTCTACCACAGTCTTAAAATGCCAGATTTTTTAATGTTGTATTTCCCAACACAAATTGTTCAATTTTCTACATGGAAGACTTTGTTAACAGTTTTCATATGCCTTGATATTTGAATTGACTCACTTAGATACACAATTTTGCTTACCTATTAAGTAAAATGCTGACAGTGTTGTAAATCATACCTTGAAATGGGGCCACTACCACCTGCTAATCCTTGCTATAGCCTTTAATACAGAAATACTTTCAAAGGGACAAATGGACAACAGTGATCAACAAAATTAATTTAACTTCCATAGAAATTATAATTCTTAAAAATCAAGTGAGCAAGATTAGTGTCACTTCTATTCCTGGTGGTTTTTCACTCCAGGTTGTACTGTCAGAGGTAGTAGTTCTTTCCTTTTTCAGCTTTTTGCAGCCTGAAAAGTTGACTGAGTGGCCACTGAGCAACCAACTAAAATCTGCTTCTAGACAACAATCTAATTTGGTTGATTTGGTAAAACATTTGCTTCTCTGATGCTCCAAACTTTTGTTGAGAACAAAATTGAGTTCTTGAGATTGCAAAGGTGGTCTGGAAGATATTAAATCTACATAAACAAAGGAAGGAACTCTGAGGTGCTTAGATCCCATGATAATGCATACAATATGAAATACTTGACCCTCGTAGTTGTATCAAACCAAGCCTGAAGACAGACTAAAACAATGGCTTGAAGTAGTTCCTGTTCATTTGAAAGAGATATTAACTTTGAAGCTAAATGAGAATGTTGCCAGCAGTTTTAGTTATTTCACTGCCAAGAGAGAGGTGAATGATCATGCTAGGACAATGTATTCTTCACGCTTCCTCATTTAGCAATAGGATCAAAACAAATTCCGTGTTTGAGGTCAGAATAAAAATTATCCTAAGACATTCTTCAACTTAATATCCATGGGTGGGATGAATTTCACCAAATTTTAGGTGTCTAGAGTTCTCACTCGTACATCTAAGTTACTCATCTGGGCTCCTTCAGTACCACTTATCACAAATGTTAATGTTTAAAGTAATTTGTGCCCCTGTTCCCACCTCCCAACACTACATAGATGATGTCCCCAGTCAGATATTCACAGTGGAGAGCGTGGCAAGGTAGGCTAGAGAAATCCTACACTAAAAGTTTGCCATCAAATATTTAGCTTTGTGCAGCTGGGGATTGGCAGGGGCAGAGGGCTTTGACAGGTATGTGACTGCCACTTTCTTTCACTTGCCCACCTTTAATAGTAGCAGTTATGTGTCAACCATATTCCAGACAACAGCTGATCAAGTCCCATACACTCTTCACTGAATGATAAACTAAATCCTAGTTTAATTTGTAAAGGAGCCAGACCTGAGCCATAAAGTGAACCTAAAAAAGGAAAATGTTAAGTCTGGAATTGGTGTTTTAAATAAATGTGGAAGTGGGAACTGGACGTGTTGCTTTTCCTTAGCTTCACTGTTTAGACATTTAGTCTGCTTTCTTTCCTTCTCTCATACTGTTTGGAATTAGGAGGGAACCTATATCTTGACAACTAAGAGCAGTCTAAAAAACTTCTACTGTAGGTATTATCAAATTTAGGTTAGACACTTTCAACACTCCCCACAGTAAACAAGTAAAATCTGCGGTTTTTACCTTAGAAAATGTGACTCATCTACTCAGCAGTCAGATGCAGCCCTGGTAGCTCATACGACTCAGCTGGAGCCCAGTCTGAAACATCAGTAGAACATCCTGTCTGGCTGAGAGATGCATAAACACTCCTTACTGAATAGGATTTCATCTAATGTTGATCTTCACACAGTTAGCGATACCATATGTTTTTGTGTTTTAATGGTTATCCTGTTTATCTCATCTTTCTGACCTAAGTCCAAATCCTTCTGCTGAATAGGTGTCTTAATAATACTAGCTTAAAATAAAGGAACAGAAAGGCTTAGTCATTAATATAATGCATTAGTCTAACAGGCCACAAGATTTTTTGTTAACTTCATGTCCTCTCTGTATAGTTCCTCTCTTTCTTGGATTTGCTTCTACTGTACTTGTTGAAAATTTGTGGTAAAGTTAGACATTCTACTGAAGACTTATTTTTTTCTGGATGATGTAGGCATACACTTTTCATTGATTACAGTACAAATTCTAATCAGAACAACAGAAGAAGGAAGAATTAAACTCTCTGAACACATATTATTCAGGCTTGGCATTCTGTGCACTTTACTTTTATGGAATATCATACGACTTTGAAAAAGCTTTAAAAATTAAATGGCTTATGGAAAAGCTGTCCTGGTGTGTCACTTACAGCATGCTTCAACAACATAGGTAATTTTTTTTAAGACATAGTCAATTGAAATATTCTTTCTGGTCAAAGAAAATGCGGCTTGTGAGAGCTGCTGAAGTCTTGGTCTATTTTCAATAGCTTCTGAGAAGGCGAGTCAATGTTTAATGGGGAGCTGGCTAGAATTTCAGATAGGGTTGCAGAAGATGCCATTTCCATGCCCTGGGGCTTTTGAAAGCCCACAAATGATAGGGCAGATTCCTCCTTTGGCATTGGTCTTTTATGTATTGATCCTAAAATAGGCACAGCCTAAGTACAACCATAGCAGATGTCTGTCACAGAGCATTATGTCTTTTGCGTGCACAATTGCTGTTTGCTATCAGCTGTAGGGTATTAATAAAACATGTAAAATAAGCACATTACCATAAACAGGAAGGAATCTTAGACAAACCCAAGGCTTTCCTCACATCACATTTCTCAGTTTATCCATACTCTTGTTTTTTCCCACTTTTCTCTCAGTTTTGCTGTTGGTTTTATGATTTTTTCTTTTTGTTTATAACAACAATTTAGCTGAAATATATGCAGTTAAGAGGTATATCTTCTATATCTCTGTAACCTCTTTATTTTCACTGTTTTATGGTGATTATCTCATGTCCATCTTCCTTCTTTTTCCTTTTCAACTGTTTTTCTTATGAACATGCAGGGCTCAAATAGCAGAGCCACAAAGGTGACCTTCCTTTCACTTACTTTTCCAGAGTTAGTACTATTTTTTTTTTCAAATAATACTTCTAAAATTCTTTGATAACAATAATTGAAACACCAGTGCTTTTGTTGTGAATCTTTGGGGTTACAAAAAAACAGAAATCAAAACCTTCAGGAATCAAACTGCCCTCAAACCTGCCCATATTCTGTTTGCAAAGTACATTTTCTATGGAAATTATCTGGCTATGAAGAGTGAGATTTTATTGTTCTTGTTCTTGGGAACTACTAGGGAAATAGCTGAGATCTCAAGAGACCTCTCTCAAAAGGGAAGAGGTTTAGCTCTTGAGAGGAGCAGAGTGTACAAAGAGCTACAAAGTTTCTCTAGATACCTACTTATGGCCTGTAAAGGAAGACCCCATGAGCCTAATTTTTTTTGAAATATAAATACTACATATTTTTTAGTTTAGCTAAATAGCAATAGAACAACAAAGTACAGAATATTGAAGGAACATTCAGAATAGTTATAGATATCACATTTATAAAAGCTGTATGTACTGGAGAATCTGATTTTTTTGACTAAGCATTCCCAAACATGAGGAGAAAGGGAAAATAATTTGTTCATACTAATCAGGGTATAAGAAACACTTAATGACTGGAATTTTTTTTTTTCTTTAAATGAACAGAAGTGGAAGCTGCACACAATATGTTCACAATGGGTTTTCTTAAAGACACATCATTTATCTTTAAAAGTGGGGAAGAAACTGTAGTGCTTATAGGAAACAGGCAAATGAAACTGAGGTACATAAACATGACCTTGAAAAATATGCAGAGAGGGAATTAGTCTTGAGCTTAGCTGAGCACTGTCCAAAACTGAAAAAATGCGTGGCACTTCCCCAAGCTGATTTGATTTTCCATCATACAATTCTCAGGCTTCCACTCAGGACTCCCATTTGAGGAATCTCACTGAGAGTAGGAAACATATAAGAATTTATGGAACCACGGCCCCTTGGATCAGCCACGTTAAGATCCAGTCTTGGATTTTGCCCTTGTTTATTTCTAAATTGAAAGTTTAATTAAGTTAATCGTTGCTGATGAATGTAATGAAGATTGAATCTGAAATAAAAAAAGTTTGTTTGCACTGTCATAACTGTTCAAAAAATGTTATATTGTGGTGGAGGAAGCTTTAATTATTGTAAGAAAGCTCAACAGATTTAGAAAACTGCTTCTGAACAAAGACTTGGTGGAGAATGTGAACTGTTAACTTTTGCATTTTAAATTGCCTATGAAATGTTTTGAGCACAGTTATGCTTATCATAGGCTCAGGGTTTTAATAAGCATTCAGACTTGTTCCTTGGGGGGAACAGATGTGCTCTTCAGTGGCTGGCCAAATATCCTCCCTTTGCTTTGACAATCTTTATGTATTTCATAAAACTGTATTGTGTTTCATTGCTGGGCTCTTATTTTTTTTCTGAATTCTACTTCTTTATGTTTATGTGTAATGTTTTTATGTTTTACTTAGAAGGGCATGGGTACACAAGACAGTGAGTGTGCAGCAAGATTAGTGCATCTATAAAATGCACTTCATTGTAATAATACACGTATTTTGCATTGTTATATAGTTTCCTTTTTTTAGCTACTACTGCTTTTCATGTGGAGAGCAATGTGTGCTGAACCAGAAGACAGGTTCTTAAGAATCTGTCCTTTGTTTCGACTAAGCTTTGTTTTTTCCGTGTGGTAGGTAGGACGGAGAAGGTAATTCATGGTCAAAAAAGGAGGAAGAGGCTTTGGCAGGCAGGCTGGGGAGTTGGATGGCACAGCGGGCACAGCAGTATAAACCCAGGCTCTGAGGGAAGAAATCGGGATGGTGTATGGGTGCAAGAGGATGTTTGGAATCCTCCAGATCTCACAGGAAAGGACGAAGCATCCAGATTTAATCCGCTGATTTTCTTTCAAGAAGCGCTCTTCCTCATCAAGCCCGAACTGCTAAAAACGTTAAGTAGCTGCCACACAGCGGAACAGATCTGCGTCTGCAAGCTTGGGGGCAGGATCATGAATCAAAAACTTGTCATTTAACACTCCTGACCTGCGCTTTCCCTATCCTCTCACTTCCCTGGCTGTGGGGAAGAAAGGTCAAGAGCTGATGCCTCTGTGCAAATGGGAAATATGTCAAGAGATGTACAGGAGCAAGTACTTTCTCTTCCTTTGTTAAAAAGCGGGAAAGACAACTGGGCAGAAGCGGTTCCCGCACGGTCTCCCCTGGCACAGGGTGTCCCAAGGGGAGGTGCAGAGCTGTCCCAGAGGACAGAGGATGCCCCGAGGGCCTTGGAGCCGGTCGCCTCCGTGCCGGGGCTGGCAGCCCTTCCCTCGGGGAGGAGGGTGGGCGTTGGAGCTCCGCAGAGGCAGAGCGCGCCGGGCAGGGCCGAGAGCCGGCTATCACCGCTACTGTGGCTGTGGGGGTGCGAGTTTTGGGGCGGCTTCTCTTTATTTCGTTGTTGTCTGCAAACGGCCCGGGCGGAAGTTTCAGACTTTTCCCCCTCGCCCAGCTCGGGCGGGACACCGCTGGGCGCAGCTGCCCTGCCTCGTGGGGAGCGGGCAGGGCCCGGGAGCAGGGCTTGTTTACCGCTCTGTCCGCCGAGGGCAGTGCGCGGTACCTGTGCGGCAGGCTCGGGGCGCTCGCCCGCCTCCCGCCCCCTTCCCGGCGGCCTTTAACCGCTGGCTTCCAGTCTCGCCCTCCGCTTCCCCGCTCCCCCTCCTGCCCGGGCTGCCGCAGCACGGTGCGCCCCGCTCCACCCCCTCCGCCGGAGAGCCAGGGCGGCGGGGAGGTGGGGGGGGCCCGGAGCGTGGCTTTGCCCTGCCTTTCCCCGGCCCCTCTCCCTCCTCCTCCTTCCCCCCCCACTCCTCCTCCTCCTCCCTCCCTCCTCCCGCCGCCAATCGGCGCGGAGGGAAGCGCTCGTGCTGCTGACGCCCCCGAGGGAGCCCCCCTTTTAAAATAAAGCGGCGGCGGGAAGAGAGGGGTGTGCGCTGGTCTCGCTGGGTCTTGCACGCCGACGGGAGGACAGACAGACAGGCAGGCAGACAGGCAGACAGCGAGCCAGCCGCAGAATGCCCGCAGCCCCCGCGGCCAGGGGCTGAAGCGGGCGAGGGACAAGAGGTCTCGAGGGGAAGGAGAAGGAGAAGGAAGGCGGGAGCGAAGCGCCCGGAGGGTCTCGCGGCCGCTCCGAGGATGGCGCCGGTGAGCGAGCAGCGGGACCCGCAGGGCGCGGGGGGAGCCCCCCCCCCCGCCACCCCCCTGCCCGGCCCGCCGGAGGTCGAGGAGCCGCGGAGGGAGAACGGCGGAGAGTGGCGGTCCGGGAGCGGCGAGAGCGGGGCCCAGCCCCGGGTGGCGGAGGAGGCCCCCGGGAGCCCGGGCTGCCCCGGGAGCGCTGCGGCGCCGGAGCCCCCCGAGGGCGGCTGGGGCTGGGTGGTGATGCTGGCCGCCATGTGGTGCAACGGCGCCGTCTTCGGCATTCAGAACTCGTGCGGGGTCCTCTTCGTCTCCATGCTCCGGCTCTTCGGCAGCAGCGAGGACAAGCAGCTGATATTTAAAACAGGTGAGGGGCGGCCGGGGAAGGGGTCGGGGTGGCTTCCAGCAGCCCGGGAACAGGAGGTGCCCGGGCCGGGAGCTCTCCGGCCATCAGCGTCCGAGCCCCGGGGGGGTGCCGCAGGAATGGGACCCCTCTGGAGGGCTGGGCCGGGCCGGAGCCTGCTGGGACGCTCGGGAATACCCCCGAGGGGAAGGGCAGCTCTCCGGGCAGCGACCGGCCGGGGTATCGAGGCAGAAGCTGCGGGAGAGGAGCAGGTGTGCTCGGTTCTTTCACAACTGGATCTTTAGGCATCCGCTGTCGTGCCTTATGGGTTACGATGCACACTTCTGGCCGCAGAAACCTTTATTCCCCTGCCCCCGCTAGCCTAAAGATAAGTCTAAACGATTAATTAATAGTGGGGTATAGTGGCACTTAAGATACGTCAAGAATGGGCTTGACAGTTGCCATAGCATTTTGATGTGCAGATTTACTGCTGCAACCAGTGTCACAAAACTCACCAGTGAAGTTAATGGTATTTACTAAACTTTAAAGACATTAACAGTACTTTCACGTGTTACTGATCTAAAGCACTTTAGACATATAAGATTCAATTAGTTTAAAGGTAAGCATACATTCTGCTTTATTTTATGTAAGTTTTCTGTGGAAAGTGTCTTTTGCTCTCTGACTTTGTAAATTGAGGAAATGAAGTTTTTGGCTCTTGGAATAACAACAATTGAAATTAGGGAACAGAATTAAAATTATATTTTATTGTAGTAAATAATAAAGTTGACTTAGATAAAGAATAGCTTTGTGTTAAATTATTAAAATGAAATACTGAAAAATAAACACTATCTTTTATGGTTTTGTTCCTTTTGTAAAAAAATGTCTAGCCTTGCAGAGCTGTAAACCTTCTAGAGAACTTTTTCAGTACAGAGTGGGTGTTACAGACCTTTTGAAATTTATGTCTTCCTTAATACTTGCATAAGTGGGCCTAAAGATGAGATGTTAAGACAAATAAGTTCATTTTCTTCCTGCAGCTTAATAACTATTTTTGTCTGAAGCAGAAAACTGGGGCAGGTGTTTAGACTGAAGCAGGAAAGCTGAAAAGTTGTGATGGAGCATTAAGTGATGTCCTCTCTGGCACTTGAACAGTTTGCAGTGATATATACACAAGGTGTATTCCCCAGTGTTCTTGAGCTAGGAAGATGGGAAGCTACATCTGCAGGTCAGGTTGGGCAGTGCCTGTTTCTCAGAAGGGAGATGTACATCCAGAAGTAGGTGCCTAGGCTCCTTAGCCCACACAGGAGAAGAATGAGATTCAGAGAACGGGTTGTGACCATTTTGTATACCGACCTGGGAGCCCCTGGTCAGTCAGAAATGCAGAAGCAAATGGGTGGCTGATGCTCTCTGCCTGTTCATTGTACAGAAGTGTAAAAATTGCTTTTTCTGAGTATCTGGCTTGGTAGTAACAATCTCTTAAAAATTGTTGTGTTGTACTTGTGTTGCGTTGTACAAAAAAATAAAAGAGGTCTTTAGGTAGTAGTGCAGTACTCAAAATAATCAACAAGAAAAAGACTGAAATTATCTCCTAACTTCCAGAAGGGTGGTTGCACCACTGCTATCTGAGTGAGGCAAGATTGTGGGTGTGCTCCACACATGTTTTTGAAAATTTGCCCAATTGCAGAAAAGACGGGGGGAAAAAAGTGGAACCTGGCTTCAGAGCCTAGCTGTTACACATCCTGCTTAGAAGAGTTCCGAGTCCTGGATGCAGCCAGCACCTACTGTATTGCCTTTTAAATGATTTGAAGGGAGAAGAAAAGCTACAGCTGCACTTTGTTGCACTTTGTTTTGCTCTATCAGATATATTCTGGTTTGGGTAATGCAGAAGGTGCTAATTTTGCTTTTTTAAAAAAATCCAAATAGGTTCAAACTGGGGGAAATACTATAAGGTACCGCCTTGACTAGATGACTTCTGTGCATGTGAAGGAGGAGTGCAAGTGCAAGAAGTCTCTTGTAAGCAAGAGTACAGCAGATAAAAAAAAGTTCCTTTCCTTTTAATGCCTCAAAGTATCTTGATGAGTTGTGTAATGGAAGGGAAAAGTCACTGTGATTTTAGTGTTAGCGAAAAGTCTAGCCTGATCATTCCCATGGTATTGATTCAAATACTTAATCTGCTGAGCCTCTTGTGTTTGGACTGATTGCAACTCAAACCTGGCAGCGGTAACTGAGTTAGTCAAGTTTAAGGAATTGGAAAACTGGAGTTTGTAATGAAAATTTTCTTGCTGTGGGGCTTTGCTTTGGAAAGCAAAGTTTAATAGACTAATCCTGGGGGGAAAAAAAGACTTCTCTAATACCTGAAATGCTGATTTTCTGAGAGGCATGAGTATTCTAGGTAATTTCTATAAGGACCCCAGGTGTCTGTGGAATTTTACAGTTGATCCACAGTACCAAAGAATTCAGGTCTGTTTGTGGTTTGTTAGGTTTTTGGGTTGTTTTTTGGTTGTTTTTTTTTACTATAGGGTTCCTTAGCTGTTGCCAAGAGCACATATGTTGCCAGAGATTTTTGTGTGCCTGCTCTTTTGGGACCAGTCAGTATTTGTCTCTTGCCTGGTGTTTTTCCTGAAAAGAGGAATTAAGTAGGTTGCAATAAAAGCTGCTTTTGGTATCTCTTAATAGCATTTTGTAATATCTTAAAGTCAATGCAAGGCAAAATGGGAGGGCACTAAATATCATAGTCTATTCTATTTTTGTTAGTGTTAGTAGATGGCTGGGTGTCTATCAGTGTGAAAGGCAAAAAGGGAGGGGGCAGAATGGAAGATGTAGTCAAGAAGTGACTGCCTTGCAGATGAGGAGTGGAAGGAACTGAAAGTATGGGCAAGGGTGCAAAGCTATTTACAGCATGCAGCATCAGCACTGGATAAATAAGATAAAGAACTATAATTAATATTGTTGCTGGATTTAAGACTATTAATGGAAAAACCTGTGGGTCATAGAGGGTTCAAAAATTCCTTCAAGGGACACCTTTTTATGAAAAAAAATTGAGTATAACCAGTACACAGCATTTTGGTATTTATATTAGCAAAAACTAATTTCTTTGCTTATGTAGTGCACTATATAAGCAATTCCATTATTTCCTTGTGTAGCCATTTTTTGTTCAAAACCTAATTGATTCACAACTCCAGAAGAGGAAAGGCCCCTAAGTGTAAGTACAAAACTTCTAGAAAGGTGTGCCTGAAGCCTCAGGAAACTACTCTGTTCATTGTTTATAGCTCATTGTGTTAGAGGAACAAGTTGGGTGGGGAAAAAACAATGGCCATAAAATACAGGAGGCTCTTGGTCCTTGGAAATAAGGCAGACCTAGCTGGCCTCTAGTGTTCAATTGTAGTCTGATCATCGTTCAAGGGAAAGGATTGGTCCAGTTGAGTCCAGGGTCTGGCAGGAAGAGCACTTGGTTCCTTTCCCTATTGGAGTTGTCACATGGGGATGAGGAGCACTGAGCCAATCTCATTGTTATCTCAAAGATTTGTGTGAGCCCCATCTAGTCCTGTGTTTTGCTCTCTTGATAGGTGCCCCTGTTATATAGGTTTTTATGTATTTATATACCCATACTTGTTTTCAAAAGGCAAATAAATACTATACTAGTGGCAACAGAGGTGAAAGTGGTAGGTTTCATTTTTTTTAAAAAAAAGTAATATAAAATAGTTAGATAATAGATAAAATAAAGTAGTACCAATACTTTAATTGCTCCCTGTTCTATGATTGGCAGTGCTGGTTCTGCAACTCTACTGCAGCTACTGACCTACTATTAAGTACACTTGTGTGTACAGGTATCACCTGCACAGTATGTGCTGCTATTAGAGTTCTGCATCCACGTGTTTGCTTTATTAGCCAGTGTTCCTAGAAAACACCACCTCACCTTGCCTGGGCTGGTTATCTGTGTGCTTGTATGCCTCTGGGTTTGGCTCTCTAAGGTGCAGCCTTTGGTGACTTATCTGGGTATCAGCATGATTGATTGGCTGGCTTAACACTGTTGGCACCATCAGGACCCTTAGACCTGGATTGGTGAGAGTTTGATAGAGCAGGGAGGAGAATTCTGATTTTACTTTCACATTCAGGCTGTAATTCAGATACTGAGAAGATAATGTTGAATGACCACAAAGATCTACAGTGGATAATTTCACAGGACAGTTTGAAGTTTTCCTCTACTCTTTTCTTGAATCTTTTGATATCTTCCTGAGTTTCCCTCCAGAGATAAAGACCATCAGCAATTATGATATAATTCAAGTCCTTGTTATGTAATTGTCCTTTAGAACCACATTTAGGGTTCTAAATCTATGGGCTGCTGTATCCAGTAAATTGGGAGGACCCAGACTGAAACCTGTGTCACGTGGCTTATGGGAGAGCAACTGACTTTTCTTTTGAAGTAGTAAGTCAAATTTGGAAAGCAGAAGTTATCAGAGTACACAAGTATAACTTCTGTGAGGTACAAGGAAGTGTACTATGTAACACTTTGGTCACTAAGGATTGCATTGCAGTGGAGAATGTAGCTCTGCAAAAAGCTGGACTTCAGTTTTGAATGAAGAAATGGCTACACAAGGAAACAATGTAATTGCTTATATAGTGCTCATGATTATCAGTGCTGCTGTAGTCTGCTTTCCTTCTCATGTCTGTGTGGCTGTTGAAACCAGAGCAGTGAAGAAACAGTGAGTTCTAACCTGATATATCAAGTAGTGATTAATTTTATTCAGCTGCAGTCATTTTTGTACATGGCTTTGTGATTATAAATACCTATGCAAATGAAGATTCTGAAGAAGTTGATATGATGACTGGGTCAAACTGTAAAGTTGAAGGCAATTTCTGTAGTATGCTGTCTTTTTTTGGATCAGAATGATTAATTATACACTTCACTTCCCACTACACTACTGTTTATGCGTACATACATGCAGTGGCTTTATGCCTCTGGAGCATTTCTCTTGTAGAGAGATTACTTAGGTTGTCCTTCTGTGGGTTTTTTGGGTTTTTTTCTTATATTTGATTTCACATTGTTTCAGTTCTTCCTGTTCCAACTGCAAGTTAACTTGCAACAAACAGCTTTGTTAGGGAGAATAATCTTCCTAATATGCCTGAAAGCTAGTTACCAGTTGTAACAGGCAGCACTTGAATTTCATAGTCACGAAACATCCCTCTAGAACTCTGAAGATGACTGGCAATTGTCACCTGCATCAAATCCACATGCCTCAAATTATGAGCTCTGGTGTGCTGCCTGTCAGACAAAACTATATCCTCTAAAATCTCCTTCATACAAATCCTGAAATACTATTTACTGAAATAGTAAATTTTACTGTACTCTGTTTGTGATAATTTTGTTGTAGCATGTGAAATACCTTTCATACTCCCAGTGTTATTTCTTTGTCGATGTCTCTGTTGCTCTTACTCTCTGTAATGTAGAGAAGAAAGGTACTGTGTCACGTTACAAAATGAGGCTTTGCTGTTTTCTGGCATGAGTGATGTACTGTGATGATGTGTCTATTTTGCATTATTTACATAACATAATGTTTTTCTTACTGCTTATTATTAGTACCTGCAGTCAGTGAAGCTTATTTGACTTTGAAGTTTTCCAGCTTGCATTATTCCTTGCTCTTCAACTTTGTTTTGTTTAATTGGTCCCTGTAGTCTGTTCAATGCCATCTTACTCATCCATTTTTTGGCTACCATTCTTTGAGGTTTTTCAGATCCCTTCCTCATTTTTGAGTTGCCTTAAATAACTCCTGTCTAAAGGGGAAGTTAGCAAAATGTGTATGTTTATTAATAAACCTTTTTCTTGGACTTAGCAAGATGTACCTGTGCTTAGTGTTTGCCTATCCATAAACTTTTAAACTTTTTTAAAGAACTTTTAAATTTAAAAAAAAATTAATCTTTCAACACAGTCTGCTTACCTCTGGACACTTACAGGTTCCTGATAATGTTCAATCTCTTTTATCATGATTTCTTTAGCCTCTGGGAAGGAGTGTTATTGAAGGCCATACTGAAGTTTAAATTTTATTGATCTCTCTTTCTATTACTGAGTTCTTAATCTTGTATGAAGCAATGTAGTAGACTGTCCTTAAACTATGATAGATAATATATCTGTATGTCTATATACTCTTTTAGCCAGTTTGAGTTAATTAGAGATAATGACAAACTGTAGCCTCTACTTGGAGCAATGTCTACTAGAGCAGGCATCTAAGGACCTTGCCCAATTGGGTTTTAATCATCTGCAAGGATGGACACTCCAAAGCCTCCAAAGTGCTGATGTTTGACAACTGTGAGCAAAGAAGATTTTTCTTACCTTTATATGGAATTTTCTCTATTTGAATTTGTGTCCCTTGCCTCTTGCTTCTTGTCAGAATACCACTGAGAAGAGTTTGGCTCAGTCTTCACATCCTCTCATGGGGTATTTGTGCATGCTAAGATTGCCCCCTGCAGCCTTTCCTGCTTGAACCTAACCAACATCACTCTCTCAGCCTCTCATCATGTGTCAGATGCTCCAGTTCTCTTATCTTTGCAGCCCTTTGCTGGATTCACAGTAGCAATCAGACTGCCTGTTCCACTTTTGGCATTGTTGGTGTTTCAGGCTTTTGACACTTGAAGGTCTCAGAGAAGGTAAAGTCAATCCATTGTCACCTCCAGTGTCAGGCATTGTGGTGACCCGCTCCCACATTTCCCTCACCTGGTAACATAAATACTGCACCAGCACACACCACCTCAGGTGTCTGAGTGCCTGCTGCCTGCCACGCTCTTTTAATAGAGTTCTACACATCAAAGATCATGCTTTGAAATGAGAAAAATATTCAGAAAATTCTAACTTATATCGCTGTGTATTGCAAAGGAAAATAAGGATTTTCAATAAACATTCATCTATAATGCTCAGCAAGTAATTGCCCAATTTGAAATTGCTTCTGCTCTGTGAACTCAGGGGAAGGAGATGCACTGATTATTTGCACCCAAGCTAATGTAGCACTGATAATATAACTGCTTGGTTTTAAAATAGTCCTTGTGTGAAGGAATGATATAGGTCCTTTCTTATATCTTCCACAGACTTTTTTTTATTCTTTCATTTTGGGAACATACCATGCAGCCTTACACCACTGCAATTCAGCCTTTAGCAAATACGTACAGAGGGGATAATTCTGAGAAACATTCCCTTGTGATCTCATACTATCTGTTTCCGTTTCAGAAATCTAATTTATTACAATAACAACAGCTCTGTTTTAGATATTGTCTTTAATTTTCGTGGGAACTGGATAGGAATGACTGGTTCTAATAGCTAAGTTAATAGCAGCCCTTTAGTAAGGATGGGACCAATTTAAAAATGATCAGTGCTAGTTCGTTCCCACACACAGGAGGGGATTACTGGGATGTTGAGCCCAGCCTCTTTGTTATCCAGCAAGCATGTCTATAATCCCATGGAACACAGTGTCACTTAGATAGTAGGGACTTAGACTGGAAGTTGTAAAGCAATTTTCTTGCTGCCTTTTTGCTGAGTAAGTGGAAGTAGTGCAATCTTTGGCTGTTTATCTTCTGCAGTGTGCTTTGTTCAGCAGAGCTGTACTTTATGTATAGCTTCCAAGTACCCAATAGCTTTTCTTCATTTGCATTCTTAAGAACATAGATTGCAGAAATAATAAGTAATTCAAAACATGTTAACTGTTAATTTAATTCTCTTAGTCTCTTGCTCTTGTCCTCTTAGAAATGATTTGTAAAATGTGCAGCAAAGATTGTCTTCTGGCTCCTAAACTGGATTTTAGCCATTTTTGCAAGGTGACTCAATAAAAATATTGTGAATAGAAAATGCATTGACTAAATAAAATAAGTCTTCCTACTTCTTTGTAAAGAAGTATGTGGATATTGGTACCACATAATTTTAGCCGTATTTTATCAGTGCTGTAACTGAGGAAGGATAAAACACTATGATGTAATGTTCTAAATAAACTGTGATCTTTAAGCTTTTGCAGTCTAGAATGAACGAGCAGTCCTTTATTTTGGACCAAAACAGCTTTCTTAGTGGTAAGTTCATTACATGAAACCAGAACAATGTTCTTGTGTACCAGGTAGGAAAGTTTGTTTTGAAGAAAGAAAAACCCAAAAACCCCCACTTTACTTAACTACAACATCAAAAGAGATTGTTCTAATTAGAGATGTCCTAGTTTAAGCACTTCCTATATTGCATTGAAAGCTTAACAGTCAAAGAATTAAAGAGGAAAAGAGAAGGTTAGTATTCGTTACCAAGTGATCAGGAGTGAGTGTTGAGATGGGCTGTATTTTTGGAAACTTTTGTCTGTGCTGTCTCTGGTACCAGTGCTCTAAACCTGCCTGTTGTCCTTGGGCTGACTGACTGCTGTGACTTTGTTTGGTTTCTGTACCCAGGCATGTACTAGCCATGTGTCTCCTAAGGAGCTGCATAGTCTGCTCTAGATTAGAGTCTGGATGGCAGCTGAGCCACATACAGAGTAAGCACTCCAAAGAGTGGGAAGCACTAAGTGTGCATGGGGTACACAGCCAGGGCTTTCTTGGTCCTCTCTTGAAACTGAACATGCTGGGATTGGAACAATCTCAGTGGGTTCCACAGGTCAGACTGAGCCTGTTTGCTGTCGGTGTGCTCCCTGTAGTAGTTTCAAAGTGGTTGGAACTGGTTGATGACATCTGCTTCTATACAATGCTGCTTGTTTTTATGACAGGAAGGAAGGTGTGGTCGTGGTGCTCTACCTAAAGATGCTGTTAACTTCAGAGCACATGAGATTGAGAGCCTGAACTGGTGCATATTTTGGACAGTGGTATGTGTCATGGTTCAGAGTAACAGCCTTATCAGAGAGTTGATTTAGTATGGCTAGATAGTATTTTTTTGAATCTTGAGTGTACTATTTATATGATGACTTTTGGATTCTCCTTCAATTTATCTGTGAAAACACTGCCTGTGGCCCCTTGAGTACATTAGATTAAGTTGTCATGTGTGTGACAAAACTGAAGGTATGTACTTTAAAGAAAGCCTTTATGATTTTGGCACACAGAAGGGAATTTGAAGTTGCTCTTTGTTCTTTTATAACTTCAAGTAATTTCTTACCTTTGAATTATTTATGTAGCTTAGGCTCTTCAAAACCCAGCATTGCATTCCAGACTTGAAAGAAATTCGAGCTCTCAATTTATAATTTCTGCCACAGCTGGGTACTGGCATTGATCTAGAAAATTAAATCAACACTAGGAAGTTTTCTGGAAGCTTAAATGTGCAAGCCTGGGATGTATTTTCTAATCCTATCAGAGTAACCCCATTTTTTACAAATTGAAGCATGAAGCATTATCAGTTTTTTACACCTCTGAACATATCAAAGTATTTTGTTCATAGTGCAGCAGTTTAATGAATATTTAGCTTCATGCAGTGAAATCATTGACCCTTGAAGGTGTTGGGGGGGAACCCAGGAGAGAATTGGGTAAATTAGTGGGAAGGATGGAGTAGAACTGCTCAAAATTGGTATGTACAATGTTAGTCTTTGTATGCAGTCAGCATAGCCCAGCTCTAGTGTTCTGACTTTTTGTTTTTGCTTTTTCTGTTATTAGGCAAAGAAATAGTATGTTTTATGCAGTTTATGCAACCTCATGCTGCAGTATTGATCTTTTGTATATGTGGTTTAAGGCATTTAACTTAATGTATGTTATGTTCAGTCTCTGCATTGAGGTCTGTGCCAACAACTGTATACTGTATTAATTACTTTTTTTATCTGAAAATGTCAATATTTCAGCAATTGGTCAAAATATTTTAAAATATTTTGTAGAAAATTTAGCTGTATTTATTAAGATAATTGTATTGGGAAAATAAAGGTCAAGAAAGGCGTATGTCCTATCCTGCTTATTCTTTGGGATACTGTCTCTGAGCAATTATGGCTCCTTTTCTGTTTTATGTGGTATCCCACTCTACCAGTATTCTAAATGCAATTTTCCTGATCAGAGTAGATAAGAGAGGTGCTACAAACAGTAAACTTAAAACCCAAGTGAAAAATTTCATCATGTCTTTAAAATTGCCTCCATCTGGACCTATGTGGTTGTTCCAGAGTTTCAAACAAAAAAGGATGTGGGTTCTTAATGAGACAGCATTCCTCTAGGTTTAAAGTAAAGGATCAGAATGGAAAGGATAGACACTTAAGACTTGTAGCAAATTTTCATATTGAAATTATGTTGTCCTCTGAAGGTCATAAATCTTAGCATTTCACACAGCTTGCTGCTTATAAGCAGTGTGAATTCTCTCAAAACAGAGTGATCATTCTTTGGGATAGGATCTCAGCCTGAGAGATTGTTGGTCAGTGCTTATGGTGCAGAAGATGGGGATAAAATGAACAGCATTCTTAAAATGAAAAGACTTTAATTATTTTTATCAAGATATTGCTTTAGCAAAAGAGGGCTAGGGCTCTGCTTTTTCTTGATTTTTTGCAGAGATCTAGAGTGCTCTGGAATTTCTCTTCAACACACTTATTTGGTTTTTAGAAAGAGGATAATTTCTGTGACTAAGATACCAAAACTTGGTTCCAATGGCTTAAAACCTGGTTGCTGCCTTTCTTTTGTGTGTTAAACTAAAATGTGAAGTAGGAGAGGCTCAGTGGACTCCAAAAGCTGATTAGGAGTGGTCATACTTGGAAACTGGTGACAGTAAGGTGGACAAGGTGGCCCTGACAGTCACCACATGCCTGAGAACATTGTCCAAATGCTTCTTGAGCTGTGTCAGGCTGGTGCTGCAACCACTTCTCTGGGCAGCCTGTGCCAGTGCCCAACCATTCTCTGGATGAGGAACCTTTTCCTAATATCCAACCTATCCCTCCCCTGGCACAGCTCCAGGCCATTCCCTCAAGTCCTGTTACTGGTGACCAGAGAGCAGAGATCAGTGTCTGGCTTTCCTCTTCCCCCCACAAGGAAGTTGTAAGTGCAGTGAGGTCTCCTCAGTCTCCTCCAGGCTGAACAAAGTGACCTCAAGTCCCTTGTCTTCTGAGGCTTTGCCTCTAGACTCTCCACCATCTCTGTGGCCCTCTTTTGGATGCTCTCTAACACTTTCTATCCTTTTTATATCCTTGCACCCAAAACTGCCCCCAGCACTGGAGGTGAGGCTGCGCCAGTACAGAGCAGAGCAGGACAATCCCCTCCCTTGCCTGGCTGGCCATGTTGTGCCTGATGCACCCCAGGATATGATTTGCCTTTCAGTTTATAGCTCTGCTTTTTATGAACTTTAAATTTCATGACAGAAAAATCACAGGGGCCATGAATTAACTTTTTCTCTTAGGCTCTCCGTGTCATTCTTGCCAGAACTATCACCTATCTTTTGTGCAAAACTCATAGCTTGCGAGTGGTGAATTAATTTTAAGGTAATCTTGCCACCAAGTGTGAAATTATGTAATGAAAAAAGTCCTTTTTTTTTGAATAAGTGCCTGAAGTGGCCAACCTTTTAGTGAAGTGTTAAGCGTAGCTTTGTGTGAAACAGACATCAATTAAATCATGGGATTAACAGTTTGTGATTGGGGGCACACATGAATGTTTAGTGGGAGACTAAGAGGTAGTTAAAGAACAGCTTAGCAGTGTTTACACACAGATAGTCGAAATGAGTGAAATTCAGGGCTAGAGTAAATGCAGAGGAAGGAAATAGGAGCCTCCACTTATTGTTAGGGCTGGTGAAGAGGAGATCAAAGGTATCTGCTTATTTTAAAAGTGGGACATCTTGTTAAACCACCCTCCACTGAGAATGCTGCATCCACACAGATTTGTTTGTTTGTAAGAGTGTTTGTCTTCCAAACTGACTTGTACCGCTTCTGATTACAGCTATGCTTTGTTGGCATTGCTGTTTGCTTTGGCAGTTACTTTTTGTCTTTAGCTACTTCTCCATTTTTTATGAAGCAATTTCATAATTGCAAAGCATTTTCCTGTGTGCAATTGGTTTATCTTAGGTGGGCATAGCTTCTGTGAAATTCTAAGTGATGAATTTCAGTTTAGTGTGAGACAAGGGTATCATAAATGTTTTGTGATAGAAGATAGTATCATTCTAGAGCCAGTCTGTTTATATGCTTGGCTCCAATTTAAGGAGAGTTTCAAGTATTGTAGCTACATTTTTGCCCTCAGTAGTTATATTCTGGTATGTGTTAAAATAATAAATGGGTAAACTATATATAGTTGTTCCCCTCCCATACCTTTTTTCCTGTTTTTATCTGGGTCAGTATGGGAGTGCTGAAGCAAATGTGACTGTTGGAGGGATTTTTTCATGTTCTGAAAGGTATGATATTTGCTGAGGTGAGAGTCAGTCCTCCCAAATGGCAGTGGTGCCAGTCTTTCAGTGATGCTTGGCATCATGCTGTACCAGTAGTGTATGTTTTACTTTCATGGATGTTTTTTTTTTTTTCTTTAGCTTTGCTCTGCTTGTCTGTTTTGCTGCACTGGTAAGTTGGGTGACATTTTCAGGCAGTGATGCAAAATATGCAAGAGTGGTGTTACACCTGGAGAAAACTGGCAAGGTGTGTAATTCAACTGGCAGATTACAGTAGATGGAGGTCTGTTGAGTACATTTAGTGGTTTATGGAGAGTTACTCAGCTGGGCAGATGCCAGCTTTTAACTTTAGGGTTGGCTGAAAATCTGCAGTTAACCCAAGCTATGCTGATTAGATCTCCACTGCCTCTGGTGGGAGCTTTGACTCCTCACTCAATGCTTTCACATGGAAATCAAACCCAACTCCAGGTGTCCTGTAGCACACCCTAAAGTACTGTCATAGCCTGACAGTATGTGGTACATCTCTGTGGTCTTTGCTCTAACGGTATCTGCAATGTCGTGCACACCAGTCCATGCTACTTAGAGGTCACATTGACAAACCTGGTCATTGGATATTTAGGGGGTTATTGCCAAAGTTACCTTTCTTTTGAAGGTTTATCAGAGCCAGATAAGATCAATACAGAAAGCAGTGCCCTGTGGAGCTCTTTGATGCTGTGATCTTGTATGTAGCCAGTAATTTAGCTCTATTTGCTGATGAGTCTCCCATGTGATGTTGTTTGATCTTCAGCTTCTAGTTGCTCTAGGATTTACTTCATGGCATATGGAAAACAGGCTGATGCTGGCTTCATGGCCAACACTTCTGAATGATTCTGGAAAGGTAAATTCATCTTGTATTTGGAATGCCTAAATTAATTTATATAATTCCCAACAGTTAGACTGCAATTATAGGTGTTGGATCCATTTCAGCTGTTTCCAGATATGAGGTAGTTATAGGCAGCTTTTCCAGCTATGATTGAGGCCAGTGGTTTCTTGAAGAGCAAAGTTAGGCTACAAAGAAGAACAAAAAAATCAGTGTAAACATCCAGAAAGTTGAAGTAGTTTACCTGCCAACACTGGTAGACTTATAAATCTTGTTCTTGGGGGCAAGATAGAGCTGCTTGGTGTGTCCTCCCCACCTTCCCCCCACTGCCCTTTAACCTTTTTGTTTCTACTTTTGGTCTTGGCTTGGGTTATAGAGCTGCTGGCATACACAGACGCCAGCCAGTTATGTCCTGTCTCTGGGAGAGGGAATTCATGCTGAGTCCCACATTTGGTAGAAGTTGGAAACTGCAAATTGCTTTCTCTCTGAAGCAGTGCATTGCTTCTCTGAAATTTGTCATGGCAGGACCTGATGCTTTGCCAAAGTATCTGAGAGATGCCAGTTGGTACCTGCCATTCAAATTTATTTTTTTTTAAGTGTTGGCTGGGCTGATATGATGTTTGAGGCTTTTGTTCATGTGTGAATTACATCTCAGGAAGATAAACAAATACTTGTAAATGAAATTTGGAACGTTTTGTAGGAGGAAGCTGTCTAATAGGTAAATCATCTAACTAGGATTTAGGTGGATATACCCAAATACAAGTGGAATCATTCTGGTATGATTTTTCTTATTCTAAGGAAACCTTCTCAGAATACATTGCAGCAGTTAAAACTTGAAAGTATTTAGCTATAACAAGAGATTTGTTGTTACTTTCAGTTTATTTTGGTATTGCAGGTTAAATAAAACAATAGAATAATTGAATCTGAAAGCATAGACATTGTTTGCTGATCTCTTGATGTAAATAAATCTGATTATGATTTCATTATACTCACTTTTATATATGTTCACTACATATTATATATGAAAATGTTTCTATGTTGTTTTTATAATTTATTTAACTTGAATATTCTGACTTCTTTGTGTTGGGGCTGTGTGTGGTGTTGGTGGGGTTTTTTTGTTTGTTTTTTATTTGTTTGTTTTTTGACTACTTTGCTTTGGTTTTGTCCTGTAATTCTTTTAGTTTCTCTGGAGATAGACCAGTTGCTATGAAAATAGATTAGCATGTTGCTTGGTTTTGGCTTAAACAGGTATAGGCAGCCAGTGGCACTGCTGGGTTTCTGCATGGAAATGAAGAGCCACCTCTTCTTTTCCTAAGAGCTGTTGGCTGAATATGGGCAGTATCTGGAAAGGTCAGTGCTGCTCCCTTAGAAAATGGCTTGAAGAATATTTTCAATTTTTTTCCTTTCTGAAATGGTTCCTTTTTCTCCTTAAGAATGTTATCTAGACAACTAATCTCAAGATTTTGCTGTGCTGTTGATCTTCAGCAGCAAATTGTCAGGTCTCTGAGTTCCTGTGTGTATCAGCTCTTGATACTTTACTGTTGAGAGTTGCCCAGAAGCAGCACTGGTTTCTACAGTTTCTGTTTGCAGCTGTCTGCTTTTCTGAGCTTTCAAACAGAGGAGAAATGCACAAAATGAAAAATACTCTTCTGTTATTGTAATAGTTTTACTACTCTTATTGCATTTACTTTTGCATTCCTTACGTTAAATAAGGTAAGGTTTTCTCCACTTTCGACTGGAAAGAGGGAAATGTAGAAGTAACACTTAATCCAATTAATGTATTTTCCTGCTCTGATTCATTGTGATGACTTTGAGCATCTGGCGGTAACTGAGCATGAGCTGCTTAAAGTCACAGAAACCCAATTCCTATTATTTCTGCTCATTGAAGAGAATAAATGAATTACCAGACACTAATCTTGGGATAATTGCTTGCTGAGCAGGAGATCTTAGCTCTTAAAGAAATTAGTTTTGTAAGTTTGTGGAGCTGTCAGAACTAGTGAACTATTAAAAAAAGGTTAACCACAAATGAACAGCAGCTGAGCTCTCAGTCCTTTATTCCTAACAATTGCAGTTGAACTTTGCAATATAGAAATATATGCAGTGGAGATAAATATTTCTTCCCCTTTGTTGTAGTTTAGTCCCAGCCAAAACAGGGATGCCCTTATGGGTTTTACTGTTATTATATCAACTGAATTTTAAGCTGGAGACCTGAAATTTGTCAGTGTTTCTGGCAGTACAGTAGTAGGAGGTACGTGCAGTAAGATACAGTATGTACTGCTGTTTTGAATGACCAAACCATTCTGGGATTGAAGTAACTCTTATTTTGGGTTGGTGCTCTGATCTGGACATAGAGGAAGGCGTGTGCTTTTTAGCTCTAGGCAGTCTACCCTGTGACATTACCTCAGTTTTCCTTATTCTCCTTCATTTGACATGACTTAGGCAGGTTAGTGTCCAAAATTCTTTCTGAGTTTTTCATAACTGTGTGGCCTTGTGATTTATGTCTTCAGGTTATTGGTATTTGAAAGTCATGTTGCTTTTCACTGGTGGTCCTACTCCTTTGCCTTTGGAGAGCAGTGTGAAGGAGGTGTTAGGAGTCATCATTCTTAGTTCTTGCCCAGTGGCATTGACCTCACTGGAGTCTTCTACTGGGTCTGGGGGCAGACTTCCTCCCCCACACATATATCTGGAAACATTCAGAGCCCAAAAATAACCATATAAGCAAGCGAACCTCAAATATACACATTTTTTCCATGTAGAATAAAATGCCTATTAGTTAATTTTCAACACCTCCATTTGCAGGAGTAACTAAGGAGTACTTTAAGGGCTGCTGGATCTTCCTGCCCTGATGAGTATTTTCTATCTCTGTGGGTTGTTGCTATGGACGGTCAGTGCATTTCTTTGTAAAATCTGTGTTTGTCTGTCAAATTCTTACTCTGTATCTGCTCTTTACAAATAACAGTATATAGTCATTCAGAATTTTTTCACACTGTCTATAACAATGTTTAATACATTGTATGTTTGATCAAAACTCCACAGGGATTCTGGTAAAGTGATAACAGTATCCTGGGTTAACTCAGATTAAGTGCTCTGATTGGAAGCAATTGTTTTATGCAATATGTTTCTGCCAGTCAATGAGAACTGCACTTCTGTCCTGTAGACAGTCTCTTTATTGTGGAATCTCTGCTTGAAACATCCTCAGCTTAAAAAATTAAGCTTTATTTATTCTTCCATTTATTTTGACTACTGTCAAAATATCAGGATATAGCAGACTTCTCATGGAAGAACACTATAATTGGTATTCTTTAGGGACAAACTCTGATCCCTGTAGGTTCACAGTTGCTTGACTTGTATTCAGAGTGGGCATGGAGGCTTCAGAGACCTCCTCCAGTCAATGACCAGACATCATCCACAGGTTGGTAATAGTAGAAGTGTAAAAGCTATGCACTGTCACAGGTACCTGCTGCAAATATATGTTTTATTTTCAACACACAAGAAGGAAACAACACTTCCTTTTGCACTCAGGGACTTCTGTTTCTGAATGCAAACACACACTTTTAGGAAAGTACAGAAGCAGAATCAAACCCAGCCTACTGTTTTTAGATTTGTTTCTGCCACAGCACAGCCCCAGTGCTTTTTTTTTTAAATTTTAATAAAAGCTGCACACAGTGGAAATAAATCTATTATGGGGAAAAAAAGTCAATATTGTATATATTTGTCATTGCAGAATTGAATTTTGATTGTGAAAATATTAGCATAATCAGATTAGATTTATAAAAAAAATATTTGAATAGATTGGTACAAAATGCAGAAATATATTGTTTCAAACTTATGGGTCTTCACAAATGCAGTTGTGCAAACAAGAAAATAGCTTATTCTTGACATTTTTGGTGATCAGGAGTATCACACTGTGCACAGCATATCAAAAGCAGAATAAAGTGGGAGGAAAGGAATGTTACTTCTTTCCCCACTGTTGTCTTTGAGTTTCCTGGACTATTGCTAGTAGAGACTTCATTGATTTGGTATTTCCTAATGCCTTTTTATTTCTAATTTAGAGTTAGAGTTGTTTTATACCTTTATTGAGAGCTTGAAAGTTGGTTTTAAACCCAAATGCTTCAAATTCTGAATTTTATGAGGAAGTTAGCATATGCAAAAGGATCGGTACACACATTGTACAATCACAGAACCATTAAGGTTGGAGAAGACCTTTAAGATTGAGCCCAACCATTAACCCAGTACTGCTAAATCCGTCATGTATCCCCAAATTCCACATTCACATGTTTTTGAACACTTACAGGGATGGTGATTCCACCCCTCTCCTAGGCAGCCTGTTAGCAATGCCTGACTACCCATTCAGGGAATAAATTCTTCATAATATGCAGTTCACAATATCCTTTCCTGGTACAACTTGAGGACATTCCCTCTGGTCCATGACTTCCTACCTGGGAGAAGAGACCAACCACTGCCTTGATACAACTTCCAGACCCTAACTTTTGAATGCAAACCAAAGAACATGGCACCATAAGAAGCAGTGGTGGCTTTTATTTTGCACACAACTTATTGCATACATCACTGGCTGTGTGATTTACTGCTTTTTTAAAATGGGATTTGTGTTGCTGTGACTGATGAGTGGTCATGTTGTGTCAGTGTGCTCACTGGCATGACTGTGCTTGAGAAAATAAACTGACTTGGTGCTAAATCTGATTATAAAGATTTTTGAATAATTGAATTCAACTTTTGTCTTTTAAAGTAATGTCTTTAGTGGTATGAGAACTCTCCCAAGGAGAATTGGGACAGAAATATGTAATAGATTCTGTAATTTTCTGGCAGCAATTTCATTATTAAAATTGATATTTTATTTACTGTTATAAACTTGAGCTACTTGGGAACAAAACTCTAGGGTAAACTAAGTAATGTTTAATTTATCAAAAAATGTGGTTACTTGTTATTTCTATTGTATCTTCTTCCTTGTGTTTGGTAGCTATGGAGAAAAGAAACTTATTGAATTCAAAAACATTCCGAGACCTCAGTCTGCAATGGTGTACTTTGCATAGATCCTCCTGTTAATTTGCAAGGAAGATTTGACCTTTCAAGTGCACTGGCAGTGGATTTTAGAGGAAGTAGCCTTGCTTATGAAGGCTCTCCTAGCTGTGGTGTGTGTATTAATGATAGGCTGGGTAGGATGTCTGGATCCCCTGTTCAGAGCAAGTTCAGTCAGATCAGATTACTCAGGGCCTTTGTCCGGTTGAGTTTGGATAGAGATCCCATATTCCATCTTCTGCCTCTTGCATTATGGCTGTGCACCTTTTGAGCAGTGTAGTTACATTGTCACTGCTTTTTAGGTAACTCTGGATGTCAATAAGGTCTGTGTTCCTTGTGCCTCCCGAAACTTTTCATAAGGCTGAAAACCCCTACATCTGCCAGTCTTCTCTCCAACATTAGGTGCTCCAACCCTCCGTTACCTTGGTGGCCTTCTTCTGTTCTCAGTCCAATATATCAATGTCTATCTCTTGCTCTGGGGTAGAGAAAACTCACAGCAGCTCCTGGTACAGCCTCATGAAAATGCCTGTGTCCCTCAGCCTGTCGTAATGCTCCTGCTAATGGTGCTTGGAGTGCAGTCAGTTTTTATTGCTGAAGGGCACACTGCTGGCTCACATTCAGCTTGTGTCCATGAGGAGGTCTCACGTGTCTCCTTCTGCTAATCTGCTGTCTAAGCAGTTGACCTGCAGTCTGCACTGGTTCCTGTTCTTTCATCCCAGGTACAAGACTTTTCATCTGCCTCTGAATTCCTTCTGGCTGCTGTTATTCCTTTTCTCAGCTCTTTGAGGTCCCTGCACATGGCAGCCCTGACCTTCAGCACATCTCAGTCACTCCTTCCAATGTGTTGGTACACGTGAAGTGCTTCTTTCAGTATGTGTTATCTATTATAAAACCAACTATATGTCTTTAATGCTCAATAAGAGACTTTCAAACTGGAAATTGATCTAAGATAGTGTTCTGTACTCAGTAACTGATGCTTACCAATTACTAGTAATTGATGCTTACGAAGCTTAAAAAGTAATTTCTCCTGTAATTACACCTTCTTCCCCTTGATCAGTCTGTGATTTTTGAACTGGGAGAGGCTGAAATCCAACTGACATCAATTGCATTTAATATCTGTGGACTTCAGAATGCTCATTTGTAGAGGATACACAGTAAAAATTTATTTTCTTAACATAATCCATGCTTCCTTGTGTTCTAAATGTGTTTTCTGATAATTTTGGGAGCCCCATCTTGTTTTTGTTTGATTAAAAATTAAAAAGTAAATTACTCTATTAGATCATCCATATATACTGTCTCTAAAAAAAACCAAAACACACAATAAAGCAAACTAAACAAAAAAACCACCTTTCAACTGCAGTCACCTGAGTTGTGTTTTAAGAAGAGGAATTTTGTCTCTTCACTCCTTCTCTGCTTTCCAGGTGATTAGTTAATATTGCCAGAGCAAGGGACTCAAAATGGATTCCTTCTGGATGTTGCTGGTAACTGCTTTCTGTATGCTAATTTGACCTCTCCTTGTTTCTTTAACCTACTTAATTCATACCTCCGAGGGCTTTTCTCTTATCAAATGGAAACTTTATTTTTCTAAGAATCTTTTGTGATGGATGAGCCCTTTGTTGAAAGCTGCTAGAAGTTCCATCTTAAACATACTTTGAATGGCATGTTACTTTAGCATGTCCAGATAATTCTAAATAAGTGATTATATCTAAACACTGTTTTTCTTAAATTCTTGTATTCAAAAGAAGTTTAATTGCATGATTAATGATTGCTTGATGAACGATAAGTATGTAAAGCTGCTTTTAGACGTGCAAAAGTTCATGATATTCAGCAGCTTTGAAGAGGTCTTATGTCAGAGGTGGTGACCTCATTGTGGTGAACGACTACTTCTGTTTTGTTTCAGTGCTTTTTAGAATAAAAATTAGATGAGGGAGAAGAGTACTCCTTTAGAAAGAAAATAAACCTTGTAAAAGAATAAGGCAACTCTCACTTCTAAGTTTTATTCCAGTTTCTTAGCAAAATGCAGAAAACATACTTAAAAATAAAAATTCTCTGGTTATGTACTGAAGAGTCTCTGTTCTTCTTGTGGAGTAGTTTTAAAAACAAATCCTAGTTGTGTCTTTGCCACGTGGAAATGCCAGGGTCTTTTCCTCTCAAACAAAAAAAAAAGGGGGGACTTTTTCCTATTCCCATACTTTCTAAAAAATAATAGTTTTATATATTAAAGCCATGAAAAGGGTGGTGGTCTTGAAGCTTCTACCAACTTGCACCTATCAAATATTTAGTTCTGATTGTCAGGAAACCTACTATTTATGTTCAGCAATGCTGAAGTGTATGGCATCATCTGTTTGCTTTGGCAAGATTATGTGAAGATACTTTCTGACTAGGGGTGAGGGGCAAGGGAGAAGGATTGATAGAGACTTTCATGCCTTGTTCCTTGCAGGCTTTTGAAAAGAAGGAATGACTCAGTTTGACAGTAGTCATCTTGAATATGAGCAACTTGAGTGAATTTGTCCTCTGTCTTCTAAGGAGCTGTCCCTAGTTGCGTTTATGAATGGAAGAGAAAGACGTAAAAGTAACATTGTTGCTTTGGGTCTTTTTGTTTTTAAGTTTCTGTAATTTCTTATATGAAGACTGTAATATTCTTATGAGTAGTAAACTGGTTGTAGAGCTACCAGAATCCTTTAGTAAGTATGTTAGAAGTTTGTTGGGGTTTTGTTTGTTTGTTTGTTTTTTTTAAATTAATTCACTTCAGAGCTCCTGAAAGTAAAGCCATTGCCTCAAGCTAAGCGTGATGTTGGCAGGAATTGTGCAAACTTCTTTGTTGTAGTTTTTGCCAAAGAACCTTGTTCTTGACCTTAAATATCCCTCCTGTTTCCAGCTGTGAGCTTCATGAACAAACAGTATGAATTTTGACAAGCTGACCATTATTCATGCAGAATAATTTATTAGATCATATTTTTGTTCCTAATTAGTTTCCCTTTCTTTTTTAACAAGCTTTACTTTGTTGTTTTCACTGTCTTCTTATCAGCTCTTACTTTTTGCTCATGTCATTGGGTTGAGTAAGTAATTCTAAGAAATGACTGAAGGATACAAGTGACATGTGACATTGCATTGTCTAGTCTAAATGTCAGACACCATAAACTTATGGTCTAAGAATGTATTAAAATGCAACATAATTTTATTAGTACATGGAATTATCTGAATTGGTCTTTAAATTGTGATGTTCATAAGCCAGGAATACCCACGGAGAGAATTAATTAAATTGGAACTTTAAAAGAGAACTTGGAGTGGTTTGGCATTTAAATTGCTGCATCAGGTTTTGTTTCACAATAAGCTAGTGTTATATGCTATTTAGAAAATCAGGAATTTCTCCTGCAACAAAATCTTTTCCTCGGTCAAATAGTGGGAAATATTGAGCCAGACACAAAACAGTCTGTACTAAAGCTAGTATGTGTGATTCCTTAATGCCTGAATGACATGGTGATAGAAGTTGTAGGCTGTTCCCCTCGGTAATACAGTATACAGTTTTTTCCCCTCTTACTTGTCCCACTCATCTCCTTCCATCTGAATGATGAATAATATTGAAGCAAAGTTCACTGTGAGCCCTTAGAAGATGGGAAGGCAAATATGCTTTTCAGACCTATTGCCTGAATTGTTATTAAAATTACTCCCTTTTTGTTTGGGTAGGTATTTCACCTACACGTTCTTCTTTGGGGCTTCAGTTTGTTAGAATCTTTTTGTTCTTATCCTGTCACCCAAGACATTTGCCTTGTTTTCCTTCTTCCCTTTTTCGTGCATTCTCTACCTTGATGGTGCCAAAGGAAACACAAGACTCGTGTCACACTAGCTTTAGTGTTGGAACTTATCAGCTTAATGCTTTGCTTGGTTTTGGTGTTGCAGCTCCTGTCTTGTTCCTACCTGCAGAGTTACCCATCCTCAGATCTTGCAAACCTTCTCAACACTTGGCAGTTCCTCAGTTTCAGGCTCCCAATTCGCTTCCTCTTGTGGGCTGAGTTTGCATTCCCTGTGCAGTAAAGCTTCTCTTGTTTTCCTTAAAGAAACTCTCTGAAGAGCAGCCACCTTCTTCTGGAGATGGGTTCCTAGAGAACTGGTGGGGTGGTTACCACCAGGCTTGAACTGCCAAGGGCTCCTCACATTACTGCTGATTTCATCCTTCTTTGGCACCCAGTGCTTTTTACTAAATAAAGCACAAGCCACAAGGCTTTCTGCACTTCAGCCTGCACGCTGAATTGAAACCAATCAGACCTTTTGATTCTTTGTTTTCTTTGGGCTGGCTGGGGGATTCTGAGTGTCAACAGCTTTTCTTTAAAACACTTAGGCTAAAGAAACATGCCTGCTATAGTTTAGTTGTCGATAATTTTAGAATAATTAAAAAATAAGCACTGTTCTTTTGCTGTCTGTACTCCCAATAGTTAATTACTTGTGCAGTCTGTTGGATTGATACTTTTGTTTGCAGTCTTACTTGAAAACTCTCCAACACTACTCGTGAGCAGGCATGCTAGTAATTCATGTTGGTTGATTACTTTTACCTAGTGCTAGTTTACATTACATTATGCTATCAAGGTCAAGCTATGCACAACAAATTTCTGTGTTTCTGTTTAGGGATCAGGCATGGGTGGTAGGTTTAGTTTTGTTTTGTTTTTGTTTTTTCCAGGAAGACATTTGAACTTCATGGAAATTTAGAACAGCTGCTGAGTTCCCTAACTTGTATTCCAGTTGCTACAAGGAAAGTGTTCTGTCCCAGCAACTCTTATGCTATGCTAGTCTTTGGGAAGAAGTGCAGAGCTTCCCAGAGATTTGCTTTATGACCGAATAAAGCTCTTTTTACCAGTATAAAAGCTACTTGTGAATTTACCTGACATGGACATCTCTAGGGGGATTTTAGTGCAACTGCAATGCCTTATTACCCCTTGATACAATTTAGTATTCCTGGTGCCATCTCAGTTAACTCTGTAGTAGCTGAGAGTAAATGCTACAGTAGCTCTTCAGGAGGACAAACATGTTACCAAGTGGACGCTGTACATGAAAACTCCTTTGCTAAAATGGTAGAATTAAAACTGGACTTTCAGAATTGGAAATGGCTTGTTTAGCCAGCTCTACTGAGCTTTGCTATGTCACTAGTTTTTTATTGACTGGTGTAAGGAAGAAATAATTGTTCTTGTGTGAGAAGTTCAACCTGCTGAAAATACAAGCTTGGACCAGAAGGGGAGGACTAGTGTATTTTAAGTAGAGTTATATATATATACACAAATATATATATATGTATGTATGTATATGTATATTTTTTTTTCTTTGGTTCTAAGTGTTTGGGAAAATCTCAGGCAAGATCTGTCAGCCTGAGACCACTGAAGCTGCTGCAGCTTTGTGTCCCTGGTCTAGCCAGTACTGAGGCTGAAAATATTTCCAGTAGGCACCCTCACATGAAGGTGCACATGCACACCACATGTACACATGTGTGCACAGCTGGCCAAACAAATTAATAGCGACAAATTAAAATAGCAACATTCACATGAACACAGCACTACTGGTGTTATCCTGCTCCCATCTCTAGCTGAACAGAATTCTGGAGTGGAAATATATCTGTATTTATAATACCTGTATACGTGTTTGCAATGTGGAACCCTCCAGGTGCTTCAGTGTTTCAGACACTCGGATATGAACACAGATGCCTGGACCAGAAGTTCAAATAGGAATTTAGCAAGCAGACAGGACAGGCTGTGCTGATCAGAGGCAGGGTGTGGTGAGATTACCATACTGGCCAGCAAACTGCTTATGTGTGGGCAATGCTTTTCACCCTCTCATAAGTCTTACTTTTCCACTCTTGTTCCCCCCCAAACCCCTAAACATCTCCCCAGTTCCTCCCATAAATGCCCCCTAAGCTAATTGTGTGATCCTGAAATGCTTTTCTCCCAATGTATCCCATGACCCAGGTCAGTTCTCTCCCTCGGTTCTGAAAGTGCCCAGGCATAGACTCATCCTGGTGGGTGTCACACACATGGGGACCAGGCTCTCCTGGGACAGACCAGGGAGAACAGGCCAGGGTGTCCTGTGTTGGGGCACAGAGAGACAGGCTGGAGCTGATGAAGGCTCCTGGTGTGGGTCTGCGGGAAGCCAGGGCAGGATGCTCTTTGGGCTCCTTGTCCTGCCCCTGCCTCTCTGTGCCCCTGTGTGTGCCTGCAGCCAATCTTGCACTGCCTAACCCAGCCCTGAGCAGCAGGAGCTCCATGGAAAGCACAACCTGCTGAGGTCACTCGTGGTGCTGGCAGCAGCCCTTGGCCAAGCTCAGTAGAGTTGTACTCCATGAGCATCAGAAATCAAAAGCTTTGTTCAGGATCTTGCATATGATACAATTAAAGGCCCTTTTTCTTTTTCTGTTGCTTTTCCTGCCCTTTTCTTCTCCCAGAAGCTGTAATTTAGTGGTCAGTGAAAATAGTTCTGTCTCTTGAGCTTTTTAGATCATTATAAGACTTTTTCTTTTATACTCTAGGGGACAAAAATCCCTGTATATTTAATAAGGGTGTTTTGTATGTAATGTGTATGTATATATTGTATACACATTATTAATGTTAATCTAACTGTTGTTCACGCACTATCAAGTGACAGTTACTGTTGTAATTGCACTTTTGTTAGGCTTAATGTTATTTCTACTACTTCCCCTAAAGCCAGAAATAGGGAATAATCGTTCACTCACTCGTATGGAGTTAAACTGCATAGGTGGAAAATTGTTGGTGTAATTTCTGATGGAGTTCTGGAAATAGCACTGAAGTAAATGGGGTTGTAGAAGTGGTGGTGGTAGCTGAGCTACTTAGTGCTTAGTTAGCAAGCTGATAGAACATATGTAAAATACAGAGATTCAAAGAAATCAGAGTGAAATGTTATTGGATGGAGATTGAGCCTTCAGCAGAAATAATTGGGTGCTTGTCCTTTGCGATAACTGTTAGATTGTTCTGTAATGTACTAGTATGCATTATAACTGTAAAAAAAGTCTGTACTGTTTATATATAGGTTCTTGCTTTTGACAGAACAAAAATGGCTGTGTCATTGCAAGAAAGTATTTAATATTTGCCCACTTTAAGCAAGACTACTAGTTTCTGGGAGTGGTGTTTTTAGGCTTCTTCTCAACAAATAAGAGGTTTTTCTAGTGAACAGTTAAGGAGAAGGGCATTGACACTTCCTAAGATCTTCCAACTCCCATCAGATATTTGAAGGAAACAACTGATTCCTTGACTAAATATTATAATCTCTCTTAAAAAACTGCCAAACCCCAAATCAGCTTACATTAAGGAAGTAATAAAAAATATTTTAATCCAGGACTTGGAAAAAAAAAAAATTATACTGGACGCTGTGTGCCTGTTTGTTTGTTCATGGTGGGTACAAAGAGTCTTTTTAAAACAGGCATCCAGAAGCTTGAAGAGCCAAAGGTATTGGTGAAAAAAGGGGAGGAGAAGAACCAGCAGTATGATTGGCTCAATTTTGTGCTGTTTTACCTACTTATTTTATAAATAAGAGCTTTGGACTTCTGATATTTTTCCAGAATGCAGCAAAATAGTCAGTAAAAACATTGGTTTTATTACTAAGATAATGTGTTCTTTATTGAGCAAAACTAACTTTTTCTTTAAAATGATCTTAAGAAGGTTGCAACCCTAACCAAAATTTGATGGACTGGTATGTGTGGTGGTGTTTTTGGGCTTTTTTAACCACTGTTTTGGTGAAGAATTTCTAGTAGGTGGATGCACAGTCAAAGAATAAGTAACATAGTACCAGTATTACTGGAATAGAAAATTGTGTTTCTTGACTAAAACAACACATTTATTCCAGTTATGATTGTTTATAAACAAACACTTTTTTTATATGGGATATATAGGCTTTATTACTCCCTTTTTTTTACTTTATTACTCTTTGACGGAATTTAATCTATATAAAAACTTAAAGTATTTACTTTGTGAGACTACTCAGTATTTTGAGAGCTGATTTGATGTCTTAAGCATAACCATATAATTTTTGGAAAAGAATACTATACAATAAAGGAGAAAACCTGTAATGCTGAAGAGGAAGATGTGGACAGAGGATATGTGAAAAATCTTGTAGAATAAGATTTGTGCCTTATCTCAAGGAAAGAGTTTTAGCTCAAAAGAAATATTGTCTTTTAAAAATGTTAAGACAGTGCACAAGCAGCTCAATCACTTGCCCATTTATTTGTATTTTATAAAGTTAAGTTGCTGTGTTTTGCTGTGGAAGTACCTGGTTCTGTCTGTGAAATAAGGAAGTTGTGTGAAAATAAAGAAAGTACGAGAAACAGTTGAAACTGGTTTTTGGATAAACCCAGTGACATGGATAAACCCATGGACCCATGGACAGAGGGAGCCCATGCTGTCACTGCTGTGACCCACAGTGGAGCAGCCTGTTCCTGAAGGTCTGCAGCCCATGGAAGAGGTTTGCACAGCAGTTCCCATGGGAAGAACTCATACTGGAGAAGGAAGCTAGTGAAGGATGGTCCCCTGTGGAAGGGACCCCATGCTGGAGCAGGGGAAGAGTGTGAGGAGGAAGGAGCAGCAGAGACAACATGTGGTTGTCTCTCTGCAACCCCCATTCTATGTACCCCTGTGCCACTGAAGGGATGAGGTAGGGAATTTAGGAATGAAATTGAGCCCAGAAAGAAGGGGTATGTGTATTTTAGGATTAGGTTTTCTTTCTCATTACTCTAATCTGATTTGATTTGTAACAAATTAAACTAATTTCCCTAAACTGAGCCTGTTTTGCCCCTGACAGTAAGTGGAGACTGGTCTCTCTGTCCTTGATCTCAACCCGTAAGCCTTTAGTTATTTTCTCTCCCCTGTCCTGAGCTGAGGAGGGGAGTCAGAGTGGCTTGGTAAGTACCTGGTGTCTAACGAGGATTATTCCACCACAAATTCAAATTTTCAGCTTTAGTTTATTAACTTGAAATAAGTGTGCTGTTCCTTTAAAATAGTTTTTAGGGAGTGTTTGCTTTCATGTTTCTCAGTAGTGTTTCCTAAGGAAAAAACCGAACCCCAAAACATTCTTATCAGAGAACCATAGGGTAGTTTGGGTTGGAAGGGAGCTTGAACATGTAGCTCCAATTCCCCTTACACCATGGCTGGATGCCCAGGGAACCCTGTGAATTTTTAGGGCGTCAGTTCTTTAAGCAAGAAATAATCATTTTGGATACCAGGAAAGCATTGCCAGCTCTGGGAGTATGGGGTGCATCTAGTGCTGCAGCTCCTCCTGCTGCCTCCTGGGAAGCAAGTTTGGGAACCACTGTTCTGAGAAACCACTTCTGGTTTGTGGCTTGTTTTTAACTAGGGGAAAGTGGCACGTTTAGAAATACAAATTACTTACAGCCCCAGGGCATGCTGTTCTAAGAGTAAGTCCCTCTGGCATGCCATCTTTCTCAGCAGCAGGTATTCAAACTCTCCTTTCCTTTTTTCTCCACCTTCCTTGGAAGGAAAAACAAGCACTAAATATTGATAAAAAGTGGCTTTCCCAAGTTCCTGCCCATTGGTTTGACTTCAGGATCTTGCAGAAAATAGGGTTTGGACAGTATGTTCTATCTTGGGGGAGGGTATTTTGATTCAACAGCTTATCAGGAAGCATTTTATTTAAAAAAATTTTGTACTTTACTAACTGTAAACATCATCCATATTATAGCTGCAACCTGTGATATTTGCTGTGTTGCCCACTCAAAATCCTTTGTTGTTCATAATAACTAAAAATATGCAGATGTGAACTCCAAATCTGCTGAGTACCTCAACAAGCTGTATTGCAGGTGTCCTGTATCTGTTAGGCTGATCCATGCAGCAAGTCAGACCCAGCTGCTTAGCTAAGATAAAAATACTCTGTGGGTGTGCAGTGTAGCAATTTGTTCAAGTTTTCTAGAAGAATGGCAGCCTGGCCATCTGGGTTGCTGGAAGTCAGATACCCTACTGCCTGGGTAGCTGGGCATTAAGTTAATGAGAAATAATTTCTTGTCCCAGCGAGTCATATTAGGAGACTTGAAAATTTTTTATGGGGATAAGAGAGAAGAACAAGGTCAAGAGTTAACAGCAGCTGGTTCACTTGGTTGCAAGGGTTAGAGTGCACATGAGTGTAACTGATATAATGGGCACATGATGACATAAAGATTTATTCTGTCACACATGCTGTCTGCTCTTATCAAGCTTTCCATGCAAATGATTTCCTCTCGCTATTAATCCTCTGAAAGGGAGGATACTTTAATTCATTTGTTTGCTGTCCAAAAGCTTAAAATGCCCCTATTGTTTGACTTCAGTTTTCTGTACTTGAAGGGAAGAGAGTAGGAGATATGGGTAAAAGAAAATTAAATGCATGGAAGTTCCCTTTTTTTTTTTCCTTCAGCCTGTGAAAACAACATCCAACTCTTAGTGTTGCTTAAAAATCCGGTTTTGGACTTCTGTATCCACTTGGCATTGCATTTGTGATAGGGCTGATAAAATGACGTGGAAAAACTAGAAAGTGTTCTTTATGAAGGATACATACTGAACTTGTTAATTGTCACCTCACTTTGCCTGAAGGTTCCTTGCTTTGAAGTCAAATGTAGCTTTCCACGTAACTATAGCACAAAATAACGTTACAATGCCAAAGATGGAAATTTGCTGTATAGTTTGGTGTTTGTACTTGTATTATTAAATGCAGGCAAGTGGCTCTGAACATTTGTCTGGTTTTTGGTTTGTAGAGCCAGGTTGCAAAATAGGCACTGTTGTTTCTGTGCAAATACAGACTCCCCTCTGAAGCAGATGCAAGTTAAACAATCAGATCTTACCTGGAAAAAATACTTACTTTTTGCAGCATCTAAATGATTTGCCCTAAAATCACTTGTTCTTCTGTTTGATTTGGCCTGCTTAATAGAATTTGGTTGGTCTACCTCTTTTTCTATGATAACTAGTCTATCCCTTAAAATGCCTAGTGACTGATGACTGCTTTGGGGTGGAGAGTGGGAAAGGGTGGTTTGTAACATGAGAATGTCTTTTAGACAACAGTTTGATCCTTGAGGGTAGGATTGAAAACCTCAAGTTTGATTATTTTGTAGGGATGTAAAGAACATAAAGGGAATATGTTGATGTAATCAGAGAAGAAAAGCTGTTAGAATCTGCTGAACTGAAGTTACTGACACGTGATGGGGTCTTTTAGCCAATCCTGATAGATTCAGAAGGATGTTTTAATGTGAAAAATTAGGGTTAGTTTGTGAGTTGTGTGGTGGCAGTCTGTGCTCCTGATCTTCTTATCGTGTACCAAATGTACTTGTGAAGTAAGATTTCTTTATCATGCTGTTTTTATCTTCATGGTCTCACAAGGACTTCTGATACTGTAGAAGTGAAATGAATGCCTGTGTCAATTAAAAGGCAACCTTGATTTGCAGGTCTTGCCCCAGTGCAAGTGAGGTGAGGGAAAGAAAGACTGATAGCCCCATTAAGAATTTAGGAATTTGAATCTTGAGGTCTAATCTATGCTATAGCTCTAAAACATGAGACCGCTGCATAATGTTCAGTTGCAGATAAGTTTGGAATGTATGCAGCTGTTGGTTGGGAGAGCAGTTGGATTAAATCTTCTGGAAAATTAGAGTGTCATCTTTGAAGTTAATAGCTAGTACTTCCTTATGCAGAAAATTACTGATCCTAAATCAAAACAGAACATGATTCTTGGCCTTCAACCGTTTTGGAATTAAGAAAAAAAATGAATAAACAATCCAGTGCTAATTTGAGGGGAGGAAAGGAAAGATAAAAACTATCCTGGAAATCAGTTCTGGAGTTCATTTTTTTAGGCTATTAGTTAAAAATGTGATTACATTGTGCTTTGAAAAGAGTCTCAGTCAGCAGAAAACATTCTTGTATTACTACTAAACGGAAAAACAAGTGGTTACAGCCATTTCTTATCGATTCGTTCCATGTTTATTCTTCCTACCACAGCATTTTCAGACTTTATTAAGTGTCAAAGGTCAAGCTCAGTTTGCTATGAAACCCAAATGCACGTGTTTTTCTGTTAATGATTAACTTCAGCCTTCCGTTAAAGGTTCCTGAAGGCTTAACACTTGAAATCTCTAGTAGCAATATTTTGTCTAACACTGTACTTTTGAGCTTTTGTTTTAGCTTCTACTAACTTAAGCGCTTGTTTGTTTTCCTCTAACTTTTTACAAAATGTAGAAGAGTTGCAGTCTCTCTAGTAGTAAGAGTTGTCTGCCTATAAGTGCATCTTTAACTGTTTCAGGCTTATCTTTGAAAAAAACATTGTTTTTCTCTTTGAAAAAATCTTGTGATAGCTTCCCATGGTACTTATAATTGGTTTCTTGCAGTGGTGTGGGATGTTTTGTCAGGATATGAATACTCTTTTTTTTCTTTTTTTTTTTTCTTTTTTTTTTTTGTTCTCCTGTTCTGCTTTCCTGCTACTTATGTACACAAGGAGTTATCTCAGTAGAAATTCTGATCTTGTGTTGTCATTGCTGATGAAGGCAGAGGGTGAAATGAGTCTGGTCCAATTCTGGTAAATGGCAAGTCTGGGGAGGCTCACTGTGTTAGGGATATGTGTGACTCTCTTCTGGCACTTGGTATTGTATCTGTCACATCACGTGAGAGAATATGGTGTAAAAACCTTGAAAGAAATAACCCTGTGTTTTGACTTGACTGTATGTCTGGTTTTGTTTTTTACACCTACAAGTACAAGATTGCTTTGCTTGTACAACAATGTTACAACACATTGGCAAGTTTGTGCTTCTTTCCACCTTCCTGCATTGCGTTCAGCACGCCATAGGTGAACCTGAAGTAGCGTTTTCGACAGTCAAGGGCAATACACTGAAGAGATGCCATACATCAGCACAGGAAAACTTACAGCTGTTGGCAAAATCTTCGAGTTCAGTCTTTCATTCAGAATAAACTAATTCAGACTGCCTGATAATGACCTCATGTTTGCAGAAAGAAGAGGTTGTGCTTTCGTGCTTTGTGATATGGAAACAAGGTGTCTGTTCAAAGGTCTCTTTATAGGGATTCAGTGGCTCATATTTAGTTATTGGATTTGGATATGTTGTAACAAGCAGTATTTTTCAATAATAAGGTTATTTGTTGAGAGTTTTTTTCCTTAGGGACAAGGAGAAAAGAGTGCTGGGGGGAAATTCCCAATGCCTTGTATTCCTGTTGGATACTTTCACTAGTTCCTGGTTCATAAATCTCCATGGGCTGACTGTGATCTTTGAGTTTGTTATGGAAATCTTAGATCCTATACAGATAATTCTGATTTCCAAAGTGAGTTCAAGATAGCTTTGATGTCCAAAATTTCCTTGTGCTAAATTATCTTTGCCAAAAGTATATGAGAATTTCAATTTAAATTATAATTCAAAAGAGATATCTATTTTTTTGGATATTATTTCTTTAAGGGAGAGCCTAGCTCAGACATCTGCAAAGTAAACATGGGAAAGTAAGCAAACTGAAAGCTGTAGTCATGTAACCTGAGTTCTGAGTATAGGATACTTCCTGTAGCAGCATTATGTCATAAGTTTATTTTTAGTCCTTAAACACATACTTTCTCTAATGGGATCAGCAGTTCTCTTTTGGATAGAAGAAGCAGTGCACTTTTTTGACAGTAGGGATTCTAAGTGTGTCTCTACATGCAGTTTAACATCTGCTTTCCTTTTCCACTGACAAGCTGTTCTGGGATCTGTGGATTACTCAGTAATAGGAGCAGCAGTGTGGGAACCAGTTGCTCTCTCTCTCTCTTGCACCCACGACTAATGAAATTCCTTACAATTCATGAGAAGTTACTGAGCAGGTTCTGGAACAGTTTTCACAGGCAGGTGTGAGCAAAGCATGTAGCACAAGGTATTTAATGTTGTCTTTGGGTAGTGATAGGTTAGGTAAAAATGGGGTGGCAATTTCCAGGAGGCTGACCTATAGAGGCTCTCAGAGGACATGGGAGGGATGTTGGAATATTTGTTGGGTCTAATGGTTGTGTTGATCTGTTAGGTAACTTACATCTGCTGAGCAATTCTCTCTTTTGGAAATTGCTGGCTTTCCCTGAAGGAAAAGATAAAAAAAATGATAATGGATAAAAGAGGATGTATCTGGAGTGCCTTAGGCAAAGGATAACCCAGTGCTTCTGGGCACAGGCAACAAGCATAAAACAATACTGCTGGAAAAGTTGCATCAGTAGGAGGGAGATACAGTAGTTCTAAGCAATGGATTTCACATCTCTAATAGCAGGTCTCATAAGATCTGCTTGTTAGGATCAATTTGGTTTAGAATTCAAGGATACCCTCAACTCCTTCCCAGTCTTAGGGGGAAAAAAATTGGTTTAATCTCATGGTTTGGTTTTATTTCCTTTTTTTTTGACCTGAAGGAGTTCATATTGCCAACTAATTTTTTTTTTTTTTTTTTATTCTGAAGAATTGCTGATGTTTAACATGATCCTTGAAATCCAGTTTTTCAAGCAGCTGGGATTTAGAACAGTACTGTTCCATAAATTATATGGAATAATTTGAGTTGAATTGGAGGACACAATAAATTGAGTTAGAGGAGACTCTCTGGTTATTTGGTCTGATACCCTTCACTCAAAGTCATCCAAGTTAAAACACATTGAACCTCTGAGTTAGATCAGATTGTTCAGTGTTGCCCAGTTAAATTTTAAATGTATCCAAGGAAGGAATTTCCACAATGTTTTTGGGTCACACTTTGTAAAATTTGACTACCTTCCTGGTGAAAAATTTTCTTGACATCTAATTGGAATATCCTTTATTGTAGTTTCAGTTGGGTTTTTGTCCCATCACTGTGCACCATTGAAAAGGAGCTAGCTTTATATTTGTAATAATCACCTGTCAGATACCTGGAGGCATTGGTTAGATTCATTTTGAGCCTCTTGTCTTCTGCATGCTGAACAAATTCAAGCTCTGCAGTGTGTCCTCAGGCAGGGGCGTGTTGGTGGCTGGCCACCAGACTTGCTGTGTTCTTCTGTTATTGGTGAGTGATTAATATGGCAAGTTAAATTCAGTTTATGTACGTGAATGTGTACATGTCTCTCATGAAGAGAAATGTAATCCAATTAAGTGGTGATAAAAAGGCGTCTATACCTTCAGACATCATTAGCATTTGTAGGAAAATAAGGTCACCGATAGTTTTCTAAATGTATTTACTCTAAAGCAGCTGCAATACATAAAGAACAAAAAGAGGGGGAGAAAAAATGAACTATAATGAGAACATAGAGACTGGGAAGGAAATTGTTAGCACAGAAATTTATTATTAAATGATGCATGCAGCTCTGGCTACCCAGTCTCAGAAACAGTGGGGTGCACTCAGACTCATATGAAGGGCGAAGCACATCTTCTGTACAAAGACTGAATCAAAAAGTTGCTTCATTTCGGAGAAGAAATTAGTATGAACAGATCTGATTAAGGCATATAAAATTATGGGTTTCAAGAGGAACCACAGAAGGGACGATTAATTTGTGTTTCTTGTAGTGGAGGAATTAAATATTAGTAAGTTCAAAGCCAAGGGGAGTTATTTTTAATGTGGTGCTGGAGCATGTTCTGTAACTGATTCCAACAATAGCAGAGAAGCCAAAGTAATATTGATGGAACTAAATGTTCTTGTTGAATGGTTAGATGCAGCATTCTGCTTAGGCGGTTTCTAAGCTGCTTATTGCTGGATGTTGGGAGGATGTAGCCAGGGAAAAAGCAGGATGCTAGCTGTTTTTCCAGAGTTCTTTGTCTAAGTACTTTGTGGTGGTCAGAAAGAGGATACTGGGCTAAATCAGTCTTCGATCTGCATGGCATTGCAATTATTTTGTTATTTTAAAAATTAAATGTCATGTAAATGTGATTAAACAGGCAAGGGATAATTAATACTAGCTGGAGACAAGCAAAATTATTTCCAGAAATAACTTTCAACAACCACTCTTGTTTCCTCCAGAACAGGATCTCTCAAATTCCCAAACTATTTTCATAATAAATCTTTTTATGGAAGCCAATCTTCTGCTTTGCTGAAGGAATATCTGTGTGTGCAACTGGCCATAATAGAAGTACAGATCCTTTACCCATTCCAGAGTTAAATTATGGAGTTTTTTGCCCCACAAGAAGTTGTGGATGCTGAAAATACACTGGTGTTCCAGAGAAGTTTGGCAGTTCGTGGAGGAGAAATTGAAAAATACAGTGGAAAAAGTAGTAATGTCCAAATTTATGTATAAAGAAAACCAAATAATAATAGGCTTACAAAGTCTCTCAGCTGTTAATGGTTTGAGGCTGGGAGAGTACATACAGGCTTCCTTATTCTTGCATAAATTGTAACTAATAACTTAGTGAAAGCTAAATATTATTCAAGCTTATTCAGCTTTTAGAAGTTAAGTGCTTTTATTTTTCTTGCCTCATATTGCTTGTCTTCTAGACAGTAGCATTTTGTTCCCTTCCTCAACAAGAACAATCTCAAGGGAAAATATTTAAAAAAAAATCTTGAAGCTTGTTGAATAATGAAGGGTGTTAATACTGTGTTGAGCCAACCACTTGAAAGACACCTGAGGATAAAAGTTCCTTACTGTAATGCTTAGAAAATTTTGATTTTAAAGAAGAATGTTTTGGATGAATAGCATTTATTTAAATTTGTGCATGATAAAGCACTTCAATGGAACATGATAACATTTTCTTTTTGTTGTCGTCCTGTAAATCCTAGTTCTTGACTCTAAAAAAATGAACTAAAATATTTAATAGCTTGGTTTATAATTTGGCAGATAAATATGTATTGTGTAATCTAACTGTGACAATGGAAATAATTCAGAGTGCTCAGATATTAAGATATTATATTTATAATAAAGACACTATTTAAAGTAATTTTTTAATTTTTAAAGAATCATAAATAGCAGCATATTTTTGGAGTTTGTGGTATAGTTGCATTGCTGTAGACTGTTGAACAGAGGAAATAATTAAAGAACTATCAGAATACATGTTCAGATTTTCAGTGAACTGATCAGGAAAGAACATGTAGCTGTGACTTTCATGTTTGAATAATTCTAGTTGTAGAAGTTTTGAGTTTTTGTAATCCATTATGTGTTTCAGTGGCACAGAACAAACAAACAGACTTTTCAGTACTAGAGCTGCTCTCTAGTCTGATACTTTTATCTTAAGGATGACTACTTTTCCATCTTCTAGGGAAGCCTGGGAATTGTTAAATCTACAAAAAATCCCATGTTTTGAGGAGCTAATTCTTATCTTCCAGTGCCTTAAGGAGTGTTTAAATCCTTAGAATTGGAATAGGTTTTCTTCTATAGCAATGAAAATGTTTTGTATATGAATGCAGTTATATGTAGCAATTAGGTGCCGTATTAATATCTGAATTAGCAGCTCTGGAATATGGCCAGCTTGTGCCAGGAAAGCAGCCAGTAGCCTGGAGGAGAAATACTTTAATTAATATGTAATAAGTGCTCTAGAGAGCTCTCAGTATTCTGGCAAGCTGCATTTGTAATTTTTTGTATTACTAAGGACAGTTGTAACATCTGTTTGAAAAAATGTGGAAGACAATTCAATGTATGTTTTTCATACTGCATGAAAAAGTGTAAGGGTGCTTGGAAACTTAAAGTGAGATTGAAAATTATTTGGATCTATTGAATATACTTTAAAGCCACACATTTCTTTGTAGAATGAAGAAATCACAGCAAGAATTATTTGTCTTAGGGCATTTAAAGATTTACTCGTGTACTGTTCTGTTTATTTTTACTTTTGGTGCTAGGTTTTTTCACAAAGGAAGAAGACAGTACATTTTCTCGATCTATGCATACATGTGAACTTTAACTTCAAGAATACTCTTTCCAATAAGTAATAAAGATGTCCATACAAGACATGCCGACCAAGTCTCTAAATTACATTTCTGTAGGCTAATGAGAGCAGCTTACTAACCTGAAGCAGTGATTTAAAGGGCTCCAGTTTTCATTAGGTAGATAAGTGGTACAGCATGGGCTCCCACTTCTGTGGTGGGACTTATTCCCACTTGACCATTCCATTCTGAAATACTTCAGGTAAGGCATCATCATTTATCTTAACTGATTGATTGTATTGAAAACCAGTGGAAACCTTCTCTGTTAGGCTCTGCCCTGTCATCATTGTAATAATAAGAAGAGAGAATCAGGTGATAAAAAAGGCATAGTTTTTTCATGAGTATCTGGAAGTACAAAGAGACAAAATCAACATGCTAGTTTAATTTGAGCTGAATGTCTTCACTTCAGCCTTTTATATTCCAATTATTTTATTAGCTGTATAGGACATTAAAGAACACTGTAGATTTTGACTTCACTAAGGAGAATGGTAATAAAATCACATCCTGTACCTCTAAAGTAATTTAATTTGTTACTTTATGCAAGCTATTTAAGCTCCGTTTCAGATGCCCACTCTCTTTGCCTGTTTTGTTTCCATGAATAGGGTCCATGTGAAATTGGTTTCTCAAAGCCAGTTCTCTCTGGTGGGCTTGTCTTGTGTCTATTGCCTTTGTATCTTTTTGTACCTGGGCAGGAAGGGTGACAGAGGAGGTTCAGTCGTTCCCTGGTACCTTCATAGCACATGGAACTTTGGTGGCTGCTTCGCAAGACTTAGCTGCCTCTTGGCCTTGCAAGAGGGGGCTCTGATTCTTAGGGCTGCCCTGCAAATCACGCAGAGGTGCTGAGAGCTGTTCATGGTGGTGCAGCCACCGTTTATTTGGGAGGGTGACAGGCTGGAATAGACATTCTGTCCCCTGGTGTTTGCAGTTTCCTTTGGACAGTAAAACTGCAGGCTTACTCTGGGAAAGATAAGTAAAAGGATGAGGAATCTTGTAGAAGTTGGACTTCCTAGAAGCTTTGTAGACTGGCTGGTCTCCAGCGGTATGAGAGCATCTCCTCCCTCAGACTCCTGCTTACAAACTGTGTAATATCTTGTCCCATCAGGGGCCATCTGGGCTGTAATAGGGGACAGATCTCAGAGGAGTTATGTCCTGCCACACCCAAGGTGCCTTTGAGCATTCCTGTACTGCAGAGAAAGACTAGACCTTCCATAAACTCTTCAGGAAGTGTCCCAGGGTCTTTGTGCATCCTAGTCTCTTGTGCTAGTCCCTTCATAGAGCTTGAGTTTTTGCTGCAGAGGTGCAAGGCCAGCAGGGCTATTGTACATGGTGTAGTTCTACACAGGAAATGGCCATAGAAGTACTTCACTCTTCAGATTGTGCCTTGAAAATCTATTATTTTATCACATGATGAAAAAATCCCAGCAACACACCTCTCCCTCCCTTCCCCAAGCATTTAGGCTATGGTTCATTAAAAGCATTGTTTCCCCTAAATAAAGGCTTTGTTTCTTGTACTCATTTCTGGTTTTCTCCAGCCATCTATTCTCTTGCCTTTCATTTACTTTGTAAACTCTTGGAAGAAACAAGTTTTTGCTCCTTGATTTCTTTTTCTGACCTTAGTGTGCTGCACAGTGAGGTCTTAGTCAATGTGTAGGACTCATTGGCACTTCAACAACACATCTCATAAACCTTGGTAGTGGTAGATCTACTTGCAAATATATTTCCTTTAGTCTTGTGGTTATATACTTTTCCAGATAATTTTATTTGCCTTCATCACTGAATCACAGTTGTTTATCTAACTGTCTTTAGGAATAATATTCTAAACAAATTTCCAGTTACACAAATTTAAAACCCTTTCAGGTTGAAAGAGTTGGCATGTCTTCCATACAATTCAAAATGAAGCTAAAATATTTCTTTCCAATTCATTTTTAATTAGCTGCTTTTTCCTCTTTCTGTTTGGACCATTTTTTCCCCCATATAGGCAGGGACATTTCCAATATATATGTTACTGTAGATATCAAACATATTAGTTTTAACTATTACCTGTGCTAAAAAACCACCACTTGTGGCTGAAACTATAGTGGACTCACCTGGATCGAATCTTAATCATCTAAGAAACAAAGTACAGTTTTCACAATGTCTGTAAAGTTGGAGAGGTATCAAAAGTAGTGAAATTTTCCCATTATATATGGAAGTGGTTTTACTAACTCAAGTTTGTTTAGATAAAAGTAAAATCACATTCCTAATGTGTATATTACAGTATAAATGCCTATTGTTGATTACTTATTACTGATATTCAGTATGATCTACATTTAGTAATGAAGTTAAAAAAATACTAATTTTTTTTCAGCAGATGTACTTGTTTAAAGTCATTAAGGTCTAGCATTAAGTCAAGTGAAATGAACTAACTCATGTCAGAACGGATATGGATCCTCAAAGGTATCTTTAATGACCTAGGCATGAGTTTAAATATTAGGTTAGTTACTAGAGAAATGTCTCTGTGTTTATAAAAAAAACCCCAGTAATTGTAGTAATAGCTACAAAAAAGTTAATTGCATTCTTTGAGCTGATAAAATCTAAATTAGTTGATTATGTAAATTGTTAGCATTTTTTACCATGTTAGATAAATACATTTTAAGATGTAATTAAATGTTTTTAAAATAGTTACCCAGTTGCTACCCAACTTTAGTTCAGCAACATAAAATCCTAGGTGAAAACAAGTATTAACTGGAAGCTGAAATTACTTGGTCTTCTAAATATTGTCTTTTTTTTTCTTCTTCTCTATTTTGCAGCATGGGTGAGCTCTCTTTCTATGGGAATGGTCTTCTTCTGTTCCCCAATAGTCAGCATATTCACAGACCTGTTTGGCTGTCGAAAAGTAGCTGTTATTGGAGCTGCAGTAGGGCTTGTTGGACTCCTTTCGAGTTCTTTTGTAAGGTAAAAAACTTAAATTCATAACTTTCAAAGTATTTTATCGTTTTTTTAGTGTTGTAATGTTGACCTAATCAACAGAAGGGGTAAAAAATGCTACTTTATTATCTGTAGAAAAATTGTTTTATTTGGCTTTGTCTTTCAAACTATGACTTGTGAACTTTCAATTTAAAAAATATTTTTGAAAATGTAATGTTTATTTATAAAGTCAACAGTCCCTATTTAAAAGGAATTTCTATATGTAAATATATCAACAGCAAGACTAGTGCTGTAAGATCAGCAGCATTTTCCAGGATAAGCTTACATGTTTGCTTGATTTATGCTGTGTTTTAACAGGTACATAAACATTGTTGTTGTCGTCCCTCCTTGCTCTGTCCCCTTAATTTTCTTTTGAGACACTTTTAATTGTGAGAAAAACACAGTAGGGCCTCCAGGATGCTGTTAAACTTCTAGTGAAATTGGATGTTTTCTTCTGTTCTTACTGGTCCAATTGCCAAACATGGAGATAGAGAAGACCTTGGTATATTGACTATACTAAAGGCTTATTTGTTTTTTCTTCTAGTTTGCAATTAATTTTTATGTTTCTTTTAATTTTTTCATTTGTATGTAACTTTTGCAGAGTAAATCTTAAGAAATTCAAGAGCAACTGATTTGTTGAATGTAGCCTGTAGAAGATGAGGAAACAGGAAATGTACTTAGTCATTGTCAGGAATTGGTTAGTGAAGGTAGGGTGTTAAAGTAGCAGGAAAATAATCCAGTTACCTCTCAGACTAATTTTTTTCCCCACTCTTAGCAGAATAAGTATAGGGACAATCAAGCCACATTCAGAAGAGCTTTCCACTTAGGTGCAAATGTATTTATACAGGCAAAAAGCTTGTGAAAATGTCTTTTCTGTGCTTGTACTCTGCAAGAGCAAGATGTTTTGTAAAGGCTTTAAAAATATTTCAGCTTAACTAAACTTTGAAGAGCACTTTGAGAGGTGAATTCTTGTAAGAGTACATGCCAGGTTGATGTGCATACTTGGTGTTTCATTATGTTACTCACACTAAAATGATTTATGCCCGTGATGTTATCAGTTCATTAAAGGAGTATGGTTCAGATACAGAAGTCAGTGTTCTAGAAGTAAAATATTGTAAACCAGAAAAATGTTAGTAAAATGTACTGCTTTTGCATTGCACTAATTTCTTAATATAAATTTTATGTCTTAGGAAATTGACATGTGTTTATAATGCAGTACAATATTTTAATATGCATGTTGTGCTGCAGACTCTGAGTGAATTTTCATATGGAAGCAAAAATTCACTCTCTTCACTGTATGATGTTGCTCCTCTCATTTTGTAACTTCTGGTTTTATTTTTCCTGGTTACTTTCCATTAATAAAGGTAATAAGCCTTTCCCCCTTATGTTGTTTCTGCTGGCTTATGTTGTATATCATCAGTTTCAGAAATTGATAGTTTAATATAGAAAATGACAATATTATGTTAAACAAGTAATTATTTTTCACTATAATACACAAAACCAGAGTTCCTGGAGTCAGAGCTTTGTTAGTCAAATACTATTTTCTAAGAAGTTCTTTGATTGCATAGGAAGCTCGTGGAATTTATTTTTGTACAGAGGAGTGCTGGCATCCTGTGATGAAAAGCACTACATAAAGAATTCATGTTTTTAAACTTTTTAAAAAAAGTTTAAAAAAAGTCAAAAAGGTTAACTGTTTTCCAGAAGTGCTTTAAAAGAAGGTGTTAACTGATAAAACAAGAGGTGAAGTTTCATTGTAAATATAGCATTAAAAAATTATATAAACTCTCATATGACAACTCGGAAAACTCATATAAATATTTCTTGCCCCCTGCCTCCATCTAAATGTTAAAAAATGTTTTTTTTCACTAACTTATATTACAGCACTAATTTAATTAATTATACTGCTGCTGTTACTTCATACTTTTAACATTTCATGCACAAGTACTTTTTATTGATGTCACATATTTGTGGTCAATTTGTTTCAGCTGTAGAGTAAATGGTAATAATAGTGAACTTTATGATGAAGACACACCTTACTATGAGATTTTTCATTTCTTAACAGTTTTTTTTAGTTCTTTCTTAGCGTATTCAATATATATATCAAAACACTGAATTTAAAATATTTATTCAAAAGGAGACTATTTGTGTAAAAAAATTAATACCTAAGGAGACTATAATTTATCAATATGTTATATTACAATATTTTGTCAGTATTTAAATATTTTTCAGTATTAATGATGTGTGCCACGTTTGTTACTTTATGGTCATAACAAATTGTTTACTTGATTTTTCTGGGTTCGTGAGGAGAGTTCAGTATTACATTTGAGCTGCTAGCAATGAGGAAATGTGCAAATCAAAACAACACAGTTTTCTTTGGAAAATAAGAATCCAAAAACCCAGCAATGGTTGAACTTACATTTGGCTAATTTGCCCAGACAATGATTTTTTAAAAACTTTTTTTTAGCCACACTATTTGATGTAATTATAATTGAATGTAATTTTTCTTTTTATTACCTGTTCAGTGAAGTCTATGAAATTTTTCAGTGGAAAGAGATAGGTAGAATAGTTGCTGAATTAAGCTGATACAGTGCTATTTAACTGCAAGTATATATACAAGTTCTTACAGTAGTGAGTTTTTTTGGTTGGTTGATTGATTGTTTTGTCGTCACTTCCAGGTGAATGAGCATCCACTGCCTTACGAAACACTAATGATTTGTTCTTTTCTTTTGGTACAGCACCATTGAGCCTCTGTATTTCACCTATGGGATCTTGTTTGCCTGTGGCTGCTCGTTTGCCTACCAGCCGTCCCTGGTCATTCTCGGGCACTATTTCAAGAAGCGCCTTGGACTGGTAAATGGCATTGTCACAGCGGGCAGCAGCTTGTTCACAGTGTCACTGCCCTTCCTCCTGAGGGTCCTGATCGACTCTGTTGACCTGTACAACACCTTGAGGGTCCTCTGCATCCTTATGTTTGTTCTGTTCCTAGCTGGATTTACATACAAGCCTCTTGTTCCCAACACCAAAGACAAGGAGGGAGGAAAGAAGGGAAAATTCAGATTACCTCCTGCGAGAAAGATTTGCAATTTCTCCGTTTTCAAAGTTCTCAGTTACCGAATCTGGGCTTTTGGGATCCCAGCTGCACTTTTTGGATATTTTGTGCCTTATGTTCACTTGGTAAGTGCATGTTTCTTCCTACGTGTGATGTGTTTGAAACTATACATACTTGCCTGCCTTTGTGTTATTGATTTAGAAAGCAATTGGTGATAGGAAGAGAGATTTAAACTGCAAGTTGTGTCGGGGAGAAATACAAAATTAATTTAGTTGTTGTCTTATTAAAAGAATTCTTTAATCAGAAGTATTAATTAAGCCAGTTAAAATCCTTGTTCTCAATGCAAGGTTTAAAATACTTTAACCATGAAAAAATAGATTTGAAAAATATTCTATGCTATTTCAAAGAGAATTCTTTATTCTGGTACACACCTGCATATGTTACCAGTAACACTTGTGTGTTTTAGGGGAAATGTGAAAGGAGTAAACAGTGGGAAACATTAGAAGCGTAATTTTTGTTTCTTTGTATTGAGGTATGTTCAAGTGACAGTTTTCGGGATCTATTATAGTCACCATTTTCCAGGTTTATTAAAAGCAAAATACCTGGATTTTTCTGTCTCTCAAACCTCAGCCTTGTAGTTTACTAGTACAGCATTAATATAACTGCTGCTCTTCCCCTGTCCCTCCCAGCTGCCAGGCGAGCTGTGTTTTACTGCTGTCTGCAGCAGCTGATGGGGCTTTGGCTTCTGGGGATGGGGAAGATGGCAATTAGCCATTTCCTGTACATGGACTAGAGTTGTTTGCCCAGCAGCTGTTTTTTCTGTAGTACACTCCTAAACTAAGAAATTTAGGTGCAGCTGGGAGATGTGTGCATTTGTATCAGCCTGGCTGGCACACGTTGCACTGCTTAAATGGTGAATTATTGCTGGGCAGCTTGCTGGTGGTGCTCTCTAAACTGAGGTAGTGTAAACAAAAAGGCTTAAAAGGGAAAGGTGGGGAAAAAGCCCACAATCTCCAATGAGATGCTGCTTTGAGACCATCACACATCCTCATATTAAGAGTATTTGTTGATAGAGCATGGGCTAGTAGAACTTAGTATGAAAACAGAAGGGTCATTTTAATATTCATTATTTACCCATGATAGAACAGTGAGATTAATGATAATAATTATCTTCTGTCAAAAAATTGTCAATGCCTTAAAAGCTGGTTTTTATGCAATGTGACAAGTGGTTGTCACTGCTTCTGGTAATTGATTAGATTACTGACTCTGCATGAGATATTTATTTTTAAAATTACCTTACGGTGGGGGCTAGTGTGTTTTTGAGCAGCTGTAAACTGACTTGTATTAATGGTTAGTTCTTGTAACTTAGTTTTTAATCATGTAGATCTTATTGTATAACACTTCAAATCAGCCTGTTTCAGAGGACTATACAATCCAGATGACATCCTGTGCTATTTCCCCACGAGCTTTGTAGAGATGCTTTAAAATAAAACCAACTTCAGAGGAGTAGGTGTCAAGTGTTCTAGAATAAGCTTTTGAATAGGTCATAAATGATTCTTACCCCTTGCAGAGTACTGAAGAATAAGGCTATACAAGCAGGCACAAAGAACTTCTAAAATATATTTCTTCAACACAAAGCTTGTGATTTTTTTTGAAGATGCTTGTATTACTGCTTCCTGATTATAAGTCAGACTAAAGCAGCTAGTTGGCTTGTAGAGGGCAAAGCCCCTTATATTATAGTATACTAGATAATATTATAATAATATAAGTTTTTTATAGGGTTCTCACTCTTGTGGAGTGCTTTCCCCCCCATCAGATTGGCACAAATTCTGCTTAAGAAATAAATCTCTAGTATAGGAAAATTATTTGATTGGGACTGTTTCTAGTATAGTGTTTGATAGCACCACAAAACTTATTCCAGTGTACTGTTAGAATCTAGTATCTTAAAAATTACCTCAAAATTATATTAAGATACTCTTTTTGCTCAGAGTTTCAGAGAAACCATGATGCTTAAGTGTTAACAACATAAAATCTTCAGTGGTAGATGGACATGTGCTTTGTGTGCCCCCTTTGAGAGGGGAAGATTTAACTCCTACTAAAACTTAGACCAAACAGTTCTGGTCAAAACCCTCCCTGACACCCACAAGTTTTCATTTTAATTTACTTGTATCTAAATTCTCGATTTTCCTTAAAGTCCCTCTATTAGAGAAAGTGCATAAATCAGTGTTTATGAAGGCACAGCATGGATTGTGCCCTTCAACACAGATACTTCAGCTCAAGTAGATAGCTCTGGATGTTTCTTATCCCAGTTTTGTCTGCTTTTGATAAAAAAGCTACACTTTGCGTACTTCCAGCAGTACATAGAAGTATGTACTTAAAGTATGTCAAAGGCTATAGGAAAAAAATGAATTTTTTTCACTGGTAGATCTACCAGACCAGAGACTATTTTCCTCAGCTTTTGAAAATTAAAGTTGCTATTGCTTCATTGTTTATTGTACTTTTAAAACAGTAGTAATACCGGAAAAGGGATATGATCCTTAGGCAAGTGACAGCTTTTGTTATATTAAAATTCTTGAATTTTCCCCAGTGTTAGGGATGGCTGACAGCAGCCAGACTGCTAGACAGGGATGCTGGTTACAAGTGCCCTAAGAAAAAAAAAACACTTATACAGTGAATGTCATGCCCTCTGAAGCCTGTTGGGAAGGAGAATCCATGCTGTAAATCCATGCTGTGTTACTACATGTAGTAAAAAAGAAGTGAAAACATTTTTGGGCTTTGAAATAACAGAATTAGCCAAGCCTTTTTAATTTAACTCTCTGCATTGTATTTGCTATGCAGAGTAAAAGCTGCTAAAGTCAAAGAAACAGCCTGCTCATTAAACAGGCTCTAATTAAAATTAATTCCACTAACAAATTGATTATATGGCATGCTAGATAGGAACTGGTAACTCTTCCCAGCTCCTTGACATGAATCCTGACTGGTAGGTATCAGGCATCAGATTCCTTTTGCCTCTTGCAGGGGAGAACCAAAAGGGAGAGCTTTTCTTATCCCAGTTTAATTGGTGTCAAATTCCATTAATAGGTGTTCCATTACATGTAACTTGGGAATTGGGTTGAGATAAAGACTATAAATAAGTTTGGACTTAAGTTTGTTATATACTTTCAGCATTAATTTAGATTGTTGAAGAACATACTGATAAATCATAAGATACTAAATCAAATGGTTCTTCTTCCTCTCAATTTTAAAACCAGTCCAAACTAGTGATTGAGATTTTTTTTTTTTGTGCCTCTCTAAAATAGGCAGACAGACAAGTAAAATCCTTGCTTAGTCTATTTTGGTTTAAATTGTAAATACATAACAGCAATCTGTGGAATTAATGAAAAATGCTCTTTCCAAGTGTTTTTAGTAAGGACTATCTCACAAGGAAATTAGTTATATTTGAAAGAAAGTATACCTAGTCTCTGTGCCACTTGTCCTGTATTTGTTTCAATAATAAATAGAGAACTTATGCTTTTCAGCAGTCTGATGTTATGGGCTTAATATTGTTCTCTTACCCTTAAAAAAATGTTTACTCAATCAGAATCATGCATCCTTAATTCTTAGGAGCTTGTTAGGTAATTTCTGTTAAAATTTGATACAAGGTCACATGCTCAGTAGCTTACAAGATGTGGTTGTTTTTTGTGCTTTATTTAGCAGGGTGAAAAAAAATACTGGATGTTGTCACTGTCTGGTCTTCAATAAGCAGTGACTAAAGTCATTACCAAGTTACAGTATGAATTTAGGAAAATATTAATTATGGCACATTTACAGATAGGGCCTCAGTATTGTGTTATTTTGATTTAGCAATATTCAGCCTCTATGAGGAATACTGGTAGGACTGATAATATCATCTTATTAATTTCAGTGCAGTGTTTCAGTCCTGTAGTAATTTGTCTTGGACTGCTTACAAGTATGGCTTGATTTGGAAGATAGTTTTCTTAAATGCCTCTTACTAATGATAGGTCCTGCCTCATTTATAGTATTTGTCCCTTGCAGGATGAAAAAGTTGAATTTAACGACCAAGTAGTTGGAAAAAAAATTGCACGTATTTATTATGTGTTCTACTTTTTAAAAAGCAACTGGATGGTAGATAATGCATTAAAAATCTGTCTTGATAAAGTTTACCTTTCTAAATTTAAATATCTGTTATGAAGAAAATACTCCTGAAGAATAACTAGATATATTTGAAAATTAGTCCTATGGTTTAAATATGACTGCAGGCTTCTAAACAAAGCTACCTATTAATTGATACACAGTGTGAAAGTTATCATGACACTTACTGTCCTCTTAAAACTTCAGAGCAACTCAGGAAAAATATTTCAATATCTCTCACCTTGCTTTGCTGCCTATTTCTTAATTTACTGTGTAAATCTGGCTTTTCCTGTTGAATGCTTATCCATGCTCATATTCCACAATGGGTACATAGTTGGATATGTAGAGATTTTTTGGTTAGCAGTAGCTATGTGGAGTGCATGTGTTCTCTGTCTGTTTGCTTTGTGTTTAAGAGATGAAAAAATAGTTTGTGTCCAACCATTTTTTCCAACAACTTTCTTAGGAGGATCTGTCTTGGTAGGCAAATAAATACTGGATTTAATGTCCTCCATAGATAGATGCTGAAGATTCAATGCCTCATTGCTTCTTTGAAATCTGCACGTGCCAGGCTCATCTGGACCTCCAGAGAACAGGGAAGTGAGATTGCAGACCTAATGCTTAGTGAAAAAAGGTAGATACTTCTGCTGAGAAACAAAGCATCACCTTGGACTCTGCTCTAGGATTCTTGGAGAAGAAAATGCATCTCAGAATGAAAAGTAAAGATGCTTCCAAGCAATTTTATTAATGGGAGAATCATGAAGCTGGCTAGAATTGCTGTAGAGTACATGTTAGTCAAAAGAAGTTTTTCATGCATATAAACAAACTCATTTTCTTGGCTGCATCACAAAATCAGACAACTTGGATGAATATTATTAACCACTCTGGGTGGTTATGTCTGTCTCCAGATCTTGTTTGTCACTTTGAAGTTGCTGAGTCTAGTGCTATGCCTACATAGTCTGTCCTTGGACAAAAAGATAGTGCTGTCTGGTGGTCTATGCTTCCTGTCTTTTGCTGGAACATCTATTTTGTTCCTGCTCTCTAGATAAGAAAAGTCCTTTTCACTTCAGAAACATCATAATTAACAGGAGGACTGCTGATATGGATTAGAGCTGATGCAGACTTTTTTTGCCAGATTTGATTCCTTCCCCCCACCTTCTGTAGTGTAAGTTCTGTGTCTTTTGTGTGATTTGACTGTTCTACAACTACTCTATCACCTTGGAGTACCTTTTTAAATTGAGCCTTGAGGATGGCTTGATCTTCAGCTCTGTTCTTTAAGACATCTATTTTGGCTTGTCTCTGCCCATTTCTCATTCTCTATCAGTGATGTGCCTTGTTCTTGTTAATAAGAGATCAGATTCTGCTGTGGAAATTCAGTGTGTTTGAACCTTTGCCCCCTAAAATATGTGCCAATAAAATCTGTCTTGTGCAATCAGCTTGGAGAAATGAAGAGCCAAGTTCTTGTAAGAGCCTCTGTAGTTACAGCTTTCATAGGAGCTCGTCTGAAATTCTTTTATGTAATTTGAAAGCTGCATTTACTTCCACATAATCTGGAAGTTTCTGAAACTTATTCAGGACAAAATATTCTATCTATTTTGCCTATCGCATAATTGACATTTTCCACTTGTAAACTGTACTATACCCAGGCAAAAGCTTTGGGTTGTTAGGAAGAATTATATTGGAAAACATAAAGGGGGTATAGAAACCACCTAACATTCTTCAGGCAGATCTGAGCTGCTGTATTGGGATAAGCTATGATAGGATGGATCTCTGAAACACTGCAGTGTTTGATGTTCTGCCCAAGACCCTAATCATCATCCATAACATCTCTTACAAATATTTCTGTAACACTTCAAGCCTCCCCTGAGGGGAGAACACACTGATGTTGTGTTCCCTAAATGTTGTTAGATGTGACATCTCTAAATTACATCCCCTCATTTGAGAAATGATTGTTTTAGCTTCTGCCCTTGTCCACAGACAGTGGCAGTGGCTCCATGTTCTCTGCAGTGGGAGACTTGCCCAAGGAGCCAGAGTAGAAAGGATTCAACTTGCAATATGTGAAGTTGTTCAGGCTTTGCATTGTGTGTAAAGTCCTGATCCTACACCCTCTCTACTCCCTTTAATTCTTATGCCCCTGGACTCCAAAGTGGAGACAAATGGAAGCAGAGAGATAAATGTTTTCCTCTGTGTCTGAGGGCAGAGCATAGTGAAGGGTCTGGTGTATATTCCAAGGACTCTAGTAACCAAAAATCTCTAAACTTTAACATACAAAGTCTGCATATCCACAGTAAGGTGTATACACATAACACATCTTGTAAGGCAATGACACATCAGTTCTTGGAAGGTAAGTACTGTCTGTTCTGTGAACCACCTGTATTATATCATAAATCTGCTACTTTTAGAAGGTTGTGTAAAATAATGCTGAATATCCAATGGGTGTATCTGGATTTTTTTTTTTTAATTCATACTGGGACAAAACAGCCTCCATCACTCCATTCACTTCCTTTAATGTGCTACTGTTCAAGGAACTTCTTCATTTCTTCAGGTCTCCTACATCAGTCATTTGTCTGAAGTCTACCACATCTTTTATTGTCCAGAATCTGATGCCTGTCTTGTAATGGTAGGAAAGTATCTTTTAAATTATGTCCAGTACTAACCGTACCTGTGTGTCAAACAGATTTCTCTACACTGTAGATATTCTAAAAAAGCTAAAACTAGGTATAGCTGTCAGTTTTAGCACTATTACCTTTCTCATCCACTTACTCTATCACATTTCTTTCTCCAATGGAAGGCTAACAAGACACTGGTTTTTTAAAGGTCTGATGTAATTGTTAAGCAGGTATCTCTGAGACCCAAAATCTTCAGTGGCTCCCCATGCTTTACTTGCTTTTCTAATCTTTGCATTTATCTCCCTTCAGATCTCAACATCTGCTGCAGTTTGACTGCCCAGGTTAGTGAAAATTTCCCCCTTTATCCCACTTCTATTTTCCCATTTCTGTCATTATCCTGTGCACCCATTTCTTTTCCAGTATTCCTTAATGTTGACCTGGAAGCATTTATTCTTGGTTAGATTGTCCACTTTGGACATTAGGGGTGGTGGTGGGAAAGGAAATAAATTATTTCCTACTTTATACTTGTAATTGCTATTGAAAGCATAGTTTAGATATGTTTTTCAAACATACTGAAGACAAATAAACAATATAGGTACAGAAAGAACAGAAAAAAAAAAGAATAAAATGAAGGTTTTCTGGGTTTTTTTTGGAAATAAAAGTAAATGAATTTTTTTTAAAAACAATTGGGCAGCAGGTATGTTCAGGTACAAACCATGTGACCCTGAAGGATAAGAGCAAAGCAGTCTTCCTCAAACAGCAGTCTGTGCAATACTGGCAGGTTGAAAGGTCTGAGTTTCATTGTGATTTCCTTTGTTTCTGTCTGTAATAGCACTCTACTTCATGTACTCTGGCATAGTACAAACTATTCTGAGAGCAGATGGAGTGTATAGTTCCAAGTCAGAGTAAATTGCAAAGTGTGTTATCCTTTTTGTTGTTGTTGTTTTAATCCTATTTTAATGGTAAACTCAGAATCCTGTCTTTGGATGTTTGAAACATCTTGTCTTGAGCTGAACTCTTCACATGCCTAGAAGCCTGAGATCACAGCTGCTTTTGCCCTGCTGTCCTCATACAAAGTAACAAACATTCATTGCCAAATTCCTTCACTCTCATACAGACCACCTTTTGTGTCCAGTTCCTGCTCCAAGAAGATCTGTATGGAAAACTTCTTTGCTTTTTAAGTCCTATTCAGACTTGTGAATATCTCGCCATGTGTTTTGAATCTTCCATTGAGGAGATCTCAGAACCTAGCTCTTTCTATTTGATTGTCATAATTGTCAAGCTCTGAGTCATTTTTCAGGTTCCTTTCTGATGATTGAGTTAAATTTTTCATTACTACTGAGCAGAACATTTGCTAGAAATGGAGAATTGGTTTTGGGTTGCTCCAGGCAGGAGAAGAAAAGGGAACCTAAATGTCTGTATTTCTGTATAAGGAGGAGAGATTATCTTTGTCATCTTTTTCTTAGGATTTAAATGAAAATTTGACTACTTGATTCAATCTCTCAAGGCCCTGATCTGGTAGATACTTGGCAGTGTATTTAGAACTGTCTTAAAGAATTGAGACAATTGAGAGCTTTCTTCTGTTCCCCAGTAAAATGAGTCAGGTCCTTCACCCAGGTCTGTGAAAGCTTGAGGGGGATTATGACCATGACCACAAGTAGATCTCTAATTCTGAAGAGCTATGCATGCCCTGGGAATTCTGTGGTGGTTGAATAGAGGTTTGAGAATCTGTTTGGATTTTACTTGCTTAGGTCCTGTGGTTTGAGAAGTTTAGTTTTGAGAGATGTGATATAAGTAGCACAGATGCTGTTGAGCAAGGACAGCAGCCTCTCTTAGGACACGTCAGTAGCACTGGACAGTATTTGTACAGGATATCCTAATCCATTTCTTTGATATTCCATAATTTCTTAATCATAGCATATCATATAATGTGCTCGGTTTTAATCACATAAATTGTAAACTGATAACATTTTATTACATTAGTGAATGCCACAAGGATTTGAAAAGAATTACTTAAGTTTTTACAAGTGCAATGTAAGTGGTAATGATAGAAAATTCCTTCCTTCAGTCATAGGTTTCCTTTTAATCAAATGTGCAGCAGAGTTTTACCAAGCTTAGAACTAAATTCAAAGTTTTTAAGTTGTAAGACTCAGTAAATAAATATCTGTGACTATTCTAAGACATCTAGCACATCACTTTGGGAATCGCAGAAAATAAGACTTGGAGGTATGCTGGTACTTTATCCAATTTACTCAGCTTTTTTTTTTTTTTTTTTTTTTGAGAACCAACTTACTGTGGAGTAGGACCTTTTTAAATAATACTTTTAAAAAAATCTTTATTCATAAGTCATGCTTATCAAATTCGTTGGTTGCGAGGTCTTTTTTTTGGATTCTGTACACGTGGTCCATGTAATAATGAGTAATGAATAAAACAGGACATAAAAAAAAAATCAGCTGAGCAGTATGTAAAGGTCATGTCATGTCCTGAATTCATGTATTTTATTATTCTTGTATTAGACAGGCATTCTAAACTGGCTCATAAGAATTATGAGAGAATTACTAAATGCTGGCCAAAGTCAAGATTTGTTATATCTGCCCTTCCCTCTGTAAGCAAGTTTTGCTACCTAGCATGTAGTAGAGATAAATTAAGGAAACTGTGGTTGGTTGTTTTTCCTTTTTCCCCCACAAATCTGTGTTGGTCCTTAGTTTGAGATCTTACCTGTCAGAGGTTTAAAAATAGTTCTGCTGTTATTCTGGAAATTCAAATTCATGTGATTGACCTGTAACTCTCTAGGATGTCCTGAGAGTAGCTGATTTTGGACATAGTTGAGTTTTGAGCATAAAATAAGCCTTGGAAACACTGCTTTAAGCCACAAGAAACAGATAGAGCTGAGACTGCAAAATATGGATTGTAGTCCTGAATAGGAATAATTTTAAAAAATGTTTTAAAAGGGTAAGTTTTATCCAACAATTTAACTCTCATCCCTTGTGTCCATAACATTTAATTTCTTGTGGATCCCTGACTTCATTCTGCATCCTTGTGCTCAGTCACTGTGAGCTTCCAAAGATGCCTTATTTGCCTTATCTGTCTTTCTGCTGCTACCCAAGCCACTGGTTTCCTTCACATGCTCTTTAGGATAACACTAACAGCTCTAAGATTTTTTAAAATAACTATTACTATTTAGGGCATATGGCTTCAGGACTAGCTATTTTTTGAAAAAAAAAAACCAAAAAAAAATCCCACAAAAGCAAAAAACTCTTTAAATTATTTTCACTGTCTAATTGTCAGCCTTGAGTCTTTTTGAATTTTTAATGTTTAGGGTTTTTATGTTAAAAAGGCTTAACAGTTAACCTGTTAACTGTTGTGTTCAGTTTTACTTAAGAAATTCAGATTATGCTTTTTCTGAATCTTCATAGTGCATGAATTATGCTGTTTAATCTGCTTTACTCAGTGGAATAAAAGAAAATTTCCCTATTGGCATGTAATGAATCACCTTGTTTATTTAATTTTTTCCTTGTTCTTTACATAGTTTAAATTGACAAGAGATAAAAAATGGTATTACCACTGTTGGGGCAAGTGTGTAAGCAGGAATTATTTGAAGATCTGTATATGAATATTTGTGAAGACAGCTATTGTATATATATAGAAATTACCTCAGGATATTGGCACTCCCTTAAAAATTGATCCAGGTTAGGTGTTAGTAATGCTATTTCTGTCTCTTAATATGAAGATCATCTTTTCTGTAAAAGTGCAGGAGTTGCTGGCTCATTTTGCTGTTTTTTTTGCTCACCAATAAAAGTTTCTTTGGTCGAGTCTGGACTAGAAATGTATTTGCCTTAAATTATCTTCCTGGTGCCCAGTATCATAAAGATCACTGGCAACCAGGTTTCTTTGTCTTTTTCTCACCCTCCTTAACCCTAGTTTTTGTGGTGAGTCTGTATGTTGGAGAATAAACAGTGACTTATCCAGAGTTACTTTATGCTCTGCTTTTTAGCACTTTCTGAAACTTCCATTCATCCAGGACAATTCACTGCAAAGAAAGAGGTTACCAGTCCTGGCCACAGTGTTGATCCAGCTGATGGGATGGCCAGGGTGCCACCTGGACTTGGTGGGGCTACTTCTCTCTGGCCTGGAGATAACTAAATTGCATAGAAAGTGAGAAAGTTATGCACAGTCTGTTCCTGTAGGCCTTCCTAGAAATGGGTTGGGGTGTTTCAAGGCTCTTTGGTCCTGATCCCACCCTACAATCCATACTTGCTTCTCGACCTCATTCCTGTGCTTGCACCATTCTGTTGCACTTATCTCCAGGAGGCAGAACAAGGACATTTGTCCTGGAAAAGAGCTGCCCTACCTTTGTATGGCCCCCTTCTCCAGCCACACACTGTTCTTTTTCACAGTATGTTATTGCCAACAATCCTTGGCTGTCATTACCAACAATCCTTGGTTGGCTCCACAGCTATCTGGCTATCAGTGTTTCAGGCATGCACATGAGCCCCCTTATCTTCTGGGCTTCTACACCCCCTCAGCTCTTTCAGGAAACTTAATTTGGAGCAGTTAATAATATTTCTAGTATTTGAATGGTACTCTCTAAGCATTTCCTTATAACCTTATGCTTGCTTTCAGTGGAACAGTCAGATGCAGGACTTGCATCAGTAATTGAAGAAAATGGTAGTTTTAATGTGCTCAGAGTTTCCTAGGTTATATGTTGCTGTTGGCCGTCTCTTTTGGCCAGAGAGACTATTGCATTTAGCCTATTAAAGCTTTGCTTGATTGAGAATTCCCAAAATGGAATATACATGGGAGGAAATTGGTTGACAGAATTATTTCTTACTGGTTCATAACCACTTCTTTCATATTCAGGTTCTTTATGTTGGATAAAAGGAGCTACAGCTTTGCTCAGATTGATGTCTTTGATTCACTGTGTGAATATAGCTGAAATATGTGTGCACTGAAGGGAAGGTCTTAGAAAAACCTGTGTCTTGGCTGGTTGGAAAGAGGTCAACCAAAACTGCATATCAGACAGCATTCCAGCCACTACCAAGTGGCTGACATTTCTTCCAGTCTCATTCTAACAGTGATGAGAATTTGGACAACAAGATCTGTGTATGTCACCCTGATAGTAGAGAGCATAGGTGTAAAGGAGAGTGCTGATGCCAGAGATGCACTTAGCTCTGGTCTCCACTGGCTATATATCTTTATTTGGAAAACTGGATTGTATAAGGATAAAATATATTTTTAAATAATGAAGAAGCTGTGCTACTCTGGACTGTAATTTTGCCTGAACTAACTAGGTCTACCCTACATTTGGAAAAAAATCAGACCTGCAATTCAGCATGGACACAGCCCTGAGTGAAGAAGCAGCTACATTACTGAGAACAGGCATACCACCACTGAAATGCTTTGGTCTTTGTGTGGCTGGATCCCCATTTTGCTGATGTAGACAATGCCTGAAGAGTCATATAATTCTGTATAGTTCTGCGGTGAGGGGAGCGTTAATGCCTGAGAATGTTCACAAGCAATTGCTCATTGTGGGATTTTTGAGTAGTTTTAACAGCTAAAAAAAAGTAAATCTGAAATCTGAATCTTGTTTGAGCTACTTCATGAATGTATTTAACCTAGAGTTACTTGTATTAGAGCTACTACTCAGACTTACAGCACTGAATTAGTCCTGAATCACTGTATTTTCCAGCAGTTAATACTGCTGCTGCTTGCAGCTTATTTGGTGACTGTGTCAGTGAAGATTGATTATGCTGTTTAGGATCTGAGTGTCAGCTCTGAGAGATAGGCCAGGTTGCTCAGGGCTTTGTGTACGTGGTCCTGAAGAACCTCCAGGGAAGTAGACTGAACAAGCTCTCTGGACAGTCTGTGCCACTGCCTTCCTGAGGAAAAAATTTCTCCTTAAATCTAGTTGGAAGCTTTCTTTAAGGTTATGGTGTGCTTAAGAGTTGCCAAAACAAACCAACCAACCAACCAACCGAGAAAAACAAACCAACAACTAATTTAGATATATTAAATTTGGGATGAGTAGTGGTTATTTTCTTGCTTAAGGAGTTAATTGAATCAGTATTTTCCCTCCTTGACTGAAGAGCGGCAGCATTTTAGCCCCTATGTTGCTTTGAGAAATCCAGTTACTCAGTTGCAGGTGCAGGGTTAATAGTTATCTAGATATAGAGCTTTATCTTGCCTTTTGAAAAGCCTCCAGGGAGTGGATGGATCAGGCCTGCTAATTAAACAATCTGGAGGCTGCAGAAACCTGGAAGTGGAACAGGTGACAAAATTTGCAAGGAACACCTTGCCTTCTCTTGCCAGCTGGGCCAGCAGGTGTTGACAGGTACATAAAGGTAGGGGTGGGAAAACTGTCAGCTTTTCCTTGCCTCACCTTTGGCAGAAAGAGAGTAAGTAGAATAGCTTATCTTTTATGTTTAAATATCATTTCAGATGAAAAATTGCATCAGATTCTGTTCCCAAATGTGTCTTACAAAGCAAAGGGAAAAACAGAAAGAGCAAGCAGCTGTCTTCAATTTAAATTAGAAGTTTTTCTTTAAAACTAGAATAAACCCCATTGGGTTTTTTTCCTTACAAAATCAGTTGTATTGGACAAATTAATATCAGATTTAATAGGCTTTCTGTGAGAAACTCTGAACAGGTTTTATACTTAAGACAATTTCTTTTATTCAGAAAGTCCTATTCTGTCCAGGAAAGAACTGAGACTATTTTGCTCTAGAACTGAGACTATTTTGCTCTAGAAGTATTTACTAAAATGGAACTTTTTCATTTTATAGATAAGAAATTAAGGGTTCTGGTTTGAAGTGATATCAGCTTGTGGTTACCTTGTCCCTCAAATGTTCTTACTATGTCTTCACTTAAAATCAGTTTCTTCTGCTGCTCTTTCATGTCTCTGAACTTTCAGTTGTTTTCACTTGTTTTACTTTTCTTGTTCAGAACTACTTATGAACACAGAGATTACAGGACTGTGAAAATGATTTCTCCATCTTTTAGTGCCCACTTTGGCATATTTGGTATTGCCAAGAACAATTCCAAAGAGCAATAGTACAAAAAATCTCTTGTGGGCAATTTTCTGGTCTTTGGGGATGATTACAAAAAAGCAAACTAAAAACCAAAAAATCATGGCAAAAACCACAAACAAACAAACAAAAAACCTGTGGCAGGAGAGAGAATTAAAAAAAAATATATAAAAGAAATAAAAAAATCAAAATCCATCAAGCCAGTCTGGTGATATATAGATTAATTTTTTTTTTTTACCATGACTTGAAAAGTTGGAATTACTGTCACTGGTAGTTCATCCTGCTGTGGTCGATGGTTTGCTGTCAGGACCATCGATCAGTTCCTTTAGTTCTTCAGGCTGCAGTGGCTGATAAATCATTCCTCCAGTCTGCCCTATTCATTGCTGCTGAAGCTGCTCCCTCTCGTGGGAATGCTTGCTGTTGTGTTTGGCACTGCAGTTGGCTTCTGTCCCTCTTCCTCCTTGTCCTTGGACATCATGGATGTTGGGATGAGACTTCCAGAGGGCCTCTCCCACTTGCACTATCTGCTCTCCAGCTTTCTGCTTCTTGCTCCTGAGCTATGCTGCAAATTTGGTAGCCTGAGTGTCTGTCTTAATGCACAGAGCAGAGTTGCAGTAATTCCCATTGTGAAAAACGAGGTTCACATATTTTTTATAGCATTTAAAAGTTTAATAGAAAGACAATTAGGAGATAAAAATAAAGTAAAGTATACAGATACAGCCGGGTGTTTCTGCATTCAGCCAAGAGAGCACACCTTACTAACAAAGGATTGTCCCTTAAAAACAGAGTCCTACTACATATTCATAAATTCTCATACATGATTCAAACATTCTTCTTAAGTTTTGGATGTTTCTTTGTTTAGTTTTTGACTAGCCCCCTTCTCAATAAATCAATCTTCTTGGCTCCACCGAGTTTTACATTCCCTGATAACAGAAATGCAATAAATTCTTCCCCCAGAGCTCTGGTCACTGCTGTCCTCATCTGGACAAGATAATCTAAGAATGAGGGGGTCTCCAACCATCTCCTCCAGTTCCTGGGTTATACAAACAAAAGTAGTCCCTGCTCCAATACCATGCCATAGCTCAACACATATGTATATTATACTACCGTTTCTAAGCTTCATCAACAACAGAAATAGAAGGAACCACACTAATACAACAAAGTTTTCTAACCTTATACATATAACATTCATTCCAATATTTGTGAAAAGCCAACAATATCATATGTATCTACAATACCATCAACCACTCAGTCCCTGCACACCTGAGAGAGCCCCAGCCAGGGGGAAACAGCCTGTGTGGCTTCTGTGCTCCCTTGAATCTGTGACTAGTAAATAATTAAGAGTGGTTGGAGACAATATTTCTAAGGGTTTTTTTGTGTTGTTGGTTTTTTTTTATTTAGACAGAGCCTTCTTGCTTTCCTGAATTAAGTTCATTAATTGTGGATAAAACAAGAACACATTTCAAATTGTTTTTATTGTGTCACACTCTGTAACAGCAGAGTAAATCAGATGATCATCTGTAGCTGAGTTTGTAAATCTGAGATTGACAGATTACTTCTATTTGATTCAAGTTTTCCAAGGTCTATCTTTTAATTCTAAAGCTAATTTATTTTCTCTTTTTAAACAGATGAATCATGTAAAAGAGACATTTGGTGACAGCGTGCCAGAAGAAGTGCTTCTGCTATGTCTGGGCATTACTTCAGGAGTTGGCAGATTGATTTTTGGCAGAGTTGCAGATTATATTCCTGGTGCAAAAAAAATTTATTTACAGGTATGTCTTTATTGCTTCTATGTTCCTTCTGAACTGTGGATTCCAAAGGACTTGGTTTGGGGTACCATTAATAAGTAAGCAGAATTAACTGATTGGAGATTCAAATTCAAGAAGTTTCAAAGCTCTAGGACACTCAGTGTATGATTTTTGATACTAGGAGCCTTTGGTGCGAAGTTTATGAATCTCTGATTTTTGTTTTTAGCGCTAAGAAAATGTCTATTTTCCTGCTGCCTGTTTTCAGCTGGGAATAAAAGAAATTACTGTTCATTAGCATGTGAGTGGGAACCTTTGGGAATTCTCTAGATTCTGCTTTCTCTGCTTTATCCCAGATTATGATTTCATAATGGTTTTCCCCAGATAGGGGGAAAAAATCAAGCCATGTTTCTCTGTTAAGGATTTTGGATCTCTTGACTTTTGACAGGTACTAATTTGGTGTCAAATATGTTCTGTGCATAGTACACAGGGGTATGGCAACACAGGAGGTGCTTAGCTGAGGAGATTTTGCAGAAAGAGTCCAGGCTTCCAGAAATGCTGAAGCTTGGAGATGAAAGAGGATATGCACTTCTTTCCCTCCACGCTTAGAAACCTTATTTTTTGGAGAAACTCGCATTTCAAGTCTGGGATTTTGGAGCAGCTTTAGTTCACTTTCATATCGGCAACTGCGAGGTGTTCTCCAGTTGAACTCTTAAAATGAATAGCAAGGGAGGCATCTAGTGGGGATTGTCTACACTGCATTATAGAAATCCAAAGTTCTTAGGAAAGAATTTCCCTTCTGCTGGAGTATTTGTTGTCATGGGTAAATTTAGATTCCTTGATGTTTTATTGCAGTTAAGTGGAACGTTGGTTTCCAGTGCTTACATATGGATGGTGCATGGGCAAAACTGTTTCCACTTCTAGTTTCTTTTAAATTCTGCTTCGTTTTGCTGAAAGTCTGTTTTTCCTCTAATCTAAAACTTAAAAACAATCTAAGATGATACTAGAAAATTTTTGTAAGTATGCATGATTACAGTATATAGTAGCAGTACATTAGGACACTTCTTTTTAATGGAAAAATTTAATGTTTCCACTCGTGTTGAATATAAGCACCCTGAAATAAACACTTATAATACTGACAATTTTACTTACAAGAGGGAGGAATCTAATTACAATATTCCAGCTGTCTTAAACTTTTAATATTTCTGTGACTTATTTCTCAATATTAGTGCATGAGAAATGACCTTACACAATCACTGTACGATAGTGGATTACAATAGCATTTTCAAAGCTTGCGAAATTGGTAGTGGAATTTCTCTGCCTGTCATGTTTGTTTTATGTTAGTATGTAACTTCTGATGGTGGTAATCCATGGAGACTGATTATTTTAAGGTAAATACAGGCAGGCAATCTAATTCACTGCAAATGCAAGGAGGTTCATCTGGTCCCTTAAGATTTGCAAATTTGATGCAATGCATTTTTTATATTTTTTTCCCTTGTTCATGTTTAGGTGGCCTCATTCTTTTTTATTGGGCTGATGTCTATGATGATTCCATTGTGCAAGGTCTTTGGAGCTCTCGTTGCTGTCTGTCTCTTCATGGGCCTGTTTGACGGGTGCTTCATTTGCATTATGGCTCCCATTGCCTTCGAGCTCGTTGGGGCTCAGGATGTCTCCCAGGCCATCGGATTTCTCCTTGGACTCATGTCAGTGCCTATGGTAGTTGGTCCACCCATTGCAGGTGAGTGTAGGCAGGGTTTGTAGCTATAAATGTGTTTCTGTGTTTGCATGACTTCTTGGCTGTGTTTCCCATTCCTGCATCATGTGCAGAGCTTTGACATCAGAAATTTTCTCTGTGTGTGCTTGAGAAGATAAAGGAAATTTACCTGATGCTCATGGGCTATTAATTTACTACGCTCTTCAAAGTTTGCTCAGTCTTCATTGTTATGCAGGTGTAAACATTCCTCAAAAGAAAGATAGATAGGTTTCAAATTGGATTTAGGACCTGACATTTTCCATTTTGTACAAGAGACAGCCTACTGGTTTCTTGTGTTGCCAATTGAATTGGAAAATTCAGTTTTCCAAATTGAAATCTGAAAATTAACTGGATTCCAAAACTTGCTCATGTTAAAACCATTGTGAGGATAAAGGCTCCAATCACTTTAATTGCTCCTCATAAGTAGGAATGCTGGCTTTATTCATCTTTTGGTGGGAGACTGACAAAGTACAGGTTTTGAAGATGAAAACTTGGGAGTTCTTGGGAAGTAGAAATAGCTAAAGCTGTATTCCTCATCACTGATGACTTTCAGTGGTAATTTACCCTGAGGTTTGGTGAGTGCTACTGAAAGGTACTTCATAAGACATAATTGAACCATGCAGCATTATAAAGGACAAAATTATAATTCTAGAACTGCACTGACTTGGTGCTTCCTGATCTGCTTCTTACTGTCACAGCTATTAATACTTGAATAGGATTTGACTAATGGGAGGAATTTGGAGAGAGCAATTAGAGTGAATTATTGGAAAACACGCTTTTTAATAAGAGGCTAGGAGGAATGCCTCCATATATATGGAGTATATCTAGAATTAGAAGAATGGGCTTATTGATCAAAGGTAACTTACCAAAAGGAGGGAGAATTTCTCTAATTCATGGCAAGATACAGGTGCTGGAGAAGATCAAATGAGCAACTTTCAAAGAGGAAAGATGGTGCATGTTTTAGTGAATGGTAATTGAGCAATTTTTAATTCCTCGAGGGCTGATATACTGAGCTCTTTATTGCTGCTCCAAGTCAGCTCTGGAATACCTTTCTACCTCCATGTACCTCTGTTTGGCCATCAGGTTGTCAGGTTCTAGTGGTTATAATCTGTGCCAGCTCTTGGGTTTCTGAACCCAAAGCCACAACCTTTTTTTTGTAGATTCCTGAGGCCCCTTTATTTATGAGTGGTAACACTCTGCCTTTCCAGGTTTGCTGCGGGATAAGCTTGGCACCTACGATGTGGCATTTTACCTGGCTGGAGTCCCTCCCCTCATTGGAGGAGCTATTTTGTGTTTCATCCCCTGGGTCCACGAACGGCACAAGTTGAAAGAGAGAGCAAAACCTGTTGATGGAGAAACTACTGAGAAAATGCTGGAAAAAGAAAGCACTTTGGTGTCAGACACGACAGAAAAGCCAGTCAAAGAACTGGATTCTGGCTTTTGATGCCTTTCTTTTCCCTGTACCACCCTGACCTCCTCCTACTGAAGCTAGATTTCTACTTTTTGGCTGAAGATATGATACTGAAGTCTTGAACTATTGCTCAAATTACAAAACTGCTACAAGAATCTTTTATACCATTGAACTTTTTTGACAAGTCTTTGAATTTGATTTCAAGCTACGTTTTCAAGGTATTTGAAGTTTTGTAGCTTTAGTGTGTACGTGCGTAGTGATTCTGTGTGTGAAGAGAATATTTTTCTAATCCATCAGAACTGATTTCTGGAAATGTGAAAGCTGTTTTTCCTTCACTGACCCGGGATTCTTCAATGATATCTATGATCCGTCCTCTGCAGGCACACCCCTGGGTGTTTATACTGGATAATGTAGTAGCTCTTATGACTGATCTGTTTTTTTGAAGTTTATCATGCTGTTTACAGTCTTTTATAATTCTCTATCATGAACACAAATATGCATCTTTTTGCTGAAATGATTTTTTTTTCATTAGAAAACTAAATTATTATATAACTGTTGAAACACTCACTTGTGTTTGCATTCACCTTTCACAGTAGCCCAAAGAACATTAAGGATGGCATTTTTAATGGGCTCAGGTTTTGAATATGTGCAAACCAACCTCCAAGTGCAAACATGTTCAGAAGTAAAGCTGCTGAGTAATAGAATTTTTTATTATTATTATTATTATTTTTTGGTGAAGGCAATACCCTTAAGATGTATGTGTATGAATTTGTTTTCAGCCAAACCTCAGAGTACTGGATAATTTTGAAACTGTACTGACTAATTCTTTGGAGCAGTATTGTGAATTAGACTAAATTTCAAATTATTCTGTTGTACTTGTTAGGATTTATTTCCTTTTTTGTTCGTAAAACCAAGACAGCTTTAAATGATACATTCTAAGTGCAATACCAAGTTGTTTTTAATGTGGAAATATACACGAGCTATTAAAACAACATTCAGCAACTAAAGATTTTTGCACTAAGTGAACATGCAGGTTTATTACAGGTCTTTATAGCTGTGCTCAATTGCCTGTAGATTATATGGCTCCATGTTTTATTCAAATATAAAGAAATGTCTTTGCATGTCCTATTTCTTGCTTAACATCCTAAACAAATGGCCCCATGGCTTCTGCATTTTTAGGTATTATGCACTGTTTGTCAAGCAAGTAACCTCTTTTCCAGAAAAATGTTTAAAAGCATAATACTTTGAGATTAAAACATTGCTTTTCAGTTTATCATAAAACACTTCTAAGCACATTGCTTATGTGTGGATATGTTTCAGCAATCACTGGAATATTTAATAATTCTTTATTTCAGGTCCATTTAATACCAATCATTTTTGTTGTCTCATTTAAAACTGTCATATCAAAGAGTAAACTAAATGCGATCTGGACAAAATTACTATTTAAGTGCTTTTTTAATTAGTAACTGTTCTTTACATAAACCATGGAGGCATACTGTTTGTTTTTGGTTTTGGTTTTTTTAAATGATAGCCTTTATTATCTATTTTCATTCTTCTTTTTCCAGTGTTGCAGTAAATTGCTCAGAAAACCAATCTAAAACAGCAATACTATTGCATTTAATGTTTACACCCAGCAATTAACAGAAGTTCTTTAAATATAATAATGGAAAACATTCTAATTATTGTAGACCAAAGCTCAGACTTTTTTATATTGCAGGGTTTCAGTCCCTACTTTGCATGAGTGAGGTCTAAAAGAATTGAATATTAAAATGTTAGAGAGACATACGTGGAAGGGACTTGGAGGGTGGGGAGAAAAAAGCCAATCTGGAAAACTGTGGTCTTTTCAGGTTCACAGGGACTTGTGCTTTGGCACATTGTAAGTACTACTAAAAATGTCATTAAAATATGCATAGTAGTGTTAATTAAGATTACTACCTTCATTACAGAAGTGATGCTGACAGCCAATGCTGCTTTTGTCTGGAGTGTTTCTGTAGAATGTGATATTCAGTATTATTTTCCATTTGGGCAACACAGAAGGTATTGCTGGCTAAGTGTGGTGAAAGGCTCTCATTTCTTGTTGTTCTGTTATGAAAAATTAGTGCTCATCATAGATCTTGCTTTTCATGTGTTTTTAGTCCTAAGTTTTATACCAAAAACAAAACTGCTGCTTTTTTTATCACTGGTGCAATTTGAAATGATTGTGACCAGGTATCTTGGTGTAATGATGGTATCTTTCCAACTTGCTGCTCTGCATCTCTAAATTATCTGGGAGAGTATATAAAAGAATTGTTGTAAAGATATATAAATGACATGGAAATGGTATTATCAACAGTATGGACTAATTCTTGCCATGATGTTTAAAAAAAAAAATCCAAACTCTCATATTTGCATAAAATTTATAAAAATCCCCAAACCAACAAACCAAAAAAACTGCACAACCCGTGACCTCCATGGGGAGGGTACAATTACTAATTGTTTAGGAGTGATTCCTATGGTAAAACCAGCTAGTGAGTGGGATGCTGGATGCAGAACTCTCTGAGGGGGAAGGGGAGGCTCTGCTGGTATGACAGTGTTAGAAAAACAAACCCATTTCTGATGCAGTACTTGTTTTGCAACAATGCTGAAATTGGAAAGGCTTTTCAGAGACGATAATTTACTGCTTAAGAACTCTCTTAGCATCTTTTCTGTTAGCTTGTATCTGTGGGGGGAATGTCCAGTAGCAAATGCTCTTTTCTGGACAGAAGCATAAGGTGTTCATGTCCTAAAGCTAGGTAGGAAGAAAAGCAAGCTCAGATTGTTTGTGCTGAGGCTGACCAACCACTGAGAAACTTATTGAGAGAGATAATAGATTCTATTTGCCCTGAGGTTTAAAAAATGAGGTTAGATGACTCTATTCTAAAAAAAAAAAAAAAAAGCAAATAAATCCCCAAACAAACTAAAATATGAAAAATCCTACACAAATAGCAACTATTTAGTAAATTTATTTTTTTTAAAAAAAAATATTGTAGAAGTGGAGAAAAGGACTGAATATTCAATTTTAACTTAATAAATGCCAAGAAGATTTTGTAACAGTTTATTTTTAGGTGTGAAAACCTATTCATGGGAAACCTGCTGAAATCCAATTTTGATGACCCAAATCATGCCAGCCTGAATCTTGTTGGGGGTAGATTCTAAAATTAAAATAGTAGCTTAATTCAAGAAGGCCCTTAAAATCACTCTGATACATCCCTCTTTTGAGAACAGTTCATAGAGTACTTTCCATAGACATTAGGCTTGTATCCTATAAACAGAGTAGTCATCTTTTCATTGAATGTTCTCAGGGTAAATTTTCAGAAAAAAATGATTAGAAAGAGGGTCACTTTAAATGGCAGTGTGAAATTTCCAGTCCTACGTGGCGCTGTCATTTAATACACCAGATCTTGACTGCTATTAAGAGTGTGTGTGTATCTGTAAATACAATGTATTTTGACTAGGGCATGCACAAACATTCTGCATCTCACTAGAGGAGGTGTAGTTCTGGAAGATGGGAGATGGCTAAAGGAAAAAGTGATCCCTTTCTGTGTGCCTCCCTGTTAACAAGCACAGCACCAGCAGAGTTCCAGCCAGCCACTGCGTTTCCAGGCATGTAAACTTTGGCAAATGTGCAGTATGCCTTCTAGTCTATATATATATATCTTGTGTCAACAGCTGTAATGTTTTGGAAGTGTATATGCTAAGATTAGAGGGATTTTATACTAAAATGTTTGCTAATATTGATAACACTGACATGTATAAGTATCTTTATAGACATCATATTTTGTATGTTGTTTTTGATATTAAAGAGTACATGTTTTGCTAGCCTTAACTCCAGTCTTTCAAGTTCTGCTTTGTTAGAAGGGTAAGAAATGAATGTTCAATGTTTTTCGTGGTGCTAAAGTAATTGTGATCAGTTTCAAATTATTCAGAATAAAGATGATAGTGTTTAAGTGCTCCATTTTTTACTGCATGCATCATTTTTTGTCTTATTCTTGCATAAAACTTGTCATTTTGTAATGTAATTTTGTTGTAGTCCGATAATTATTGAACCTAGTGTGCAGACTTTTACACAAAAGTCTTTACAGCTTTTATTGCCACTGTGGTCTGACTGAAATGTCCCCATTACATTTGCTCCTACATTAATATATGGTGCAACCCATTTTAAGACTAATGATTTAAAAACCTAAGCTACTGAGGTGCTTGTTTCTGAAAAAATTATCTTCTCTATTTTCCATTCTGGGGCTTAATATCAGACTTGCAGAAGCAGTTGCATTCACAAAAGGCAGAAGGAAAAATTGAGGGAGGGAGGGAAACAGGTAAGATAAGTTTGAGTGGTGTTTTAAAAGAATTCTGATTTTGCTTCATGGGCTGCCACTGTAATTCAGTGGTACCTTTAATCATTCACTGGCCTGCTACCAATTTCCCTTTGACTTACCTTGGTGGTATGAAGCATGAAGTGTTTCCTTGTTGGCAGCTTCAGTAAGTCCCAGGAATTCATTCACCTTTCCTGTGTAGTAGGGCCAAATATTTATTTTCTTTAATAAATATATCTGATGATATGGGTGAAATATCCCCTTTTCATCTGGGGTTATTCTCTAGGCTGCTTTTAGTTCAAATTAAAATTTGAAAAAGATGCCCAAAACCTTTATAAGTGCCAGGGTGCTGTTGCCATTCGTACACACTCAATGTACAAAGTCTCATTTTAAGTTTGTAAAACAACAGCGAGGAGAAGCCTGGGGAAGGCATTTCAAATACTGCTGTACCTTTTTCAGCAAGCCCCTTGTATAACGAGGCAAAACACATCTAGAAATGTGTTTTGACTTGTGTGTGACTACTATTATTTTATAGTTGAAATTATTTTATCTGGAATTGTCTCTACTGCTGGACGTATGAACAGAAGCTCAGCATCAGCGTTCTGCAGATACCTCGGGGCTCAAACTCTGTCCTCTTGCAAAGGTAGGCATGTGGGATCGATCGGGTTTAAACCCGATCTGACAGTATTACTTGTAGCAAGCAGGTGCTTTTTTTTTATCAGGAAGATATTTGCAACATGCTTGCCAGTGCCAGGGGAAACGGGAATGGGCTGCTCACTGTCCGTGCGCTGCTATATCCCATTATTTACTTGTTAGGAACAGCTCGCAAAACAAAGCAGTGCAGTTTGGAATGATCTTTCGAGTTGTTTGTGTCGCTTAAACTTATTAAGTGCGGTGAAACTCAGAGCTTTTCTTACAGGGAATAGCACCTCAGTGCCAGACAGGGAGCACGCACTGAGTCCTGCTGCACAGTCCATGAGCTGCTCCACGTGTGCGGCACGAATTCACACAGTTTTAATACTTAAAACTTTTAATACCAGGCCTGCTTTAACACCTGTCCTTAGCAGACCCAGCAGGTCTCTCTCTCTTGAGAAGACTTATCAGCGTGACATAACACAGTCGTTGTGGAAGACAAAGACCTTTTATGACCGATTGGCTGAAAGGTCGAATGCAATTTGAGTGATAGCACAGATTAAAAATAAATAAACTAATAAATCCTGGTTTATAAGGGCACTTCCTCGGGTACTGCTGCAAAAGCTTTCGCAGCGGCTGTGGGGTGCCAGCTGTCCCGGGAATGTCGCTCCCCAGCGCCGAGCCCCGCTCCCAGGAGGAGCCCCTGGCGGAGGAGGAAGCGGCGGTGTCGCCCCCCGGCTCCGAGCCCCCCGCTCCTCCCGCTCCTCCCGCTCCTCCTCCCGCTCCTCCCGGTGCCGTGCGCGGGGCGGAGCCGCCGGGGCCGCGCTCCCCGAGCCCGGAGCGGCCCTCGGAGCCGGCGGCGGGAGCCATGGCCGAGGCCGACCGGGAGCTGCGCGTCCGCATCATCGAGGCGGAGGAGACCGAGGCGGACGCGGAGACGGAGGCGGGGGCGGCCGGCGGCGGGCGATGCGCAGACGGGGCCGCGCTGCGCTGGTGCACCACCGGGGCGCTCTGCGCCTCCTTCCTGGGACTGGTGAGTGAATGAGTGTGAGTGAGGGCGGCCCCGGGGAGCGGTGCAGACCCTTCCCCGGGACGGGCGAGGTGATCCCGCACTCTGCCCTGCAGGGGATGAGCATCGCGGTGCTGGGTCCCACCTTCCCCAACCTGGCCGCCAATGTCGGCAGGAACGTCAGCGACATGTACTACATCTTCGTGGGCCGGTCCCTGGGCTGTCTGGCCGGGTCGATGGTCGGCGGGGTGCTCTTCGACTGCATGAACGCCACTCTGCTGCTCGGTGAGTGCTGCCCCGCCGGACACTGTCCGGGGCACCTTCTGCTTCTCCCCAGCGAGCGCAGCCCCGGAGGGAGATGTGTCGCCTTTACGGTGCCGAGCCCCGGGAACGGGAGGGTCCGTGGGATGTGGTGCTGCTCCCCGCAGATCCCCGCTCGCTGTCGCCATGTTCCGCCCCGGCCGATGGCTGACACGGCGTGCGCCGGGCACTGCTGCTCTGCAGCATCGCTGCCAAGAGCCCGGGCCCGCCGGGCACAGCCACAGCCGGAACGGGCACTGAACTGACAAAATCTGCACGGATTGACCGAGTGCTGCCTTTGGTTTGCACTGCAAAGTACAACTGGGCTTTTTTTAGTTCGCATCAAGTAATGTGCACAGTGTAGGTGCACACAACAGGCTTCTGCAGTGACACTACAGCACGTGGAACAGGAAGCTGTGTTTTGGCTGCCGGGTGTGCAGCGGAAACCTCCAGCAGTCACGCTGAGGCGCATTTCTATGGGGGAGCTTCCCCTTCCCTTAACACTCATCAGTCACCACCAGCTTCGTGTACTGCACGGGAGTCTGTGGCTTTTGACTGGAGGGCCGTACCCAAATTTTAACTTAATTAAGGTGGGAAACATTAATTACTGTCTGTAATGGTAGAAACATTTAAACTGTAGGAACCACAGTGGACGGTTTTGAGAGTTTTCTGGACTTGTGGAGACTTGTTCCTGTAGGAGCACAGGCCTGGCTTTGTCCAGGCAGAGTGAGGCTGCTCAGCCATCACGGTGCCCGGAGCCACACTCAACATCCAGAAAGGAGGGGCTCCTTTTAGTGTTTAGTGTCTCACTCCTGAATAAATTCTCAGAACACACCTAAAATAGTGGAAGCCCTGGTCTCTTTTATTTTCAAGTGCCTTTGTGCTCTAAGCTAGGGATTAAAATGTATACCAGGGCTTGCTCTTCTTCTCCTTAGTTCAGGGAACTGTGCCTCTCATAAGAACCTTGCTGTAATCATATATATGGTCAGTTCAGTTAAGATCCCTTTTTCTATTGCTAGTGCTTGCAGTTGTGGAGTGGGTTACCTTGAACCTCCCTCCTTGTGCACCTGACAAAGTCAGACTTTGACTTCTGTAAAGGAATCAGTGCACACACCTGTAGAAATGCAATGTTGACTTGAAATAGTTTCTTTTCCTGAGAATAGCTGTCTGTCAACAATGCTCAGCAAATGATGGATCTCCTTATCCTTTCCAGCTTGGTGGTGCTTATGGCAAGACCACCATTTGAACTACTGAACCTGTTCTCATTTTTTCATCTGAGGGCTGCCTGTAAAATATTTTGGCTTGTGTAGTTTTACCTTCCATCTTTCAACTGCTGGAACTCTGCCACAGAGAAAAAAATCTACACAGAGGAAAAATCAAAAACATCATCTGTGTTTGTCAAGGAAATTTTTAAGTGCTAATCATCAGGCATAGAGCTGAAATGAACTACCGAGCCCTTGCTGGGAAGTTATTTTTTTGGGTCTGAGTGGGGCACCTTGGGAGCTGTACTTAATATTCCCCATCTCTAGTGTTTTCTTCATGCAGCTCAGCATGCACACCTTCAAAAATGTTTTGAGGCATGTATTCTAAGTATCTTGCTAGGACTTTAGGGTTCTGGACATTGTTGCCATTTTTGTTTGGAATCAACCTAAATTCTTAATTACATCAGCCCCCATTGATGTTTTAAGTATCTGCTGCATCTGTGATCATGTATGGATTTGAAAAATAATAGAGACAGCTGAACTGGTACAAGCTTTCTAAGAACCTAATACTGTCTGTTCAAATTATTAATTGCAGGTTGTTTTATTATGAAGGCAATTATAAGCATAGAATTGAACTGCTGAACTTCCTCCCAAATGGTAATAAAAGCAATTTCCGTTAGCTAAAAATATTTTTTGAAATGGCTTATTTTAAGTGTAGCCAATAATGGCAAAACTAATACAGTTAATGAATTGTTGTTAAACTTCTTTATGAGAAATTTTGTAGTTCTGTCTAAAACTCCAGAAATTCCTTGGAATACATCCCTCATGTGAGAACAGAACATAAAGAAAAGTCAGAATCTTTATATGGAGATCACTTGGTAGACAAGGTACAATTACTTCATAGGATTTTAAAGAGCTTAATTATTTAGATTCTTTTAAAAATTGAGCCAAATTAAATGTTGTGCAGTTCTCAGAGAACAGGCTTGACACTGTTCAAACTCAGGTTTTACTGGTTTCACGGTGAAGTGAAATCAGAAGTTTGCAGAAAACTTCTTAGTGTCCAAGCAGGAGCTGCTGCTCTCTTTGATAAGTTTGTCATGCAGGTTTTATATCCCGATTAAGTTAATTTTTTTTTCCAACTAAAAAATGATCTGTTGAACTTTCTAGCTGCTACTGCTAACCATGGATTGAAGTATTTACATTGCATCACTTACTAGGATTATCTGCAACTTTAATAAGCATGAATTAATTTGTATTTCTTGGTCTTCTGTGTTATTTAAATGGAAACTGTAGTATGTGAGTTTTTTGTTTTGTTTTTTTAACCTTTCCAGCCTTATCCATGCTTGGAACAACGGCTGGTCTTTATGTGATACCCTGGTGTAAGCAATACCTGCTATTAACAATCTTGATGTCAGTTATTGGAGGTTCCATGGGAATTCTGGACACAGGTAAGCGACCCTGTGGTCTGACAGTTCTTTCACCAAAATAATGGGAAACTTCAAGCATACCAAAACAGTTGCTGTTTTTTCTCGTGATACATCTTGAATTATAAGAGGGGAGCTGTTTTACCTAGCTGTGATTCTTGGATTAAGCTGGTTCTGAGGCTTCCATTGTTTTTGTGTGTGTGACAGGCCTTCCTTTAGGGGCTGGGGAGTGGAGAATATCTTGTTTTCTGGAGAAGGTCAATTTGCATTTCAGTGGACCGTTACTCTAAGCAATTTTTAAATTACTCTTTTAAGGAAGCTGGTCAGGATATGGTTCATTAGTATTAGCTGGTTAAGCCCAGTAGTTCTGAGCAAAGCCTTGGTGTTTGAGATTCTTAACAGCTGCTGTTGGCAGAGTTGCCCACCTACAGCTGTCTCAGCATCAGCTGGGGTTTCACAGCACCATGGTGCCCATCTCCCTGAATTAAGGGATATTTCCCACCTTTGGCCAGCCATGCTTAGGTGTCTGGGAATACAAATTTGTTCTGTCCCCCAGATTCTAAGTCTGTGGCATATGCTTACTGCAAATGGCCTGGGAAAAAATCCCCAAACCCAGCACTTTTGCTGAAAAGCTGTTCGAACCCAGCTTCTTAGCACAGGCTTATTATTGGAGGAAGGTGATCTCAGGGGTCTTCTAAAACCTAAATGATGCAATGATCCTGAGGTGTGTTGGTAAAGTTGCAGAACAAGTATAGGTGTGGTCAGGAAGGTCAGTTGTTATACTGGAGGCATGAAAAATGAACTCCCACAGAAATGAGTCCCCTGGGCACAGCTTAGACAGGGTGGGTTAGAGATGGCTGGCTTTAGCAAGCAGTTTGCATCAGGAGGCAAGGCCACAGCAAAGAGTTTGGGCACACTTAGAGATGCCTGGGAAATGCTGGCATACTTGCAATGTGGAGATTAGGAAATGCCCAAAAGTACATCAGTTGGCAGAGTGTTCTGGCTGACTGCTGGAGCACGTGGTGGTGAAGCAACACCAGCAGCCACTCCTGGCATCTCTCCAGCCATGTCCCAGCAGTGTGTGCTGAGCCTGCTGCCCTACTGCAGGAGCCTGGGGATGCTTACTAACCAGCAAGGTACTACTGGAGCTGGTTCATCACCTTAAGGGCAGGGTTACTTCTGAGAAGGAGCTGACCCATGTGTTAGCTTAGCCATCCAAACAGCTCTGGAAGCATCCTAGCCAGGGCCTGGCTATGGTGGCTCAGCTGGTTGGCAGCACAGAGGAACGATGGCTGCACATGTGAACTGTCTGCCTTAACTCTGTGGGGTTTGAGGGAGCTCTGCTAAAGTGTAAAAGGAGCACGGCACAGGATCCAGTAGTGAAGAGATGGTTTTGCACGGCACAGTTCATGTTAAATAAACTGAGTGCAGAGCTGTATTTGCTGCCTCCAGTAAGATTGTTATATGTGGCACTTGGTTTAAAAATTCTTTTTGGGAAAAAAAATCTTGTCAGCCAATGGTAAAAATACCTTCAGTGGGTGTGCTGCTTGGATCAGAGCTCAGAGCCAGGGAGACTTCACATGCTGAGCAGGAGTAGCAGAAGAAACTCATAGCAAGGCAGAAGAGCAAAGCTGAATTGATTTGGAAGAGTGCTGAGTGACAAGGGCTGCTGTACTGCAGCACAGGAATTTGATTACTGTTTTGTTTTCCTGCACTCTTCTGAGGGACTACTTCAAAACACATTTCTGAGATCTTATTTCCTACCATTATTGTTGATCTAATGATGTTGTAGTTTGGCGTTTGCAGCACTATTGAGGTAAACCCTTCTGTTTCTGGAAAGTCATTTGAACACAGTGGGGTGGACCCAGCCCATCAGAAGCAAGTGAATTGTTATTTTTCCTGTGGTGTTGTTTAATGAGGCCTCTGATTCTTAGCACTGGGCATTTTTGCTTTTGATACTTAGAGAAATGAGAAACGTTTAAATCCACATGTCTTTTAAATACGTCCAGGGATGGTGACTTAACCACTTCCCTGGGCAGCCTGTTCTAATGCTTGACAACCCTTTTCCATGAAGAAATTTTTCCTAATACCCCACCTAAAACTCCCCTGGCACAGTTATGTCTGTCCATTGCTGCTGGATTAAGCCATCGTGTGACTCTTTGTTTTGACTGCTGTGAATATCCTCCTAAAGCTCAAGTAATCTTCCAGTTAACTCGTGTTTTGCACATTGTATTTGCTAAACCTGGCACTATTGTACATTGAATCAGTAATATAGGTTAGTTTGTTTTGTTTTGTTTTGTTTTTCTTTTAAGCAATATCTGGTCTCGGACTAAAATGAATCTTTCTCTCTCTGATCTGCAGGTGGCAATGTACTGGCACTCAATACCTGGGGATCAGAGGTTGGGCCACACTTGCAGGCTTTGCACTTCAGTTTTGCTGCTGGTGCATTTCTGGCTCCGATTGTGGCTAAAATGGCCTTGGTGGGTTCTGTATCTGAAGAACTTGCAGGGGCTGAAAAGACAAGCCAGTCTGTCCTGAAGTCTCTGCCGACAGCATCAGCTGCATCAACTACACCAGCACCAAAAGACCATCACGATGAAGACTTTTTGTGGTCCTATATTATCATAGGGAGCTATATTCTCTTAATTTCCATCTTCTTTTTTGTTTTGTATTTGAAGGGCAGCTCAGATAGAGACAAATCAAAGGCTGCTGCACAGAAGGGCAGGCTTACCAAATACCACTGGCCTCTAGTTGGTCTCTTGTTCGTATTCTTCTTGTTCTACGTGGGAGCAGAGATCACTTATGGCTCTTACTTATTTACTTATGCAGTGGTCTTTGCTGAGATGACGGAAAGTGAAGCAGCTGCTTTGAATTCTGTCTTCTGGGGCGCGTTTGCCGTGTGCAGAGCAGTGGCAATATTTGGTGCTGCTTTCCTGTCCCCTGCCACCATGATCGTGATAAGTCTCTTATGCTCTACTGCCTCCTCATCGGCCCTGGCCTTCTTTGCACATTACCGAGCCTCGCTGTGGGTGGGAAGTGCCGTGTACGGAGCATCCATGGCCACCGTCTTCCCCAGCGGCATTGCCTGGATAGAGCAGTACACAGTTATTGAAGGAAAAACGGCTTCTCTGTTTGTGGTGGGCGCGGCGCTGGGCGAGATGTGCATTCCTGCCGTGGTGGGCCATCTCCAGGGCAAGTTCCACCACATTCCTGTCGTTATGTACACTGCCTTTGCTACTTCCATAATGACAGTCCTGCTCTTCCCCATGATGTACAAACTGGCCAACGCTTCCCGGAAGAAGGACACGAAAGAAGTGACTGACAGCGAGACCAGTAAAGCTTTGTTGTCAAACTCGAGGCTTACTGAGGACGAGGAGGAAGAGGAGGATGCGAGAGAGTGGAACGATGCAGACTTCGAGGTCGTAGAAATGAATGACAAGCTGAAAAACTCTCTGACGGACACCTCCCATAGGATACCAGGGGACTCTGCAGCTGAAGTCTCTCTCCAGCCCCAACTGGACAATGCATTGGGCCATCCTGCAGTGATTGCTGGTGGCTCCCCTGGCAGACAAAATGGGAATGTTGACTCGGAGAAGAATGAATAGAGTCAAAGCTGACTTGTTTTTTTTTTTTATAAATGGAAATTAATTGAATTGTAGTTGTTGTCAAGCGGTTCAGGAATCCTGTCATAGTGGTGCAGAGCTCAGCGTGTTCATCTGCCCAGCCCTTTCTCCTCTTTCATTTTCAGCCTGCAGGGATGTGTCTTGGAGTGGGAAGGTCCTCAGTGTTGTGAATGGGTCAACATGATAAATATTTGGCTATGCCAAAACTGTTAAAGCATAAGAGATGCTTTCTAAATATGAAGCACACATTCAAGGAAGAGATGCTGTAATAACTGGGAAAGAAGGGGACTGCTCAGACGACTCAGTTTTTTGAGGTGGGTGAAAAGAGCAGGTCTGAGGTGCTTTGTCACAAAATGTTTTCATGAGAGAGATCTGTTATCAGTAATGCTGAACTTTCTTACCTTGTGAAGGAGGAATGTTTCCACTGCATTTGAAAGTTGTGTGTGATCAGGTCAGTTAAAATTTCTGGTGATGCCCAGCAGCTGTAAATTGAACAACCTTTTGGCAAACTACCGAAATTTTTGGTTCTGAGACAAAGACAAGAAAAAACTGGAAATTATTTCTTAAGAGTGAAACCACACCAATCATGGCACTACCACTGAACTCAAGAAATGTATGCAGAAGATGATAAAATTATTATGTAATCTTTGAATGGTTTGAGTTGGAAGGGACCTTTAAAGATCATCCAGTTCCAACCTGCTGCCATGGCAGGGACACCTTCCACTGGACCAGGTTGCACAGAACTCTATCCAGGCTGATCTTGAAAACTTCCGGGGATGGGGCATTTACAACTTCTCAGGGCAACCTGTTTCAGTGCCTCACCACCCTCACAGGAAAGATTTTTTTTCCTTTCAGTTTGAAGCCATTCCCCCTTGTCCTATCACTACATGCTCTTGTAAAAAGTCCCACTCCATCTTTCTTGCTGGCTCCCTCCAGGTAGAAGACATTACTTAATATATGGTATTTTTAAGCCAGTGGTTTAAATTAAGGTTACAGCAATTTCTCTGGCTTCCTGTGCCAAGATTTAACAGGCTAATGTGTTACAATGAAGATTTGAGAAGGAGAGAGAATTATCAATGAAGCAACCCTTTCCAATATGACTACTTGCCCCTGGCCAGTTGGATTGGTGACATTTGCATTTATTTCCTTGGGGGATGACATGGAGATGGACTCTCCCTAGCGGAGACGCCATGGTTTGTATGTGTAGGTTCATTGCTGCTAAGCACAAAGTCCTGGGCAGGTGCAGCCATGCCAGGGAGACCTTCCAGTAAGAGAAGAAAAAAAAGTAGCAGCAAATGGCAAAATCTGTCTCTGCACAGTAATCTTGCCATTTGTCAGCTTGGAACTCCAGATCAGTTAAGTATTTTTTTTAAGTTTATGTGATCAGAATGTACTCTTGTTTGGGGTTTTTAACTTTGCACTTTTATAAATATTTTTCTTGCTAAGAGGTTTAATTTAGTAACAAAAGGGCTCTAGGTGTAACATAGCACAGAATCTTAGATGTTCCCTGGGTTTCCAGGTCTGCTTTTGTTCCCTCTCGTGTCGTACAAGTGTGCAACCTGGGCTTGCATGTCTTTTCCTTTTCTTCTGAGAAGTTAATAAGAAGCCAGAATCAACTTGCAGTGAAATTTTTTTTGTTTATATCTCACCATGTTGCAGGGCCTCTCTCTGTGCTGTTGGCACTTCAATGCCACTGTGTTTCTGAGAGATTGCTTCTGCAGCACCTTTTTCCAGAGCAATGCATGAATCTCCACTTTAAAATGGAGCCTTGTTACACTTGTTGCACAATGGTTCTGTTTGCTTGCAGGAATGGTAACGACTCGTACATGCCAGTACCAGTCCTGGCCTAGGCACAGGTGCCGGGGTGAGTCCGTGTGGCCCTGCGTGCTGAGCTGGTTTCCTGTGGAAGCAGAGTGAGGTAGGCAGAGAGAGTGGATTAAATGAGGGCAGCTGGAGCCTGTATTTCACTGTTTTTCCTCTTCCCATTCTTCCTCCTGCACACTGCTCCATTCATGTGGCAAGTAGGGGGTGTCAGCTGATGGTGAGGACAAATCCCACTGGTGCAGGACACAATGAAAGATATGGAAACTGTTCTGTGGCAGCTCCCCCCTGGAGCTGCCATCCCCCTGGCTTTACCTGCATTGACATTGCTATAAAAAAGTTTCCCCATACTTAAGATCATGTTGCCAGAAGAAAATTATCTAAAGAAAGATACTGGGCAACCAGGAGGATTCTAAACTCCCCCAATTCATGTGCTAATTTTGGATGAAATTCCAGAGCAGAATGTCCTACGTGTAAGACTATTCTCAGGGATAGTTTACATGGATTGTTTACTTTATAACATTTGCATAATAAAGTACAAAAAAACTCCAGAAAATTAAATCAAAGCTACATTGGGAAATATGCTGTAATCTCTTAGAAGCTTAGCTACTGCATATATACAAACACTTATTTGTGTTTCTGACCATCTTCCAGAAAACGCAAAAATATTGCACAAAACAAAGTTGGTTTTTTTGTATTTTTTTTTTTTTACTGCCTGTATTAACTCCTGTGTGAGTAACTTCAATTCATCCCCATTTCCTCCTGGAAAAGTAGGAGGCTTATGTAGTAGGAATGGAGCTACAGGTTGGAATCATGGTAAGAGCAGCTTTTTCCCTCGAATAAAGGATCCAAAAAGCAGTGGCTGTAAGACAGTGGAATCTCAAGAATTATCTATGTAGAATCACTTTCCACTGATGTGGACTTAATAAGGACTTGGAACCTTCACTGTCTTAGTTCTGGTCTTAAACTTGAAGAGAGATAGATGGACAGAAAGCATTCTCCTTATCCCTTAACCAGCGTGCTTCTAATAGCAGGGGCTGCCCTTGACTGAAAATTAAACACTTGAAGCAATTTAAGTTTAAAACAAGATCTGGGACATTTCCAGGGATGAGTCCAGCTCATACCAATTCAAGGCACCCTCAGTGGTCAAGGCTTAGCTCCCTGCTCTTGGATTTTACTGTTCCTCAAGGCTTGTTTTCAGACAATGAATGTTAGTTTTCATATGTTAAAATTTCCTTTCAAAATGCTTCCTGGCATGTACAGCTGAAGTGAGGATCTATTTACAGTGCAGATCTATTTTAAGTTACAGGTTCTCCAGAAAGCTCAAGTACTTACCTGTTAGGGGTTGAAATCACTTTGAGTAACTGTATTACATTACTATTGCCCTGCTTATGCTAGAAAAGCCATCCCTCTGTTGAGGACAAGAGCTTTAAGCCATGGATGCAGTACCTGAATTTGATAAGAATCCTATTTTTGTCCACAAAAATAAGGAATAAAAAAAAAATTACTCCACAAAAACCAGGAATAGTTCGAAGATGAGTGCTCTGCTCCAGTGTGAAAGTTAACCTCTTGCAGCTAAGTGTCATTTAATACTTTATTTATGCTGAGGCACTGCCAAATGCTGGACTGTATTGCAAGCACTCACTCCTGGCATTTGCACTTTTATCCTCTACATGACCAATGCTTGAATGCAAGACCAGGCAAAGTTTTATGCCTTGATGTTTTCTTTCTTTTTTAAAGTTACTTTGCATACAAGTGCATTGCAATCTGTGGATGTTTTATTATATATGTAATAGTTTTTATTCTGCTTGATGTGGGTTTTAAATTGTACCGTGTTCTGTGACATTTAATAGACTGACTCGTGTCTTGACTGTAATAAATTTTTATCTGGAGAATGCACTCAGGTTCCTTGATATAAATAAAATTTTGTTCTATTTTTCAAACTCCTCTGGACTTTTATATTCAAAACTCAGTCCTTTTTTGACTAATGGTAAACTGGAAATGTTTCTCTTCTGGTTTGGGGAAGGCCTCCAAGAACTGCTGCTGCTGTTTTAGATCCCAAAGTTTAAGCTGGATTCTTAACTTTGATTTGAGCAATGTTGTTTTCACATTATTGTGTGTGCCAGAGAATGGAAACAAATTTAGGGTAAATATTAAAAACACCCATATAATTTTTTACCATATCATTTTATTCAACTTCAGTATGGTTTCCATTATTAACTTCTAAAACAAAATGATTTCCAGTTTAGAAAACAATGCACTGACCACATAATTCCTTTTCCATTTTATACAGTTATACAAATATTCTAAATACACATTTTGTCAAGATGGTGGCAAATAAGATTTAACTGTACAGTACGTAAGGAAAGAAAATATTTTAAGCATATTTAGAAGCAATAGAAATGTCTATACAAAACAAGCAAAAATGGAATAAAATTTTATATTTAAAGTATTGCAACAGTCCCACAGGTTTGTAACAAAAATGTCTTTGCACAGTTCCTCACAATGCCCCATTAATAGCTAAAGCAAGACAGCAATTTTTAGAAAATAATGTTTCAAAATGCTACACATGGTACTACTGCTTGCACAGTCTGATCAAAATAACGATCTACTTGGAATCAAGCAAAACTTAGGAGGAGATATACCAACCAACTTTAAAATTATCTGTATAAAAGTCATTGCACATTATTTTACTCAGTTGTTTGAAAAGTAAAAAAGTGTATTTACAAAATATTTCGCAGACAAAATTATAAAGTGAATGGATAATATATAAGTAACACGTCTTGATACTGACAGTTCAAGAACACACACAAATGGTTTTATCGTTTCAAGAGGTTTTCAGTGCTCCTTCCTCCAGGAAGTAAACTTGACTTCTACTTTGAAATGGATTTACAAGATGTTACACAGAGCTATTTCAACATCAGCATTATAAAACAGTATGTTAGAAACATGAAAGGAAGAAGAAATTTTTACATCTTAAAAAGTGAGCTATTCATAGATCAACAAATGGGTTGGGTTTTTTTCTTTTTTTAATTTAGTTATCGTAAGTGTTCATTATTCTTCAGATAATAAACCCAACAGTTAAAATGGAAATCTTGGACTAGGTGAGAATTGAAAAAGCACCATGCACAATAGTCTTAGTGTGGTAAACACTGAAGAAAACAAAAATAGCACCTGGAATCCTGTAACACAGATCATTTAAAACTGGTCAAGCAGCTGGCGGAGATAGGGTGCCTTTGACAGTTCTCTGCTCACTCTGGAGCGCTTGAAGAGTACTGGGCAGTTGAGGGAGACACACTGGATCTGCCGATCAAAGCAGCCTGTGCAGTTCTTGCATATCTGGATTACATGAGAAAAAACGAAACAATTATTTTAAACAACACAAGTGAGGCATAGACCACTAGGGACTACTAAATCCTCAAGCCTATATCAGCAGAACAGGCACAGCCCTTCTCCCCAGCATGGAGTGACCCAGAGCAGCTCCTTTGGCCACTGGTGGGTGGCTGGCAGCAACTCCCACTGAACTGGACAGAGAGCAACAGCAGTACTCTACAGCTTGGATTTCAATCCTGCTAATTATGTTCTGCTTGCATGTGGTGGCTCTTGAAAAAACAAGGTAAATTAAGTTTAAGCAGGGAAGTGTGTTCTATTTGTGATAAACTCACTCTCTATAAAAGTTTAGTGAAAAAAGACAACTCTTATCCTGCAGTTATTCTCTGCAGAGGAAAGGGACTTTAAATAAATTACTCGTTTCAAGATAAGCTTTATTAAGTTTTACCTAGTCAGAGTCAATCAATCCCAACACAGAAATACATAGGCCACAGAAGCTGTACTGCTCTCCTTGTTTAAGGAACTACTTGTTAATGCTGCTTGAAAGTACTTTAAATGTGAGATGCCTGATGGAATAAAATAGCAGCAGGCACAGTTTTTCCAAAGGTAGATATCTTTTGGAAACTAAAGGCCACTGCTTTGCTGTTTTATTTTTACCCTTTGCAGCATTTGCCACCTCCAACCGCTTTTCCAAAACCTTAGAAATTTGCTTCCAACCACACCTGTGTTTTGTAACATTAAAATATTGCACAGTTTATCCTATCATTTGTACAGCCTGATCAACAAATAAATTATGCCCCTTTGCTTTTAAAACTAGTTATTTTCCTTCTTTCCAGGCCCCATGCTGATACCAGGCCTGCATCAGCACCAAATCCCTTCAGACTGACTTAGCTGGAGAGGGGCAGCCCCTCCTGGCCAAGTCTCACAAGGTGGCACCTCAGAGTGCCTGCAACAAATCCTCTGGCCTGCAACTGTGACCAGAAGGAACAGGATTTAAACAGCTGGTTCCAGATTTGTAACCTCAGAACTAACTCAGGCTGTGGCTGGTTTAAATGCAAAGGACCAAACTAAATGGTACTTGAGACATGTCCTAAATTCAGTTTGTGTTGAGGGGAGAAGTCTATGGTTTTAACCTGGAGCATGTAGTTTTTGAGTGCAGTTTAAAATAATGTACAGCTCAGTGTTATATCAGTTTTCTGTTGGCTTCAGCATGTTTATAATCTCAAAGGGCTAAAAATTTAAGCTGTGAAGGATATATATGCCTTCATATTAAAATAAGACAGATGCTCCTACAGAGAGATCAAACACTGACTGGGACAGGATGCCAGGCCTTGCTGAGCTGTTGAGTGTTGCAGGGACAAGAGAACGTTCAAATTGAACTCACTGATCCTTCTGTGGGGCTGGACCAGTCTGCCAAGTTCTGCCTTATTCCTGAACAAGAGCAATGCAAAGGGTTCAAAGTACCACAGGAAAACAGCAGAACATGCATTTCCTCATTTCTGCCATTCACAATGCAGGTAAAGGCAAATATTACAAAATACAGCAAATAGTCCACACCTTAGTAATGAAATATTTATGAAGTGAATTACAGTGCATTTTAGCAACCCCATGAGAATCCCATCAAATCAATGCTTAGATTTAGGAACATTTATATCCCTGGCTTTAAGACAAATCTTTAAAATAGTTCATGTGCTAGTGCTAAAAATAAATTTAAACTAAAATATTTATTAATTATAAAATATGACAGTATGAAAATTAGGTGAGGGTATGCACATGTTTCCACAAGGGGAAACATTGTGCTTTGCTGTAATTTATTCATGAGCACAGTTAGCTACCCTCTTAATTGACTTCTAGCTCAAGGGGAAAAAGCAGCTTGCAAAATTCCAGTTGACAGGAAAGGTAACAAGAAAATCCCCAAGCTAAACCACATCCATGTTATACATATAAATAAATAAATTTTCTGGCCCCAACATTTTTGTTTCTAGAACATCATCTGTTTTGATGCAAAAAAGAGTGAATCTTTTACACTCTCACAGCTCTCTGTCATTATAAAAAGGGACCTACAAACCATACAGGGTCCTCTTAAAAATCAGAAGAAAATGAGAAAAGCATTTTCTGTTCTGATCCCCTCCTTTGCCTTAGCTTTCCACAAAAGCCTAGGAGATTAACAGCTGCTGCGCTGCCTTCAATGGGAAAAGCAAACAAGCTGCAGCACATTGAACACCCGGACCATACTTCCCATTTCTGTCGGGAGTATTCAGTAACACACTGCTTTGAAATTTCAGCCTCTGTCTTTTGCTGGCAGACATCTGACAATGCTTTAATCGTACCTGGACCAGCTGTTCTTGTTTACGCTCCAGCTCTCGGATTTCTTGGTTGAGAATCACTGCCACATGCTGTGGCTGGCTTCTGCATTTATTACAGATCCCATACTGGGTCAGTTCATCACACACGGGACAGTGTAAGGTCGTGAAATACTGGGAGATGGTGCCTTTGCGTCCTTCTAGCTCAGTGCGGGCAGCTGAGGCAGCCTTCTGAAACTGTTAAGAAAAATAATTAAGAGGTAATGAACTTACAAGAGAGCAGCTTGCCTTTTTCCTCGATTATCCTAGATGACATACTTTTTTTTTTTTCCCAAAGGAGTAAGAAAGTGCAAGATGGCCTGCAGGGCATGGGTTCATACACAAATTATGAACATGGATCACGGCACTCTTAAGAGCGCAGCACTGGCCCCTGAAGTGATACACTGAACAGAGCCCTCCCCACACCTATTTCACAGGGAATCTGTAATCAGAAAAATCCTTGGTCACATGCTTAACTCCTGTTCTCACCTCAAGCTCTGCCTCCTGCAGCTGTTCCTTTTTAAGGTGCTGATCTGATTCGCATCTAAATGTGCCCTGGCTGCAGCCCCAGTGGCTGCCTTCTGGATGCTGCCTGCCCTCGAGTGTCTGTGCCGGGCAGTCCTGGGCACAGGTCTGCCATGGTGCTCTGGTCCCATAGCTCTAGCTCATGCTCTTATTTCCTTGGACAAGGCTCCACCACTGGCCCATCACCCTGGGAAGTTCATTCTCTGCATTTACTCCTGCTGCTGCATGACTTTTGCTTTGTGCTATCCTTCATTCTCCTGTGGCTCTGCTCCCTGTGACTTCCTTGCTGCTCCTTGGCCTTGCAGAAAGCCAGGGCTCTTTTTACCTTTTTAAAACAGCTTGTTGGAGATACTTAAGGTGACTGCCACGGTGCCATTGGAAAGGTAAAGAAAAGAAGAACTGAAGTCAATCAAGGCTGTATTGGGAAATACAGCTATAATACTATATTGCAGTGGGAACACGATGTACCACTGTGCTGCTGAACTCTGTTCTGAGCACAGTAACCAAACTACACAGATACACTGTCTTTCACCATCCCTTTTTGTCAGGGGAAATCACAAACTAAAATCCAGCTATCTAACGCTTCTTTTCCTGCATCTCAGTGACTTCTTTAACTTTTAGGGAAGACATATTTGGATATTATCTGTTTTAGGATCCTGGTGATACAAATTTTTAAAGTGTTCCTGCTGATGGGGCATGCCACCTTTTCTATACACAGGAAGGACTGTCGGAACATTTTGGAAAAACAGGAATTCCAACATCAAATATAGAGAGATTTAAAAGGTGGTATGGCCAAGCAGATGCACATACACATACTGCTAAAAATACAGAGTTATGGAAAAATATTCGCTTTAGCTACAGAAGGGATCAGGAAACAGAAGATGACTGTGACCAACCCTGCACAGAAGGGCTGACTGAAAAAGCTGATTTACTATGTGAAAAACAACCCCACACAGAAGCTCTAAGAATCAGAACTGCATATTTGAGCATCAAACACTGCTTCACAAAATAACCTTTGCTGTTGCCTCCTATCAACCTCATTCCACTAAAAGTCACAACAATGCCAAACACTGCACACAGACGCACTGCACTTGCTAACTCTTATTTGGAAACACTCACCCGGGGCAGCTCGTGGTACCAGCTGAAGACGTCTATGCCAATGAGCGAGAACACCCTGGCCAAGGGGGGCAGGATCTGCTTGGTGATGTAGTAGGTGGCGTTGAGCCTCAGGCTGGGGTCCTGCAGCACTTCCAGGGGCCGCCGGACGAGCTGGATCAGGGGTAGGCCGGGCATGCCGTACACAATGACGTAGGGCACGCGCTCCCCGACGCGTGGCTCAGAGCGACGGTCATAGGCAAGCATTCTCCTGTCAAAACACAGCCTTGAGATTGCATCCAGAGGCAAATTCATAGTTACTTCATTTGCCTGTAAGCTTTCTCATCTGATTAGATTAGTTGCTCTCCAGATGACTGGAGTTAGTGCCTATTATGAAGCACAGGACCAAAATGTTTCGCTTTTAATTTGTCTCATGATCAGACCTAAATTTTAGAACTTGGGACACAACCCTAAAGACACGGTCTGTTTCAGGTCACTTGGATTTGCATGCAGATTGTGTTCTAGTTACCACTTTCTTAAAAAAAAATTAGTAAGGAATGCCAGGGTACTAAAAAGAGCTCAAGTACAATTTGCTTTCTGGTCAAATTCTGGTCCTTTGCTTTCTGAGACTGCTTGCTCAGTAGAATGATACCTGCTTCAAACTGAGTTATCCTTTACTCAGAAAGCAAAGGACAATTTAATTTGAAGTAGGTATCAGTTTTGGACTTGGATATTATTTTATTTGAAAAGCAGAGCTTAATTGGAAGACCTCTGGTGTTAAGGAAGGTGACAAAATGTTTCACCTTACACTATCTATTTTTTTATTACTGATCAAGGATATCAACAGGATGAAATAGTAACTTTAAGTAAGGTACTTATTAACTATGCCTGGTAATTTCACAGCACTAAGAGACATCACTGTCACAATTTGTAATATATCTAATAACCGTGAGTGGTGAGTAATCTTGAAGAGTGCAGCCCTTGTACAAAACCCAAACTGTAAGTAGCAGAAGTGAACACACTATTACAGTGTCCTGACAAGACTTTCCTCTTGAACATGTGGCTCTTTCCAGGACTACAAAATGGCTTCCTAGGACCATCTCTTTTCCAAAACAGAGAAGAAAGTCAGGGACAACTGCTTCAGCAGTATTTGAAGGAGAAGAGCTGAACATCTGACCTGTAACTCAACAGTACAAAGGTCAAGAGGAAAAATATCCAGAATCTTCTATCCATAACATGTCAGTACAAGGATCAAGAAAAAACAACCCTATGAGCTCCTACCTACAATCTGTCAGCACAAAGGTCAAGATAAGAAATATCTATGATTAGCACTTTTTGATCTCATTACCTGGTAATTTCCAGAGCAGGTACACAGGCTCCAGGTTTGTATGCTGAGCTCCCTCTGTACTCTTTTGCAAAGATGAAGTCCTGCATGCTAGCTTTTCCTTCCAGTAACTTCATGCATTGATTCTGAACATACTGCTTGATCTGACTTATGTCCCGTGTTTCAAATAGCAGCTTGATAGAACACTCAAGTATCTTTACAACCAATGGAGAAAGGCAAGAAAAACATGTATGTTTGAATAAAAAATAATTAATTCAAATAAATTCAGTAAATTACATGGAAATAAAAATACACTGCACAGAAAAAGTACCAGTGGTGAACTAGGATATTGATAGGACAACAGGTTGCAATCTCTTCCACTCAACGACACTCATAAACACATTACTGGACAACTTTTTCCTCAGTCTGCCACATCATCCATACTCCAGCACTAAGATTTGTTCAACAATGATAGAAGTTTCCAAAGTATGAGAGAATATGTTTTTCCCTGCCATCTAAAATATTTTGCCATGACTTTAGTAAACCCTTTTATGTGGTTACCTTTTTTACTGCCATACCTTTCTTTTAATTTAGCTAAGAACAAGATTTCCTAATTTCTTTTTAACCTCTCAATACACAGCTTAAAATAAACAGGCAAGAAAGCGTATTTTAAAGGAATTCTTAGCTGAACTAGATTTATGTAAGTGAGCTATTTGGAAGACGTGAGATCAATGTGTCTCACTCATCATCTGGCAGTAATACTTCCAGGTAAAGTGAACTGGATCAAGAACGGTCTTTGAGAGAGCTTACATGGGCCAAGGGCTTTTTATGGGGTTTTAGGGGATGAAATATAAGCTGTAAAATACAAATCCTTGTAATGCTGTAAAAGATCTTCAATTTATCTTTCAAATGGCTCACACAAGAAAAACAAATGACGATTAAGACAACTCAAAGGACTAGAAACTCTGAGAAAGTACAAATATAAAATGAAATAACAGATGATTATAATTTCATTCAGCAAGAAATCTATGAATACTTTACCTTGGAAACAGCAGGACAGGAGTCCCTTCGGACTGTCTCTATGCCTTTTGCATCAAAAACTGGGTCCTTCTGATCCAGTGTTTCATACATGTAACCCACGTACCTCTTTTTAGTTTGCAGGACGCATGGCAAGTAGACCTGGAATGTTGAGAAAGAAGACAGCCCAGTCTGGAATGTGTTGGGAATAAAAGTTAACTTTGAACATAGAGGGTTTCCTAAGGAATACTGTGCTTTTTTGGTTTGTTTGTTGGGGTTGTTGGTTGGTTTGCTTTTTTTTTTGTTGTTAACTCATTACAATTGATAAAATAGATCAAAAGACTCTTAAAAGATGGCTTTAAGAGGAAGTTGGGATTCTGTAAGTGTCCCGTTCTTAAATCACTTTGTATTTCATTCAGCTGAAGCTCAGATGGAAAGTGACACACAGTACAAATTGTTGCAAGTAGCTTTGCTTTTCTGGATTGCACCTGTCACCATATCTAATGTAACCCTATTATCTTTCTTTCTTATAAAGACAACTTCATTTTAAACATCAGAGAAGAAAATGTTCCCAGCAAAAGTAGTAGCTTAGAACTTTCTGTTTTCAAACTTTACCTAGTAAGAAGATGCCAAAAATCTGCTAGTATCTCCATTTGGAGAAAGTATGCTTTTTTAAATGACTGTGCTTGGATAACAGTTTTCCCAGGAATGGATTTGATCATGAATGGGTCATGGTCTCTTTTGCTTATTTTCTCCAGTCTCTTACTTCATTCTTGATTGTGTAAGTATTCCTTGACTACTTTCAAATGAAAGAACGGAGAACAATTTTTTCTTTTTAGTTCTACTAGGATAACACCACATCTTCCTGACTCTCATGGAAGAGGGAGCAGTGAGTTTAGGTTGCCTCAGGCTTACAAATTTTGATTGACTTTTTTGAGTCATGAACGTACTTTGAAAATATCCAGACCACCTGAACTAATACTAACTGACCTGAACATCTTGCTAATGAGTTTACACTGACAAACTTCCAGCAAAATCAATAACATATTGCCTTACTCTTCTATAAAAGATCTGTTGTGGTTAATACTTCTTCCAGAAGCCTACTGAATGGATTTTTATGATTTTTCATTTTACAGGTGTATGTATCACGTGGACATATGCTGAAATGTGCTAAGACTGTCTGAAAAATAAATATCAGGCTTGTAATTAATGCACTGGAATAGGGGATGGTGAACATTTTCTCTGCTAAGTTGCACACATTGATTCAATTGTAGGTATACAATACCAAACTGAGGGAGATATTTCCAAAAACCGATTAGACAGGAACTCAAACTACCCGATACTGCCAGCACAACAAGCCACTGATGTGAAATTAGGCGTATTTCTTTTTATTGTTCACACTGTAGTGCTCCTCTGAAAAGGTCCCTGAGGCATTAAGGAGCTTGCAATATACCCACAGAAACAGCACAGCACAACTTGTTTATCCTTATGTACATTAGCGTTCAGAAAAATCTTTTATCTTCAACTTTTTTTAGGGGGAGGGGATGTTTCATTTATTTGATGTTTGTATTGTTATTGTTGTTTTGATAACACCTGACAAATTTAAAGAAAAATATTCTCCTTTTACCTTTTCAAACTTCAGTTTAACAGGCTTGGGATTTGTTGCTGTTACAGCTTCAGCAATTTCTTGACCAATCTTAAAAGACTGCTCCTTTGTGGCTCCTTTCAAGAGTACAAACATGCTACAAGAAATCAGACATAGGAAGTGACTGCAAATCTATTCAACACAGTTCATGAAAATTGTAAGCTATAGTTTCCTGGTAACAAGGCAGGGATGTTATTATGAGTTGTACTCCCTTTCTTCAGCTAGAAAAGCCAAAAATCTGAGAAATTTCAGCATGAGATGAGGAGTGCCAAAGGGCTGATGAATGCTGTGACTATCTGATGAGGCAGGGAAAGGACTGCTCCCAGGCACTGCAAAACTGGAGTTCCCCTGAAAGAATTCTAAAGAGCTCTGGTATGCTATTTTTTCCCCACTATGGGCAGCAGCAGGATTTTACTTCCTTTCTCCAACATTTTTTTTTTTAATGAAACCACTATGAATTCAGTATCTTTGAAATGTCAAGTCTTTTATCAGATCTGGCTGAAATCAGTCACTGGATTCATAAGTTTTTAGAAAGGACAGCCAGACAAGCTTTGTTTCCCAAAAGCTGAAAATTATGCAAGTATGGAACAGAGATGGATATGCCTAGAGCGTGGCTATTATTTAGATGAAAGACTGACTAAGAAAATGTATGTCAGGCAGCCTAATTATATCTTTGTATGCTCTGGTGGCTGCTTTTGAATTGCATCCATTTCTGAAGCTTGTAACAGTGCCTTCCTCGAGGTGCAATGTCTACTGTGTTATATATACTCTATTTTCCAAAACAAAAATGGCATCAGAAACAGACACAAAAATAATAATTTGGTAAATCAGATTTATATTAATTCACAACTGAAAAAATATTTCCCCCCCTCTTTCTGTTCCACATAATTTTCAAAAGAAACAAAACCTTTAAAGTGCTTAAAGAAACCCAAGCAAACTTGGTATTATTCACTTTACATATTCTGCAAGACAGTAAGCAACATCCAAAAGAGATCCACACACCCTTTTCAGCATCATAAATTCGCCTTGTTGAGACAAAAGCAAAATCTGTCTATGAAGAACTACTATGATTTTAGAACATTTTAAGAAGCAGACCATGAATTACCTGTCTGTATCACCATATACAACGTGAGCACCCCATTTTTTTGTATCATTCACCAGTTTAATGGCACGCTCCAATGTTTCTCTGGCTTTGTGGACAATGCTGTCTCCAATCTGCAAAGTTAGATTGAAAATCTTTACTGCTAAGCCAAATACTAGCTCTTGGTAAACACAGTCTAACCATGCTTAATCTTGTTATGAAAATCACTGTATTGAGATTATATATTTTATTTAATGGTTTATATGCATATAATAAATAAAAAGGTTGCTTAACTTAGCCCAAAATAACAAGAACTGAAAGAAAAATGATAAAAAATTATTAAGTATTAAAGAAAAATTTGTTTTATACTTCTTTAGAAGTATTCAAAATCCATGGAGCAAGACAAGACTGCTCAGAATTATTTTCTCTATTTTTTGGATTCTGCTGATTCCTATGAAAATTAAGAAGAAGCTACAATGTTTTATTTTATTTTCACTATTAGCACTGTAATCCAATCTACCTTTGGAAACAGTTCTACAGAAATGCCAACTCCAAATGCTCCTTTATGGGAAGAAGGGGAGATGACCTTTATATTTTTCTGGAAGATCACAATTAAATCTTAAGTTGCTGATTTTCAGTACTACAAATAAAAACAGCTTTTCTGAAGGTATTTTGTTTGTTTCAAATAATAGTATTTGACTAATATCTTTCTACCATTTTTATACATTTTTACCTGCAACTCTTACCTCAGTGCATGGCATTCTTCCAGAAAAATTAGCAGCAGTATAGCCAAAAGTAAAATTAGCAATATATTTAAGACCCAACTGACGAGCTTCAAGCATTCGAGTCACAGCCTTGTCATGTTTATAAGCCTTCATTGACTGTTTCACCATTATCCTGGTCTTCAAGATTTCTTCTAGCATCCTTGGCAGCACACCCTTTCTTACTGAAGGCTGCCGTAAAGGGAACAAAGGAAAACATGGTGTTAGAAAGCCCAACATAAACAGTTAAGAGTAAAATCAAACCTCAGAACTGTTAGTTAACCACTGATAGGAAGACAAATTAACTAGCAAAATGCCCTAGCCACCAGTTTGGCTTTTCCCACAAATATTACAAAGAATCTAGAATACAGGCAAAGCTCTTAAGGACAGAACAAATAGCTTTTTGTTCTTTGTATTCATCACTCCTGTTGATGCAATGTTTAGATAACCTTCTTAACTAAAATGGACTTTGATATTTAGCTGTCAATTCTCAAAGTATTAAATGCTGAAGGAACATTATCTTTTAAAAATTCTGCAAATATTCTTTACTTAAGGTTTTTGTTTTACATTAAATACAGGTATGCTGGTGATTGCCTAACTATTTTTAACAGCTCCAAGCCATATTCATTACACATCAGCCAACAGGACACATTACAAAATGAGAACAATAGAAAGCAAGTCAGGGAGTTTCATTTCCCAAATCATTACCCTTTTTCTAAAAAAGCATTCTGCTATACAGGCAGGAGAAAAATGAATTGTTACACACAGATAATTACTGTTTGATCCCCAAACTGCACAAGTAAAATACAGTTTAATTATAGATGAAATAAGCCTTCAGTATAAAGGAATGCATAAAGACATTTTACTTCCTGAAATGCCAGAAGTTCTGCACTTTGACAAATATCAAAAACACTGTGAAATGAGAGAATGAACCTCCCCTTTCCGTCTGCTCTTAATGCAGCAAAACATGAACTACAATATCAATTTGATCTTAAGTCAGCCAACAGGCAGTGAAAATGCTGTCACAGAGCACTAATATCATTACCTTGACAAAAGCTACTCCACTGGGTGACACTGTGATATCATGTCTAATCTGGTAGAGTAAGTCAGGAGGTACTCTCAGAGATGTACAGCCAAATTTGAATGCATCATACCTAATAAAGAGAACATTTAAATATGAAGACCATTCATTTACAGACTAATCAAGCAAAAACATCAGCTGACATTTAAATGCTAATAATGCCAGCAAGGACAGAATAATCTCAGGTACAAACAAACATAACATAGTATCAAATTTCTTAGCTGCATACAGAAGGTTCTAGGAACAAAGTAGTAATAAATAGCTAAATTCCAATGCATGCATAATTTATCAGTTCTGCTCTCCGTTATGAATTATTACCAAATACAGAGTTAGTGGAGGCATGTACTCAATACTGTAATCCCCTATGGAAACCATGCATGTTTACCAAGTACCACACTGCACTTACTTTATTCCTACAAATTCAGAATTTAAAATCAGAAACATGAAAACCTGATGGTGACACCTAGCAATTATTGCAGCCATTTTTCCATTCTTCAAAATACTATTTCACAGAGGCAATTATAAAGAGCAGTGAGATCTTTTTCCAATTAACAGAGTAACTGTTAAGCTCAATAAAAGATGCTACAAAGACTAACTCAATTGTACCTTTTAATTTTTAGTAATTAGAACCAGAGTGAACTAGAACTGATACAGGAACAATCATAATTCATTAAGGAATAACCCCAGTCTAGTTTTGAAGACAGATGGTGGATTTATAATAATTTTAACTTATTCTGAAGCAATATTAAAAACCAGCATCACCACAATAATCAAAGAGGTGTACATACACACATGCATAGAGCTGTGTCCAGGGGTTTTTAAGAGAACAGTCTAATTCTGTATTTAATTAAAAATACATATTGATGTGTATATGTATGTGTGTGTATACACACATGCACACATCCACATCTGTATTACAGATCTTTATCATCTGTACTGTGTAAGAAAAAATGGTGCTATTCATACAAGCCCATTGTTTCCAATGGCAACCAGGGGTTCTTGGTATCTCAGAAAAAACACATTTCTACAGAATCAAAGATTGTGAGAAAAGCATAACAACTTACTTTCCTAAGTTTTCAACATGGCCCAGGCAGGTAGAAAAACAGTAGTTGTATGCTATGACAATGGAAGGATATAAAGACTGGAAATCCAAGACAAGAACAGCGTTGCTGTAGAAGCGGGATTCTGGCTCCATTATCAAGGGAACACATTGTGGGGCTTTCATCTGAGCTCGCTGCTGGACACTGGGAGTCACAGCAATGTAGTTCATTGGCTTTGCAATGCGCAGCATCACAGACTCCACACGGTACTGCAAAACAGTTTGGATATAATCATTATTATTTCAAAAGTGCAGAACAAATGTGTATTATTAACTAGTGCAAACACATTTCCTGAAATTAAAGTACAGATAACTGCTTTTCCAAAATAAATAGCCATGCTCTTAACGTATATTTTAATTGTATGTTGTATCACTAGATCATCTTCAGGTCCCTTCCAGCCCTAACCGTTCCATGATTCTGTACTTTGTATTATATATAGTGGAATTTTTCCATGTGTTTCCTCTTTGTTTAGCCCTAATTACTGAAAATCGAGTACTTTTTATATATGGAAAAAATAAACATCCAAGAGGCTTCAGCAATATATGTAGATGGCCATGCTACTGTCTGTGAATGAGCATTTGCTAAACTGTAGTACTGTTAGACTTGCAGATCACCAAAGAAAACAAAGTATAATATGCAGTAAATGCACTGGGTATCATGCTTTCTCCCTGATACCACAACTAGAACAGGCAGGATAAAACAACGAACACCCTGTTCAAGACACCACAAAATGTCATATGTGTAGCTGGCAACAAGAGATAAAATCCCACCCCTATTTATCTGCATATTATTCAATGCTTTAGTAAAGGCTTTACAAGCACAAATGGGCAGGTATGCACATTCACATTCACCACTCACAATAAAAACCAAAATAGCTGAAAACTACATACATGGGTGACAAGGGACTGAAAATCCCAAAATATCAAAGAACTGTTCTTTGAACAGATAGATATTCTATTCGATAGGTAATTCTATACTAATTCTTCTATAATTGTAAAATCCTGTGCTTTATAAGCAACTAAATCATTATTAAAGACAGACTGCCTGACACACTGCTTATTCAATCATTGTACTGAATGGGTTATATATAATTTCTTTAACCTTGAAGTCATAAATGAACTTTCAGAACCAACAGATTTAATAAGACCCTGCACCTTAAAAAGAGGTTGGGGCTTGATGTGTAATTAGGGAGCCACATAAACTTCCACCGCTGCCTTCCACTAATTGCACACTAATTTGTGTCCAGTGATGAACTCAGATGTGTGACAAGGTGGTCAAGGGATTGGTTCTGGCAAGAGGTAGATTTTGTGGTTCTTTCCCTAGTTTTCATAGCATCACAGAATTTAGGTTGGAAAAGACCTCTAAAATCACCAAAACCAACTGTAAACCAGTGCTGCCAAGCACCACATATACACATCTCTTAACTCCAGGGATGGTGACACTGGACAGCCTATTCCAATGCCCGACCATCCTCTTGGAGAATAAATTTCTTTAATATCCAATCTAAACCAGCCATGGAATAAACTGAGGTCATTTCCTCTTGTCCTATTGCTTCTTACTCTGGGAGACTGACCCCCACCTCATTACACCCTCCTTTCAAGGAGTTGTAGAGAGCAGTAAGGTCACCTCCGAGCTTCCTTTTCTCTGGGCTAAACACCCCCAGATCCCCCAGCTGCTCCTCACAGGACTCGTGCTCCAGACCCTTCACCAGCTTCACTGCCCTTCTCTGGACTCGCTCCAGCCCCTCAATGTCCTTCGTGTAGTGAGGGGCCCAGACTGAACACGGGATTTGGGGTGTGGCCTCACCAGTGCCAAGGACAGAGGGACAGCCTGGTGCTGCTAGTCACATTATTTCTGACAGAGGCCAGGATGGCATTGGCCTTCTTGGCCACCCACTGAATCATGTTCAGCTGCTGTTGACCAGCACGCCCAAGTCCTTTTCCTCTGGGCAGTTTTCCAGCCATTCTTCCTGTAGCCTGTAGCCCTGCAGGGGGCTGTTAGGAGCCAAGGGCAGAACCCTCACACAACTGGCCTCAGCCTATTGACCCAGCCTGTTCAGATCCCTCTCTAGAGCCTTATTACCCTCTAACAGATCAACACTCCCTCCCAACTTGGAGCTGTCTGCAAACTGACTAAGGGAGCAGCTGATCCCATTGTCCAGATCATCAATAAAGATACAAACCAGGACTGGCCTCCTGTTTGTTGTCCATGCTTAGTGCACTGGTACAGATGCACCTCAGTTGGGCTATTGATCCTACCACCTTTTCTTAGGCAGGGGGAGAACCACTAATCCCATTCTCTGGTGTGTCTGTGATTCCTACCATATCAATAATACTTTTGTCTTTGCTCCAATGTGGATCTCCAGCCCCCACCTCCACTGAGACAGCAGATTAAAAGACTTTGCTAGGACACTGCTTCTCAACCACTGGTGTGGTGCTCCCAGGTTTATCTCTAGTGAGCCTGGTCTTATTCCTTTTCTCCTTCAAATTGAGTTTAAAGCTCTCTCAACAAGCCCTGCTGACTCCTGTGCAAAAACCAGCAAGATCTTCAAATGTCTGACTAATTATCTGTATACCTATGACCATCTCTTGTTAGATTTTGTTTAGTCTACTGAGAAATGTTCAAGATGGCTTAATAAAACAAAATAATTTAAAAAAATTATTGTAAAACTCAATGAGAGATACAAACATGGAGAAATAAAATATCTAAAATCTGTTCTTAATACTATTCCATTTTAATGTGTTTTTTTTAGCTAAAGAGGAATATCTTCATAAAGAGTAGTGACTCTTCTGTGTGAAAAAAAATTATTTGAGGTGACTGGGAATTGTTGCAAGTGTCATTTTTCCGATCTAGAAAGTTTCAATGGAAACAGAACATACGTGCACAGAAGGGAAGAGAAAAGAACAGTCAGGACAGAAAATACAGCATGCTTCTGTTGCTCACTCCCACTCACAGACATCTGAGAAAATGACAGGCAGAACAGTCTTTGTGGGCTGCAATCACTGACAGTTTAAGCATATCTGTGTTGGCAGTATGCCGGTCCCACACTCCCTGTCCCTAAATGTGCATTTCTCTTCCCTTGCTCCAAGGAAAGTATCAGCGATATTTTCTGGTAATATGGTAAACCAGACTGGGGAACTAAACTGGCAAACACCTACTGAACACTGCCATGGTTCTGCTGATGGCACCTGCCAGCCTGCTCCCCTTTTTCCCCAAATATGGGGTCATTACCAGAAAGACCCACAAGAACCTGCTCTGGGTCAAGAGATGACACAGGCAACTGCAGTCCAAAAAAAAAAAGGTGGCAAAAGATTTTTAATAGGATTGAATTGTTAAGGAAACTACAGCTTCAGACACTTGCATATCTGGCTGGCTTATGGTAACAGAAGAACTGTAACACGTGACAGAGTAGCTGACTCTCTTTTCAGGTGCTGTTCAGGTCTCACACATAGCCACGAAAGCAGTTCAGTTAGCCTAGTCACTCACAATCTGGGCAAGGAAAGCTTTTGGTATTACTGGAGATTGCTGGGCTCTCAAAGTGCACATCTTGCTCTGTTCTGCTCCCTTTTCCCTCTGATGCTGGTATCAAAATAACAGAAACACAAACATCTTGCATGACATGCATTTAATAAAGGTGAAGCACCTCTTGTCTTATTGTAAAATCTCACCCAGAGGTCTGCTGCACCAGAAATGTCATTTAGAACATAACCAGTGCTGCTTTGTCTGCTCTGAAAGAAATGAATCTCATCTTTCTAAAATGCAATTAATTATATTTCTTCATGTTTTAGAAATCACTCATTTTCAGTCTCACCTAGGTGTGAACAATACCAACTCAAAGGGAAAGTTAGTGCTCCTGAAGGCAGTAGAAAAGATTCACTGGTGTGACTACATTTGGGGAACTCTGTTTTTAACAGCTATTTTTAAACTTTGAGAGACTAGGCAATCCAAAAGTGACCATAATAGATTGAACAGTATTCTTTATGTTTCAATTTCATGTTAATTCATGTTAACAGTCTTCTGTGACCTTATGAAAACATACATGTGGATTGAGAAGATACCAAAGAACCTGAGCATTTTGTAAAACCTATTTTGGTTTTGTGAAGTATAAGGAGAACGAAGTCTTACCTGGGAGCCTCTTGTTAATACATGTAAGAACTGAATGCCAAAAAGTCTTGCCATTTCACTTGTTCTGTCAATCAAATCCAGTTTCTCTAACAACAGGAGATTCCCACGAACCCGGCTAACATAATGATCAACCATTTTCCATCTGTGAGAGTGAACACCTCGTTATAAACAATCAGAAGAGTGCTTGCTCTTTCTACTAGAACAAATGTATTTTTATGGTAACTTACAAAAAACTAGCAAATAAAATTTTCCTCTAGAACATTTTCATACAACTCTTTCAAAATTGTGGCATATATAAATATACACTTATGTATCCTAAAGATATACACAGAATGTGTTACAGCAAGCTACTGTTAAGGCATCTCACAATGACATACTATATCCTGTTCTCCTCATTGCCCCAAAGGATTACCAAAACAGACACAACTTCCTCTTCATCTCTTTACACGTTTTTTTAACTAAGTGGACATTTGTGGAAACATCCTTCTGTATTAAGAATGCCTATCACAGCTGAACATAAATTCATAATTTCAGTATAAACCATGTTTCCACTCAGTTACAATATTCAACTTTTACAGAAATTTCATGTATGTCACAAACGAATCAGTACACAGTTTCATGAATTGTTCATATCACACAATACCAAATTGCTTCAAGAAGAGTGAAGCTGAATGTCATACATGTCATATGAAGGTATTTTTAAGCAGCTATAGCTACTGTCTTAACACCTTGCATGCTGTTTTGTAATACTTTCAAGCCTAGCTTGCTTGACATACACTTGAAGTGAAACAGAAGCCTGGAAGTTCATTAAAAGCCCTTCTGATGAATAGTATATACAAAATAAAATAAAGAAATTACAGAACTTCAAAATAGTGTATCTATTCAGGTATGTTGAAAATGTAACTGAAAATATTTTGTTGTAATATTGAGAGTATAACTGTACAACAGAACATCCACGTAAATAAGTTTATGTTGCTGCATATACACTGCTCTAGTGCCTGAGCTAAATTGATTATTTCTTCCTATGGTGGCTTTACCTTACACCTAGCCAATGTTAAGAATCTGGCCTTAAAAACAGCAAACAAAATGGATTAATAGATCATTACCTGTAGACATCTGCCTTATTGTCAAACCAATCCGACAGAACTCGGAACGTAAATAAAGGAAAACGATGATGAAGAACGTGAAAGCCCACATTTTCAAAAGTGTAATTTGTTAGATTCACCTAGAAAAACACAGTGGACATGTTAAGATGCATGATGGCTTTCATAACTGAAAAATCTCAGCTTTTCAAAAACGGCATGAACTAAGTTTATTAACTTTCTATTAGCATTTTGTTTAAAAAGTTAGTATTTGTTCTTAGAAATCCCTAACTATTTACAAGTCAGGAAAAAACATCCCTTATCAATTGAAAAGAATATGCAGAATTAAGCAGCTCATAAAGATCAGGTCTGAACTTGGTCAGAACAAGATTTGTAAAGACTGGGCTATTTGAATATTAAATGGAAAGTTATAAATGCAACAAAAAAAAAAAAAAAAAAAAAAAAAGAGTAAATCTGACAGCTTAAAATATATTCAAGTACTTGATGTAGTAAAAGTACCATGCTGGACAAACTGGTAAAACAAGTAAGTTCTCAAAACCCTCAAAACCACAAATCAGTGGAAAGGAGTATCACTAAGAAACATTACTTTAAAACAAAAGCTTTAGCACTTTACAATTTAGAGATACACAAAATGCATTCTCACAAACTGCAAACTACTCTATTTGAAAAGGTGTATAAAGAAAAAAAAACTAGAAGTTACACAAGTTACATGAAACTTTTCAACAAAGTCTGCAATAACTAGCAAACACAGTAAATCAAAACATTAACCTTTTAAAAAATTTACCTCATGTCTCATCATTCTCCAAACATTCAAGACAATTCGCCCAACAACATTTATTTCACTCATTGTATCTGCTCCATATTCATCCAGCTCAGTAGCAAACCTGTTCTCTTTCTTTTCATCTAAAGACATTAAAGGAGACTTTATTAAGACAAGTTAAAAGACAGTCAAGACCAGATCAAGCCATCTCTCTTCCAATTTGTGCTCTCTAGAAAAGTAAGAATTTATAAAGATTGCTGCTGATTCCACACAATTATTTAGTTACCAGTCATCCATACAATCTTTAAATAAAACTCCCTCAGGTTTTTCTGCTCTTGCCCTTTGCAGAGAACACTGACTTTGGCTTCACTGAAACAGTGTCCAAGGCAATGTATTCTCCATTGTGAATACATTGGTTATGCAATGCTGAATGTTACTTGAGAGTCAGATGCAGGCATCCAGGCAGATAGATAAATGACAGATAGATGATAGATAGATAGATAAATAGATAGATAGATAGAAAGATAGATAGATAGATTTATTTCTGCCCTAAGAAGCTTACAGCTCAAGGCTTTACTTGCAATGATCTTACACAGTCTGAACCAGGTAATGGGAGAGAAAATTCAGTTTCTTTCATACAGTAAAAGCAAACCCACTGCAGTGAGAGCAGGTAGACCTGGATAGCACAAGGAGAAGGAAATAGGAAGGAACTGATGCAGAAGCAGTACTCTAAATCTTTCTGTGAGACAGCAGTGACTAAAGTGGAGAAATATATCTTGCTGTCCTTTATTTTTGTCATGCTTTGGAACACTACAGCACAGACAGTCTTTTTGGTATACATTTCTTTAAATTATCTTTTTTCAGTCATTACAAGTCTACAGTTTTGGTGTTCTTTCCAGAGTTTACACAGATGTTTTTTAGAATGTACCACACAGACGAAAATCCATTATGAAAACATACTGATCATCAGTCTTACTTCTTATTAGTTTAATGGGAGAGAAATCACTTCAAGGCAATTTCCCTACAATTCTAAATCCATACCCATTCTTTAACTGCTGGTTGCTTTGTATTCTGCCACCACTCATTTATCAGGTACAGCACAGCCTGTACAGTACCCTGCTAATAAAAAGTGGAACATTTTGGACAGAGTGTAGAAGTGTGGATACACACTGCTTTGCAATAATAATCAGAACTGAACAATTAGATCCTCAGACAGCAATGAAACATGTTTACCCTTGATTACAGAAGTAAAAATTGCCTGAAATGCTGCAGAAATGCTCTGAAACAACAGACTAATTTTGTATGTTGATCTTCAAATGTGTGCCATATCAATTAAAATATGGTTAAGAAAACCTATTTGTCATTTACTGACCTTATCAGTAAATCACAGATTCTTGACCAAATTTAGCAAATCTTCCATCAAAATGCACACTATATTTTTAACCTCCTTACTGTTTCAGATTTTTAAGGAGGAAAACCAGCAATTTCTCTTTCTATGTTTGGATGGAAAAAATGCTCCCCCCAAACAGCAACATTTTTTCTTCTGCTTTTCTTCATTTCCACATTCTGGATCTCCTGTGAAGGAGAGGAACTTGTATTTCTTCCCCCTCCATAATTTTTGTTTTTTAATTGGAAGCAGAAACAATCAGTTAGTTCTACTTTCTGCAGTGTCATCCCAGTTCTCTTTCGACTCGTTTAGAAGATCTCCTATATTAGGTTTGCTTCATGTCTTGCTGGTAAAAAACAGGAAGCAAAGTATACTGTGACCACAAGAGAGACCCACCACCTGATGAACTCTGCCTGTGATGAACATCACTATATTAAACCTGCATTACTTTACAAGTGGTGTGGGATATGTATCACTAGAACCATGTATGCCTCTTTGGGAACTATGCTGGTAAGAAACAGAAAAGGACATTTCTCCTATCTTTCAAGTGCGTGAGACAACATAAAAAGAAGTTTCCTCTCCTCTTATCCACTCCCTAACTTTCAGCTGTCTAAGTTTCAGCTGTGATCCAAAGGAAGAAACAGGAGGCCACAGTGCATACACAAAAAATGCCACCATGCCCAGGCAAAACACACACTTCTCTTGTGATGTGTCTTATGACTTATGAACAGTTAACTTATAAATGGCACAGGCAGCACCAGACTCAGCCAATAAAGCAAAACCAGAGAGAAGTCTCCAGATTTCTTTTTGTTAAGCTGAGATCACAGGAAAGAAAGGAGAAGTCCCTTCCATCTTTATTTCAGTAGGAGGAAAGAGAAGCATACTTCTTGAAGGAGCACTACCTGTTCTAAAGATAGAGCATGAGAAGAAGGGAGGGAAATAGGAAGCATAGGGGTTGGAAGAGGAAGACAGATGGGGTCAAAACCTTGGACAAGGAGGCCACAAAGCAACAGAGAACACAACGTGCATGTATATGGTGATGCATGCAAGCCCACATTTATGGCATGCCATTTCTGGGAAGAGCTCATAATTTACTCATCTTTCTGCTGTAATTCTGTCCAGAAAACACCCAAAAAACCCCCTTAAAATAACACTGGTTCTTAGAACCATTTATAAGTGTTATGTATTCCACTTCTGAGTGCACATCTACCAGCTGGCACAGGAATATCTGCACTACAAACACTAGTGCTGTGCAGACAGTGCCTATGCTTTGCATGCTCGCTTGAACTTCATGTACAAAAATGTTAAGGGCTATAATCCTGATTTCCTTCACTAGAACTGAAACCCATGTTGTGTGGGACTTCATAGTTGTAGGGAAGGAAGCCTGACTGTAAAATACATGGGGACTCTACCATTAGGAACCATAAAGTTCCCTTTCTTCTTTGAGGACCCTTTCATGTGTATCCCAAAATCAGTAACCTGAGGAAGAGCTTATGTCAGGATGATGACATATTAACATATTAACAACTTTGCTGATCTAATTGCTTGCTTCTGCATCAATTACAGTGCAGACAGAGCTGTCCTGCAAGACATGAACTGTGACTCAGTCTTTGAGAACAAGAGCAGAGGCACCTGTCCCAAAGTGAAGAGATTGTTCAGCCATACTTCTACAGTAGAGCAGTAAATCTTTGTGATCTTTGGAGGTTTTAAGAAACTTTTGAATACAACACTTACTGTTCCTCTAACCACAGACATTGCAAATCTTCAGATGCAAAGATCAAAAAATTTTCTGTACATCCTTCAGTACCTATGAAGACTGTACCCAGAGGCATTATTTTGTAACTAGTGTACTATCTCAATTTGAGCCATCAGGGAAATTGAGTAACAAGGTTCATGCAATCCATTATTAATCCTGAAGAATAAATTTGAGAGCTTTGTGCTGAAGAAATAAACTTATGAGTATTGATGGCCTATTTATATTTAAACTATCATGTGATCCTGTCTTCATATATAAAGTATTTAAAAATTCACCAAAGTTCAATTGCCAACAACTTTCAGCTGAAGACACAAATTTTTTTCTTGTGCTTTCTTGTCTCTGGGAGGACTCTATAACTCAGTTCTTTTCCAAACATGTCACAAGTATTGAAAGCATCAAGAGTATATAAATATTCAAACCTCAAGGAAGAAGTGCGTGAATATAGTGCTCCTAAAACATATTCTCCTGGCCAGGCACACAGGATAACTACATAAAAGATGAATCCTGTGCTGGGTATGCTCAAAGATTCAAGTAGCCCAGTATCACATTCTGTCACATACTCAAAGGCAGATGCTTCAGGATGGGGGGAAGCAGTTATTGATACTCCCCCTACAACTCTTCCAGCTTCCTGGACCAGACATTATTTTCACATATATCATAGATCCCAATGGATTTTTCTTGCAAGAATTTGTCTGCTTTTAAAAAAATATACACTTTAAGCATTTGTACTATCTCATGACAAGGAACTCAAGAGTTCAGCACTGCTGAGATTAAAAATCAAAAATCAATAAACTTCTATTCTGTAGCTGCCACTTGTTAACTTCACTTGATTTCTGGTTCCTGCATCGGAACAGACCATGAAAACTAAATCTCTATTTCCCTTTATATCCCTCAATATTTCATAGGCTTTTACCTTTCCTACACTATTTTGTCTCTTCTGGAATCCCAAATTACTAAATTACTAGACACATTTGGATTGTCCTTCTCATCTTTACCAGGTCCCCTATATCCACTTTAATGGGGGGGAAGGTTAGGAGGAGGCTACAACTTCAGTATTTGAGCTACATGCACACTATAGAGTTTTACATTTACATTCATTGCTTTGTATTTTCCTTGCTCCATAATTCCTAACACTTGCTTTTGCAAAACAACAGGCTCAAGTTTTTAATAGAATGGTCACAGTAATGGACTTCATATTTCATAGTGATTTAATTTCTGTACAGATCTATGGCAAGAGCCCTGGGAAAAACAGCTTTTTCAACTGTTTTGATTTTTAACATCTCCCTCATCCACATCACCTTGATGACTGCAAAGAGCTACAACAAATTTTTGAGACAGTTTTCCATTTTACAAAGTCATCCTGACTCTTCTCAGGTGTGACAGCACATTTATTTAGCTGTTCACTGAGTCCATTCTTCAGAATGATGGCTTCTATTGATTGGCTAAGTATAAACACTAGGGTTACCATTCTCATCAAGTTTTCTTGCCAGTCTAAACAGACATTTTTTCCAAATGCATCAGGAAAGCATCAGCATTTGGGCCCAATAAAATATGCCCAAAGTACAAGAATGGTCATTAAAAGTGAGAATTTTATTACAAAGCTGCTGTCCAGGACAATTGCTGCTCAGGAGCAGTTTTATGTTCTTGTATTCCAGCCAGAAAAACCACAAATGATAATTACGGTAGGTACTCTGAATGACTGGAGCCAAGGAAAGCAAAAGAAGGTTTGGGAGCAGAAGCACCTCCAAGAACTGAAAATTTAACACACAACTACAGAATGTAAGTCCAGGTTCATGAATACAAGAGACACACAGAAGTGGAATATGCCAGGAATTTGAAAATTCAGAAAACACCAGAATCTCAGTGTTATTTCTATTTTTTTTTGAGGGGTGTGTGTGATTGTTGGAGTCTGAGATATAGAGTGTGTGCCCTTGTTTCTAATACTTAGGTCTAGGATTCAAAGAAACACTGATTTTCATATAATATGAAATTCATGAGCATGTTTTCATGGTGATACATGAAAACAAATGTTAGATAGGAAAAGTGTAAGTGTGTAGATTAGAAAGTTTCTTAAATCACTGGGTGAAAAAGTAGTTTAGAGAACAAGAGACAAGATGGAGGATTTAGGGTGTTGTCTCTTGTCCTTCTTTCTTCTTCATGTTCTTCTCCTAGGGGTTTTTGGGTAGTAGTAAGTGATTGGATAGAAAATACCGTAGTGCAGCACACAGGTATTGGGTCATTGAGTCACTAAAAAAAATAATTTAGTTGGCATCTGTTAATTGGGTAAATGGACATATAAAAGACCGTGAAGAGGATCTTTGTTAGCCATTTTACCCTTTTCTATCATAGTGCACATAGCTCCTTGTACCTTGTAATGCTGATAAGAAAAGAATAAACTACTGAGACCGAACAAGAGAAAATAGTCTCCCTCTCGTCAATCTTCAGTTCAAAGGGAAAAAGAACCTAATCCAAAAGTACTTAACGAGACACATGATTATACTATTAACAACATAGGAACAAGAATAAAAAAGATCTATCTGAAGAAATACTCTGCATTTATTTTTTGAATTTGTTCATAGATTTCAACTTGCTTCCACTGGAACTAAACTGAAGCTCTAAACAAATAACTTACCTGGCACACGAGAAATCATCTGGCATAAATCAACATTCAGTGCCGCAGCCCTCTGTAAGAGATAACCCCAGGAGTGCATCTGGACTTCATAGCCTAGCAAAATGTCTGGGTCATATCTAGAGAGGTAGGGGGAAAAGAAAAGATGAGTTTCATATAATTTACAAAAATATTTTCCATGAACAAAGTATAAACAGGATTGCATTCAAATTATGTTGAGTTTAAAAAAGACGCAGTCACAATCGGTTTCTATGAAAGCAGCATCTGGACTAGGAGACAATATTTAAAACAGGCAATCTCTTAGGAGTTTTAATAACATTCAATAACAAAAATATTTAGAAAGAATATTTTCACTGGATTTTTTTTTTTTACATACTTCTATTACGTCAGTCTTTACAAACAAAGAACAAAACTGAGGTCTCTTCAGGTTTTATTAATGGCATCAGGATGTATCAAGCATAAACCGAAACTTAGTCACTGGCACAAGACAGATGTGCAGTGAAATACAGCCATGCCTATGGAACAGAATTTGCCAGTAGGTTAACTGGAATGTTTACAGATAACGTGTCAGTGTAACTTTGAGTAATCAGAGGGAACTTCAGGCTCTAAATGATGACACTTTTTTGGAAGTTACAATTTGTAGTTGAGTGAGAGTTGTCTAAACTGAAACATAGAGAAAAGCAACCATATCTACCAGTTATCTTTAAATACTTCTTTATTTAAGATAACCTTCCTTCTAGAAGGCACACAAGAAAAACTAATTTTATGCTGTATCTCTTTCCAGCTGGAAAACCTGAAGAAAAGTCAGAATTGACTTAAGACACAATCACTTCCAATAAGGCTCAGAGCAGAGCTCACTAGACAGAAGGTTAAACAATGTGGCTTTAAAGACAAAGCACAGGTAGGAGATAGCTCAAAGGAGCCAGTATCACCTAACTTTTGAGTAGGCACTATCAAAACCAGAAGTCATGATCTGGTGACTTGCTCAATAGCCTTGTAATGATTTTGTTGGGCTGGGCAGAAAGAGACCAGACAAAGTAACATGAGATATCTGTTATTTTTATAGCAAAAAAAAAAAAAAAAAGAAGGGAAGCTTCACTGGGATAAATAGCTGCTTCTTGGTTAGACTAAATGACCTTTAGTGTATTTTCCAACCTTGATGATTCTGTGATTCTTTCAATGCAGCTAAAAGGTTTTGAGTTCCAGCAGGCAGCATTCAATACAACTGAATGACATCAGGGAAGCTGTCAGGAGGTAGAGGATGAAAGAGAGGCTGGGGATCCTGTACCATAGTCTATGCCCAACCTTACAACAGCATGTAGACCTTGGTTTATGGAAGGGAGTAGGCAGGAGCCTTGGATTTTGAACAGGAACTCTGTATTCCTTACATCCATAAACACATCAAAAAAATACAAACATTTCCTGACTGTTGAGTACAGAACATCCTTTCCCTGAATACTGAGTTGTATCACACACATTACAAATGAAACTTCAGACTTTATCAGGAAAGTGTCTTCCTTATGTGTCCTAGCCAAAGGCAATGACAACTCTTTTTGAAGATACTAATTACACTGAGAATAGCTCAAAAAAAGAGCTCCACACTTCTGCCATGGACACTAACCTTCTGTGAAAAATAGTTGAATGCTGGTACTCAGCATGGCTCTCTCTTTATTACAATTTGGGCTTTTGCACCTGCCAGAGGTTGCAAAAATCGCCTTTATTACCTACTTCTACTTGTGAGGGAATGGTTTTGATACAATTTTTGCCTAAAGCATGAGATTCTAAAGTAAGTTTTTGATTTCTACCATTCTACAGAAAAAAAAAAGAAAGAACTAGTACTTTGAATTTGGGGGATATTTTGCTATCTTCTGTTCACACAGAAAGAATCATTATTTGGTTTTGGATGTGGCAATGATCATTAGGACTGGACGCAGTAAATTTACTCAATATGGAACCCTATTCCATCAATGGTACAACCCCAAAGATACTTGGAACAATTTATGGACAAATGACTCAAGCGAGCCTGTAGTTCATTCCAGCAGCTGAATCAGTGTCAAAAAGTGTTATGACTGCTTGCTGCTCTGCACAACATATAATGATTGTGAAATGATGTTCCAAAATTATTAATAGTTTCATTTCAGCTTTGAAATAAAACAGAATTATGCCATGTTTTAGAATAAACACTATAAAACTTAACATATTTTCAAATTAATTCTTTTAACTAAACTATCATGGTCCTAGCATATTGCAAAACAGTACTGATTAATTAAAATGAGGGAAGTAGTCATTCATTATCATATTTGAAAACTGGCATCACATAATTGAAAATGGAAAATACTTGTAGACTTTACACAGGACAAGGCATTATACAGATGGGTTCCAAGATAGATGCAAATGTCAATCAAACTCGTGTAGAACTACTTAAGTGGTACATAAAGCAATATTCATTATGCCAGAAATTAGCTTTCTCTTGTAAGTCTGTTCTGAACAGAAACAATAACTGTTTGGAAGCAGCAAGTTGGTGAAGATTGTCCTTCACCAGCTGATAAAGGAGAATTGCTTTGGGTTTTAACTTGCCTTTGGGTATTAACTTAAACCTGCCCAAGCAGGTTTAACCTTTCTCACTTCCTACTTAATAAAAAAATTGTGGGCTATTATAATACTACTGCAACTCAATGTATTTAATCAGTTCTGGAGGTAATCTTCCCATTACCTTTTAACCTAATGAACAAAATGACCTCTGCAGTCTATCTGCATATAATCTCAAGAACTGTTTCTCTAGTTCTTTCAGTGAAAGTGTTTTTATAGGACAAGACATAAAAACCTTTTAGTTTATGATGTTTTCAGATATATCCTTTTGCTTATATAAACTAATTGTATCTAATTTAAGTATCACATATCTTAACACAATTTTATGTGAATCCACATATAGACTGGAAAGCCTATTAATCAAAAGACTTTTAAAAAAGCAGTGCACTAGTTTTTAACTCAGTCTTGCTTTTCCAGGCCATCAGGGATTATTTGTAATTGCACATTACTGAGTTACAGGCTATCACTTTACAGCACATTACTTTGCTTTTCCATCCCAGCTAGACACCACCCATGTATTAAGGGTAGTGTCCAATTTCAGCTAATTTTGGCATCTCGAGTTTTCAAAACTGGTCTCTAGTGTCACTGAACAAAAAGGCCTCTTTGGGTGAATATTTTTTTGTATTTTAGCCACCTCTTGCAGACCAAGATCCTGCCCTGTTTAACTTTCTTGGTAATGAGGATAGCTAATTAGACACTGACAGTGAAGTACAGATGTTTAAGTTTCAGTCGGATGACTTATATAAAGCTATCTAAATGGAAAATCAAGAATGCCTAGTAAATGGTGAGATTAAATCTTACTGTAAATTCCCTGTAATCACAGTCCTTTTATGTCAGTTGGTCCATATTTAAAACTTGGATCCAAGTGGTATCCTTCTAAAAGCATGAAAACCAATAAATGTACTCCTGGCAACAGAGTTACTCAGATACTGCAGTAAGTTACACATTTATGCATTTTGTATGTATATCTGTATGCATTCACAAGCGTATCTCTGAATTACCCCTGAAGGAAAAAAAAAAGTAAAATTAAAATGAAGAATTCCCTTCTACTGAGTAACACCTGACCTCCTGAACTACATATGCATAAGATCTACCTTTTGCAATAGGTTTAACAGACCTATCAAATTTCTTGCACCTAGTAAGAGACACTGCTGTTTCTTGCTTCTAATTTGCTTGCTGATGAACTATGTCCCAATTTATGCTGCAGAAATGCCCTCTCCTGCAGCCCAATCTGGTGTACCAGTGGTGCCAATGAACCAGTATGACACCTGCTGAGATCTCCCATGGTATACTATTTGCTATTAGAAAAGATGTCTGGAGCTAAAAGAGTAGATTATTCCACATGGGAAAATGAACAGGCAAACCCTAAGTTTAGTTGATGTCAGCTTAGCTGAAGTGTGACTCTCTCACTTTGTCTCTCTCCTTTCAATGCAATGCCACAAAGACAACAGGCTGCGAGCTAAGAGGACAAGTTTTATATGTTTCATCCTCCTGTCTCACAATTTTTACAGTACTCTATGAAACTGATCTTCATCATCAGTTCAAGCTATTTTATAAGAAGAAATTTTAATGAGACCAGCTGTTACACCTGAAAAAAACTAATAAATTGTAATACTGATACTTGAAAGCTGCTGGCTAGGAGCAACACAACAGGAATAAGAGGTGTGCTTGCCACCACATGCTCTTTTGTTAAAAGGACGGGCCCTGATACTGCTTTGCATGCTGTTGCCAGACTTTCTGCAAAGATGAAAAGCAGCATTTATGCTGGCAGGATTTAAACACAACAGCATTAACATTCAACTCATACATGCTGCAGAGAGAAGAAATGCAATTATTTTCCTTTCCAGCTAAGTCGTATATGCTGCTATGACATCTCTCCCTTTTTCTTATTTGATGATTTCGTGAATGAACACTAAAACTCCCAGTTATACCTTCCCTTCTATTATGTGTCTGCTTTTCCTGACTGCTATTTTTCTTTCAGCTATGATTAAGAGAGAAAGAAAAAAAAAAAAAAAAAAGGCGGGGGGGGGGGGAAGTAAGTGTGTGGAAAATTATGCCAGACCTATGATACAGACAAAAGCAGTAACTGTGCATAGCAACAGAATGCTTGGTGACTCAAACACGTAACTGAAATCTCTGAAAACATTTTTCCAGTTTGCCTTAGACAATAAAAATCCATAAAGTTGAAAAAGGACATTAAATACAGATTTCTACAGGAAAATGTCACTGATGAAGATGTTACTGGCCTGGAAAAAGAAGGTTAGATTAGCATGTCTCTATTTTAAGAAGAAAACGTCGCAAGAGCATTTACAGAAGAAGAAATATAATGCACTGTATCCAAACAAAAGAAGTCATTAGCATTATACCTTACAAGAAAAACATTATTAAAAATATTTAAGTATTAAGCATTAACAGTTAATTAATACACATATATTATCTCCAAAATGTTTATGTAAAATCTTCCATTATACTCTGTTCATGTAATTTTATCAAAAACTACTTCAATAGAGACAAGGAGATGTGGGTGTCTGGTAAGTCTCAAGTAGCAATGAATCTACTAGTCTTCCTTTCAAGCCTGCCCTGTTTTCACATCCTCTGTGTGTCAGAGAGACAGGGATTTTGCATTCTCACATGAATTCCCCAAATTTTGCTCCTCTCACACCTGCAGGAACAGCCCTTTTCTGCTATCTGGTAGCATCTGCACTTTAACAAGAAATGGAACAATTTGCCTTAAAAGAAGGAGAGGCCCAGATATTTAATTTCTCTTTCATGGGAATCCACTGCTCCATCAGGCTTGCACATCTCTAGTTTTCCTATGTTTTAAATCCCCATGCAAACCTTCCTGTAGCATTTCCTTCCGCCTCTTCCTCCCAAGTCACCTTTCCTGTGTTAGGGAAGTATGTATGTGTTTACTTTTTTTCCTGCCTTTAAGTTCAGAGAGATGGTTCTCTTACTTCCTCAAGCAGAAAGATTCTTCCATTTTTTCTCCCATCTCAGTGCAGCTGACACCTGAAGGTCAACACAGGATCTATTCAAGAAAGCACTTCAGGCAGTACAACAGAATGCTTTAGGACAGCAATACATGCCCAGGCTCCATTTCAAGAAAAAAAAAAATCCCCTCTGACGGTTTCAGAGAGCCTACAACTTGGATGTCTCTGCTTCTAGGACATCCCCAGTGGCTGCACAGGATTAGAAGGATGCCGTCTCTCAGCTGCTTTATGCCAGTTTTGAGCTGAAGCCTTTTTTTTTTTTTTTTTTTTTTTTGGTTTACAGAGGATAGCTTACCAAAGAAGGGAAATGTGGACCTATGAAGGTGCAGCTCCCTCTCAAAGTCTAAGACAGTTGTCAGGTTACCAAAAACCAATCTAATGATGCTTTTAATTTTTACAAATCTGTACTATTTGTTCTTCCCTCCCTCCTCCAAACTTGTATTTGTGGCTCTTCCCTTCTGTCTGTTTCCTGACTCTCAACCCTCAACCTCAATATTCCAATACCTTTTAAGGTTGTCTCTGCATAGACTTTAGGACTCGCACATCTAAGTACTTGCATTTCACAGGTTAGTCACTCTCAGTAATAATCTCCTAGAAGCAGAGGTGCTTATTCTCCTCAATATTTGGATAAATCTGTGAATTTTCAGTACTAATGAAATCACAGATCACAATTCCAGAGAAGCAACCAGTTCTTCTTCTGGTCTACTAGAACGAACACAAGATGACTTATCTCTGTTTGCCAAGGGCTCTGAGTTAATCAGAGACAACATCTAGCAATCCATGGTGTCTACTTCACGGATGCCAAGGTATTAACCATACTGTGGTCATTCAGATCTAGCACAGCCTAAACAACCTCATAGTGAAGGTATTAACTGAATCCAACTTCAGTTCATCAATTCCAGAGAACTTTCTGGAGCAATACTCATCTTCAGTGAACACAGAATAACAACTTCAGCTCTGCTACAAAAAGTTTGGAAACTTCAGTCACAAAAACCTAGTCAAAGACACTGATGAGCTATGAGTATTGCAGAAATTACAAATTTTCCATTAATAACTTTTCCTTCATCTGTATGCTGGAAAGAGTGACCAAGAATTCTCTATTTGGCTCTTCCAGAGTTTACATGTATTGATAAGAAGTTATAGAATCAACAACTATTTATTTTCAACAGCCACGATGGAAAGAAAACAAAAGGTCTAAACAAAGAAGAAAAAGGCTGGAACTTTGAACAAAAATGTATGTTCCACAATTTCACATATATGGAGTAAGAAGAATTAGGCCAGCTACTAAGAGAATGACTAGAAATAGGAATGAGAATTCTTTAACTGGATTGTGTGACATAATTCCTCCTGCAGCTGAGATCCTTTTTGTTCAGTGCTCCAGCAAGTTGATAAAGTCTGTTCCTGATATTGACAATCTAGAGTGAATAGACAGTCTGTCATTCATTATGCCAGGAATCTGGAATCTCAGTCTTCCACTCTTCCCTCCAACAGCCCAAGAGGCCAAGAACATGAACCAAAAGCAGGCTGCAGTCATGCTGGGCATGCTGTTCACTCACAAGAGCCTATTATTGTCCAGCCTAATGCATGTATCAGAATATAAAATACTGATGCAATTCTCAGCTTGAAAATTAAGGTGATTATGAGTGTTTCTCCATGAAGTTAAAGCAGTAATGTTTCTTACATATGGCCTGATAGTTTTCTTTCTCTAATGTATCAGACCTACTATTAAGTGCATCTACCAGAACAGCCAAAGTATCTAGCTTGTGCTGGGAAAAAATAACACTAAAAAGATCAACAGATCTTTTTTAAAAAATAATTACTAATTTTCATTTAAGCTCCTTGTTTGATCATTTCTCATTGAGGAAGTTTTTGCAGTCCACTACTTCTTAACTGCATAGTTTTACCATACTTCCTCCTTCAGTTAAAGCTACTCTAGGCCTAGACACTTGTTTTGTGCTTAAGAAATACAAAACATTTACTCCAACAAAATTTCTCATTTTTTTTTGCCCAGGCTACAGAAAATAAAGGGGCAAAAGGAGCAGCAAACTATAGATGTGGTCCAAATTTCAAAAACCATTGTTTTTGGGAGTCTACCAGAAATCTGAGAGCTGAGGTGTTTAATTCTAGAGTTGGGAGGGAAGTAGACTTAAGAAGATGACGGTAGTATGTCTCTCCACTAAAAAATCTAACCTTTTCTCTTCCAGGAATACAAGTCAACTAACTCAATCTTTGTGGATGAAGTTTCTGCATCAAAAAGATATGCTAGCACACGCTAGAGAAGATCTCATAAGCAGAGATTTCTCAATCAACCTGGTATATTCCATCTTGAAGTACACCAAAATAGCATGTTTTTTTTCATTTTGTAATGCCTTCAGTATGTACAGATATAGAAGACTTCTGTTCTTCAGTGAGAAACATATATTTTAACTGCTGAGTTCTCTCTACCATATCCTTTCTGTCCTGTCACTTTTTAAACTTCCACACAACTGGTGGAGAATTCTTCATTTATTGTCAGCTTCTCGTTCTGAGTAATTTTCCTAAGTTTGATGGAGCACTAGATTTCCAAGAAAGAGAAAAATAATATTATATTCCTTACCTGAATTTTGTCTTCTCTGAACAGGGATCTGCTGCTCTGTCAGGACCCACCCTGTGCTGGTTGCATTCAGCAACTCTTTTTGTATTCTGGCTTCATGGGGTTGGTCAAAGTCTTTCTCATCAGAGGTTTTCTGGTTGGAGAGAGAAAGAATTGCAAATGTACTCTGCCTAGTTTTTTTTCTTGTGCCTCTATTCCAGCAGGGTGACTCAGAATTTAGATCTGTTTATTTTCCTTGAAATTTTACAGCTTTACACCTGTCAATAGGGTCTGGAGAGACGTCTGTGGTTCCACCTACGCACCAAGCGAGAGTGCTCCTGAACAGGCTTCTCAGCCTTGGTGGAGATGGGGAAAACCAGCAGTTTTTTCCTAGTTTGATGGAGCAGGGGATTTCCATTCAGAGAAGACAAAACTAATGAAGGAAACTGATTTTTCAATGAACCCTGATTTTAAACTGCAGCAGTTTCAGTACCACGCACGTTTTTTTTTCTGTCTTGCCTCAGAGATCCGAGAAAACTCTTCCTGTCTGAGGCGTTTCCTATAGCTCTCAGCACTCTTAATATCTACTATTCTGAGAGTTTCAGAAAGAGACGTGTAATGAATTCTGGGGTTAACAGGAAAGTTGCATGTTAAAAAATATTACTTATATGGCTGATAAGTTTCAAGACTGTAACTCAGCTGCTTAAGAGGAACTGAATGTTCTTGCTGTCAGAGAAAAAGAAAAGTAAAAAATATTTTTATTTGAAAGACCACCATGCTTGTCCACTCTAGAAATAAGCCTTTGAGGGAAACAACAACAACAACAAAAAAAATCAGTATTTGAAAGACTGGCAAGGGTTGAAGGAACAAAATCTGCTGTTCCAAGCCTGAAAAATAAAAGCAGAACGTACAGATATGCTACCTTTTTACAATATTCACTACTTCCTGGAAAAGAGTTCTTTCATCAGTAGCGTAACTGACTTCTAGTCCTGTAACTCCAGATCTTGTAAGCAAGGGGGCTTGGTCTCTGCTCCCTAGAAAATAAAAGTAAAAAAACTTGTTACAATTTAGAATGAATTTCATTACTTCAGGCAACAGTACTTCTTTAGAATAAAACATACAATGGAAAAGACATATGGAACACAACTTATTTTTATCTTTAATAATTATCACAATTAATTCCATGGACTTATTTTGTTCCTCTTGGATGGAATAATTTTTTCTTTTCACTTTGTAGAATTCTGCTATAACGGTAATCTTGCATAGATTCTCAGATAGAAACAAACTTGATTCAAGAGAAATTTCACTATTTTACATGCACAAAAGTCCAGCTACTAGAAAATTACTTTTAATAAGAAATATTAAATGACTATATGACAGCTCACACACTGCTTTTATGCAAAATATAATTTTAATTGCTATCTTAGAGTAGTCCTTTGCAAAATGCCTTACAGAATGAAAATGCTATATAACAGTATAGTTCTTTTTTTCAGCACACTGCTAAGTTACTGACAAAAATGGAAAAACATGAGCAACTGCTCACTTAGTGCACATTAAGAATGTCCGCATTGATAATGTCTCAGTAATATCTAAATTTGTATGCATGCAGGAACCCAGCACTTGCTTTCCATATTAAAAAAAAAAACTTCTTTAAATGAATAATGCACAACACATCCTCTATTTTCTCTCTACAACAGATAGTATGATCTCTGTTTCGATGACGTTGTATCTTTTAGGAACTGAAGTTTTTAAAAGGCATTCTACTTTGACACATTCTTAAGGTCTTAAGAATTAAGAAAAGTGTGCTTTCAGAAATAAATGTTAAAGCAAGTACTGTGACTTACAAAGCAATAATAACATAAAAGGGGAAAAAAAAGATGTATCTCAATGTCAAGTCACTCCACAGGGAACTCAAAAAAGTTCTAACCGAGAAAGTATTGACAGCACACATCAATTAAAGCAACAAATGTCACAATAACATTTAAACACATCATTTTATTTTACTAACAAAACCAGATCAGAACCTTTTGTTTTTTCAAAGTATCACTGGACCTTTTACAGAAAGCTTTTTTTGATAAATTATCAGTGGCACACACCTAGGGAGCCACAGTGGCTATACTGTGAAAAAATCTCACTTAGTAAGGTAATGGAAATAATTTTTTTAAAGATAGTAACAAGCATATAATACCAGAATAAAATTCACTGAGAATAATAAAAACTTAGCTTAACAAGATATAATATCTACAATACTTTGTAAAATAAACTGGTAAAAGAAGAAGCTGTTGCCTTATTGCTAAATTTATTGTTGATAGGTTTTTGTCCATGCTTAAAATTTTAGACAGTATTTTGTGGTTTGATACACATTCACAATGCCAAAGAAACCCTGAAAGTAAGAGGACTACTTTGGGGATGTTTTTTTGGTTTGAGGTGTTTTTTTTGGTTTTTTTTTGGGTTTTTTTTTTACTAGCCTAAACCAGTGGTACTCAACCTTTAACAGCTGGAGAGCCACTTCTTAATAAAATGGAGTTGTAGAGCACCATAAAAATCAAGTATCAACAGTGTGATTTTTTTTTTCCCATCATGACACTTCAATGTGTGATGATGCTGCCTTAATGCCACCACACATTGATACATCACGACATGACACATCAGCATCCTCTCTCCCAGCAGCATTCTGTCTTCAGTCCCTTCTGGCTGCTAGGAAGGAGTGGGGTGGAGGGGTGGAAGGGGCAAAAGGGCAAGTTTTTCCCCATTCTGCCCCACAGCTGCTGGGTGGGAGGTGATCTCTACTCTTACCTGTGGGGGGATCCCAGCAGCTCCTTTTCTTTCCCCCTATGGGAGGGGGAACTTCAGCGACTCCCACACTGCTGGTCCATTTGCTCAGTGCTCCCCGCGCTGCCTGATAGAGTGGAGCGCCGATCAGATGCCTACATTGCGAGAGCCGCCTGTAGGGCCATGAAGAGCCACATCCGGCTCTAGAGCCACAGGTTGAGTATCACTGGTCTAAACAAAGCCAAAAAGGTACAATAGAATAAGGGCCCCTGTTTAGATCCTAAAAGGATCAGATAAAACCACAAAAATAACCCTTAAGTAAAATATAAAACATACTGTCTTGCTTTTAACATTTTCTACTTGTAGCTATCCAGCAACTTGAGTAGGAAACTAAAGGCAGGTTTTCCTCTTTACACTTTTAGAACACTGCAGGAGCTTGTCCACAAGTACACAAACATGGATACTTGCACACGCAAATGTTATTTGTGGTTTACAGCCCATGCAATAGTTCTTTGTAAGATATAAGCAGGAAAACTCCATATTTAATATGGCCATTCAACAAGACAAAATTAAATGAGATACATAGTAATATAGATACTCTATTATATTTTGCTTGCTGCTGTTTGATTACTATGAAATAGCATTTTTGTAAATATATATTAAGTAAAAAAGAAATAGGAACCTTGGCTTGAGAGTGTCCTGCCTCTATCAATCACTATAGCACCAGTGATTTCTTTTTTATCAGTATTTGGCAGCGCTGAGTCTGATGAGATGCAATAGAATAAAGCACAGATCGGATCAAACTCTGGGTCTGGTTCCAAATCTCGTCTTGTTCGAGCATGTAACTCCATACTGATGAGGGTAAGGTGCTGGACCTAGCAACAAACAAAGACAGTATGTTAGCTTGTTCTGAAGGTTTCTCAAAAAAAAATTAAGAGAAGACTATCAGCGCAAATGAGGACAGTGCAGACATTTATTTGGTGGTATTACATTGTAACTACAAGGTTCTACCTGAAAATTAACATAAGTGATTAAACATGCATCTTTGGATTTTACTTTTTTGCAAATAGCACCATCTTAGGAAAAACAAAGATTAATCATTAAACAGTTTCATACTCAGTTATGAAAATTCTGTATGTGTTTCTGAGTACTGTATTCTTCGACCAAAAGCAGAAAATAAGATGAAAACCAGATAATGTTCAACCTAAACAATTGTAAATTCCTGTAGTGTTTTCAAACAGCTTTGTATATTGAGCTGAATCACATTTCTGAACTGGTCACCAACAAAGACTCACTCGTGGTCTTTCTTCTCCCTTCCTTCCCTCACCCAGGAGAAGCATGAAGACTAAGTCTTACACAAAGGTAGGGAGAATACCTTTCTCTTCAGTTGCATTAATGAACTTCCACATCATATTGCCAGAGCTTTTTGCAGAATGGTTTACATTAAGAAAATGCTAATCCCTATATACTGTCAAGATTTGACTCTGCAGTAAAGACGGTATTATTTAATACAGTTTCAACACTATGTTGCTCTTCTGTTGTCTTGCATAATATTGCTCATAATGTGGATTAATGGAGAGGCTGGAGAGATTATGAGGAAAAAAAATAGAAGTATTTCTGTGTATGTACGATGCCCTGGGGCCAGCCTTATTTCCTCTAGATTTGCATTCTAAATCACCACAAACATCACTGAGTGAAATTTTACTATCAATTCCCCCAAGATCACTGGTTTCTTGTGGCTTCTCCCATGTCCTTAACTCAGTGCTACCTCCCTATCAACTCTATAAATTGGCCAACACCTAATTCCAGGTGTGGAGACCGTCTAGAAGCACATACACACAGCCTGCTTGCCCCATCAGCAACCAACACAGCAGTACTGTATTTACATTGCTTCCCTTTTGCCAGCACTTTGGTTTCTCTTCCCACACCAAACACTCACCTACATTAAATATAGAGACCTTCTTTGAGATAGGCACCCTTTTGTTAAATGTAGTAGAAACTGCCCAACGGGTTCAGAAGGAAACAAGTAGAAATACCAGGAGGGCCTTACTGATTGCTGCCAGATGCCTTATTTCTTATGGAAACAATCCATAAAAATCATGGTCAACTAGTTTTTTAAGTAAAGTTTTTATGCAAAACTTACTATTTCTTCCTTCTGATTTTTCCCTTATTTTTATTTTTAAAGACAGGTTTACTATCTTCTCAACCAAAATACTGCCAAGTCTAGCTCAATTCTCAGTTAGAGGCATTGGACATCAAGCTGAAACTGGTAGATAAACTACTTATAAGCTGCAGACATCACACACTGATTAATTTTTAAGTCACGTAGGGATCCAGGAGAAAAAGATTTTTATTTCTGCTAGTATAAAATAGGCCTGAGCGATTATAATTTTATAAAATTACATGTAACAGTAAAGTTACCTCATGTAAAGATTTTGCTTCCTGCAGGTTTTCCACACTGACTTTAAAACCGTAAGTATTATTTAAAGACGGTCCTTCAATCTGGGAAGTCTCTTTCTTTGGAGCACCGAGGGCAGCAAATTGATTCTTATCAGGCATGGGAAGAAAAAAGCACAGGATAGTGAGAAAACAGAGGTTGCTAAACACATATATAAAATTAAACAATATGCAATATAAGGTACAGATTTATCAGTGAAAACACAAATGCTACTCTGCAAATTACTAAATGTCCCCTACCTTTCACTATTTCCTCATTTCATTTTTCAACAAGCCAACAAAAGTTGTATCTTTCTGCCTTTCAGGAATAATTTTAATTCATAGCAAAGCAAGAGGCAATTTGAAGTATTTAAAAAACCTCCCAAACAACCAGAACCTCCCAGAACCCTACCAAAAAAAAACCTCAGTCCCACATACACTGGCTTTCTTGAAGGTCTAAGGATATGGAAACTAGCAATTCTCTATTCTCTCTTGAGCAACAATTTGTCAAAAACCCCTGTTTCAGTCATCACTTTTTAAGGCACTGAATTAAAGGTACATTAAAAACCTCCTTTAAACAGATGAACACCAGTATACCGAGAAGAAAAAACTACTGGGTCACTCCAGTAATGCACCTAGCCCACCATTCTGTTCCAACATGGAGAGCAGAAACACTGTTTAAGTAAAACAAGTCCAACCTCTTTCTCCTCTGTTGGCACACCACAAACTGCCCTTCTTGTTTTCAGAAAATGCTTAGAGCATTGTCTGAAAACTAATACACATAGAGAAGCATAGATATACACAGGTCTAGGTATATGTATATAAAAAACGGTAATCATACTAGAACTTAAAAAGGATGTTGTAACTCAAAGAGCAAAACATCTTTACATGGTGTCTGTTTAGTGTTTCAGTACTACCCTAGAGCAGCACCCTCAATCTCCAACTTACACTCGCTTCCCCCAGATTAAACTCATAAATTTTTTCCTAACTTTGAGTGTGCTCCGATTCTACAGCAATTGTACCCTACCATTTTAAATGTATTTTCAAGATCTTAACAGCAAACGACAAAAACAACAAAGAGGAAAAAATGGAAATGTGTAGATGCTGCATAATAAAAATACACCTGTACAGAAAATGTTAATTTACCTTCATTTGTGTGGTTAGAAGTACTCTTCGAAGACCATCAGTATTACTTCCCCTCTTGTGGCTCAGTTTCTGAGCTTTTGGTTCTGTAAATATATGAGTGAAAGACTACTTAGCCTCAATAGTATTGCATGCAAGAAGCAACAGAGGCATTTCATTAAAATTACAAACAGATATTACATATATAAACAAATATAGCTTTATCCTAAATCCAAAGCACAACTACTACAATTTGGTATTTATGGACATTTAGGAACAAAAATAATTTACAAAGCCTTGCATCATCATCATCACCTTGAACACTGCAATGTTATTCACACTCTACATAATGTAGAGATTATTTTTGAAAAATTACAAGCAATATAGTCAACAAGATTAAAAAATCCCCCAAATAAGCAATACTTCTAAATTAAGCTTTTAAACAGCACTTCAGAGTTCAGAGAGACCATTTGGAAGCAAATGGATGTCCTATTTCTAGCTTTTTCAATAATTCAAGTTACTTTTGACAATAATGCACAGAATTTCTCCTTTTAAAAAATAGTTTTAAATATATTTTTGCAGAGATATATTTTTTTCTTATTATGTCAAAAGAAATATATTCAAATTTTTGTGTGTGTGCATGTGTTATTAGAATCACTTAATGGATTTACCTGCAGATAAAGGAGTAAAACCAAGAACTTCAGGTATTCCATCTTGGTTTTTTCTGTGCACAATGGGTGTACTATGTAGACAAACAGATTCAGAATTTCCAGGATCTTCATTAACCGGAAATGGGGATGTGTCAAAAGATGTCCTAATGTCCTCTTGGGTGCATGGAGAATTTTGTGCACTTCCAACATCATTTTCTTCCAGAGAAGACAAAATAATATCCTGATTTTTCCACTCTGCGTCTTCTAAACTGGACTGTTTCGGATCTGGAGATGCTACCTGCTGCCAAGGAGGAAGCACGGGAGAATCTGGTGAACTGTAACTGACATAATAATCTTCCTCCTCCTCCTCCTCCTCCTTATCATGTTCTAGAGCTGAAGTAGGGTGTGTCTTGCTTTCACATGAAGTTTTATTAGAGTCTATGTCATTTTTAGTATTTACATTAGTTCCTATAGTGCTTATAGACTTATCACAGGTTTCCTTGGTTTGCATTTTTGTATTTTCTGCCACAGAGGCAGGAGAATTCTTTGTAGGCACAATAGGTCTTTCATCTTCCAGTCTAGACAAATTCAAATCTTTAGCTACTTTTATTACTTCTATAGACTTCTCTTCAGACAATACTGCAGAGCCAAAATTCTCATCTGCCTTTGCCAGCTCAGCAGAATGATTCTTAGGCAATTTCTTGCAATGTTCATACTCTTCTTTGGCATGAAGCCATATCTGAACTTGCTGTTGGCTTGGAGCACACTTGCATGGCATTATGACGATTTTTTTGTCTTCACTAGTTTTATGGCTATTACTTTCTCTTTTATTAACAGTAGAGTGACCATAATGAGGAGGAGATCCTGGTCTAGGACCTTCTGTCATTGCTGAAAATGCAGTCTTCCAGAGCCGTAGACCTTCTAATGAGAAGTCCCCCTCAAACTCGAGGAGGTCATTTGGAAGTCTGGTTTCCACTGTGAGAAGCCGCCCTCCAATCTCCCTGTGAAGGAAAGTAGTTTGAATTAATGTTTTACTCTAAACCACACTGGAGGCAGTCTTCCAGATGACAGAAAAGCAGAGTACTACTAACTGGCTTTCTCACTATGCAATACCCATGGGCAATATTTTTATTTTACAAACCATGAAGGCACATTCCCACTTACTACAATATGCAATAAAAAAACTCAAAGTGTTCATGAAAGAAAATGGGTATTTGGTCTGGAAGCACAGTAATTTTCAACTTCAAATGGATGTATATCAGATGGGATCTTTCATGTATCAGTGCCACGTAACAGCACAAAATTGTTTACAGGAATAAATTAAATATAATATATTCATGATTGCATGTAGACAGAAATGCATTTAACACAGTACCTTGGCTTTTCTGGAGCATCTGAAGGATTGCTGCAAAATGGTTCCTGATAAACTGTTTCTGCAAGATCATGATCCAGCAAAGTTGCCATGATTTCTTCACGACTAGGTGGGGACATGAGAGGCTTAAGAATGTGAGCAGTACGAGGTGTAAAGCTTCCATTCTTTGATTGTGAAGGAGAACTGGTTGATCTTGGTGAACTATCTGGAGTTGGAGTTAATGCTTCATTGTTCCTTGAAACATGTAATTCTAAATCCTCAGAAGCTGCATCTATAAGTTCACCATCAGGTGATGACAATAAGGACGTAAAAGAGGTATTAACTGAATCAAGTGGTTGGCAGGGCTCAAAAGCGGTTTCTTTTCTAATGTGGCTTTGAATCCAGTCTGAGCAGGTTGGCTGAGAAAGATTAAGAAATCTCTCTTTATTTACTGTATTTCTATTCAATTTGAATTTTTCATTTAAACAGACTTCAGTCTCTTGGGTACAAGAGGTATCAATGAAACTAGATCTAGAAGCTGAAGAATGAATGTTTTTTCTCCATTGACTATGGCAGTGGTTCTCACTATTATCTAGTGAGGTCTTCTCAAAAAGCTCAGGGCTCAGGGAACCAGACCGCATCCATTTATTTGTGCTTGAAGAATGTTGCTTTTCTTCCTCAGATTTTTGGTCATTATGACATAGAAAGTCACTTTCTGTTGTTTGTCCAGAACCAAGATCCTGAACTGCATCACTCAAGAATTTCTGGGGCAAATTTTGATCTGCTGGGACAAACTGGCTTGCAGAATAAAAACTGCAAAATCCACTTTGCCCTATAGTATTAATATCAAAGTTGTAATTGTGGTCTGGAGATAAGCTGTCTTCAAGCGAGTAGCAGCTTTCAAAACCAGGGTCTGAAAAAAAAATAGGGCTGTCATCAGATACAGAATGATCAATGCGACTAGTAATCGGCTGGCTTGAAGACTCCATTTTTGGAAGTTTTGCTGTTTTTTCTTTAGGTTTTGTGCTCCTGGGAGCACGAGATTTTCTTGATGATGTGACTGATCGTGACCTTTTGATGGCTTTATTCTGTTCAAGAGGGCATGGTATGCCCTTGCTCAGCTGTGGTTTGTCCAGTAATGGTTCCTGTGCAATACTGCTATTCTGAGCTTTCTGCTGTCTCTTCTGGAGCAACTCTTTCAAAACAGCCAGACCAGACTGTCCTTCACCAAATGCTGATGGGGCCACTATACTCCTGTTTTTATACTGGGAGATGGGTTTTGGTTGCACAGTTGCTTCTGACAGAGGCCTTTGTTTTGTGGTTTCTGGTTTAAAATGTGACATATCCAAAATAAATCCTCTCTGGTTTTGATCGCAACTTAACTGTTTCACTGGACTTTTCAAAGACGTTACAAAACAGTTTTTAGGCAATTGAAGTGGGCCAGGGTTTTCCTCAGATGGCTTAAGAATAGAACAAGGATCAGAATGCTTGGATGCCTCTGGTAAACAAAAAATCTGCTGTTGATTATTGTCTTTACAATGCAAATAGTTAGTGGCATGTAATTGATCCATCTTTGCTGTGTCCAGAGAGTCACGAGTTTCATTTAATTTCCCAGCTGGTGGCAAATATCTGATTTGCAAATTTTTTATCTCTTCTGCTTTTGGAGAAGTCTTATCTTTTGAGATATGAGCATTCTGTGTTATGTGAGTTGAGTGATTAGATGGATCAAATATGTTTTGAATGAGAGCAGGATCCTTCATTCTAAATATAGCACTTTGAGTCCTAGACCTTTGAGAGCTCATTTTTGGTACTTCCCTTCCAGATGCCACGGAAGCAGATGTGAAAGATGAATGAGGGTCTTCCCGTTGAGCAGGCAAACATTGTGCATCTACAGGCTTATCAATTTCCATCAGTGAGTGAAAACAGGCTGATGAATTACCTTGTGCATCAGCTGCAGGGAGCTGTGCTGATGACAGATATCCAGCTGAATAGCCAGGAAGAGGACTGTCTTTGAGGCTGTGAAGTGGCTGAGAGCAGACAGAGTTGTAAGAAATCTCATGAGGATCTTGATGTTTCAGCACAAACTTGACCTCTGCAGTAGAGCGACCATTTCCTTTTTCATCTTTAAATACAACGCGTTTTCTTGAGGACACTTTTTCAACTATTTTTTGTTTTGTTCTAGGTTTCTTCTTTCCTTCATCTGCTGTTTTATCAGCCTGATTAATCTTTTTCTTTTTCTTGGTAGATACAGTGGGGCTAGCAAATTTCTTTTTACATTTCTTAACCTGAGTTTTTGCTCGACTACTTTTTCCTACACTAGTGTTAACAGTCTTGCTGTTGTAGAAATTGGGGGCCCTACTAAATAAAGCTTCTCTGTCCAGGTTGGTCAAAATTTCTTCTGCTTTTGGATCAGTGGGAGACCAGCAGCGAGGTGGAGATGTGTTTACTGGGCTTGTGCTTCTCTCAGAAAGAAAACCTAACTTAGACATAACATCACTATAGTTACAGTCACAGTCTTCAGCTTCAGCACTGTAGGAGGGTGAAGGAGGAGAAAGAATTGTATGAGTCCTTTTTCTGAAAGATAAAGTTCTTTTAATATTTGTACTACCTGTTTTTTGTGGTTTTCCAGCTTTTTTCTTGGTTGACTTATGTTTTGCTTTCCTTTTGTGACTTTTCTTTGGTGTTAGTGGATAAATAGGATATTTGGTTGCAGGAGAGTCAGGAACTTTTGGCCAAAAGTCCTTTAAAGGTGCAAGCTTTTTATATAAATTCATCTTTTCCTCTGTGAGTACTACTCTTTCCTCACTAGAATCTACTTTCCCCAATTTAACAAGCATATTTTTTCTCCCTCTAAATCTATTGATGATAATATATTTAATAATAACAGGTGGCAATTTTTTAGAAAGTTTTCTACGCTTTCGAGACTTCTGAGACCCATCCAAACTTTCAACACTTTCTATCGGTTGAGGTAGATTAATTTTTGAGTTGTGTGCGACAAAGCTCGATTCACCGTCTTCAGTCTCATAATTTACCTTCCGTTTCGTTCGGAGCGTGTATTTATTCCCACACAGTCCAAATGACTGCTCAGTTTCAAGAGATCCATCTGCAAACGGGCAGTCAGTGTAATTAGCAGTACTTGTAGACATTTTGTTTTCAAAAGCCTCAAGAGGAACTTGAACTAAGTCACTAGGTAAAGCACTATCCTTATCAGGAATGTTACTACAAGCATTACCTTGTGTATAGCAGCCTTCCTTCACTGATGCAACATCATTTACACTTGCAGGCTCCTGACGATTGATAAAACTGTGCTTCTTTTTATTCAGTTTAAACCTGGACTGTTTGTTGCCCTGCTGTAATTTGTATGTCACGGGAGCTAACTTCTGTGGTCGACTGAGACAATTAGAAAGAACAACACTAGGAAAGAACATATAATGTGCTGCTTGTTGACTGAGGCTTGGCTTTTCCGCCTTGTGCTCCTGAAATTCTTCATACCTAATTTTAAGCTTATTAAGGCCACCTTCATCAGTGTTATTTTCAAGTGAATGTGCCACAGTTCGACTGCCTCCTGAACAAGATACCATTTCACAATTTTCTGTAGCTGTTGCTGGAAAAAAACTATTTGCACTGCTGGATTTTTCATTTACTTCAGAGGACATTTTACCTTTGGAGTGGCTCATATCAGAAAAGTTATATAAGCTTTTGTTCAACATGTTATCACCAATATGGCGGCCCACATGCATAAAAGAGACATCCTTTTCAGCCTTTCTAATGCTAATGTACTTCCTACTAGGTATTGGTCTGTTCACTGAGGAAATATCATCTTCATAGTCAAAAATATTATTTCCACATGAAGGAACTGGGAGAGTATCTTTCTTGTTACTCTCTTTGTGAGAGTTTTCTGCATGGGTACTATTGCTGAATGGAGTTGGGTACTTTGCTGAGTAAGTGCTTTCTTTTGTAAGAGAATGGACTGAAAGTTCAGGTCTTGTTTCTGTGTTTGGCTGTGAGAGGTCTTCTACAAAATCTTCATTATTCAAAACATGGTTAGAAAGGGCACTTGTGTGTTTACACTGAAAAGTAATTTTAGCAGAAGATGGGGGTTCTAGTGTAGCAGCATCTTTGTGAAAGATTGAGGTCTTTACAGACATTTTGCTTGTTGCAATGACAGAGGAGTGAGTTCGAGAACTTTCATTATTCAAAGGATTGTCTGAAATAGAAGAAAAGCAATTTTATTCTAGTTTGCCTGTAAAAAAATAACCTAAGGCAGTAAAAATTTTAACAGCATTTTCCTGAAAGCCTTCCCATCCAAATAAGGAACAAAACTCATGTAAATCACATTACATTTATAATCATGACAACTAAAGACCCTGACTGCATGAGCTGCTTTATCAAAATCACATAGTCAGTACATTTGTCTATGACATTTTGTCAATTACACCTCAACGGCAGAGTTGCATACAATTGTCAAAGATTTCATACTGACTTTCTGAAAGAAGGCTTCACAATCACTTTCAGATGACTACATGAAAAGACTGATTTCTAGAAAAAGTTGTACCCTGCTTTGTCCCTGAGAAGTATGTATACTCATTGGCTCTGAAAAACAAAAAACTTATTTGAATGATCTTCCCTGTGCAAAAAGGTCATTCCACAGAAAGCTAAAGTAGTGTATCTCACAACATGGCAAGGGCTTTGTATGAACTGTGCTATCCACTAAACATAGGTAGTTTCCTGCACTTCTATAAAGCAGAGCAATACAGCACCCATCCTGGATTCATATCCATGTATTAATGTTCCCATATAATCTAGGACCGGCAGGTGGTAACTTGCCCTATGCAGAGTCATGACATGTTATCTGTGAAGATTTTCATCTCTCTCAGTGATACTTTCACCACACTTATTGCAGGGTAAGTGTGGACAGGGACGTGGTAACAAATTAACAAGTGTGTGCTTGCTCATAACCTTGCTGAAGGAGTAGTTTGACAGAGTTGTACCACTGCAAAGAGGCAGATAGCACAGGGCACCTCAGAAGGCACACAGAAATTGGTTCATGTGTCCACCTCTTTAGCTGAAATGCTGAAGCAGGATAAGAGTTATATGTGATGTATGACCTGGAAGCATGTGCTGCACACTGATGTACTGGGCTGGGGATCCTTTGGGCCTTTACTGTAAATCTCAACCAATTTGGGGATTATCTTAGATTCATGCTACCTTCATCTTAGCAATTTATTTGCTGCTGGCTGAGAAAAATAAAAGGAAGTCCCAATCTATTTCTAATAACATTTTCTAATGCATACACAGAGTCCCTGAGCTGTGAAACACAGCTGAGAGATGCTGCCTATTATTCTTTGAGGGTAGGAGTCCACAGAAAGAATGAGGATGATTAACTGAAAACTCAGAAAATAGGAGTTTGGCAGTGTCAACAAATACCTGGAAAATACCTGGCTGTTCAGATATAAAAACTGCAGAAATACTTGTTAATCAGTCAGATCATATGGACACAGATTCATGTGTGGATAGAGATTTTATAATTAAGACGATCTGGACTGAGATCTGTTTTGAATTTACTGCATCTCTAATTATAAGAAATCAATGTAAAAGTTCACAGTAATAAACTTCCTAAACTGGTGTTCTGCATGTGGTATTTCACTTACTTAAAATATGCTTAAATTTAAGCAATTACCTAAGAAACAGTCTCATTAGCTAGCAGTAACTCTTATTACAACAAATTAGAAAGTACGGCAAATGAGGAAAAGTACAACTGTATATCTAACAAAAGCAAATAATATTAGTAGTACATCAAATCATGTATTCATCCTACCATTATACTATATAAGCAAAGGAAAAAGCAAATTATGCTTTAAACATTGAACACAAAAGAATAGCTGTGGTTGGCTATAATCTATAATCTAATAAGATCATATAGTTCATATTCTCAACTGAACATTATAACGTGACATGCAGATTTTCTAATGAAACACATAATATTGTTTGTATATTTGCCTAACCTCAAAGTGTGCATTCTGTTTACTAACATTATTTGATCAAAGACAGGGTGTTATAAAGACAGCAAAAGATCTCTACAGATTAGTTTTTTTTTTCAGATTTTGAAAGGCAGTTCCTTCTGCAGCAGCTTTGTTACTGTGTAGTTTTAACTCACGCAATCCCAAATGTGAACGTACAGTCTGCAGAATGAAGCATGCCAAAACAAAGGCTCCCTGTATTTTAGCATGTGTGGCAAATACTTGCAAAGAATCATCTAAATCTATACAGTAACACACTCATCATTTACAATAATCCTAGGAGGATAAATGATCCTACAGAATCATTACTTTTAACACCATATTCGGTTTTTCCCATAAAACTAATTAAGCTGTGTCCTTTTTTGGATCATTGATACAATAAGAAAAACAGATTCTGGTAGGGCATAGAGGGCACTGAGATTAAAATACAGTTGTTTTTTAAGGAAGATGTTAAGGGCCTGCATCTGCAATCTGTTGAGAACTTTTCTTTCCAATTGAAACAAGGACTGAAAATGGTCAGCACTTCTGAGAACTAGCAATTTGATGCGAAAATGAATGATGACTCCACTTCCAAGGCTGATTTTCTATTTACTTACCACCATTTTCATCTGCAGTTCCATCTAACTGAGGTATTGAGAGATTAGCTAGGAGCATATTGTTACTGCTCCACTCCATTTCTTCCTCTGAAGATGAATCCTCTTCTGTTGAACTCCGATGCATATTTTTGCCAGCTGACCTGGAGGAAAGTGAAGGAACTAATTGATGCATAATACTTCTACTAGAAAATACCACGAGCCACAGGGAACATGAAACTCAATGGGGTGTGGTGCTATGTGGTTGTGTAATTTGGGGGAGTAAAAGGAAACAAACAAAAATTTTGCCATATTTCTCTCAGGGAAGTCAAAATAATATTCAATGTTACTGTTTTAAGAGGCAACAGTGGTCACCAATCATTTTAAACAGCAGGATTCACTAATCTAAGAAGATACAGAAATGGCATTTAGATGGTTAATTTCAGTTCAATTTTACTGAGATTTAATTTCATTGCTTCAAAGTGCTTGAAATTTGAAGACTAAACCAACTATGCAAAATTACTTCAGTTTAGCTGTTAGCAAACAGATGTTTACTTTTTTGTGGTTTTTTTTGTTAAGAAATCTTTACTGTATTATAACAATTATCTCTCTTGGCTTAACTAAATCATGACCAACAAAACTATGTTTCATTCCACCTCTTACTGAATATTCTGAAGCAGGTGTTGTTAATACTTAAGTTGCTCTTACTAAGTTAACTGTTCTACACTGCCATGTTTACAGTCATAAATTCACTGGGGGAAAAAGATGCAAATCTACAAAGAAAAGCTGCTATGAATTTTTTGTGGTTTTAAGGTGGCATACTTTATATGAGCATGGGGGAAGGAAGAATATCACAGAAAACCACAAAAAACCAAATCTTACAGTATATTTTAACTCTACAACTACTTAGGAATTTGATTTCTTCTTTAAAATAAAGTGTGAGATGGACAAAATTCTTAACAGAAATAAGCTATTCTGTGGCTACACAAAAGAAATCCAGATATATATATTAAGGAATTGAAATTTGGGATTTTTGAATTTCTTTGTTGTTTAAGTTGTTAAGTGTAATATTTTAAAATATATAAATACAAATGTTTTGAAGTTACAGGAAGGAAAATACAAATAACCTAAATAAACTTTGCTTTTGCAGAACTCTTTTGTGACTGGATTTAGACCAGCATGAATTATACGTATGGTACCACCCTAGACATCTGAATGTCAGCACAAAGCTAAGTTAGATCAAGACAGATTTGTAAGTCCAGAAACAATAGGCTCAAATGTAACCACATAATATCTGGTCAGGTCTGAAAGCATGACTTGGAGAATCAAACAACAAGCACAGCTAGGTGCACTCTCCATGATCTAGGTGAGCTTAGTTGTCCCTCTTCTATGTTCCCAAAACATGGAAAAGCACAGCACAAAGCAATCAGCTTGATATGCAAATTAGTATCAAACTGGGGATGTTTCTTCCAACCTGATTTATGCTGTAATCCCAGGTAAATCTTTGTCAACTTCATGTAAACCAAATCAGACTGGAGATGACTTCTGCAGGTAACTTGGATTTCTCCTCATTCAAGCCCATCAGTTTGGATTCCAGGAAAATTTAAGTATCACATGATACATGAACTAGTCCAGGTCTTGGTGGGCTTTTTTCTCCAGTTCAATACAAATCAAACCCAAGCCATTTAATTCACTCAATAGGGTGTGGTTACTCCTCATTAGCTGAATAGATTTTCTGAGATAATGTGCGACTGGTAAACACTGACTAACAGAAAAGCCACAGTATAGATATACAAGGACGCATTAGGAAGCCAAACAGATGGAATGAGCCTGAGCAGAGTCAGATCATCAGACTCAAACTGGTTCTTCACACATGAGCAGAATCATGCAGGGGGCAAAGATACCCATGGCTTGTGTCTGAAATTAGTCCATATTCTGTAGAGATCTCAGTGAAACAGAACTTGTAATTCCCTCTGAACACAAGTTCATTCCCTGTGGAAGCACATGGTATGTACATTTTCCCTAGAGCTTTATGTCTGGGATTAAGGTGTAGGCATATGTGAGCAAGATATTAGTGAGACAGCTCATCAAGTCTCTTAAGTTTTTAAGTAGGATTCTTTACTGCACGAAAGCAGTTAATTGCTTCAGGATCCTACCTGACTCCTGAAAGCTGTACAGTAGTCAAGCTCATACAGAGCTGTGCTTGAGCTAATGAATTCTGCAAGATACAGGTTTTCATAGTAACTACCACAGTAAAACTGAAGTTTGATGTTAAGTGTTTTAGATGGAAATGTCAACTTTTCAGACTACTGTGAGGGGAAAAAAAATAGAAAATCAAAGGTCAGATAGGAAAACTAGCTTTAGAGATCAATTATCTCTAGAGCTAGGAGACTAACGAACTAACTTCTGGCTCTGTTACAACTTTATTGCGCCTTTGGGAAATAAAAGAAGCATTTCTATACCTCTCTGTTTACAGATTACCTCTCTGATTACAACTTCCAATATAAGAAAAAACCCCAAATATAAAAATATTATGTCTGTGAAGTTCCTCATACTTCAAAAAGAGTTATAAATACCAGAAGGTGTGCCGAAAGCAGGGGTCAAGAGAAACTGGATACAGCTGCTTTCAATGCCTGTCAGTGCAGACTGCACAAAAGGTCATTACAACCTGAGAAGGTGTTCCAAGAATCTTGGCCTTAAATACACTGAAGTTGCTGACCTTTAGCAGTCAAGCAGAGTGAGCAACATTCATGGTTTGAATTAATCTTTGAACATGGAAACAAATGGATGTTTTTTCCTCGGGTCGCTTGGTTGGTCTTCATATGAATATTTCTTAAATATTGAGTTTAGTAAAAGATGTACAAGATCGACCTTAACATTTGTATCATATCCACGGTGTGACCTTACAAGCAAGTTACCACTAAAGGTTTTCTTGTATTTGGACTTGTAGAACAAAAAACCTACTTACTTTTTCCTCAAAGAGAAAACTAGAAGGTTATGTTTGGCCAAACCTGAACATCTTTACTTCCACTTCAGATAACACTGATTATTCACATCATCATAATCTGAACACCTTGCATTCCAGCCCAAGATCTGCACAGATTTTTCCATGGTGTCAACAGAGACCTCTCTACATCTCATTGGGCTCATAGCACACTTGAAAACAAGGTGGGAGGAAGGAAAGATCTGGCAGAGAAGAAACATTTTAAGAAAATACATACCTCCTTTTTTGCCCAGGCTCTTCCATGCTACTGTCCCACCTCTGGGACATTAGCAAGCTAAGTTCCATTTCCTCTTTTTCACACTGTGGCTCATTTTCTTCATCATCACTGTTCTGAGAATTTCGCCAGCTTCCAAGAGAACGATGGTGAGAGAGTGTTTTTTGATGTCCCATCTGATATCCATCATTCTCCAATCCAGCCAACAGATCAATCATGGCCTCATCAGCACTACTGCTCACTGCAGAAAAAGCCCATACAAGTAGAATCTATATTTTGTTCTACTTGTAAATGACTAGTTACAGTCTACCAATAAAAAACAAAACCAACCAGACCAAACAAGCCCCTCACAATCTAAAATCTACTAGTTTGTTACTGTCTAAGGCAAGGCATACTACAGAATATAGACTACTACAGCTCTTCTCATATCTTATATTTTCACATTTTATGATTTATCTTTTCTAGCTCTATATCTAAAGCTTTGACAACTTTATTTCTGCCCTACTCTTTTTTTTTGTACTAGATTCTGTGGATGCACTTCTCTCTCTCTCTCTCCACTCTCCTATTACCTCCTCACATGCAGTAAAAGCTTCACTCTCCCCTTTAATTTAGCTTGAGTGCTAGCTTCTGAAGCATCACTGCCTTCTCTTGCTCAATAGCTGCATTAGCTTTGTTAGGCACTTCTCTCTGTATCACTTGAGGGCTTTCAATCACTGCACCTTGTGAAAAGAGATGCTGATTTTGACCAACTATTCCTCCTTCTCAACTTTGGTTCCCTTTTCATGTCACAAAAAGCTGTTCTATTCCAAGATTTCTCTAAACACTGAAAGTTTACCCAATTTCACTCCTCTCTTTAAATTTTATATTTTCTTTTATTTGAGCCAAGCTTACAGTAATTTATGCATTTCCCTTCTCTTTTTTTTTTTTTTCTTAAAAATCCTTACAAGTCTTTTTCTTACTCTCTTCCTACTTACCTATCATCTGACCTCATAACCAATTTATGACCTCCAGTCTACCAGCATCATTGTTACTTCTCTCTCCTTCTCTGGCTGAAGAACTACAATCTCTACTTTGTTTCCTCAGGAAGCATCATACGATTACAATGATCTTGAAAATTATATAAAATAGATCTCAACACTGGTGAAAAAGGCAATTTTCATATTTTGCAAAGGCTTCACAAGATACCATGCAACCATTTACAATAGAAACCATCCCCTTTTTCAGAGCTTTTGAATTAACCCACTTTCAATTTTACTTTCTGTTCTTGCCTCCTTTGCCCTTTGTGAGGCTCATCATTAAACTCCAGCCTCTGCTACATGTTAATATGAACCTCCATAGTGAATAGCAGAAGTCATGTGGTTCACAGTCCCTGTGGCACTCAGCTCTGCTAGAAGAATAGTGAATACTGGTGCAGGCTATGAGGGAGCATGGGACCCAAATATGAGGCATGTCTCATAGTCACACAAGACACCAGGAATCAGCATGACAAGAAGGGAGGAGAAAAAAAAAAAAGACAAAGAAAAAGTCATATAATCTAAATTTGATTACCTAGTCAATGGAAAAAAACAGACCATTTCAACACTTCAATTTGGTTGAGCAATTCAAATGTAAAGTCATAAAGCATAACCTACATATTATTTTAACCACTTCTTATCCTCTCGGGTCTGTTCATGCTTGCCAGCTCCCACAGAATTTCTTATAGTTCTTTCAATAAATCCAAATCCTTGCCTATAAAATGTCTATAATCAAAATCTTGCCTATTCTCTGCAAAATAAAACAGCACTACACTCTTAATATAACTTCATCTACTCATCTACTCCTCCTTTCTTAGCAAGAAGAGATTTCAAGGTTGTATATTGTATTACCCACAGACATATACTGTTGCCCAAACACATACTCATACCCTATAGGTATCAAAAGAAATGGAGGCTCCTACAGGTTTTAAATACTCCTCCCTGCCCCACACTACGTGGCTCATATTAACATTATACATTATGTTTACCAAAAACATAGAGATATATCATGAACCATGTGCTTTTCATCTCCTTTAGAATATCTGAACTATTTCAACCTCTCATAGTTTTTCACATAAGTTCCTTTCTTGGTTATTTTATGGTTGTTTTCCCCTCGTGCCACTCACAATTCTACTGTCATGGTTTTTCTCCCTCATTAATATTTTGCTTCTTGTTTCTTCGCCTTCAACCACTCTTTGCATCTAAAACTTGCCTCTCATTATTAACCTACTATTGTTCAGTATCTCCACACAGCTGAGCTTCTGAAGACAGATCATATGCATGTTTTTTTTACCTTAACTGTATGAAAGACACAGTTCAGTAACTGCAAGAGCATATACAGTCCTGGTGACATTTCTTAGAAAACATAAGGTGTGTTTTGTTGGTGGTAGGGTATGCGTGTTGTATGTGTGTGTGAAGTCTCAACTTGTTTGAAAAACTCCTTGAGATAAACTACTTTCTTTCATGATGGGTAGCCTAAGGGAACACAAAGACTGTAGAACAATAAAATAGTCTGGAAGAAAAGACATTCCGGTCATACTCACAAAAAACTGTAGTCTGATTCAGTCTTTGAGACAAAGGCTGAAAGCTCTGACTATTCTCCACAATGTTTAAAATAGCTTCTTCATTAATAAGTGCTTCCTCTTCTTTATCAGTATGCATCCTATTGGAGTCTTTAAAAGAAGAAAAAAAAAAAGAGAGAGAAAGCATAAAACTTCTGAGTCAGAGACATCAATACATTATGAAAACAAGCCACTGCAGAATGGATTATACTATCCAAGTATATTTCCATTATTTGCTGTAGCAATTTTAGAAAGGCTTACTCTAACAATAATAAAAATTAAATCAAAACTACTCTTTGGTTTTTCATAACTAACAACCACAACTTCCTCAGCTTACTTCTGTTAATAGTATAAACAGCCAAACCATGACACAGCTTTATGCCTAAACAATTAGGATATTAAAAAAAACTCACCTTTGCTCATCTGTTTATCATCATGTACTTCTACTGTATTAGCTGGTGTACATGGAAAGGCTTCAGGAGAAAGTACCTCAGAATGTAGTGTTAGCTCAGCAGAGAACTCCTCTGATCCATTACTGTAGTCCAATGATCCTGACAACGTTCTAGTTAATAGAAAAGCAAGTTTTAAATGCATATTTAAGGTTTGCATAGAATACTGTATTTTATGACAAATGGCTAAACACTTACACAGAGAAGTCATTTTGCTTGAGAATTTCTTTAAGTCTCTTCTGAAAAAATTTTTCACTCTCTGTTGCTGGCACAAATCCACGGTCTTTAAAATTTGAAAAATATTTGTTATTCAGTTTTACTTTGACCTCTCAACACAGAGAGCAGCTAAAATTACTGATTGTATTAGGAAAAGGCTCAAAGTTGAAGTGCCTGCTAATTTTCAGTGCCAAATCTGAGGGCTGACTTTCCAAGCATATTAAAAAAAACCCTTTATAATACTTCACATACTCCCACTGATCTCATTTGCAACTGTGAGTACCAACAGCATTTACAAATCACAATGCAATTACACCAAGGTAAGCATCCAAGAAAAATCAGTGGACAATTTTGAGTCTGGCTTATGCAGCCTGAATAACATTACACAGAAACACAGGAAACAAGTCAATCCGAAAGTAGTCTGCCTTAACCAGGAACTTGCCTCTTTCCTTCTTGCAATCCTCTGTCTTACTTGCCAAGTATAATTCATATTTTAAAAGAAATATAGCCTAGGTTCTACAGAGACTAACCTATTTGTTATGCAATTATATTGCAGAGCAGAGTCTTCCCTGTGTAATGAATTTTACATAAAAATACAGGGATTTGTCTATCCTATTAGAATTTTAATCTAATATCACCTTAGCTATAATTCTGCAGAAATTAAATGGGAATTATGCCCTTGGGTATAAACTACAATGGAAAGCTTCAAGATAAAGATATTTAGTTTTGTCGGTATTTAAATGTTTTCCATCACAAAGCATGCAATCTTAACTGCCCTTATCATTCATTCTGTCTAGAATGTTTTGCAGACATCTGAATCATGATGTTGTTAAGCATGGTTACATGATCTTGCTTTTAAAACTGGAAAACACATACTGGACCATCAGCAAGCCTGGAAGTGAAAAACACCAGTACATCTCAAAATCCCTCAAACTTGAAACATCAATATAAATTCTGTCCTCTTGCTTGCTTCTCATTCTAAGTTTTAAATTAACAGTTGCACCATTTTCCTTGTTGGTTTTGTTTGGGATTTTTTTTTTTTGGTTTTGTTGTTACCTTGTGACTCAGGTGGTTTAATCTGAGAAGATTCACATTTCTGTCTCCGTCGCTGCTTTTCATCCTCCCATATAGCTTGCAAACCAGGGTTCCTGCCAATCTGGGCTGAAATATGCAATTATACATGAAGGGATATCCGCCAAAATGACAAAGCATTCTTTCCCCCAACTGGATTCTAACACTCTTCTTCATCTCTTTGTCATTCTAGCCTGTTATTTTTTAATGGCCATTCCTGCCGTACTCTAGGATTTGGCATTATGAAAAAGTTAAGGCGTAACTTCATTTGTTTTCCAGATCTCCTATTTGTAATCTAGATGTTTGGCTTTGTCTCGTCTTCCCACAAAGTAGCATATATATATGTGTAAATACATATATATAGGTATATGCACATACATATGCATACATGCACATAGATGATGTTGGAATTTCCATTACTATTTTTCCTATAGGTCTGAAACCTTCTGTTATGCATTAACAAAAATCTCATTATATTGCTTTGATAAGACACTTTTTATAACCTCTTTTCTTTCAGAGTTCATTAATTTTTTTTTAACTTCAGAAATTTGGAGATCAGCAATTCACTAACACCAAGATATGGATTGTGATTTAACTAAGATGAGCTTTAAAAGAAGAGTGAACATGGTTTCTGTCCTAAGACTGTTTTACATGGAAAGTTATTAACACTTCACCTTCAATATCCAGTTGATTCAAAATGTCAGCAGCTACTGCATCCACCTCCAATTCACAGGTACTTTGTGGCTCAACACCTTTCAACATTAAAGAGCTGTAACAACATAAATATCACAGGGTCAATTTTATCAATACACTAAGTTTGAAACATGCATCATCACTGTTTTTTAACTGGACTAATATCTGAAATTATTCAGAGGGAACAGGAGTGATTGAATGAAGAATTATCAGTTCCCATCATCACCTTCAAGTCCTTAAACTAATGATCATATTCATATCTAATTAGATAAGAAATCTGTACCTTCAACTTAAAGGGTTTACCATTTTCTTTCGTGAGGAGAAGAGAAAGTGGTAGATAACCCCAAGTACTAAAGCAATTCCTATAATGTTCTTCTCCTCAAATACAAGATGCAATGTTCTACAGAACTAAGCCATAGGACCAGATGTGTAGGTGGGAACATGCACCCAGAAAACACAGTGGCAAGAATTTTTCTCTCTCATTCACAGTTCAGAACAATGCAGAGCACTTTAACATTTACAACTAATTTTTCTGGAGCTTTTTCTTTATTTAGCCTGGTGAATAAGAGAGTATTAACATCTCAAACACATGCTGAACTAAGGATAACTGTCTCGATGAAGACTTAAAATACTAGAAACAGGTTCAAGATTGTTGTACAATTATCTGATCACCTTCCTGCTGTGCCTTTTCAGATCTGCAAATGTCAGTGAGCAATTTTTAAGGAGTCCATGGAGGAAGCTAATGAATAGAAAACCTCTCCCAGGTTTATTGTAAAAGTCTGTTTACCCTTTAAAATCTTTTAGGGCAATACTGAAAATCCACTCCAAGCTCTTCAACTTTCTAGTAGGGCTTGTAGCAATAAGACAAGAGGTAATGGCTTTAAACTGAAAGAAGATAAATTTAGACTATATGTAGGGAAGATTTTTTTTTATGATGAGGGTGATGAAACACTGGAACAGGCTGTCAAAACAAGTGGGAGAAGTCCCATCTCTGGAAACATTCAATGCCAGGTTACAGGGCTCTGAGAAACCTAATCTAGTTGAAGGTGCCCCTGCTCATTGCAGGAGGGCTGGACTAGATGACATTTAAAGGTCGCTTTGAAACTATTTTATGATTCTAGGCATAAAAGACAATTTAAAGACTTTTAAAGACAATCCTCTGCCATCGTGTCCCTCTGTTCCCAGTCATGCCATCAGCTGAGAAACAAGCCCACAACATGCTCAAAATGTGTACTTTTAATGTCACACACTCTGGGTGTTTATTCATCAAAGGATTCAAACCGAGCTTTGCCTGCCAAGTGGGCAAGAGGAACTGCAGGCAAGCTGAAACTTGTATTTCGATCCCACAGTAAGAAACAACTGCAAGATTACTGGGAAAAAAGACTGAGGGAAGAGCCTGCAAGAATCGTTAGCTCCCTTTACAAAATCAAAACACTTCTGGGAACAAGCAAAAAAGGAGAACGATACAGAATGGTCACTGATATCAGAAACGTGGTAAAGACCTGCCTTGACTTTTCTGGAGGATAGAAAATCAAAGATAAGAGCTTCCCACTTTCACTGATTTCCTCTTTTAAAATACAATACAAACCCAAACACTAATGGGGGTTGCGGAGAAAGAGAAAGAAGGAAAGTTTTTGAAAAGTTTAAGGAAAATATGTTTTAGAGACCTATTTCTCGAGAATTTATTTGATGACTAGAACCATTAACTGAAGCATTTCCTTTTCCTCTGACAAAGACAGCTTTCTATTGCTTTCCCTTCATTTTGCCAGAAGATTTTGTCAATAAAAAACAAAACACCAATGCCATGTCTTGATTTTCCACATCCCCATCAAGAGTATGGCCAGTGATTCAAGAACTGATCAAGACCAAAGACAAAACTGGCCAAGAACTTCCCAAGTAATCAGATTTCTTACTTACAAGAGATCTAATATGGATTTCTTATATAAAAAATAACATTAAATTCAACATTAATGAATTTAAAACAAAGTGGTAGATGCTAATGTGCTTAAGTATTTTTCCATAGTAATATTAATTTGAAGTAGGTTCTTTGTCTGTAACTCATTTAACAACTTGAGCAACTAGAAGGAAAAGAGCTAGCTCATTTTTCCCAAGCTCTAAATCAGATATGAGGAGCCTTTCTGTCAAAAACTACACTATTTCAATTTACATGGCATATTATTCAAGTTAAAAACACTGAGCTAATAAAAGGCCTTTTCTGAAACAAATCTAGGATTTATCATCATAGTTGTCATTAACACTTTCATGATGAAGGAAGGGCTCGCAGTCAAAACTGCACACTCTAAAGACTTACGTGGAAGCTAATAAAGACATCTGACACAGAGAGTAAATTTTTCATTAGACTTGAAAAAATGTCTTCCCAATACAACCAGTTCATTAGTTTGGCATTTAACATCCTTGTCAAGGCAAGCTGCTAGACACTTGCACTAGCTGAAGTCATGGCAGTAGCACTACAAGCTTCAGCAACATTCAGTAAGCCACAAAGGCCAAGAAGTCATTTGTTCCCACTTCAGGAAAACCTTTGAAGGGCATATGAAAACAGAGCGGCTTTAACTGGCCCTTCTAACATTTCCATTTATGTAGATTAAAACAAAACCGTGAGGTGGTGAGGGGGGAGTACAAACTGTCCTGAAGTACAGTTATTTAATGTGGTTACATGCTGCTTTGGGAATTGTTTCAGTTGAGTATCAGCAGTAGCTTGGTCAGCTGTTTGGTGCTTTTGCTCACCTACATGTGTGCAACATGTTGGGAAAATACACAAAGTAACCAACCACATTTCCCATTCTCCCTGATCAAGACACATTTTCTCAGCAGCTACAGCACTGTTCTTAGCAGGTGCAAAGACAGCATGAAGAAGTCAGAACGTGTCTGGTCTCCCAGTTGTAGTTAAGAGAAAATATGAACTATTTCATGTCATTAGCAGTTGTAATGCCTTGGAAAATATTCAGAAATTACCTGTTTGATACAGATTGCTTTATACAACAGACAAATCACCTGCCTCACATTGCATGCATCTGTTTTGCAAAGAAAAGCAGTGGTTTAGGTAATACCAAAACCATGAGTTGAGAGTATTTGTATTAGAACAAGGTTAGAAAAGACAAATTAGCAAGGCCCAGGAAAAGCTTTTCACAGTATCTCTATTTCATTTTGTAAGAAAGAATGTAAAGAGAATTGTTCACAAGATAAAACTTGTAATACAGGTATATGAAAGACAGGGTTAAGTGAGGTAGTGTAGAAGCAACACAGCTGCAGAAGAACAGACATTTACTCTCTGAAGAAGCAAGATAAATGAGGGTTGCCATGACTAGGTTAAATGGGATATTCATACCTGTTAATTTTTAATTGACTTTTATACCTACACACTATGTGAAAAACTATATTTTAGCAATACAAATTGAGTTTACTTTTGTATAAAAAGATCCAAATAGATTATTTTGAGAACAGAGAAAACAGTCCTTATCTTTGAAGAAAGTTATAGTTTGCTCGCACTATCTACTGAGATAAAAACCATAGTTTAGGATGAAACTTGTGCTCAAAGAAACTACCAACGTTTGGTTTCTCAGACGTTGAGGCAATGAATTAAGGCTACAGTCAACACCTTTTAAAAAAAGTGCTCACTACATACAGCTAGGTAGATCAAAGCCCTTAAAAACCTTTAAGAATAATCAACAAGGTCAGTATCTTAATTCACCAGTATTAATGACAGCCTAAGGAAACGAATTCTGTAATGACCACATCTGAGGTATTTGTAATGTTAAAATGAGCACACGAGACAAAAACTGACTCCAAGGAGAATCTGAAAGGCATTGCTCAATTGTGCTGATAAGGACTCTAAAATTTGACACAATAATTTTCCATACTCTGTTCATGGCAGAAAACATGTCCTTGTTTTCAGGATGTTCAAGTGACTTAAATAATGTGCACATTATATTAAAAAGTCAAATAGCTAAATAAAAACATGCACAGGCTGACAAGCGAGAAAAGCAATTATGACAGTCACAAGCCTAGCAAAAATCTGCAATATTACATATCTGCTAGACTGTGCAGAAGTGCTATTTGTCTGATCTCTCCACTTCCATCTAAACTAGTGTCTAATAGCAAATCTAGGATTTAAAAAAACAAAGTGTTTCTCAAAAGCATTCTACCAACCATTCCACTTTTAACACATCATGTCCAAGTGGCAGACTTGACTGGCAGATACTCTAAGTCTGATGTTTACCAGAGAGTTTTCTCAATGGAACTCATAGAAGTGTTTCATCATTTATTATCAGCTGCCTGAGTGGGATAACAAAATGTGTCTCATGTCCAGAACTCCTGATGTCAAAAACTGTTGGATAGCACTACCAGATTCAGGTGACTGCTGCCCATTTCAAGGCTCTGTAGGTTTCAGTGCAATAAAACTGGCAAGTATTATTATACTTGAAAGCCTTACAACATCAGGGATTCCTGAGCACTGAGATTTTGGACATTTGTCAACTTGATAACAGAATCATTCTAGAATTACATTTGTAAAAGTGTCTCTGGCTTAATACAGTGCACTTATCATAGCTGCGAGTCATTAATTTGGAGATTTGCCAGGAGCAAGACAGGACATGGCTGAGTTGAATGCTGTTCTTGGTGAGTGGCTGAGTAGCCAGGTGCTCTCTTAGCATGAAAGAGGGAATTCAGCCACCAAGAAACTTTGACATAGTTCTCAAATGTTTTCTGAAATAAGGAACCATCACTAGCATTTACTGATGCAAAATGCTGCTCATGTTACACATGTGACTTTTCAATTTTGCATACTGCCTTCCAGGTATTCAGAATTGTACTTCAGCCAACTAATATACTGTGTTCCAAAACCAAGAAATGCCCAACCATTGGCACTGCTTGGTTAAACAAGGTAACTTGTTAACTGCCACTTACAGCAAGGACTCGGCAGATACATGTTGGACTACCTCTAAAATGTATTCTTAATGTACACAAAGGATAATGGGTCCAAACAGACATCCCAGTCACTCAGAATACAAGACAGGCCTAGAAATTTTGTGTTCTCAAACAACATTTGACTATCTTTTCCCTTCTTGTTTCTTCTTGACAGAACAAGTAATAACTTAAGCATACAGCTGAAAGGTAGGGAAAGATGCATGCTTTCTTCATATCTGATATAAAGGACAAGGAAAGAAAATTAGAAGTTCAGTGATATTTAGAAAAAACTCCAAATGCTATTGATAATAGCAGTCAAGAGGTAAAATTACAGTAAGGAAAAAGATTTTGCTAAACAATTCACAAAACAGTTAAATATCACAACTTGAACCAGAAAGAACTTGAAGATGACTGGATAATAAATTGAGGTGGCTGTGCAGATATTGCACATGAAATTAGAAATGAATGCAGCTGTTGATATGTAACTAAGTAAATTGGGAATACAGAACATTGTTAAGAAGAGAGAAATAAAGAAAGGCAGCTACTGAGTAATGCTGTAGACTGCAAAAATAGAAACAGTTGAGTCACAACCATTTCAGGAAACAATTAAAAGGGTTTCCTTGGATAGGTATCTCATACTGTCTGGGTCAGATTTGCCCTCAGTAAGGCTGACCATGACAATAACAGATCCATTAAGCCAACCTAGAAGCAAATTTTCAGAATCTGAAAGGAAACTAATTAGGAAGGCAATATGAAAGTGGCACTGCAGTATGGGTTTGATTACAAGAACACTGTTTTAACTTCATGACTCCCATAAATAATCCAGGAGAAATTTTAACAGGAGAATAATTTTGTGTAGATACAGAACAGAGTAAAATCAGGACTAGAAAAGTTTAGGTTTGTTGCTTTGCTATAGCATGTACGTCCTACAGCATGGGGAAGACAGTCATACAACACCCTTAAGAGAGAAACCCTTAGAGAAAACAACATGTAACATAGTATCAAATGTAAACAATTTCAGTTGCAGGAATCATAAATGAGTTCTTAATTTATTAAAGCATTTTAAGAGCTAAATAAATGTGAAATTCCTTTTGGTTGTATAAAAAGGACACAGCATCGATACAAATGTGGAGAACAGAATATAGACCAGTCACTGTGACTGAGCTTACTTCACATCTCATTAATACTGCAGTGTAGTAATGAAATATGCTGATAAGGCAAGCCAGCAGATGTGCTGGATACATAACCAGATCATAGTATCAGACAACAAAAGCAGGATAACTCAGATGTAGAATAATAGAAACAGGATGAAATTTTAAAATGGGATAAAAAATCCTACAGGAACTTACAGTGGGCATCCAAACAGAAGATTCTCAACTGGAAAAAGAGAAACATCTTGTACTAATAAATTCTAAAATGCTCACAAACCAATTGGCATGATAAATGAAACTGTAAAGTGTATTGGGAACTACCATTATCACTGCATATGGTATACTGAGAATTTGTGTGGTGTATGATGTAGTATTCAGGTTTTACATTTGAGAATTAAATTCCTACTGGCAGAAGTACAGCAAACGAACACCAGGGAAATGGAGAGCATTGGTATTTTCCCCATTTTTGTTAATGTCCCACTTCTGCAATATATGTGAGTGCTGGAGGACTGGCACAAGTGAGGTGCTGCACCCCTGGCTGTACACATGGAAGAGTGGAAGGAGGAGAAAAGAAGACTAGTCAGAAGACCATTACAGCCATGAGGATGCATACCCTGGCTCCAGCTCTGCTAAACTCATCCCTTTGTGGTTTTGACAGCCAGAAAGTAGTACTTAGCTTTCTTTTTATCTGCCTTCCCCAGATCTGTGTAAAGTAACATCAGATAATCCTGGTCTAATTTATGATCTAACCTTTAAGTAAGCTGGCTTGCTGAACCAAGCCAAATAAAAAAAATGGTCTGTGAATGAAAGAAATATGCATCCAGAAAGAAGAGACAGCCCAAAGAACAACTGCAAATAAAGTGACCAGAAGTAAAATTGCAATAAAACTGTAAGATGAATGTTGCTGCAAAATCCTTTTAATGTAGTAATAGAATCAGAGAACCAGATGTAATGAACACAAGCTCATGTTTTTGCACGCTAGAAAAACCTGAAGTATGGTTTAATGCACACACTTTCTACTGGGGAAGCAAAATCTCCCAGCACGTCACACTAGCAGGAAGTGTGGCATATTGAGCCCAATAAGTTCTTCAGAGAAAAATGACAGGATCCACCCAAAGACTGAGATTACTGGATGACAGAAGGACCCACCAAGCATCAGCAAATAACTTAAAGAATTAACTTGCTGTAGATAAACCGTACAAATCAAGGTAGCTTCAGATACTATGAGTGGCCCAACTCTGGCCACATAACCCCCAAAATTCCAGAAATATTCCATTTTCTTATAGAAGTAAAATGATTACAAATTACAGACTGTAGAGTAGGAAATGCCTAGGAAAAAGGAAAAACATGGGAGACAAGGATGGAAATTCTAAGCTGAGATTCTTATGTAGCTACCTTTGAAATGGACAAACTGAAATTGTCTGATACATTATTCATATTTTTTTTTAACATATAAAATATATAAGGGTCCTTTAAATGAGAGACTGAAACTCTGTATTTCACACAAGTTGATGTATATAGGAACATATGGCATACAACAGAAAACCCTGACCTTGGTATTTCATCTTCTTCCCATTCAGTGAAAGATACGTTGCTTGAATTTTCAGGCAAATGAGTTGTATGATGTTTACTTCCACCTGATGTATTACCTAGGGAAAAAAGTAGAATGAGAAATTAATTCATGTGGCAATATTTTTTACAAATATCATTATATAACAGTATTTATTAATTAATATTACCAGTCCACCTGCTATAAAAGAATAAATAGCACTGCATTATATCATCTTCACCCATTAACTATGCTATCATATAAATGATCTAATTTTCTTTCTAACACATAGAAATATAAAAAGAAAAAATATACTTCCAACACAGACATTATTCAAACTACATTTGTTGCATTCTAGTCATATCTTAGCCTAAATTCAATCTTCTCTCATCTGTGAAAATTTCAAAAGAAATCATAAAAGTCTGATGTAAACTTCAGAATTTCCAGGGTCCACAGTTCAAATCCCAATGGAAATTAGAGGCCAAAAAACCCACAAAATTCTACTTCACACTATTCCTTTTTTGTATTTTTGAGCTGGAAGGGAATATACAATACATTCCCGATACAATGGTAGTAGCAGTAAGTAGAAACCTGCAAAGAAGGCAGATGTTGTCTGACCTACAAATAAAGAAAACACTGTAAGTTTGCTGAGGGGTCTCTGTGTAAGAAGTGTGCTCCAAAGTCACGCTGGTGAAGTCCTCTCTGAAGAATTCCTACCTCCCTTGAGGTGTCCACCTAAACCCTCAGTTTTCAGAGAAAGGAAAGACAATATACACAGGATATGGCACAAGAAAGAAAAAGGTCCAAGAATGGAATTGGAAGGAGGTAGAATGGGAGAAGACTTCGAACATTACTCAGTCTCCCACTTCTACCTGAAAGACCAGCTTGAACCTTGAATTTTCTCAGCTATGTTGATGTCACACACTAGCAGTTTTCTGATATTAAATTTACCTTTCAGCCACAGCAAATACTTCTGCATTTGTTAAAGTTACACCAATTACCTCAATTGTCAGAGGTCTTCAGTAATTAATTATTTACTAGAACATGTATTTTTATTCCATAAATTTCATAATAGTCTTGTCAACATGAATTCCACTACTTGGAATATTAGGTTTAGGGATAAGTCATGTAGCAAAAATCCCTAAATTACTACAGAAGCAACTGGCAGGCACTATGCTACAAGAACCTTAGAAGCTACAAAGAGAAGCAAGCAGGCTTAATTCCATGTATTGCAGACCAAGCTTTCTGCACCCAGACTAGGTTCCTGCAAACCCTGCCCCTATATTAAACTCTTAAGTGTACTGACATGGCACAAAGATGTGGCATTCAAGCGGGTGAAAAGACACTCTTGTGCTTATGCAGAGCCAGCTCATGTTTCAGACACACCTGTGCTGTTACAGTCTATGCACTTCAGTGCCTGAGCAGGTGATTCTGGACAGACCACACAAAATATCTGATCCCATTTGCACAGATCCAGCTCCAACCTAACACACCTTATTGTCTGTGCTGTTCAAAAGTGATGACTTGTCCTGGGCAGCTAGTCCAGGAAGAAACACAGCCATGTTTTTACTGTGTGACACATCAGCTAATTCTCCATATTAAAATGTAAGCTGACTATGCATGGAAACATCTCTTGGTATTTTTCAACTGCAACTTGATTATTTTAAATTGATTAAATGGGACCGAATAGTTGTATATTTTAAAGAAAAATACACGTCACAGCAGTTATGAAAGGTTATAGGCCAACTGGTAAAATACATAGTATTATTTAAAAAAATTATATGCATTTCAAATACCACACCACAGCAGTTTCAATGCATTAATCCCTTTTTTATTCCCTATCATTGCTGTTTTAATATACTTCTAAAAACCAAGGCTCCAATTCCTGTATCAATTTGTTTCTTCAGAAAGTTAATCATAGGGATAGGAATTTAAGGACACTCGATATTCCCCTTCTCTTGATATAAAGATCTTTAAAGACAATAGCAATGACACATCAAGGTCTTTCAGAGTCATATTACAGAAGCAGATTCAGCTACCGAAAATTAAAGTTTTGCAACAGTTACAGTGGTACATGGTACATGAATGAATAGGCAGCTTTCTTCACAGTCCATAAAGACAATGCCCCTTCTGGATACAAGCTGATGAAGACAAAATATTCCTGCTACTAGAAATCTGCATGCTGACCTCTCTCAGCCTTCAAAAAGACCAACTTATCTCAGTGAGAAAAGTGCCACTATGAACAGGCTCCTGAGGCTGCTTGCTTACACTGACAAAGTTACATATTGCCAGACTCATTTTTGTATCATCATCTGCAAGGGAAGTAAGGTGTTTGCTGCAGATCTTTTGGCAAAGGCTTTTACTGCTGTCTAAGAAACAATGCTTGGCCTGGCCTGTGTGACACAGTTATACTTGAGTGAAAGGAATTCACACCCCCAAAACACAGAAGCTGAGGAACACGCAGGTAAAGTGTGTCAGGTGTAAGCAGAGGCTGTGCCTTCCACACCATTCCATCAGCCTGAGCTCAGAGAGGGTTGCTGTACCAGGACAGGCTCTTGACAGCAGTGCTTCTGTAAAGCTACATCAGGGACAAACCATTTGTTGCTTGGCGCTGTGCCAGGAGCAATAGACAGTGATCCTGTGCCTGGGGACTCAAACAGACTGAGGCAGGCATGTGTGATGTGGAGCCATGCAAAGCAGAATGAATCTTCCTAGGAGCACTGCAGCCACTACCTGGTCAAGCCAGACAAGGTAGTGTCATTTTTTTCCTTTTATTTTATTGGATTCTTCCCTATAAGAGTAGTTAAAGTCCACTGGTCTCAGCCCATGCTCCTCTTTCACCCCCTCGTTCCCATTTAAGACTTAGGTCTCTCATCCTTAAATGAATTATGAAGGAGACTATAAACAGCTAATTTTTTTCATCTATCATCTGAAAGAGAGCAAAAAAAAGAGCTGTGGAAAAAAAATGGAAGCAACTATTTGATACAATCACATTGCATGTTTCCAGAAGGCTGATTTGAATATTTGGAAGACTAAAGGTACCTGACTATACTTCTTTATGACTGAAAATCCTGAAGATGCTCTGTCCATGGCAAAGCTTTTGCCTTCCTACTGTTCTGACACCAGCAAAGAAGTGTGGCCTAGTGTTGGATATGAAGAGAGTGTTTTGTTTCCTTTAAACAAAAATTTGTAAAACTCCATGGGCTAATCTACTGCTGTCTGAGTATACATGCATAAAAATAAGGAGGAAATTCAGCATGATTATTTCTCAGCGTTTTTACAGAAAGATATTTCACCATTCCTTTCAACTTTAACTTTAGCCGTAGGAACAATTATGGTTTAAGTAAACAATACTTATTAGACTAAACATTATGTACCAAAGGCATACTTTTCCTATTGTTAGTACTCCTTCATAATGAAGAATTTAGAAGAATTAGGGATATTCTCACCAAACTTAATTTTTATGTCAGTATGTATGTCTAAAATGGCACATTAATGTTTTTAAATGGCTCCTTTGCTCACACACTAATAATTCAGATTTTACCTTAGAGCAAATTACTTTAGCACAAACATAAACATTTTAATTAAGAACACTGATTGTCATCAGAGCAAAATCATTAGCCGTAATTTTGTAAACACACTACTGCAACAAAAAAAATAATTTGAATTGATGTAAGAATCAAAACCATAAAAAAACCTAAGTAACAGTATTATTATGCTATCTTTCATGTCAGTTCTCCTATTAAATATGGACAATTTTTCATCTTCTAGAAAAGAGGTGCGGTCATCTTGTGAAATGGTCACAGCTGCACCGCTGACAGAACACATGTTTCTTGATATACAGCATCTCATTTCAGGAAGCAGGCTTTTCCTCAATCCCCACACAGAGGCATAAGAAGGAAAAAAGCTACATATGGACTTTGTTTTAACACAGAAATCAAACTTCAAGGAAGCAACACAATACTCATTCAGCCAAAATAGAGAAAAGCCTGACAGCTTGTGACATCTTGCTCAAAACGGTAGTTTTTAGCCTTCAAAATAATTATTTGGTTGTAAGAAATAAACATCTTACTTTTTTTCCTTGCCTTTCTGAATTTGACAGCAGCCAGGTTTATTAAATTCATTCCATATAAATTGTAGTCTATAAAGAGTTGGAGGAGGTAGGGAATATGGGCTTCATGAGGCTGGTAAGATTTGTTCATTATGGCTCCACCTTGCAGAAGCTCACAAACTCTAAAAGACAAATTAGGACATAAATTAAAAAAATATTTCAGTACAACAATATTGATATTTGACTTTATCAAAATATAGAATACTTAAACATTTTAAATTTTGTCTTAGTTGCATTTTTAACTTAAGAACCATGTTTTCACAATAACAGTTGAACAAAAATGATCTCAGCTAATAATGATACATTATTTGGGTGTTAGTTGCAAAGGAGACTTGAATTCTTCAGCTTAAAAAACATGAAACTCTCTGAAAAAAAAAAAATCCTACAATATTCTATTCCTGCAAGTGAGGCCATTGAAATCTTTCAGCAGCACAACTGTGGCAACTGTATGCCTACACACCAGTAATAAGTTTGAAAGTCTCTTCTCGTTGAGATATATGATACATATGATACATATAACATCCTTCATGGTTTTCAAGCTACATACTGTATACTCATAAACAGTATTTTAAAACCCTGGAGAAGGACAAATCCTCTCTTTTAAATAGCTACACATTAAAAAATAACTGCAAGTATTTGGATAACTATAAACTGGTACACTAAATTATCTCAAATTAACAGTATACAACTATACGACAAAGAAGAGCACTAAGCATTTCTAAATGCAACAAACTGGGATTAAAAATAAAGTTTCATGCAGAAGAAAGAAAGGAATAATTTAAGTGAAGTGGCAGTCCTTATTTGGATAAGAGCAATTAAAATGTGAGAAGCTCCAAATTTTCAAACAACTGTCCTGTCATACATTAATACAGAAATTTTAAATCATGCAAAATTCCACTTGCTTAGAAGAAAAATCATACAATCCTTTCTCATGATCATGTATTGGACCTTTTTAAAAAAAGTTACAGTATGTAACAGCACACACTCAAGGGATTTCAGTTCATGCTTGGGAAATAATTCCTCCTTATTTATTCATGAATTGATTGCAGATTCTTTGACAGTAAGATTGAAATCTACAGCACTTTCATACAACAGAACATTACTCTATTGAAAAAAAGAGAACCTGCCTAATAACAAAAACTGTTCTGTTTGCAAGTAAATATTAAATTTAGTAATTTTTACTGGAATTAAAACTTCCCAAATTTTACTTCATAATAGATGAAATGAAGCCATATGAAAGACAGCTACATTGTTTTCCTTAAGAGTTACAGGAAAAGTAAGCTGATGCAAATTTGTTTAAGTGTTCACAAATTACAATAAACTCTGAACAACTACAGGCAAGTAAGTATGTTTTGGTATTGCTTTCCTAACATTTTACTACTTTAAAAGATTATTGGTGTGTTTGAAATTGGTTTAAATTTTAAAAGTGTTTTCAGAAACTGTGAGATAATAATTTTGGAGCTTTTATTTTGTTAAGTTAGTGGTGAATCTTGTTTCAAACCTGACTTTTTAATTCAAGATATAAGGAAATCAGACAGAACTTCATACTTTCACATCCTTACCTTTTTACCATTGCAGGATTGTAAAGATAAATCTTCATAAACTGTCTCTCCTTTTCATGGTAACCATAAAAAGGCCTGGAGAGAAAGAAATAAAAGCAAGAAGCTAGCCAGTTATGCTGTGGCATTTATTCAATGACATTTTACTATAAGAAATATTGAATAAGCATGTCTATCTACCCAGGTGAAGATGAAGATATATTTTCTTTAGGTCTTCCCCATTAGCTTCTTATGCAGACAAACACAATACCTGAAACACTCTTATGCTGTTTTGAGGCAATGAACAGCTGACTTTCAGTAATGACTGTTCTGAAATTCTAAGGCAAGAGAGGTGAAAAAGAGGCAGGTTCTCCTAATTTCTACCTGTTCTTTTCTCATTTATTCAAGTAAAGATTGTCATCAACAGTTTACTCTGCCCAGGTTTCACTATTGAGATGAACAGCTCTACTACAATTTACATAGTTCTCACAAAAAGAGCAACATCAAGAAATTTGGTAGGTGACCTTCTTTGCTACTGTAAAAACATCAGAAAGTTCTGACTGAAAATAAAAACAAGTTATTGCAGCCACTTTACTCACAAAATCTAGAAGCTACCAGAACTGGCTGGAACAGAAATATTATCTTCCTACACTTAACAATTAGAAGGAATGTATTTCAGAAATACATGAAAAAAGAAAATAAAACATAATGTTGTACCAACACTCAAAATTAGCATTTATGTTGTTTTGAAGATGAAAAACTGAATGCAATGTATCTCAATTACCTGTGCTCTTCCAGGATATTTTCATATTATTCATTATGATTTGACTTATTTTTCAGCTCTTGGTTATACAAGTTAAATAAAAAGTAACTAATAGAATCCTTAAAATGCTAACATTCAATATAGAAAGCTACACCTCATAAAGCACAATGGTCATCTTGACAGATTAATAAATGTATGTTTAAGAGCCTCCACTTCCGGGCCTGTGCTGCTGTAAGAGACAGATAAACATGACTTGAGAGTAGAAAATGATGCATGGAAAATACTGTTCTAACAGCAGAGACAGAAAAAGCTAAGAACAGATTTTGCAAAAATTATCAACACGAGGATAGAATTTAGGAAAAAATAGATGGGTCAAGAAGGTTTTTTGGGAAAACCTGTTAATTATGTTAAAGTCAAAGCAAGTGAGAGGTTATTTAGAAGTTGTACAGCCCTGTATGAAGACATACATGGGTGGAGAATGAAAAAGAATTAGCACTGCAATCAAGTCCAAAGTACTTCCATGTAATACAACTGCAAAAAACTATTCAAAACAAACAACCAAAACTCCTGACAGGTCATACTTACATTCCAGATACTAATGACACTTTGAAAACATGTTGAACTGTAGAAGATGGACTGCCTAAAGCCACATTGAGTGCCCTGTCAATGCTGAACGCCACTTGACGAAGGTAGCATTCTGGATGCTGTCCAAAACCATCGTATGGTACATAGAGGTAAGGAAAGATACCATGTAAGTGGAGACAAGTCTTCTGACCTAAAAATAAAAGGAAAACATTTATTTTCTAATGACCACTTTTTCTTCTTCTAAGTAGCTGCTGCATCTCAATTTTTCCACTTTCCAGTTCTGCAGACAGGATAAATTTATGATGCAAGTGCAGATGTGTTTCAAACAAAAGGTACTAATGTAGAGCAGTTCTCACACTTGATTCATTGACAAAACCAACACAGAACAGATGTGGTTACGTGACATACATATGATTACACATGATTATTATAGTAATAACACAGCATCTCTCTAAGAATAACTTTGCATCCTGAGTAAATGTTGGATGCTTAACTGTTTTCAGCCTTTGTGAAAATTTTTCAGTATCAATCACACAACCTCTAAGAAATTGAAAAGAACATCCAGAGGACCTATGAGGCAATTCAGTATTCTAGTTATTAAAGCATGAGTTGGGATGTGGAAACAAAACCAGGCAATTTTCAACTTCTAAAATCTGTGGATCCTTCAGAGATTTCTACTGTATATGCAAATCTCTAGACTTCTAACAACATCCTTACTTAGCATTAGCTTCCGTGAGTCTGCAGGAAGAGCAGAGTGAAAGGACACACCATGAAAACCTTTCTGCTCAACCACAGTCTGAGCTTCTTATTCACACAAGGCAGTACAGTAATACAGACTTGGACCTCTCAAACCCACATTTTTGGGAGGGACTAGTCTCAACTCCAATGCATGTTATCTGTCCTTTTCTCACCACAATGCAACAAAGCAGGCATTTGCTGGCATCCATTTGCCACCTTTTCAGTCACCAAATCATTCATGACTTCTCACTGGCCAATGAAAAACTTCCACAGAAAAATACTGTAAGCATGTGTTGCTGATTAACAACAACCACCACAATCATAGGCAGCACATAACCCTTTGCATTTTGTTTGGATGAACTCCCTGCATGAGGACAGCAAAACTAGCTCTGCTTTCATCACCCAGGAGATGAATGTTACTAAAAGAGAGCACAACTTCACTGGTCCACAAGACCAATGAAAAGACTTCCAAAAGTCCACTCTTTCAAACTGAGGTTATTTCTCAGCTGGTGGAGCTTGCCTGAAGTATTTACACTCAATCATATCCCAGTGGCCACCCAGTGAAGACAGCTTAAGTCCATTAAAGCACAGTCAAAGATGACTGCCTGCAAATCTTTTACACCTGTGAAAAAAGCATGCCCAAAAACCCCACTAAGAGCATAGCTTTTTTTGCTTCTTTTTTAAAACTGGGGTCAGATGTATTGTTCTTCAAAAAGAAGTAAAATAATTGCTAAAAAAATGGTACTACAAATCCATTTTTCAAGGTGAATTTTATTCTTCTTGCAAGTCAACTCCATCAAGTCTCCACATCAATGTTGAAATACAATCTATATATGTATTCATAATGCTGAGGTCATCATCTATGAATTCTGCCCATGTCTTTAAAATATTTCAAGAGAATACAATTCTTATTTATGTACCATGTTTTTCAAACAATAATATATTAAGAGAAAGGGGAAACTAAAGAAACTTAAAACTATGGGTTTGGGTTTTTTTTTCAAAGGACAGTAACAGCTTTATATGGCAGGAAACTTCTTTGCCCCTAAGGTGGAAAAAGTCATATATTAGTAGCATGCGAACTGAGAGGACTCGTTTGTGCAGTGGTAGCAAACCACTAATTTTCTATACTAAGTCACCAACAAATCCGAGTGTAAACTGATGGCTGTACTTGATTTTGATTTTGAAATAAAGGAGGCCCCCATGCAAATATAATTATCAGAAAATTAATAGTTGTTTAAAGTTATACAGTTTCTCTATTCAAGTTTGGTTGGTTGGTTTTGGGAAGGATTTGAGTTTGGGTTTTTTTTATTATTTTTGTTACTAAGTTGGAAAGAGTGGATTGTTGTTGTTGGGTATTTTTTTAAATGCATCCCAGGATCATGTTCTGGGGGAAATTCAAAATAGTTCATGAAGTAATTTGTCTGAATGCTCATTGCAGCTTAAAAAAATAAGTGAACAAACCAAATCACCCCAAGCTCTATTTGGTACTGGAATACAGACTGAATTTCTGCATGTACAAATATACATGTCTATCCCCCCATGAATGTTATAAATTCAGCTGTTTGCTTCCTAGAGCTTGTCAGTCAGAATCAGTTCTGCACTTTTTATTTGCACTACTAGCTATGGATTCCTTTCAAAAGCATGGATTTTTTCATATGTAAAAAATGCCTTAGCTTTAATGGTTGTCCAAGTATTCTGAGTTATAGTTAATTTATGATCCCTTAGAACACAAAATTGCAAAGCACCAGAATAAAGAGAACAGTGACACAGTCTAAACTTACTGTGCTTAAATTCAGTTTCCTTTCAAGTTAAGCCGCTATTTAACAGTTCTTGCTGAAAATGTGATTTTATTGTTAAATGAAAAAGGGAACACATACAAAGAAAGTTTCCTTCTATTTCCTTCTGTTCACTTCCCCTGTATTCCCCTTTATGTGCAAAAAACCCCATGAAAAACACTATGGCTTTCGATTGAGCAGAGTCAAATTACCACTTAACTCCAAGGAAATCTTATAGAACACACATCCTGAGCTGCTTTTCATTTTTGCTTCTGCCAAGAAAACAAACAAGTTACTGCTGAGCTAAGACCCCTAATTAGGCTAACAGTTGTCAAGTTACATGGATTTACACAGCTATTTACTTTGATCCTTGATAGTATTGATTTATTTATTGGTTATACTGCTATTTTTACTTAAAATCGACATTATTACAAGTCTAACCCTGTTAACTGTTAAGAACAGTCATGTATTTCCAACATTTAGGTAAAATCATCAAAATGCACCAAATATCATAGCATTAAGTTTGAAGCTCAGACTCCAATAATAGCAACCATGGTTTGCACTAACCCATTAAAAATTCTAGTGGATTCTTTTCAATAGAGCCACAAGGAGAAAAAAGATGTATCCACTGAGGATTTCAGGCTACACAGACCTGCCAATTTACATGAATTAAAAACTTGGCTTGGGGAAATGTTAATGAGTTTTATGGTCTAAATATGTTAATCTTATGTTTCTGTTTCTTTTTGGAAATACAGAGAAACAAATTTGTACCACAGAACAGCACTGACTGCTACAGTGCTCACTTACAGTGATCAGATGATGTTATTTTTGTATCTGTTCATCAGTTTCTTCACATCTGTAGAACCAGTGGAAGTGCTGCTCAACAGCAGATTCTGCATTTGACCGCTCTCCACAGAATTTCTTGATACAAAATTGGCCACTGATGGGACAGGTGACTGAAATGTTTTCATTCTGTGGCCTCTTCATGAACCTAAAAGAGGTCTGCACTGGCTGAATTACCTGCAGATTAAGTATTCCAGTATGACTAAAGGAGACTGCTAATTAAAATACAGACACCTACAAATAAAGCTGAGGCTTAATCATGAGTCTTAGTAAGGCACTGAATGAAGTGATAAATGAAGGAACACAAGAATCGCTGCTATAGCAGAAAAGAGGCAGTACACAAAACGTTGAGATATTATGAGATACTCAACTAGCAAACTGGCCATTTTCTCTGAAAAGAAGACACTGCCAACTAAACATCAATATAAATTAATAATATATTAATAATAATAATGAATCAATACTTCAAAAATAATACAAATGCAGTATTTTCATACAGTATAGAAAGAAAGCTCACCTGCCAAATCCATACTTATAAAAGCAAGTGGCATAAATGTTACTGAAGTATTAAAATACAGCATTTTGCATACTTGACCCATGACAGAGATATTAAGAAAGTCTATCTGGTATTTTTTCTGGAAGATAGTTGCCATATACACTACTATTAGGAACACAAACCAAGCATAATCCTTGAGTTACTCTGTAATTTTTACTATTACAAAAAAAAATCTACAGTAGCAACCCTAAGATAGAAAACTACAGTATTAGCAGAGAATAAATGAAACCAGAATGATAATGCAATGCAAAGATACCCAATAACTACTTAGCAAGATACAGGAACTGATGTCTTCTGTCCACCAGAATGCTCAGCCATGCAGAATGATCTGGTAGCGATAAAGCTGAGATACAGTCTACACAGAATGGCTGAAGCTAGAAGGCACCTCTGAAAGTCGTCTTGTCCAGTCCCTTGCCCAAGCTTATGAACACCCAATTTCACAGCACAACAAATAAGAGAACCTGAGGATTATCATTCAAATGTCCTCAGAGAAGTGTTTTTTCATAATTTGTAAACATTGACTTTGATATAAATTTCTAAAAACTTCCTTCCACCAAGATCAAATTGGACAAATTTCTGTACAAAAGAAAAATGTGAACATTATTAGTAAGGGAACTCATTTTCCCATTCAGGAATAAAGTCCGCAAACAAGATGGACAAGGAGCACATGAGTATCTGTGTATATATTCCAAGAGAAAACAGAAGTCCATCTGTTCTAGATGGAATTCCACACATACATGACTACCTGCTGGCTCATATTCCATCAAGGGCAGAGCTTCTGCAGATACTGTCTCCATTTATTTCCTCCAGAAGACTTACAATCTCATGGGAGAACTGTCTGAACAAAGCATGTAGATGATCACAGAAGACAATCGGGTTGGCCAAGAATGATTTACTTTGAGTGAATCCATTCAGACTACTCTAATTTCCAATAATGAATGTGAACATGTTCTACAATTGTGATACAGTACAACTAACTTTTCATAAATGATACTCAAAGCCATGTAGCTCCTATCCTGTAATTCTTAACTTAGGAACTGACTACAGAACTCTCACAAACTGAACTCAGTGCTGGAAACATTTTGAATAGACATTTTCTTTAGTATTTAGAACACAAAAACTAAAACTAAATCTAGATAAATATGACTTCAGAGAACAGTTCAATGCTGGTCAACATGCAAACATATTTTGCTGTGATATTTCTGCTACAGAACAAGCTGATTCCATTACAAGAAGCTAAGCAAAGCCATGAGGAACAATGGTGTGGGAGTAAAATAGAGACTACAGCAGCATTTAGAAGAATTGCAAAAACCTGAGATTTTAGGAAATTCAGGCTGGGAATTAATAAAGAGATGCATATTTGCAATCTAGTAAAAGTACTTTAAGTACAGTTTTGTAAAGTGGAAGGACCAACTAAGCATGGACAAGTATTAGAAGAAGAATGCACACAAACATGTCAAACGTCACTACAGGAAGCAGAAAAAAAATCAGACAATCATAAGGGATTTCTTCCTTTTAATAGCAACAGTAAAGCAAAATAATTAGAAATCAAAAAACATGACATTACCATCTTAAAAAGAAAATTGGTATTTTTCAACTAACTGTTGAACCACTTACATTCAAAAACACTTGAAAAATTAACTGTGAGTAGTGATGCCTACAGAGAATTAGAAAACTATCAATCCTGTTGTAAAAATGTTTCTAAAAATGAATTTTTTTAAATGGAATATTAGAATTCAATTTCAAAGTAATTTCTTCATGCAGCAGAAGTTCCTGTGTCTTAGGCAGTCTCACCCTTTTCTCCAGGAAGAGACTTCAGAGAGCAACATCAAGCTGTAACAGGAGTAGTTCATCTACCCTGCTTGGTAGGTGCAACATGGGCATCTTGTGCACAGTTTAGATGGTGCTTTCAGTCTGAGCTATGTTGCTCACTGGGATGGCCATGTCAAGCCTGAATCACTGAATACCATCAGAACTAAGCTACTGAAAAGGAACAGGTCTCAACTACTTTCTAGTGCTAACACAGCCTCTGGAAACTATAGCTACCATTCCTTCCCTCTGACACAAGGGCAATGAATAACACACATGGACTGGTAAGATTTTTTTAATGCATTGATGAAAACAAATCCCTTTCCTAAAAATCTTTCCCCACTAAGACTTTGATAAGTTATTCAGAAACATAAGAGTTTACACTTTTAATCTCAGAGAGTTCTTCAGTAGTGTATTACATTAATGTAACTTCCTCAATGATTAAATGAAACTTTCAGACTTCTCCCAGAGTCTTTAAACAAGTCAGCTTTTTCAAAAGGACTGAGAAGAAAGACTGAAAAAACTACACACACAGCAGTCCTGGATACTACAGAAAACTGGATGTCAGAGAAGCAAAATAATGAAATTAGGCCTTGCAGCAGCAAGATATCCTCAAAACATAATCAAGAACAGAGTGCAAAGACCTTATTTCACTTATAATATTAGATATTTGTGCCAACATTTTCAGTTTTCCTCCAGGGTGTGAGAAGACACTTATTTCAGTAACACCTGTAAATGGGACAAAAAAATATTTTTCTTACAGTTTTTGGAACTCAAATGGAGTGTTTGGTTGTTTATAATTATTTAGCCAGTAATGTTCCTTGCAACATGTAATATGTCTAACTCTTATGAAGACCAAAAAAAAAAAAAAAACCAAACAAAAACACACCAAAAACAATCCACTAGGAAAATGTGGCCTTTGACTCACTGCAAATAGATTGTTCCTCAGCCTTGATGCAGGGATCCTTAGTGAAGGAAGAGAACTGGGTTTTCTGTCTGTAATTTAAAATTAGAAATCTCTGTATAACTTTATGCACATTGGTGTGATACCCTGAGCTGTGGTGGGAAACAAAGATCAAAGAAAAGCAAATCTCTGGGCAGTATGGAGATTTGAGCAAGAAATCCACAAGCTTCCTTGAATTTGGTATCTTTCAAAGGACAAATTTATCTCAGTTTAAGGTAACATCAAATAAAATTACATTTGAAACACTGATTTTTACTGGCATCTCCAACTGACATCCATGCAATCAATTTGCTCACTGACAGCTTTTACATCAAGAATAAGTTGTCTTAACCATTTGAAATATTAGGCCTAGGAGACCTCATGGTTCACCAAGACTTGTCTTCTCCAGTCTACACAAAAGTGAAGACCATTAGATATTTTTAACCATGGAGTATCCAAAGAAGAAAAAACCTTTGAGACCTCTCAGGCTAGAATTTTCATTGGGAATTACTGCTGATGGCAAGCATCAATTTTAAGTTCCAAAAGCAAGGCTACTATCTTTGTCTTACTGAGAATTTGTAACATCTATTTTTTTACTCTAATGTGTTAAGAGAGGCACTGATTTTTTATTTTTTTTTACACATAAACAATGAGCAAACCCCAAGAAAAAGCATAAAAGTTGAAACAGTTTATTTAATACATCAACTCAAAGAAGATATTCTGATTATCTCCAAAAAACTACCTCCTCCTGACTGGAATTGATTAGGATGGATATTTTTTGAATTCCTGCTGAGACATTAGAAAACAATCTCAGAAGTACTACTAATAAGCCTAGTCATTTATAGGATGCAAAGGTACATCATCAGAAAGGAACATCTATTCCCTACTGTTACCACCAAGCAAAAATAACTGCAATAAAACTCAAGAAATTTATTGTTATGCAGTCCAACTAAAACCAGGAAAGTTCAGAGATGCAGAAGATAATTTAAAAATATCTCCAGAAATAATGGAAACCAAAGAAGATAAGCTTCTCAAAAAGCAAAGATAAGCTATGTACAAACAATTCTTCAAGCTGATGGCTGTTGAGTTATGAGAAACAGCCATAGTATTTTCTTCTTTTCTTAAGACACACAAGGTGAGGTCAGGTACTCACTTATTAAGGACCCATCTATAAAATAAACCCCATACAAAATATTATTCTGGTTTCCTCTATTGATAGATTACTCATGTAAGCAGCTGGACAATATCAGTGACTATTTCTAGAATGAGTTTCAGAAATCACTAAGAAGCCAGCTAAAATGAGTTAAAACACACAAAGGAGGCAAATGCAGCTGTCCCCAGCTACAGATTCTAGCTATCATACTGGGCTCTTGGCACTCACAGGCTGGCAGCACAGTCCAAGCTGCTATTCTGGTAAGAAACACAACCACATGAAAGCAACACAAGCAGATTATGTTAGACTACACTGACCAAAGCAGAGCTGAACAGAAAAGAGTGTATTTACTTGTCCTAGGTTAACTGATGAGGTGTACTTCACCACATCCTGTAAAAGATGAAAAAACATGTCAGTAGTAAAAAGGGGAGCAGAAGAGTCACACAGCTTTTACTTTCCACAACCATTCATTAAAGACTGGCACTGCCACACAAGTTCTATCTTACAGGTCTTTCTTGGTGCAAGTAAAGTCACATGTAAATGGAGAACAGTGCACAGATTCAAAGAAAAAGTTTTTGTGGTAACTGAACTTTAACTTTCATTCCTATAGGCTCATCTGCCTATTCAAATACTGTGATGTATGTGCACTGCTCCAGACACAACTCATCTCTTTGTCCTGTGTCACACAAAACCAACTGAAACATTTTTGTTCAACAGGTACTTTCCTGTCAGTTGCAGAGCTAGTTAGAGAAAAGGCAACACAAATTATTGCCAAACATTTGTTACTCTAAACTGCAGGCAAAAAAAACCCTGGCCTTGTGGTAAGGTTAGCTGTGTTTTCATCAGTATAATCTTTCACAGACACTTTTCAGAAATGTTGACTATAAATTCCTGGACAAAACCAAGCTTGTGTAATCTCCCCAAAATTACACACTGTAGAGTATTACACACTCTTGTGTGTCACATTATGTTAACAACTAAATGACATCAAATTCTGTTTGCTTTCCCTTACTGTATTCTTCAAACAGCACTAAGTAATTTTATGAATATTTCTAGAAATTTTTTGTTTGGTATTTGCATCAAGATTTCTGACTTGCAGGTAACTGTCCTTTCAGCCCACTCCTCGAGCTGATGAAAACTAGAGGATGTGTTCCACAAATACAAGCACTGCTCTTAGGCTACCCATAAGCAAATCTGCAACACTTGGTACTCCTTATCACACATACCCTTTTATTTCACTAGAGGAATTCTTAACATCTTTTGCATGCTCTAGGCTTCTAATTTTTGGACAAGCAGCAACTTACTAGCAAGTCCTTCCTTACTACAGACACCTTCCAAATTTCTGTGTAAGTTTTTGAAATGACTAGATGGTGTGTGACAGTAACAGTACGGGACAGAATCTCATAACCCAGGAAATAAACTGCTTTCTTAATATCTTACTAACTTTGTGTTTCAGGTTTACGTGGTAAGTGGTTGGCAGAGGAGAGGTTGCTGTGGGAAGAGGCCAGAGGCTGCTCTGTGCAGGACACAGCCAGACCCAACACATACACTGCAGAGAACAGCTGAGTCCCTTAGCCAAGCTGGGGACACTTCTGGGAAAATATGTTTAAGAAAGGGAACACTAGAGTCAGAGGAACGTGGAGGAGGAACATCTCCATGGAACAGCAGACATCCCCTGCAGCCCATGGAGGATGACACAGTGGAGCACAAGGATATTCCTGAAGGAAGTGAAGTCCATGGAGAGCCCAGATCAAAGCAGAAGAAAGACGTGATGAGGAAGAAGGCAGAAAGACACCATTATGTACTGGCTACAACGCCCCAGCCATTCTCCATGTGAGCGTGCATGGCAGGGGTAGGGTATGTGAGAAACAGAGCTGAGCCTGGGGGAAGGGGGATGAAAGGTATGCTGTTTTGAGTTTGTTTCTCACAACCTGAGTCAATTTTAGTTGGCAATAAATCAGCTATTTTTTCCCAAACAGAGTTTGTTTAACCTGCAATGGTAATTGGTAAGCAATTTCCCTGTTATCTCAACCTATTGTTTTACTATTTCTGTTTTCCCTATTTTACCCCTGCATTACCAGACTGGGGGTGGACAAGTAAGCAGTTGGATGGGAATTTTGCTGTTGGCCAAGTCTGGCTCAGAACACACCACTTAAATTATCCTCTGAATGTCAACCTCTAAAACATACTAACTATGTCAGTAAAGTTAACAAAGTAAAGCAAGTCTTAGCGCTAGCGGACTCCTACCTGCTACCTTGTGATTTCTAACTGCACCAGAAAACTTCAGAAGGAGTTACAGCTGCAAATCTCTGCTTTAATCCTTTATTCAGAAGTTTCAGTCTACTTCATTTAAATTATGAAAAACAATATACAGCCTCAATCACCAAAGTAACAAAACCTTTCAATGCGACATTAATATATTTAACCGCAAGCCTGACTAAAATAAAGTAATTACCACAGCTTGCATCAAATGATGTAATGGTATAAATACTGCCCATTTGTTGTGCTAATACATAATTAAATAATTTGGGAGACAATATTATCCTTTACAACAAATTTATTTAAAAACATATTAGTGAATGATATGCCTGTTCATGAGTCTTCCAAAAAAGGTTGTGCATGAAGGTGCAGAACATTCAAGACATTTCCATGTTGGGGAGAAACTACAGCAAGCAGACAGAACAATAAAATGCTCTATTCCATTGAAGCTTTTCAAGTTGAGATTGCACATACCTCAAATCCTTATTCATAGTTTTTCCTAAAGATCCCCATGACAGGATCTTTCAAGCAGCTACACAAGTGAAACAACTTTCATCTGGTAACAGCAGCAGCTGGTGTGCCATGAACCCATTCTCAGCCAAACTCAATTCTGTAATGCAGCTAGAGAGGAACCAGCTCCATACATGACTTAGAGAAACCATATTCTTGGAAACTGGTGGTCTGAATCCTGATTTATCTAACAGAATTGTAAATCCTGAGCAATTCTAAAGTTTGTATCACACACATACACAAAAATGTTACTACCTCCTTTTCCTTCATATAATTTTTAACCTTCAGTTTAGCAGTTGTTCAATAATTAGACTTATCAACAGATACTCAAGATTAACTTGAGAGGTACTGTGCAAGTGAAATACAAGTTTTAAGCAGTGGAAAAAACAGCAGCATTACAAAAAAAATTCAGACTACAGCATTTTTCAGTATTTTTTTTTTAATTGTTTTCCTTCACACTAAAGAGCACAGTATATGGAAATCACACTACAGCAGTATTTTATTTTATTTTGCCTGTCAATATATTAGCCTCCTTGCTTTTCATAAGCTATGGCAGGGTAAGAGTCTTATAGAAGAAAAAAAGTCCTTTAAACCTAAAGTAAATTAAACTAGATCTTCTTAGACTTTTCTATGGTATTTTAAAAGAATCTACATTTTAGCTTTTTGCCTTCTACTGCAAATATAGTCCTCAGGTGTCTGCCACACTCAGCTGTGGGTGCTAACAAGCAGGGTCTTACACTGACTCATTTCCAAGTGAACAAATACCTTAACACCCACTAAAGCATGACTGAAGTCAATAGATGCTGAATGCAGGCACAGAATTTGTTATTCTTTAAATGTGATCTTTTTATGCTATCTTCTTTTATATTTTACAAAATATGTAAATGAATGGTCTTTCAGTAATACAGCCAATGCTATTACTTTATTCTACACGTCTTGCAATACTATTAAGTATCTTACTTCCTATTGTAGGGGTTTTTTTCTACATGCTACTTTCCTTCCTCACCCTGAATTAGGCATCCATCCCACTCTTTTCATCTTCTGTAGTCTAGTGTCTTTTGGCAGCACTTGAAGGGTTTCATGGCTGTTTGCCTGCTCTAGGCCTTTGTTTCTGAAAAAAATGCCCAGACTTTGTAGTATCCTTATCTTAGGCTTGTTACTCTCATTAATTGAGAACACACACACACACACTGTTCTACTTCTTCACATGATTAGAACTACTTTCTGTTTCAGTGCTACAAAAAAAAAATAAACATCTGAGCGCTTTACAGAAAGTATGTATCCAAAGACTGCTTGCCTTGTACAGATCATTTCATGTGGTTGTCTTGTATATACTCAACAACCTTCAGAGTGGCTGTAAAGACTGTGTAGACTGGATGCCTCACTTGCCAAGGCAATGTATTGACAGCAATATCTGCATTTTTTAAGAAACATTTTGAAGTGTTACTCAGAAGTATTTGTTGCAGATGTTGTGTCACCCAATCCAAATATTGCTATTTTACAAGGTCATCTCACTGCCTATTATATTTTAAATTGCTGAATTCTGTGTATAGCACAACTAACTAGTGACTACCTTTCTGCACTGAAAACGAAGGGTCTCCCTCAAAAAATCAGCCAGCAATCTAATTTCACATTTTAAGATAATGTCACAGATTTGCTGAAGGCGTACTTAAACTCTCCACTGCTCTGTTCAGATCTGAATTCTCTTATCACCATTTGTCCCTTTCCCCAAATCTATGAAAGCAGTGATACATAGGCAGTGTCAGAGAATCACGGAATTAGGTTGGAGAAGATCTCCTAGATCCAGTCCAACCTATGACCAAACACTACCATGTCAACTAAACCATGGCACTGTCACATCCAGTCTTTCCTTAAACACCTCCAGGGACAGTGACTCCTCCACCACTCTGGGCAGCCCATTCCAGTGCCCAGCCACCCCCCCTTCTATGAAGAAATTTCCTCCTTACGTCCAACCTAAACCTCCCATGGTGCAGCTTAAGACTATATCCTTTGTGACTGAGATTCTACACAAGTTTTTCAATAAAAATAATATCTGAGCAATAATGTTTTTTTCCCCTATGGTTTTGTCTAATAGCATCAATAAAGTGTGCATCAATAGCAAAATAACTGCATTACAATACAAAGATTTCCCCTCCCCAGGTTCTCAGTAGCCCTACTGCTGGTATCCAGTGAGCTCAGAAAACAACAAAAAAACAAAGAAAACCCCCAGAAAACCACCACCATAATATAATCCAACCAAAAAAAAAATCACTCTACATGAAGAGGGGGTGCAAAAAGATAAACAGAGATTAAAAAAAAAAAGGCAGAGTGGGAGGTGTTGGTGTTGGCGGAGAACAGGGCCAATCTACTGACAGAAATCTTAGTAAGTGCCAGAACCAAGTGCTAGTTAAGCCCTTGACTCCTCACATATATATGACAGTGTATTTGTACAACTGATAGTGACTCTCTCACAAAACCTTAGCTGCATGTGATACAGAGTAAAGACCTGGAATCTGTAAATCAGAGCAACACACTGAATGATTTACTTGCATAATGCATATCTCATTTGTCATAGTAGATAGAAATTTATGCCAATGAAGCAGACACCAACGCATACAGAAAGGTTCATCATCGAGGCAGATGAATATCACTGTAGTAAACAGCATTCCCACCTCTCCCTCGGAATTTTTATTGTGATGCTGAGTAGGTTATATGTTAAAAAGGCAGAGGGAGCCTTTATTACATTGAGACAGCTAAAATGGTTTAGAAAACAGCAAAGTAGTTCTATGCTTAATTACATCATTAAGCACTGTAATGTTACAGAAACTTAAACCATAATACTTTCTGTTGAAACCCCACAAAAGCTTAAAAAATTAAAATCTAGTCTTTTCATTTTGTAATCTCAGTTTTTCATATACAAGTTACTATCATTACTACAGTTCAGACTTGCAGAAAACTTAAAAAAAAAAAATTTAAATACATCAGTATTACAAGGAAAAACCCTCTCAGAGTGAATGTGTAATCTGGATTGAATTTTTGACTGGGGATGATAGATTATGCCTACTCACTGAATAATTGATTAGAATCACTAAGCACCTTGTGCTAATTGCTAGGGAAAATGAGAAAATACAGTATTTTATCACCCTAATTTATCATTAGGATGTGAAACATCCTAATGTTTCACACAAAGGAAAATACTTCTGGCATATTTTCACTCCTTTTAGTGACTGCAACCCTGGTGTTCTTCTAACAAAGAATTTATATGCAACACTGATAAACAGGGACTCCAGAACTACTACAGCAGATGAGGAGAAGATGAGATGAGAGGGGAAGTAGTTAAAATTTGGCAGCTCTGAGGATTGAAGATGTCCTTGTTCATTGCAAGATATTACCTTTAAAAGTCCCTTCCAAACCATTCTATGGTTCTCTGAAGGTGAAAAACCAATTTGAATTGACCAGTAGATGCCACTTGACACACTTTGCTGATCTAGATCAAGATCTAAGGTAATTTTTTCCTTGTCTCAGGTCACAGAAGGACCAAAAATCTGTATCAAAATTTATGTTGGTATTTCCAAGGCTCTAGAAGACCATATTTCTCATTTGTTGCTTATGTAGTTCATATTTCAGGTTAAACTGCCAATGATTTATAACAAGTTGATGAACAATATAAAGAAGCAAGCCAATTAACAGTAAGACACTGAATAATGAATTAATTTCAGATACATAAAAGGTAAATGTGTTAAAGATAAAAGCATCAATTTAATGAAGTTCAAGGTTGCTGCTAAGTCACAAAATTCCTGTAGAAAACTGCAATATATTACCAGAACATACAGAACTAAAAGAAAAATTAATGGTATCATAACACATAGGCTTTGCTACATAAGAATAACATCAGCTCTTATATATCAGTTCTGAGGACAACTGTCTGCCAAACACAAACTGACCCACATTTGGCCTCAGCACAAGTGACAAACAAGATCAGCTCAGGCCAAAAAGAGCAGACCTGGCAAACAAACCACCTTTGATTCAGCTACTACTGTATGCTGGCTTCTGTGGTGAGTATATACTTTCCCATTTAATTCCAGCTCTTTAAGAGCAACAACTGCACAAGTCACCTTGTGGCTGGAATGAATAATGTACTAGATTCCTTATGAACTTTAATCTAAAACCAGTTTTATGACACTACTGCATGTTCAGCATCTGCACATATCAACTTCAGCAAGCGTATCAAAAGGTGAAATTATGAGTGGAGTTTGGTTGCAAATAGTACAGCTGAAGTACTAAAGATTTACTTCTCATTCCAGCACGAGAAACCATATTATAAAGGTACACAGATTCATCTGAGTTAAAGTACCTGCTTATTGGTCTTTTTTTTCCCCACTAAATTTAAATGTCAAATTTATTTAAATATTACCTATGAATTACTGTTGAAATATAAGTATGTTTTATGTTACCACATTTCAAAGTACATTTTAAAAATATATATATATTAAAGGATATTTGAACCTAGCATATATAACTGTGCATTTAGATATTTTTCAGATTACAGTGAACTAAATGGAAAACATTGCAATGTTTAGATACTACCTTCTTTCCCCCCCAACATTTTTAACCTTAATACTTAGGAGGAAGTGAAATAACACAGTTTTACAAACCTGGAAATTCACTATACACGTTCCTCAGTTTTTAATTTTTGTGCTTTTATTTCTCTAAGAAAGGTAAGGGAAAGAACAAAACCCCAAAATACAGCATAAGGAAACAAAAAAAACAATCTCAAAATGTCCTTTGTACTCTATGTATTTCAATATAAAACCATCTTCCATGTGTTTATACAGAGAGAAATAACATTTGAGAGGTCATTCTTTAGAAAAAGCAATTTGGCTGTACAGTAGAGACAAAATCAGATGAAAGCTAAGCTGTCCAGATCATCTGGTCTTGCTCCTGCTCTCCATTTCTCTTTCTAGACTGAACAAGACTGTGGAAATCTGCACAAGGAACTGAGCTGGAACACTGACCTGGCTAAAAACTTATCCTGCAAAACAATTTCCCTTTCAACGTGTATCAGTTCCCCATGTTCACCATTAACTGCAAAATTTACTGTGCCAGCACAGAAAGACACAGAACCACACAGGGTAGTTGTGCACTCTTCTTGCTTCATACAGTATCAATGTCAGCTAATAGCATATGCAGCATTCTAAACTATTATCCAGTTTTTAGCTACTTTAAAAGCAAAGGGAAGAAAAATCCTGTACTACCACATTCTTACAAGTGGGAAGGAGTGGTTGGTACACCAATACAGCTTTTATGTTGTGCCCCTTCCACAGAGATAAAAAGCAATTGTTTTCTGCAAATACAAGAAAAAAACAGTTAACTAACTGCTCTAATGTATTTAAGCAAAAAAAAATCTCTAAATGCTTCTTACTTCTAAAGCAAGCTGGACTAAAAGTACCTTACAGTATTTTTGGCAAACTAAACTGAGAAGGCAAGTAACTTCCAAACATGAATAAAAGAGAAAAGGATTTGTGCTACATTTTCAAGACACAAATCCTATTATTCTTATCACTTGTAAACCACATCACGACTTGAGTTTCATGCAGAGAAAAAGAACTAATTAATCCAGAGTGTAAAACAAATTAAGTGTTTCTAAAACAAGAGCAATTATACTAATGTTACTATAACTGTATCAGAGTTAGAACAATGGCTATTGAATGATGCAAGTCACATTTCTGCCCTTTTTCACATTTAAAAAAAGGAAAAAGACAGGTGATGGTGGTAGTGTTGTTCACAATTAAGAAATGTACTAGTAAAGTTTTATATACTTTGCAGTTATTTGCTGGACAACATAAGTGGGCAGAATGAGAGACCAATGTGAAACCATGTGTCCACACTGTAAGGCTATGGGATCACAATATACCAGAAATTAGTAAAAACCAGTACAGTTTGAAGTGCACCTTTTTAAAGGTTAGATTTACTGAATGGCTACTAGTCAGAATACAGCTGATTCCCAAACTGATTGAAACAATTAAAGAGAATGAAAACATGACAGTGTCATACAGCAATAAATTGTCTTTCCATCACAGGTGAAACAATGCCAGTTTTGGTAATTATAAATAAAGATCTATGTAAGGAAAACAAATATGCATGAAAGTTCACAAAGAAATTATAGCAGAAGAAATAGGCGCAGCACTGGAGATTCAAAAAAACCTGGACAAAGTTACTGTGTCAGAATTATGATTTATGAAATCGCTTAAAAAAAGTAGAACAAAAGCAATCTAACTGGAATACAACCAATACAGGATTCAACACACACCTACCACAATCTGTAGTTAGGCATTCAAAAGAATGCAAATTTATTTAAACATTCAGAAAGAAGTAAGACTATTGTTAAGGAAACTTCTAAGTACTGATGATAGAAATCAACACTGTGGCTTACCATGTGACCAGGATTACATTTTTGCTCCAGAGAAGTTTGAGGTTAACCAACTAATAATTAACATCTGCACTCAACTGGAAGATATATAGCTCTAGGGATGTGTATTACAAAATGGACTATTTTCTAAAGTACCTTTATTCTAGTTTTAAAAAAGTGCTTAAAAGTCCAATTTGTAGTTCATTGCTTATAAAAAAAAATTGTGCAGACAAGCCCCCTGTGTACACTATAAACATGCATAAAGTAACTTTCCTTTTTCTAATGGAACCACATATAACAAGAGACTGTCTAACTTCAAATGGAGCTAGTACAGTCAAAATTATTTTTAAAACATTCCTAGTCCCAAGTAAATTATTTCAGCAAAAGTAGAATCACTGCAAAAATAAGCAGACTCAAGACAGTAAAATTACTACTCTTCATGCAGTTATCACACCATGTTTAAACAACACAAGCTGTCTTGTTACCTGCCTGTATTTTAGGGCCCATGAATCCTGCCCATATGTGTGAGGGTCTTAATTTGCAGCTCTCTATCTTGATTCATTTCACTAAATGCACTTCAATCCAAAACTTTTATCACATACTTTGTGGTAACATTGACTATATAAAGATGCTCTGTACTGCTGTTCCCTGAAGAGAGGGAGGACAAAAAAAAGTATTTTATTTCCATGTGTCTAATTCTCAGAACAACAGACCTATTATGAATCAGATGGATCTTTTTTCTTGGTGCAGAGACCTACCTTTTTTTTTAAAGCATGAGATTCATGCAGTCTAATGAGTTAAGCATCATACTGCTTCAAAGGGGTTTAGCAGCAGATTGGACCCCTTCAAAAGGTAATTCATCCTACATTAAGACAGTTTTATAGACAACAGTTTTATAGACAACACCTCTCAGTGTTTCAGGGGCACAAACAGCTACTTCCAGAAACAGCAAGACAAGAAAGCAAAAAAAGCTATTTCCTGCCATGCAAATTTAGAAACAGATTTTACAGGGGCATGTTATATGCACTCAAATTTGAATAAGTTAGCGGAAATTTCAAGCTGTTAGCACAAGATGCATTTTCTAAGAAACTTCCAATATTTTCTACCATGTTCTATGATATCCTTACTTTTTACCTGTGTTATAGTCACCAGATAAATTAGGTTTCCTCCTATTACCATCCAAGATTAAAATACAGGAATATGTAACACAAAGCAAAAAAGCACAAAACCCCCACAAATGCACACAGAGAATCATATTTTTGTGATATTTGCAAGATTTTAAATTATACATTTCACTGCCTTTTTTAAACAGAGGAATGGTCAATGGACATCACCTCCTTAAAGTCTTGTTAGGAGCATGTTCAGCTTAAATAATCCAAGCCAGTGATGTTAATCAGAAACATCAAATGCAATTTACACTGCCAGCAAATAATACTGATTCTATGCTACTAAACTTTACAAGAAATACAATGCAGAGTGCTTGACAGCTTGCTGCTGAAGAGTATAAAGTCCTCTCAACTAAGCCCACAGCTGCACTTGCCAGAAAGTATTCATCTTCTGAAAAATACTTTCTTCCTTGCTTAGTTCTCCTTTTAAAAACTGTTTCAACCAGACCAATATTCACTCAAGCTGGAATAGTTACTTTGTTATGGACATAAATTAATAATGCTGAATGTGGTGAATATTAAGTTAAGGACACCTACTTTCAATAAATGAAGCCCACTGTATAGAGGAGACCAAATCTTTCTGTGACTGGTGAGGATCCTGCACTAAATGTGATGATGTCAGCTGCTCCTGCTACAAAAGTTCTCTCCATTCCACTTGAAAATTCCCCAGTGATTCATTCTGACTTGCATTTCATCAACATGGGTTGTGCAAAGTTCTTACTGAGTAAGAAATCTCCAAAGGCATGGAGGCTTCTTTCAGTGGATGGGTCTATTGTTTGGAAACATTTGTTTCCAAAACAATTCTGAGCCATATTTTGCAATGAGTGCTCATGATCTCAGAAAGAGACAAGGGCAATGGCAATGCCAGGAAGGTCTCCCAACGCCATAAATCAAATCAATGCCAGTGAAATACTTGTATTACCATAAATATATTGATCTGTCTAGAAATAAAGATAACTGTTTCAAAGAATATTGTGATGATCAGAACACTTGATGTTGAAGTGTTTAATGCTAACAGGAACAAAAATACAATTGCTTCAGAAAAAACAGCAGAGGCTTTCTCTTTCTATTTCACACAGCAGAGAAGCAAACTACATCTGGCCTGATGCTGTGCTCTCCTGAAGGTGCTTTTTAAAGTGTTACTTATGCTAGAAGGAGGTTTGAATAAAAACAGACTGGGCTTGCCAAACTACACTTGTATTTACTAAAACAGTGACTTTATTATGCTGATGCACTTGCCTGGTCTTTCAGTAGATCTAACCAGATCCAGCACTACCTGAAAAAAGTGTCTGCTTTGTCGTTTACATCCTTCTGGAGAAGAATTTCCTCACACAGAAGAAACAAGAAAATAGCATCTGCCAAAATACAATCAGCCTCAGAAATGTTTAACAATAATGGATAAATGGTAAAGCCCAATGATTCTATGAACCTAGACACCCTGCTTTTGCAACTGGCCAAAATGTACCATACACAGCTTATCCTGTTTGAAAGGGAGAAAGAATCAAGTAACAAATAAATTCTAGACACATCACTTTAATTTATAAGGTATGCATTCACTACAGGATTCTCTCTTAGAACCAGAAAGAACAGACATGAGGTAGAAGCCACTTGCCCTTTACGCCCTGAGCTACGTGTGAGACCACATGCCATATTGGCATCCTCTCTTCAGCCACAAGCATTCGGAAGAATCCAATCCTGCACATGCTGAATTATTAATCAAATACATTTCTAAGGACAAGCACATCTCAAAAACTGGCTTATCAAGCTAAAATTTACTCAAATTATGAATTTAACAGCTGCTTTTGGAAGACAACAAAGGACTCTGCTCTATGACACTAATCTCCCTCTCCCACAGTAAGAAAATGGCAGAGAGACCCTGATTATCCACGGGCACATTTCATGGAGATGTTACATTCAGTTTCAAATTCTAATTCCATTGTGGCAGTGACACCAGCTGAAGACACTATAACGGATTGCTCAAATGCTTTGAAAGCACAGGCAAGATGTTTTGCCTGTCATCCCTGGAAGTATGAGCACATGCACAAGCTACAGCAGGTTGAACCAGCACATAAATTTACAGCATATCAGCTGCTCCTGCTATGACAGTTTGCATAGCTGTTACTACAGGGTAACACCATTAAAGTGGTGCTGCAAAGCTAGTGAACTCTCTCATGAGCTCCAAGAAAGAGAAAGCACAATCCTACCCACAGATTATATCTAAACTCCCAGCATTTGGGGTCAGCTGTTTACATACAGCTCAGATCTGCACAGGCCAGTGAACTCTGAAATAACACAAGGAGCCTAATGGGGAGCCGGAATGCAAATTTTTCTACTTCACACACCTGTAACTCCACGTTCTGAGACTGAACTACAAGCAGTATTTCCCAACCAGAAGCAAGCCTGCACTGAATACAGCACTGAATCATATTGATGCAGTGGACTGATATTTAGTGTTCTTTTTTTTAAGTTATGGGGGAAGACTTCTTTGATTTGCCTGTATTCCAGGACATCACAGACCTGGTTGTCCAGTGGTTTACATGACAAAAGCAGCCATTCTAGAAAGATCTGTATCTTTCTTTAGGAGAAGACGTGGCTACAACTTTCTTCTAACAAGCAGCTCATAAGTCTTTAAATTCCTCTCTCTACAATTCTTCGTTACTTATGTGTCTGTTTGAATTTGACTAACCTGAATTTCAGGTATTATTTTTCCTGTGATTTTCTTACTGAACTAGAACTTCTCATCACTTCTTCACAAGCTCCTGATGCCATCTAATAAAAGTTTACTTCAGTATCCTCTAGAGGGGAAAAAAAAAATGTTTTGAGCATTCTTCTAAGCCTCCTATATTTTTCTTACGTACTTTAAAATGCATTGGCACAGTCACGCTGTTTAGCACATCTGTTTCACAAATGTTACCTTCAACCTCTGGCATTCTGTTGCAACCAAAAATGACATTAGCCCTTTTCAGCATCATACCAATTACTCATTCAACCACTTGTCTGCAATGATCTGAAATTCTTTTCACAGTCCCTGTTTTCCATACCATGGACTTTATTTACATTCTTTGTTCTTACATACAATACCACAATTTGTCTGAACACTCAAACTCTATGAAGTGATCTACATAACATAGTATGACTGCTACTATTCTTTGTCTTTCTTGAATCCTATGAACATAACACGTTACTTATACAAACTAATTGCATGGTCAACTGGCACTAAAATAGTTTATTATAAATAAATATTATAATCAGTAGCTTCTCGTGTGAAATATTTATGTTCCTTAAAGGGATGAAACCTCCAAAGTTACTGGCCTTTTCTAAAGATCAAGCTCCAGCTCTTACTCTGCAGCCACGAATAATTCAAAACAAATGATATCAGGTGATACAGTTACCAGAAAACTTTTACCTTGAATTTTACATTGCAGTGAGAAATAAAATAAAAAATTCTCGAGCAGCTCTCCTGTGTCCTCTACTCTCAATAAGTTACTTTAATAAGTTCTACTACAGTTAGAAAGGATATCGTTCAACAGGGCAGAAAGAGACAGTATGCTTGTACTTCATGGCACACAGCTAAAGAACAAGCAGTACAAGAATAAAAACCTAAAAGTGCATCAATAAGAATACCAAAAAAATGTGCAAAAATATGCAAGAGCATGTTTACCATAGAGCTCAAACCCAGGCCAACTGAAAACAAGACACATTGTATATTAAAACCATAGTAACATTTCTAACTACATGTATTTTATCTGTATATATAGTAGTTAGAGTATGTGGGTGTGTTTGGACGAAAAAAGAGCACTCTGGTTTAAATGTCTGCATTCTAAAATTTTACTTGTGGGACTAAAAAAAGCTCTGTCAAACTCAAGATTTATTTACATACTTCCATTTCTTTTATCTTTTCATTTGCGTTGCAGTATTCCTAGTTTAACTTTACTCATTTTAACCACCAAAGCTGATAATTTAAATCTTCTGAAGGGATACTCTGCATGCTAAGTGAACTGTTAAACGCCAACAATCAAATGCAACCTAATCTGAACTATGCAAATTTTACTGTGTTTGCTGTTTGCTTTTGTTCCCTGATTGAAGATTTAATCACTTATTCACTTCATAGCATGTCTCTCCTGAAACTCAGTTCAGAGGTCTATAATGCTTCATCATGAGCAACTAGGGCGCATCTCTTTTAGCTGTACTGAGCTTCTCCCTTATATCACCTGGATGAACTCATGCTCCTTTTTCCAAATAGGATAACTATTACACTTCTATTCTTAGGGAATCACAAATTATATGTCACTATGTGGTGGTTTAATGAAGACATTAGAAGAAAACCAAACCACAGAAACGGTAAAGTAAGTGACCTAGATTTACAAAGTTTTTCTAAATACATCTTATGACAGAGACCATCTCTCTCAAGTAGGTGCAGAACAAATATCTTAAGTTTGGTAAAATTCATATGTACAAATGATATTCCTTCAGAACTGACAAACAGCTCCATTAATAAATACCACATAAAAATGATTTTAGTATTCTTTCTTTTAATTGAAGACAATAGAATGAGATAAAATATTTCAACAAAACAAAGAAAATCTGCAATACAAACTAGTTGGATAAACGCATTTTTAATGCAGGTATATTAAATGCAATTCTTCTGTCATGTAACAGATTGGCAGAACAGTTGAGGTTGGGAGGCACCCTGGACACCATCTAGTCCAACTTCCCTGCTCAAAGCAAAGTCATCTAAAGCAGGTGGTCTATGGCAATGTCTACAACTTTAGTTATGAGGATTTTCCCCTCCATTTGACTCATTTGACACAAATATATTTTAACAAATTTTTAAGCCATCCAATCACAACCATAGTTAGCCTTAAGCCCCCAAAAAATTAAACAAAAGAAAAAGCAGTGTGGTAGTTTTGCTTCAAGAAAATAAATATAATTAATTGCTGTGTGTATGAAGCATCCTAATTTGACACTAATTATATTGGCATGGCTGAAGTTTTACGAAACTTGCTTCAGAAAAGATATTTCAAACCTGAAAGTTTGCTGCTTTTCATTTTAATATCCACATATGTATGTTCTTTTACTCTTTTTATTGACTATCAGCTTACCTGGGCTCTACATTTTTCAGAATGCAAGTAACATGCACATAAATATGGTATTACTTTCTACAGCTCCATGAACAATCAAACAGTAAAGCACTCTGAAATTCTGGACCACCACTACTGGCACTCAGATTGGCATAGTTTTAACTGCTATTGTTTCAGGCTGACAGCTAAGCACACATTAGATTGACTTTGTTTTGGTGCTGAATGTTTCCTTGCAACTACAACTACAGAACTGCTTTTCATTTAAAAACAAAGTTAAAATGACAAATCACAAAACAAGGGTTCCCAAGAGGCTTTTCTTTTATGTCCCCTGGAATTGCTGCAATTATTCTTAGAAGTCTGACTTGACAAAAAAATTCTGCTTAAATTGAAGATGGCAAGGAAGAAGACTTGTATGTATGTATGCATACGAAGTTGCAGTAACAGAAGTTTATTTATTCAGGTTTTGAAAATTTATGTCTACTAGTTACTATGTTCAGAAAAAGGTATCAAATACCTATACAAGTTTAATACAAAAATTTCACATCTTACTATATTAAGCCTTTGAGTTGAATGGATCATGGAAACGAACAGGAATGTTTAAAGAATACAACTTGCTTTTCCAACGCACTGAGAAAATCATCACTATCCAGTTGCATCAATCCTAAATCCTCAGTTCTGATCTGTAATCTGTTTAAAAGCTGCATATTTTAGTAAGAGGATAGAGGCCATCTACATTTAAGACACCCAGAGGGCTTAATTAAGCTACTCAGTAGAACCTGGTAACCAGAATAGCAACATCCAAGCCAAATACAGACAGCCCACTGCATTAATGAAAGGTCCAGGTAGACTAAGGGTTTTCATACAAAAATAGGGCTAGTATACATGTGGAAAAAACCCAAAATAACAAAAAGCATGATGGAGAGTTTAAGATTAAATACTAGCTAAAGAAGGGAGCAATGTGGACAGAACAGAACTCTCAGGACACTGTACACTTAGCAAGTAAACAGGATAAAGTCTCCTCACCACACTAACAGGAGGCAAAACTTGCAAATAACGATACAGACTAACTATGAAAGGTAATTTAATGTGTTTTTAACATAATTTTTGATAAAACTATTAAAACTTTGAAATCAGAAAATCATACTAGTTGGTTTTATGTAGTGGATTCAATGCTTTTTACCCAAGAGCTTACAGAAACAAGCATTTATTATCAGGTCTTATTTCAGCTGGTGACAGAATACACATACGGTAACCTTCTCAAAACATTGTTTCCCTGTGCTACAACTACTGGAATAGTAGAAGCTAGCATAAAAGGAAAAAAAGAGAACTAGAAGCTACTGAATATATTTTTCTTTTTATTGTCAGAGAAGCAATAGTCTTCATCTCTTTGAAAATAGCTTTTCCTTTATTCACATATATTCAGATGCACCTAGCAGGTGTTTGTAAAACACCAGCCAGTGACTCTTCATCTTCACTATTCTTTCTTCTTCCATGTACCTCTAGTGGTATGTTCTACTTTTCACGCTGAGATCCTCTAAAAGCATTTACCAGCACATACTGTCAGCTTACATGTCCCTTGAGAACAACTGCAGCCAGATGACTGGAGGACTACAAGCTCCAAAAATAATTTGAGCTGCATCATAACAACAAGCTTGAGTAAGAAATGTGCTTGAATTCTAATCTGTGATTTTTCCTAAAATCAGTAAGCTTGATCAAATCTGAAAATACAGGTAGGTTGTTAAAGTACTTTTGGAGAAGAACCAAACAAGCACTACTGCTAATTGCTTAGTGACGACACACCTTAAATGAGCACTTAAGAGTCTTCCTCAGAAGCAATTATTTACGTGTCCAAGATTTGAAAAGAAAAACCATGTTCCTGAAGCCATGCAACGACTTCATACTAATGAAATTGTATCAGGAGACAGATAAAGGAGTTTACACAAGTTCAGAAGTACACTGAGGAATCACAGCTCCAGGGGTTTTTTGTCCCTGAGGTCTGTTGGACAGTTGTTGCTGCAGTTAACTCATAAAGTCCATAAAGACTACTGATTAGTAAATGGTTTTAGGCTGTTGAAGTATAAAGTTGCCATCATCTCTTGCTCCTTTAAAAAAGAAGTAAAACATTTCTCAGGATGTACTGTTTTGTAAAGCAACGAGCACTACTTAACCAGAGCCCCCAGTCCAAGTCTAGAAAAATCTCTTTGAGAACACCAGTACCACGGAAAAGAAATTTTCCCATTCTCATGTTTCATATTTGAAATTACTTGCGTTTTATTTCCAGTACTAACGGTTTCACTTCTATTCTGGACAATGGTATTTATTTCACTGTCCCAGCTCCTGGTCCTTTTGAGAGAAAGGTTTAACTTTGAACAATAATGATGAAATTATTAATAATGAGTTTAAGAAACAACTGACACACCTGAACTCACTCAGGTATGCAAAACAGAAGAACCTGGAAGTAGTGACAGCAAAGTTCAGGAAAATGAAGAAAAGAACACATTTTCTTATTTGCAATTAGACCAAAAAGTGGAAACAGGACAATGTAGATTCAAATTATTCAGGTTAGATTACCAGTGCAGCACTGTGCCTGTATATAAATTAGGAATTTACTTCTACTTATAATTTTATAGATATTAGAAGCATTTTTGAAAGCCTCACAGGAAACTGACAGAAAAAACAAAATTGAAACTCTAGCATCCTAGCCATGAGACTGCCCTTACTTTTCCAGTGGGCATTCAAACAAGTGCACTGGAGGAAATGGACCATAATCAGAATGAAAAATCAGTGCTTAAAAAGTATTTTATGTAGTTGGGACCAACACTTTGCTGATTATTTGGAATCCAAGTCAATTAACTTGAATGTACTTATTTTACTTCTGATATGAAGCAAATCAACAGCAAAGCACAGATCCAGCAGAACTTCCCACACAGATGCCTGATACATCGTGGTATTAACAGTTACGGCTGTGGACTGGGAAAAGAACCTGAAACCCTCCAGAAAATAATAAGTGTTGTGCAAGCTTAAAGAGAAGCTGACTAGTAAAACTTCCAGGACTCTAGCCTTTTCAGAGCTAAAAAATTTCCTCTTGAAAAAGCAGAGAATTGCCATCCAAACCACCAGAAGACCTTGAAATACAAAAACACAGGTAAAGCTATTTATTTTCTCTCTTGGCTTTAACCAAAACAATAATTCACTGCTGTCACTGGGGTGTTTCTGCACTGTCCTGTTCTAAAATCTATGTTCAAAGCCTTTTAATTATATGTAGTATAAACAGATTTTAATTTCTTCAGGAAAAAAACTTTAAGAGAAAAAAAAACCCTGTTTCCAACTCTTTGATAACAAAGGCAGTCTTCCAAATAAGCATCATTTAAACCCTATGCCTGTAGAAAAATTGTTCTCTGCCTTTACTGTTACTATTCATAGTTCTCTAAGCAGCTACTAGTCCTGAGCAGATGACTGTAACAAATTCCAACACTTCTGGCAGAGGCATGTTTATTATTGTCCAATATGACTGCCTGCCAAGTTTCCCTGTCCAGGATTTTTTTTTTTTTAAATAAAGGAGCTATGTGAGCCAAACTATGTCAGGGACTATCCTTCAAGCAGTTCTTTCAGGAAGTGGAAGTGCACTATCATATATGCAGACTTGGAATATGGCTCAAAAACAGGAAACACAGCACACTCAAAACTTCAATTTTCAGAGCATAAGATGCTATGCTGTGAGTCTTGGAAATCACTTATCAATACAGAATACTTAAAATCTTAGCACATGATTTAAAAAAGCATAAACTTTAATAAAATGGGCCTTCTTTAATTCCCCCCCAAAATGTAACCTTTTAATAAAACCTTCTGCTTAGTGACTTTCCAATATATATGTATCCTACAGTGTCTTGTGTCCAGTCTATTGCTCATTAGGTTGCTGTACAAATCTGCACACAATACCATGGCATAAAGGCACATATCTTATGAGGAATTCTTAGGAGCACTGGTGCCTATCATTATCTTAAATTATGTTCTTGTGATTAAAATACCTAGTGGCATGAAAAGGAGGATGAATCCCACTTTAAATCTACCATGACCTTGTACAAAGATCATTCAATCCCTCAGTCTTGATTCTACATCTGTAAAACCAAATTAATAATTGATTAAATATTTCAAAGCACAAAGTCATTCACTAACCACATATATGGCATTCAGAGAAAAAAAGCAGCCACACAATTTAAATATGCAATAAACATTGAAAACCCACTCTTTGCGGGAGTCAGATTTAAAGAAAGGAAAGCCAAATGTCTTTGCAAAGATACTACACACTACTCTCAGCTTTCAATCTGAGCATAATCCTGCAAGGCCAGCTTGAAGGAAATACTATCTTGCAAGAGTTTAATCCAATTGAAAATAACTCCAATATGTAAATGTACAAAGAAATGACCAAATAACAGCAATACTGCTTAAATGGGCAGTGGTTTGATATGGTAAGTATTTTGATTTATCTTGCTATTATCAGGTTTTCAAGTCTTGATGTATAAAATTCTGTTTAGGATGTGAACTGGGGACCTGTGAGGGAGACAAAAACCTTAGCTTATGACTGCGTGAAAAATAGCAATCACTTCAAAATTATGGCCAAAAAAAACCGTAAAAACTTAACCTCATACACAAATCACAAATAAGACTATGGGTTCTCCTGATTCACTCCTACAAATAAGTAACTACCCTTGACTATTATGCATTAAAAACCCCACAGAACTCCAATTACTGTCTCTAAATAAAAACATCTGCAGCACATTTCTATTAAAAAATAAAAAAAACAACAAAACACCCACAAACCTGTAAGGATGGAAGCCCTAGAGATGGCCAGTATAGGAACTGTGATTCTTATATGCTACTGAAAAATCAAGTCTTGATGTTATATAACCATATCAATCAGATCATCTACTGACAAATTTCCTTGCACCCAGCTGATAAACTGTCCATTGAGATTTTGGTGTCTCACATATTAAGAAACTGTCCTAAAACAAAAAAAGATCTAACACGTGGTTTCTTACAACACTGGTGTGCTAACAAAAAAAGTCTGCAAATGTGACATTTTGGACACATTGACTCTCTTATTGTGGCTGCCACCATTCAATAGATGGGAATCAAGAACTCCATTAACAATTACACAACATAAATATTTGTCTCCCCACTGAAAAAGTGCAAGCCATTTCTAAATAGATATTAATTATAATCATCATCTACTGATTTTTTTTTATCCTTTCACTTAATGGAAATTGAGTCTCAAGTCAATCTAAAATTTCTTTTGTTTCACTTTATTTCTTAAGAAAAGATCACTCCATTTTCATCACATTCTTTACTAATAGTAGAAAATATCTGATTGCCTTATTTTTTTTTAACTAATTTTTTAACTGCTTGAGCAAATTCTAATACAAAACTACAATGATTCCAACCATCACTATCCTTCTTTGGAGTAAAACCCCTTGTCTATGAATAGGCCTATGCAGAAATACCACTAAACCTCATGAGAGGTGTTCTTTAGAAGCCTTTTTAAAGCTAAACACGGCAACATACAGCTTAGGAATGAGAGAAAACGATGTCCAGTTGCAACTGAGCTTATTTTAAAATGTGACTGAAATTCACGAATAGCAGAAGAGCTTTTGACCCCACTGCACAACTACAAAAATGGCCAAAGAGCAACAATTTTCACTACATATGCGACCTGTGCTTCATGACTTCAGAGCTGAACTTGAACTAACACAGAAAAGCAGAAATTACCTCAGGCCAGATTTACTTCTGAGTTAGGGATGAGTGTATACAGAAGCTTTTGCCAGAAAAACAAAAAATTCATGCAGTTGGCACCTTGTCCTTTCACATGGCTAGCCTCCAGTGTCAACTTGGAGATTTCCTTGTTCTAAATGCTAGCAGCTACTAGAACATAGGTTGAGTTAAAAAAACCTACTTTAGTCCTTGGTACTTTTTTAAGATAATACACAGAATTGACAGGATACAAGAGTTACGAGGAAAAAAAGAAACATTTTACTTTTAAAAGCAGCTGATTAGTACTCAAATAGTAATAACAACTAGGACTTGATTGTTTATTCCTTGGCTGGAACACTGGAAAGAATTTCTGGAATTGCAATTAAGGTTCAATCCACTACAACTGTAAAAAGCACAACATGCCTTCTCTTTCAGTAGTACTCTAAGTTTCATAGAAAGAAATAACAAAATGACATGGAGAGATTCTGGATGGCACCAGTAACAATATTATTTAAGAATATTTAGAAAAACAACAAACAAAACTGCTGTCACCTCCATAGAAGTTTACTAGAAGTCATTTATTTTATATTGATGACACTATCATCATTAATTACAAATTTCATCCTTGAACTGATTTTTAAACCATGTTTTCCCAAACATTTGAATTTTCCCTAAAAAACCTCATTTTGTTCAAAACTGTATCATAATATTTACGATGTTAACATCATAATGTAACCTGCTACACCAGGTTCTACTCAGTCAAAGAGACTATGGTTCTGGGTATGCACTTAAATACAATTTAAAGATATTGAAGAGCTAGGATGATATTAAGACTAGCAGAATACATCTAATTCCATTACATCTAGTTACATTAAGGAATGGCTGGTATCTGTAACAGATCATTTCACATTTGAAGAAATTCAGAAACCATTTTAGTATGTTTAGATAGAAAAAAGTTGATATTCCCTCATGAACACAGATGGAATGGACTTCTAATTCACTAAGATTTTTTTTTCTTCATCTATTTCTCCTCCTGTAATCATCACAGGAATATGTCACCTCTAGAACTAGAAGTATCCTGTTTTACTGTTCTGATGAACCGAAACAGCACACTTCTGCAAAGCTGCAGTGTGTGCAGTAATTCAGAACACAGCAGAAAATCATCTGCCTTTCTCAGTTACTCATTACAGCATCAATATGCAGCTCACAAAACAGTCTGAAGCTGTAAGTTATTTTCAGCTCTAGAACTCAATTATGCTGTGCTAACAATGAACCCAATTACTTGAGGACAAAAGATTAAGTCTACCTCCATTAAAAAAAAAAAATAAAATAAACAGGATACCAAAAACTCTCTCCCAAAAGCCTCCTCAGTTCAGTAAACACACTGAATGAGCCCTTTCCCCTCTTTTGCCTCTCCCCTGCAATTATAGTGTAAAAGTGCTAACAAATTACCACACCTGACCATTTACTTGTCACAACACAAGCTAAATAAAATCCGAAGGCTTCAGAAAGCAACATTATTGAAATATGATGGTTACTGTATCAAATTCTTGGCCCAAGGAACTCTTGTTCAATACTGCACAGCATAAAACATTTTAAATCATTAGCCAAATATAGAAGAAAGAAAATGTAAACCACTGGATTGGAAACTCATCAAGTTATCTGATGCAGAGATTCAACTATGTGATCAAGTTTTAAGTTTCAACTGATGGCTTCTGCAAAGCAGTTGTAACAACAGACAAGTTTTGTACTACTCTTTTAGACATTGCATGTGCTTCTCCTGACCCTTGTATATCAAATTATGTATCTTCAGGCAATAAAAGCACTACAATGCAATCTCAAGTCACCAGGTTTTCTCCTAAATCAGTTTCTTATTCAAGTTTTCTGGCCAACTCCACTCTGATCTACTGTTCTTTTTCCACCACCATTTTATCTCCAAGACTTTACTGCCAAATGGATAAGCTTCAGCCTCTCATTACACTTACATTACATGTTCTGCTGTCAAAGTATCAAATCCCTAGTAATTAGGGTACTACAAGTAAAAAATGCAGTCACTCATCCTTTAAAAAGTAAAATTGAAACATTCACTGTAATGAAATGGCTCTTACTGTGAGTCAGATGGCTACAGAAGCCGAATTACTAATAAACATAAAATACCTAGTGATTTCCATAGGAGAACAACACTCTGAAAAAGCCAAAGGCTAACCTGGAAAGAACAAGATATTGCTACGGTTTTCTTACAATAAATCAATTTTACATAGCATAAGTAAGATTTTTATAGAAATAACTGAGTAACGTAACAAACAGGCTACAAGAAGCCCATTTGCACTAAAAAAGAGATGATCAGGTTGAAGAAATGAGTTGTTTTTCACAGCAATTGTCTTTTGTTGTGTTTTTGAAACCTGCCACATATGTGTCTAACATTATGCAGGCCCACCTATCTTTCACAGCCAGCACGAGACACATTTTCTTGTGCACCCACCACTGCAGAGTCTGGCTTGAAGTCTGGCTGGTCTTGTTTATTTCTATTGATATACTGGGAAGATGAACAGCAGATATTTGTTTTATTTACATTTTCATATCCCTTAACCTAAAAATAATATAAATTGTCATGAAAGTAGGCAATACAAAAAGTGCTCACATACTGTATGGCAGAGATGAGAATACTGTAGCTCTTCACTATGTTCTACACCTCTTGGACAGTTCTCAGTCAGGGGGACTTGGTTTTTCTCTCTTCTCCCACTGCACAGAGCAATAAACTTTAAGCAATATCTCATGTACCTCCAGCCACAAGTCCAGAGACAAATTCCAGGGCATGAGTCAGCCCCATGAGCCAAAGCAAGAAAATCCAAAAGGGAGCAGCCTTAGATAACTGGTCCCTGTTATTGCAACGCCAACATCAGTATTTTCCACAGTCCTGGCTCTCAGCACACTCTCCTTCCTCCAACCTCCCCCACCCCCCAGCTTACCTCACATGCTCTACATAAACCTTTCTGAACCCAGTCTTCCTTTCAACACATCCTACCCTTCCCCTGTTTTTCCATTCAGGAAATCCCTCCTACAAAATTCCACTTCAAAATAATGACTAACAATACTGCCATGCCATCTGTTTTCATAACATATCACTCTTTCTACACCTTTTAATGCTCCATTTATATAGAACACAACTTTTTTGGAGTGAGGACTACTCCACTATCATCTGCACACTGCCTAAAACAACTGTTTTTGATTCTTAAATCTTTCATCTTTAATACAGCAGTGGTTAAAAATGACTATTTATTTCCTTGATTAGATTTCCAACTGTTGGCATAAGAACACAAATTCACCAAAACCTGACATGCTGGCACAATCTGTAAATGCTTAGCAGTACTTTACTCTGTTTTTCCATTTATCTAAAAGTGTGTTGATGGGGTTTCTCTGGATTTTTGGGGTTTTTTTGGCTTTTCTTGTGGGTTTTTTGGGTTTTTTTTAATGCATCAGACTGAAACCAGGAATCTGTAATGTAAAGATACTAAATTAATCTCTGCATGGGGATTGCAGATTTGTCAATGCACAATTCCCCAAGAACAGTACATAAAAAAAACCCACCACCTACAAAAAAACACAACCCAGAAAACCATAAAAAATCAGAGCAAAGAATGACCTGAATTACCATGCCATAACTGTACAACATATGTCACTCTTCTGAAGTAAGAAAAACATGAGACAATTTAAATCTGTATTTCCAATACAGAACACCTTTTTAGTCACATGATGACTTATATTCAGTTATTTCACAAAATTCTCATGTTTTCTGTCAGGTAAGACATACCATCAAAACCCAGAAAATCCAGATCCAGGATTTATTACTTTTACACAGCCATAACATACCCAAGATATCTATATAGAAGTTTTATGAGTGTTACAAAACAAACCTTGCTGTAATCAGAATTGAGATGCATTGCTTATACTTTCACTTCAGAGGATGGCCTGTTAAAAAAAAGAAGGGTTGACAAGACACACACCGTAGATCTCTAAAACAGATTTGACTGTTATGCAGCAAGGAGAGGAATGAAACTTAAGCGTGGGGAAGCAGCCTTGCAATAATAGATCACAGAGGCCAGTCATCTCTGGTGTACTTTAGAGGTCAAAACTCAGGCCAATGCTGTTTAATATCTTCATTAAGGACCTAGACATGGAACAGGTGCACTTCAGCAAGTTTACAGATGATGAAATCTGGAGGAGTGCCTTCTACACCAGAGGGTCGGTCATGCTGACACTCGCAACAGGCTGAAGAAACAGGTAGAAAAACTTCACAGAGCCCCACAAGGAGAAATGAAAAGACTTACCCTGGGGAGGAGTAACTCCATACATCACTAGGGGCTGGAGGCAGACTGTCTGGAAAGCAGTTCTGATGGAAAGGACCTGGGGTCCTGAACATAAATAAGCAGCCACAAAGAAGGCCAAGAGTGTCCTGAGCACCATTAGGAAGAATAACACCAGCAGGTCGAGGGGCATGATGCTTCTCCTCTGCTCTGCACTAGTGAGGCGCATCCTGGAGTGCTAGCTTCAGGTCTGGGTTTTCCAGCACTAGACATGGACATATTAGAGTCAGGCCATAAAGATAATTAAGGGCAGGGAACACTGGACATAGAAGGCTCAATAAGCTAGGATTTTGTAGCCTCGGCAAGAGAAGGTGGGAAGGATCTTACTGATGTGCATGAATACCGACAGGAAGCACTAAAGAAGAGTGAGTCTGACTCCTCAGTGGCACCCAATGAATGAACAAGAGACAGTGAGCACAAACTTAAACACAAGAAACTTAAAAAGAAGAAGTCTAATGGACTTCCTTATTTCTTTGATTTGGTCTGTTGTGAGTGTGGTCAAACACTGGAAGTTACTTAGACAGGTTGTGGCATTTTCATCCTTGGAGCTGGTCTAGATAGCCAGCTTTGTGCATGGTGCTTGGACTAACTAGACAATCTCTAGAGATATCCCTTCCAACATGAACATTAATCTGAGGGGGAAAATACACTTCTACTGTAAGAAATGATAAACAGATAACCCATGGGAGAACTGGGTTGTTTTTACTGCTGCTATTTTGGTCTAACAGTAAAGACAGCTAAATGTCAGTTCCATAAAGCTAATTCAAACATTAAAATATTTGATACCATAGATTTGTTTTACGTCACTGTAAGAATCTGCCTGTAATCTCTTCTGATTTCCTACAAACAGCAAGACAGGTTTCACCGCTTACAAATGTGAATGCCACAAATCCATTTGCTTAACAGTCAATGGACAAAGACATACAAAAACAAAGAATGATTCATTCAGTATTTTGTAACACTTTAGGTAGCTTAAATATGTAACTTTTCAAAAGAAAATACAGAAGTTTCTATATCAAGAATTCCAGAAAATAGCCTCTTCATCGGGTTAATAAGCCTAATAGGGATGGCAGAAATAAAAATTTGTTCATTATTGATCCGAAGGCAGTACCTGCCAACATGAGGGCTGAAGCAGTTTCAAATTCCCACAGCTTAATAAGATCTGTGCTAAGCAGAAAACCAGCTAGGTAGTTTCAAACACAAAATGAAAGACTCATTATGCATCTCATTATACAAAACTTGGAAAACTTCTATTGTAAACCTCCCCTGAGGTGTAATGTCAGGTATTATGGATTAGGTGCAACATTCCACAGTCCTTTCAATATTCATACTGAGTTCTGCATGTTGATATTGCACCTAAAATAGGACATGCAGCTTTGCTGTAGTAAACACTGGTTTAGTCAGCAAACAGCAGAGGCACAACTTGAATGTAAATAAGCAGGGATGCTCCTACTTTTTCTCTAATTTTTGGGAAAAGAACATGTCACTAGGGGACAAACACAGCTGAGCAACGGTCTCTGCACTGAATATTCTCTCTTTTCTTCTTTCCAGATCTTAATCAGTTTTTACCAACAACACCAAAACCCTCCAGTAACTTTCACAGTGTAGGGCAATCAGCTTTAAGACAGCTAGCTACCTGGCAACCTTTCAACACCACTTGAATGCAACTGTGCTTACCTGGACACACAAGCAGGCTGTACAGAGCACCTGGATACTCACTGCTGACAAGAGTAATCTCTGTAATCACAGAATGGCTGAGGTTAGAAGGGACCTCTGGAGGTCACCTGGATCAAATTCCCTGCCCAAGCAGGGCCACCTAGAGGTGGCTGCCCAGGACCACATCCCGAGAACTTTTAAGTGCCTCCAAGGATGATGACTCCCCAACCTGAAACCAGAGAAGGCATGCACATATACACCGAAGTAACATAACATGAACTCATAAACATGCAGTCAACATAACAGACTGCAAATATATGAGTTGGGGAAGAAGTTATCAGAAATGGCTGTCTGCATACTGATCACAAGAAGGCTGGAACATACAGACATCAAATGGTTCCCTAATAAGCCATATGGCTCAGCCCACCAGCAAGTGTGAAGTTTTACTTAAATGCCCTGCCAAAAAACACACAAACTTCTGCACACCTTATAACTCCCTTGTAATAAAAAGCAGCTCCTTTTCTTTCTTCAGAAAGAAAAGAGCCTTAACAAACACACATGAATGCAGACTATGCAAGAAGAGACATTTTGGGCAGTCCCTGTATCTGGTACAAACTTTTCTGGTATTTATGTAGATTCTTGTATATTTTGGGCTCTGTTCTCAGTCTTAACTGTATCACTGGCAGAAAAAATGCTGCCTGTTTTCAAGCTCACATAATTGATTATTCCACTGTATTCTTCAGAATTATTAGTTTCACCAGAATACATATAGGTATTGTGAATAACAGTGTGATTGTGTGTAACTATACAGATTTCACAGCCAATATTTGTAATCAATCCCTGGACCTTGTTAACCAAGCCCATGCCTTAACATTATAATTGTTACCACAACTGTAACCTCGATCAACATATAAAAGAACATTACTGTTCACATTCCTTTACTACTGGGCAATGTAGTAGCATAGAAATAACAGTATTTGTAGACAGCAGCTTCTTCACTTTACTATCAGTTCTGCTATTTATTTGATGTGGGACCCTAGGTAAATTCACCCTTCCTCACACGGGAAAGAAAGATACACATAAAGTATACCTTGATGTCTGTCAAGAATATGTTCCTGAAATGTGAGATAATTCAATACAGAGAAACGATTTTCCCCACAGAATGAATGTGATACAGAGGAGACATACAGAGGAACTTAAAAAATGCACACAATTTTAACATATAGGGGCAGCACATATGACATGGCAAACAGTGAGGAAAAGGCAAAGAATCAAGTTCATCAGTTGTCACCTGAACAATCAGTGATGACAGACAGGAGGCTGAGATATTTGCTTTGCAATAGCTTAAGACAATAGAGTCTCTTTAAGGTGTAATTAAAGAAGAAAAAAAAATTCAACTGCCAATTGTCCTGAGATTTTGACAAGCAGGTCTCCTGTGAGACTGAATCTTCAGTGACTCTGTCCAATCATTATTAAAAATTTCAGCTGCTTCATTTGTGAGACAGAACATTGACTACAAATCTTCTAGTATGAGTGTTCATACTGCCTCCTTCCAAATGGTTGTATGTTCACCATCATGATTCTCAGAGGTCCACTGCACACAGAGGTCAGTCAAGTCAAGCAAGGGTAAAGGACAAAACCAAGTAATGACAACAGTTAGTAGAAGAGGTTATTATTAAATGATCAATACTGGAACTTTGAGTATGAGAGACTGAGAGGAAATTGATAGCATGGTATTATCACACCTGCTTCCTTCTTTCAGAGATTTATCTTGTCTACTCAGACTGCAAAAATTACTAAGCAGGAGCTGTTTCTCACTGAGTGTTTACACATCATCTCATCCTGCCAATCTCAGTTGTGATATGCATGTGCTTCTCTGGTAAAAATAAGAGAGACAACTATTTTCAGACTAGTGTGCTATTTTGAGGAGGTTCATTTTACACACTGAAAAAGAATATATTTCAACAAGCAGCCAAAAAACACCCTTAAGAAATATGTAATAGAACTGGAAATTGTAGTTGAGATAGATAGGCTCCTGGTCTACTTCCAGGGACACTAATCATAAAAACCAATCCCAGATTCAATACAGATGAAGCTACTTTGTGGGCCACTTTGAAGTCTGCAGCTGATCGAGTTTTAAGTATATAGTGTAGGGTCAGTTATGCATGTATTTTTTCCACTGAATTACAACAGCACAAAAATATTCAGTGACTTGACCACGTGGTACTCTACAATAGGAAGCACAATATTGCTTATGAACTCAGTATCTGGATTCTATTTAGAACATCAATTTTGTCACAGTATTTTAAAGTTTATTTAAGAAACAGAATTTTAGCAAGTTATATATATACAAACATGAAATTGGCTACTTAAGTTTCATGCTAGTGAAGCAGAATCTCAGTTTATTCAGGCAGCATCTCATTGCTCAAACAACTCAGCAGGCAATCTGTACAAAGTATGTAACAAACGCCTCTTACAAAAAACACAAAAAAACACCAAAGACAAAAATCCAGAAGGTTCTTAAAAACAACCCAACCAAACACAACAACCTGACCAAACTCCCATCCCCACCAAAACCTGACAATTTAGAAAACATATCCTTTTAATACATGAGGCAATTTTTCAAACAGCTCTTCAGAAGTATAAGAAGCCTGTCAATTCAAGATGCAGAAATGTTATGTTGGAAGGGAAGCTACACTGTACAACACAAAAATCTTTTAGGCCATGTTGTAGCCTACAGAATAACCCTTTGTCAAGAGTTGTATGCTGCTATGTTTTGGGAAAGGGTGTGAAAAGGTAAAGCAAAAGCACAAGCCTCATAACAATGGCTGTATCTTTGCATCTTCTCACTGTGAAGCCACAGAAGAAAGTGGAAGTGTCAGCAAGAACTAGTACTTACCTCTGGGAAATTGAATATAGGAAGTAGCAGCAACTGGAACGATGCTCAGCTGTGAACACTGACCTAAGGAAGCTACAGGGAATGACTACTGCGGAGGACAGTGTCTCAAATGGTAGTGAAAATGGGGAGAGCAAAAGTTCATCGTGAGCTGACCATAGAAAGCAGCAAGATCCTGCAATGAGTCCAGTCCTTCTCAAATGAGCAATAACAAGAGGACAGAAAGACAGACACTGGATGGGATCAGATATACAGCCTAGCCAGGTCAGTGAAGGGGAAAGGGGAGGGGGAAGAACAGAAGAAAGAAGATAAGCATGCCCCTTCACTGAGTCATACCAGAGCTACTGCTGCTGGAAGGGAGCCAGATTTTAGCTGGAGCTTTTGCCTCTGCTTTTCTTTCCCCCTCTCAGAAAACCAAGAAGTGAAAGCACCAAACTTAGATGTCTACCTGAAACACATTCAGATTTTGCTGACTGTAAGCCCCTACTCTATATAACACTTAGCCTCAGAAAAACTTGTAATCAAAAGCATTCAAGAGTAACTTAAAAACATCCTTTTTTTTTTTATTGGCTGGGTTTCTGTGCTGCCCTGAGTAAGATTCTTTCTTGGATCAGTGATTTCATAATGTAAAATACAAAACCCCTCCAAACAAGACAAATACATAAAGTGGCAGTTGAGGACGGCAGTTGTATTACTCCTCGAATTACACACTGCTTTGTCCTACATAAATTCCTAATCTGCCTTCTCCAAAGGCCTTCCTGTCAGCTGAACACACATTTCTCAGCCTAACACCCTTCAAAAGCAATTTAAAAATGTGCAACTATTTTTGTGCAATTTATCACGTATCAGCCTCAAATCACATCCACATCAAAATTATTTTTTTCTGCAAATATTTCAACTGACAATACTCATTATCACAAACCAACAAGTATCTCCTATGCGGTTTATGAGTAGTATCCTCATCAAGTTACTTGTGCTTGTCCTGTTAAGTGAAGTGATAATTTAGCAACCTCAGCTTGCTTATTAATGTATCTCCTAAAATGTCACCCAGTTCATCTAATCTCTCTGATTTTTTTTATGAATGGATTTACAGCTTGGTTCTTTCTGTAGTTGAATAAGCACCTGACAGAAACACTCAACTGAGCTTTCATGTACATGTTCTGAAATGGTCAGTGAAATCTTGAGGACAGACTCCAAGAGCCAGTAGGAAACAAATCAAAGCTTTAATACCCCCATACACCACAAAAGATCTCATAGTAAATAAATCTTCACAGTACCAACTAAATGGAAGCAACATGGTATAGCAATCTTCTTCTGAGATCACCTACATTCAATATAAGTTGGAATGAAGCTTAGGGTGACTTACAGTGCTTGATTTGCAAACTGGGAAATTAAATTCCACATACTTTTTCAGATGAATAAAAATAATACAGACATGGCATCTAGTCACTAGTGGGGTTCTGTAGGGCTCCATCCTTGGCCCAGATCTGTTCAACATCTTCATTAACGACTTGGACACAGGATATGAAGGAATACTAAGTAAGTTTGTGGCAACACTAAATTGGGAGGAGCTGCTGACTCCCTCAAGGGCAGAAGGGCCCTTCAGAGAGACCTTGACAAATCAGTCAGATGGTGAACCATCAACCATACGAAATTTAACAAGGTCAAGTGCCAGATTCTGCAGCAGGGATGGAGCAACCCTGGTTTTGTGTATAGATCAGGGAACAAGACGCTGGAGAGCAGCACTGCGGAAAGGGACCTGGGGGTTCTGGTCAATGGCAACTTGAACAAGAGTCGTTAAGCTATCAGAGATCATCCAAAGGAGGGCCACAGGGATAATGAAGAGCCTTCATGGGAAGCCACATGGGAAGCAGCTGAGGTTTGCTTGGTCTGTTCAGTCTGGATGAGACTGAGGAGAGACCTCATTGTGGTCTTCTAGCATCCTCATGAAGGAGGTGGCGCAGATCTCTTCACTCTCGTGACCAGTGACAGTAGTCAAGGGAATGGTGTGAAACTGCATCAGGGAAGGTTTAGGTTTGGTTATCAGGAAAAAGGTTTTCCTGGCATTGGAACTGGCTCCCCAGGGAAGTGGTCATAGCACCACACCTGACAGAGTTCCAGAAGAATTTGGACAACACTCCCAGGCACATGGTGTGAATCTTGGAGTGTCCTGACCATGGCCAGGAGTTGGACTTGATGATCCTGGTGAGTCCCTTCCAACTCAGCATATTTTGTGAATGACTAAGACCTATGGAGTAACCTCTTCCCAAACAAAACTATAAACATACATGACTTTTATGATTACAGATATGTCTTACCTTAAATATATCTGTTTTGAAGCTATAAATTCAGGTACATATGTGGTTGCAAAAATCATCACAAGGGTCAGATTAGCAACAGGAATGACAGTTCGAGAACTGACAATTCAACTAACAATGATACACTAACAGAAAAATAAATTTTCATTATAATTTCACTCTGAACAACAGGCCTTGCAATTTTTCCAAGTTTTCTTCTATTTTTACAAAAAGCATTTACAAAAGTACTACTTAGCAGACCATACTGCCTCAGAATAGAATGTGACTTTGTTTCATACTTGAGCATTAGCTAGTGAATTAAAACCTATTGTTTTTTATGTATAAGCAGCAATATTATGAGACTCCCTTAGAGATACAAATACTGCTGTATCAGATAATATCTATGCTCTTATACAATAAAGCATGAATTCAACACTGCTTTCATTGTATTACCACCATGGCAGTGTTGCAGCATTTCTGATACTATACTTTTGTCCACATCACTATGTCAACAGACATGTCAGTCTGCTTAAAGCACCAAACAGCCAAAATTGAATGAAATGGCTCAATCAGTTCACTTCACCTTTTGCTAGTGTAATCAGAATTTTACTGTTTATTTCAGAGAATAACGGAATATAGAAGGTGGATCCTTGGGCTTAAATAAAATTTTGTTTCCTCACATTTCAAGCTCTTACTATGCAAAGATGTAGAACATCAAGACAGAATTTGCACAGCCTTGCCAAATACAACAAGATTTCTTCCTCAAAACACATAAAGAAGTTGTCAAATGTTATTGTCAATGCAGTCCATTCTAGGAGCTGATCCTTCCATTACTTTTAATTAAAAGTCTGTTTTTTTCCTCCCCCAACCACAAGCTGCTTTCATTTTATAGATTGTACCAGTAAACCTTTACAAATTAATTGTTGAGTACTGGATTACATAAAAGGTAACTCTGGCAATCCCTGTCATTCACACACCTCACTGAGTGCAGTACCTCCACAAGATGGGGCAGAAAGCACAGATGGGTGCCTTCAGGACCATGGTCCATAGCTGCTGGTGGACACAAGGATACAGCGGTGCCAGACGTTTGACTTTCTGAACATCTGCATAAGCCACTGCCACTTACCAATCAAACCCCCTTTACTCAGCAGGTGAAATTTTCAGTCTGTTCTGAACTTGACTCCCAATTAGCTGCACAGCTTGGGCACACAGCTATAAACACACTAAGAGTCATGCAAAGTTAATCATGCTGGAGGTGGAGCAGCCGATACAGCCATAATGGGTTGCTACCATGGAGGCAACTGAGCACCTTTCCTGAAGGTAAGGCACACACATTAAACCCAGTGAGAAAGGGCTGTTCCCACCCAGACCAACTCAAGTGAAGACAAGCATCACACTGCCTGTAAGCCAAACGATAAGGACATCCCATTGTCTTAGACAGTATGCTAGAAGTTGTTTTCACTACTCCTTTTTCCTGGAAGAAAATGTCAGTGTAGATGTAACCGATTACACTTCGTTTTAAATTTCAGCTCCTAAGAAATAACCTGAGAATCACTGTCAGAGTACTTCTGACAATGAGTGCTTAGGTCCAACACCTCTGAAGAGAGAGAATTACATTTCTCTGTTTTTCTAAGAAGAAAAAAAAAAATGCAGGAACGCAGTAAGAAGCTCATGAAGTTTAATAGCAAACATTACTACAGGTACAGAACACTAAAAAAATTAGAAGTTTAAAAAGGAAATAAATAGGATAAACAATTAACACTGCTTTTACAGGCTCTAGTGAATTGTCTTCTCTAACGAAGACAAATTAGAAACACTTCTATTATGCAAACTGACATTAAAGTTTATGGTTGGGGAAGCCAGGGATTTCCTACTGTATTCCTAATAGCTGGACAACTAAACTACTTCACTGTTTACTTTATGATGCCACATTCATGATATGGCATTGCCTAAACATTTTCTTAAAAGAAAATAAGCCTTAATGAGTTAACCACACGCATGCACAAAAACCCTGCTACCTGCCAACAACCCCAGGCTCTACATTTTTTAATCATGAAATAGTTATTCCTGCCATTACATAAATATTATTACATAATATCTCCTTTGTATGCAGAATTAGAGCTACAATAAAATAGGTCCCACTATTTCAATATTGTATCTATTAATCCCACTCGTTCACTTAATAATTTAGAGCTGTAGTTGCATCAGAACACAACAGCTTGAATACGTCACGTTTCTCTGTGCTTATACAGAGAAGACAGTTAATTTTGGATTTAAAAAAAACAAAAAACAAGCCAACAAAAAATACAACAAAAATATCTGCTCTACTATAATAACCACCTGAAGGGAAAGGCACCTCTGCCGTGCTCTTTATTACACGTTTTTTGTCTTGCCTAAGGTTTAATGTATGTCAATCAAGAGATAATTTTCAACATGCTAGTCAATAAAATATGCAGAAATACTTTAATTCTCAATGTCAGCATTACACAGCATATGTGTAAAGAGATCACAAGCAATAATACTTAGTATGTCTAGTATCTCAAAAGCCAGCGTTTTTTTCCAATTTAATATTCAACAACAAACTACAAGGCATATTAAATTAATTTTCCTAAGTATTTAGTTTGTTAGAAATTTGTTCTGAGAACGTATTTGTTTGCATCGGTCAGAAACACATGTGAGACGTGGGACGGCTGTAAGCACAAGGCCACACGGCGAAGAGGCAGCGAAGAAGTGGCATGTGACATTCGGGAGTCTCGGGGGGCAACATGTGGCCGGCGCTCAGGACGCTCCTCTCTGCAGTGCAGCACCGCTGCCTCCGGCCGTGCGCGATCCCTGCCGCGACACGAGCCCCCACTTCCCAAGTGCCGCACAAGTCCCACTTGTGCCCGCGCTCAGCGCCTTCCCCTTGTCGGCTCGCCCTCCCGCAGCCAGCAGCTCCCGGGAAAGGCAGGAGAGCGGCGGTGGGTACCGGGAGCGAGGGCGGTACGGGCCGGCCCCGGTGTTTGCATAGCTGCGCCGCTCTCCCGGGGCAGCCCCGCACAAAGCCCCGCCGGCCGCGCAGCCCCCGCCGCCACCGGGCGGGCGCGGCGCGACACCCGGGGCAGGTCCCCGCTCCTCGCCGCTGCCCTGCCGTCCCCGCGGCCGCCGCTGGCAGGTGAGACGCGCCGCAGCGGCGGCGCCGGGCGCGGAGGGGGGGGCGCGACCCAGCCACAAAGAGCGGGAGCGGGGTGGGCGGCGGCGGGGCCGGCGCCAGCGCGACCCGCGGCGCCGCAGCGGGGGGACGTCCCCGCCCGCCCGTCCGCCGGTGGCGGGGGTCATCCCTTACCTGCAGGGGTGGCGCCGAAGACTCTCACGACGGGCACCCGTTTGACCGGGGCCTCTCGGAAGCGGGACTGGCAGGGGTCCAGGCCGGGCAGCGGGCTGCCCATGTAGTAGTCGGCAGTCACGATCCGCACTGAGAACATGTTTGTTCGCCGCCGCCGCCGCCGAGGCACCAGCACAGCACCGAGCGAGCGCGGAGCGAGCGCGGGGCCCGCACGGCTCCCCCCCCCCCCCGCCGCTGCCCCCCCAGCGAGCGGGCGCCCGAGCGCAACACTCCCCGCGCCTGCCGCTCCTCGCCCGCCCGCGGGAGCGCGCGCAGCCCCGCACGCGCCTTGTCTGTGTCTCTGCTCCCCCCACCCCCCCACCCCCCCGCTGCCGCCTGATGCTGCCGCTCTGGGCGCGTCCGCGGCGGCGCGCTCCTACAGCCCGTGCGGCCGCGCGCCCCTCAGGGACAGCGCGGGCTCGTGCCCCGCGGGCGCCCCGGCGGCGACGGCGGCGCCCCGGCCCCGGGCGGCAGCTGCTGTTGCCATGATGATGTCGTCACGGATGCAACCATTGGGGGGACGGGGGGGAGGGGGGGCGTGGATGGGCCATGTGTTGTGGGGAAAGGAGTTCAAGGTGCGGAGGAAGTGTCCCTCACTCCCCGACACACACACGCGCTCCCCCCATCTTTCGGTTGGGCTCGGCAGGCTGGGAGCGAGTCCGCGTAGGAGTGGGGGGAAAATCTTCCTATCGCTTCCCCTGGTGGCGAGGGAGGAGGCAGGGAGGGAGAGAGACGGCCTCGGTGATTCGGCGATCGGCCGCGCGGGCTGGGGGTGAGGCTGCGGAATCCCGAGCCGCGGATGGGGCGGGAGAGGCAGCGCTGCCGGGACACGACGGGGTTAAGCTGGGTCGACCGCCATTTTGAATGGCGGGGAGGTGAGGCTCCGCACGCTTCAGGGACCAGCCAAAAAATAACCAAACCCTAAGAAGATGGGGGCGAGGAGGGAGACGGGACCGGGAGGAGGGGGTGGAGCGGCCGCGCTCCCGTCGGCGCCCGCGCGTCCTCGGGCTGTGACGGTGAGCGCGCGCAGCGCGGGGTGGGGGCGGGGCCGGGGCTGCGGAGGGACGGCGGCGATTGGCGGCGGGGCAGAACGCGCGGAGGGGGCGGGGCGGGGTGGGGCTGGGCCGGGCGCGCTGCGGCGGAGCGGCGGGGGCGGGGTCTCGGCCCCGCGGCGGCCGCGTCCTCCTCCTGCTGCTGCCCCCGATCCTCTGCCTCCTCCTCCGCCCTTTAGGAGAACTTGCTTTGCGGTTTGCAGCGCTCTCCTGCAGGTTTTTATTGAAAACATAAAACAGGCTTTACTTCAGGTTGAGGCCTTGAAAAAAAACTTGGGTTTAGGTTTTTAAGATTCCCGTTGCAGTCTCTTTTGTCTGAGAGGTGCGGATCCGGGGGTAAAAACCCCAAGACACAGCAAATATCCAAAGAGCTGGCGGTGTGGGAGATGAGCCGGTTAAAAGGCCAAATGCTCTCACACGCACTCAGGGCGATGCTGATACATGTGCGTGCAGGACTGGATGATACGAGACAAATGTACAAATCTATAAAACCTGACAAACGTCCAATATGTAGAACACATGTTTCGCATTTTGGTTACATGTGTTTCGGGTTTAGATTTGAACAAAAGACAGGTCAGGCAGTTGCTACCCTTCATTTTTTCATTGTAATGAACAGGAAGCTTGCCTGTCTACTCAAGGGTAACTGGTTTCCTACTCTTTCTTTGTAAGCTGTTTATTTTTTCTAGCTCACATCTGTTTTCCTCCTTAAACTCTTTTTTATGTGAACAGGAAAAAAAAAATCCAACTACCTAGTCATCAAGAAATCTTGTGTCACAGAAGTGGTTGAAATAGGGTTGAAATCCAAATTATTTTCATTGTATCTAAAGAATAACTGAGCCGCAACTTTAATTTTTGACAGTTGTTTACATTTGCAAAGCTAATATTTGGAAAACCTTTGGAACTACAAAAATACTCTTATGAATACTTAGGTTTCACAAAGGCTAATAAATCACTAGGAGCTTACTGGTGGGGCTTGTTAACAAACAACATCTCTAACTATTGTTATTTGAATGTATTTTGTAGTGCTCCCTCACTAATCCACTTCCTTAATTTTCTGTAGAACTTTGGTAGGGACAATAGCAGTTCTTCTGTTACTCCATTCCATGCTCTGTTTTCTACTGTTCACATGATCTTCTTAACTTGCTGAGCATTGTGTCTCCCCACCACTGTGTATTTCACTGACAGTTTAATGTATTTGAACACTGGCAGATGTTCATGAGCTGCATGAGCTGAAGGTACGTCAGCAGTCCTTTTCTGTGCTGGGGGATACCAGTCCACTGCTGTATTCTGTTGTCATCTGCACAGGCAGGAAGGAGAACATGATGTTGTATCTACCCCTCAGCTGAGTTGGTGAATAAACCAAGACATTTGAGCCTCTGGTGGATTTTGGCTTCTCCTAAATGACTGTGTTGTGTGAGATGTAGCACAAGTTCATACCTGGTAGTTCTGCTGAAGAGAAACCAGTTATCCACAGTAGAATAGTGTAGAAAGCTGAAATAGTAATTTCTTTTATGTTTATTAAATCGGGGAGGACCATGCTTTGAAATCAGAAAGAATAAGAACAGTTGATTCTGTTCTCAAACCTAGAGCCAGTTTCTTGTTCATGTGAAGTATTAATTTGATTTCTGAAAACGTTACTCTCAAAAGTGACTTTCCTCTTTGATATAAATAGCTTAATCTGAGTGGTAGTCTTAAAGCCATGCAGACACTTTTGTGGAACTTGCATGCTTTCTGAGCGGTGCCTTTTCAGTTTCCCTTAGTTTCCTGCAGCTCACTTCTGTTTTCAGTTTTGTCTTGCAGTCAAGTGAGTAGGTTTGTCTGCAGGGTGGTACCAAGGTAAGACTGTATTTTCAGTAAAGTTTTGAGTCAGCATTGTCACAGGAGGTCCCCTGCCCTCCTTCTCGTGTCAGCGCAAGCATTTGAATAGCTGTACAAAACACTTGACTCAGAAACTGAGCCAGGTAAATGTGATCCCATTAAGAAATACGGGTTGATTTTAACCTCGATCAGGTCCTTGATCTGCCTCTTTCTGTAGGGGTGTGAAAGCCTGTGCTCGCACAGAGGAGGAGGTGCAGTGCAGGGACTGAGATTGAGCAGCAGGAAGAAACAGAGCACTTCTTCCAGAAAGCTTAGCTTGTGGTAGTTTAAGCTGCTGAAGTCTGAAAATCGGTTTAACCCTTTCAATAGGTGGCAGACTCAAAGCCTGTTTCTGGATTTTCTACATTTCAATTTGTGTGTCAGTGTTTGTTTTTAAGAGTTGTTTTATGTGTTGTTCACTCGCATGTGTGTGTGCATGTGTGATATATAAATTTTCTTGTAGTTTACACTTCATTACCTGAAAATTCTGCTGTCTTAGAGTGTCAGTAATTGTAAAAGGAAACATCCTGATTAGAGAGCACTACCACTCATTTTCTCTTGTACCTCCAAACACTATTATGTTCTCTCTCTAGGGTTTTATCCAGTTTTCTGTTATAAAGCAAGTCACCCCCTTTCTCTGTTCCTCCAGTTGCTAAGCAGCAGCTGTTCTCCCCATTAGCCAGCCAAGTATTTGCATGAAAATAATCACTCTTGAATATATAACTGGTCTTAATCATGCACAGCTAAACAGCTGTACAATCAAAATTTGAGTATTAATAGTATTACTTATCAGCATAACTGATGACTGTCTTTTAAGTCAGAATTTCTCCACAGAGTAAAATCAATAAAGGTTTGCCCTGTTTTTTAAAACAAAAGGCATATCAGTTTTTATTTTTGTTTAATGCTTACTGTGTAGCTACTTAAAAAAACTGATCTCAAAATTATATCTGCAGTTCACAAAAAATTACAAATGCAAATATAAGCAGACACAGAATCATCTAGTGACTGAACATGATGGAGACCAAGGGAAAAGCCACATTTTTCAAATATCTATTTATAGTAGCAAAATGCAACAAAATTTGATGATAAGAGTTTAGACTATGATACAAAGATAAAATTTCCAACATTACATCTTAACTTCAAAACCCACTTAGTTGTCCATGTTTGAGTTCCTATTGATTTCAAGGATGTTGAGTATTTCTGAGGTCTGTGATCTGAAATCTTGGAGTGCTTTCTCAGTCAGGGGATTTATCCATGCTGTTCATTTCAGAATGAGAGCTGAATGTGGCTCACACATTCTCGGGTGCTGTTTTTTCAGGTGACAGAAACACAGTTTCTGCAGGGAGAAAACCTGGACACATGGACAAAGAGTGACATGTGGTCCATCCAGCTGGTATCCCAATCTAGACAGTCAGATTGTTTGCATTACACAGGAACGGTATTTCCCAGTGCGGCCCCACTAACTAAGTGAATGAAGAAGATCTAAATCTTCACACTGAAATACATGGTACTACACTGTATAGTTCTGGCCTGCCGAACGTGTACTTGCTTTGTCATGTGTGACAATCCATAGTTTTAGACTCTAAGGCTCCATACACACCCAGTGCAAGAAGTCCTCACATGTGGGTTCTGACAAGCCTTGCTTACACTCCAGGTCGTTAAGCCTACTAAAGCCAGAATGTGAAGCAATACCATGCATGTGCATCAGACCAGCTGAAAGTCAATTACTCTCTGGATGTTATCAGATGAAAATCTAAAGACAATATGTGAACAGCAAGAATTGAGCAACCTGTGGATGCCAAACAGCCTCCAAGTGGCTCTTAGGCTGCTGAAGTAATTTCTAGGGGTAACAGTTTCATTTTTAATCTTGGAAATAATGCTTAAGATCCTAATTAATGAGATGTATCAATTTGTTTGTTTGTTTGTTTGTTTTAATTCTCAATTACTAGCTACAGGCTAGGCAGTAGGCTCTGAGGTATAGTCAATGTCATTACACCATCAGTGTCTTGTCACTAGAAACCTGATGGGAAACAAAACTTGGTCTCAATTATTAAAATATTAGAAGTATGAAAAAAGTGTTTTAGCAAAGGCTCTTAATAAACCTGTCAGGGCAAGAACATGTGATTGGAAAGTCAAAAATGTACTTGAAGGAGAGCCTATGGACATTGTATGGGACATAGGAAACAAATGATTACATAAGGTATGCGAAGGCATAGAAGGAAAAAAAATATATATATCTTTGGTGTAGTAACATTAGATTCTGTTGGGGTAAGTGTATTTTTTAAATAAAATAATTATTTGACAAAATAAAGTCAATTTTCAAAATCATCAAGGCTGGAAGAGACCTTCAAGATCTACTAGTCCAACTGTCATCCAAGCACCATCATAGTCAAATTTAATCTGTGCTTCATATAAAGATTCAGTATAGTGTCATATGAGGAAAAAAGGAAGATGTATAATGTGAAGAATTGCTGATGAGAGGTTCTGATGGATTGTTTTGAGAGAAGGACTACAAAACTGGAAGTTGGCTCCAGGTAGAGTCTGCCCATTTAATGTATTTAGTGCAGTCCTAGTTAGCATATAAATAAAAGTTGCTAATAAACTTAAGTTTGAAGGAAAACAGCATATCAAATAAGATCTAAGACTTTGGAGTTAAGAAAGAAGAAAAAGATATTTTAAGCCAAAGAGCACTCTCAATGTAGAATGATTAGGTGTAAACTGGAAATGAACTTTCCATGAAAGAAGGTTTCTATCCAATGGACAAATGGAATTCTTTCAGTGAAAACAGGAGGGCAGAGCATTTTAGTAAATTTTAATATGGAGATTGATGAGATTATGGAAAAGGTTATGTGATGTTTGCTGGTTAATGCACATGACTGCACCTGATTATCAAAATTCTAGAAGGATTGCAGATCCCTGAACATTTCAATAATGGGCTCCTCTAATCAATGCAGACAATTTAGCCATTAGGATAAATGAATTTTCATCATCCTTTTACAGAACACACTGTAAACCATGAAGATGGTACAGCTTTCTGTTTCAGAAAATCTGGACAGTAGTATAAAAGGCAGCCCTTCTACAACATGTGGCCTTAGGTATATGAGTTGTGTGTACAAAATCACATACATAATCTTTATATGAAAATGCAAACTACCTTCGACCATTTTTGTTTCCTGGGTTGTATTTGCATTTAGCAACTTAGTTTCGAACAGTTTTCATTGAAAGTTATCCTTTTCTTTGTTGTTTTTTTTTAAATATTTTTTTTTCTAACATTTTCAGGTCTCTGTGTTGCCCTGTATCAGAAAAACCTGCCACTGAATGTACCTACAGGAAAATGCATAAGTATTCAAGAAAATTATATAAATTGAGACATAAAACTTAATAAAGAATTAATTTTGTAACAAATTAATAAAGAATTAATGTGTAACAATGTAGAACTATGCCACTTCTTTTAAAAAATTTAGAAAGTGTATTTAATTGAGAAGCAGCACATGCATCACGTAAGAAAAGGGCCAGTAAACACTTAATTGTAAAGATGGGATTCCTGATCTGCTCTTTGCTGACAGAATTCTACATGTCAAGAAGTGATGGAGGTTCCCTTCCATGCTTGGAAAATGACCTATTGTCAAGATTAAAATAATTATATGACTGCATAAGGAATTCAGTTTAGTATAACAAGAACACACATTGTTGGGAAGCAGTTAACAGTATAGCAGTAAGTGACATTTAGAGATTGCTTATATGACAGTGAGCATTTCAAAGATGAAATTTGATTAAGGTGAACTGATTAAGTCTTAGATAATTGAGGAATAGTGTTGGAGTTGTTGGCATTGCTGAACCAGTGTAGTTTAAAGACCTCTATTGCTTTGTACTAATGACTGTAAAAGTTGGGGAAGGACTCAAAAGAGAAAACAGTGTGTAATGACATATAACATTTGAGTATTAATACTATTTCAGGAAACAGTATGTTCAGCAGTTGCTGGCAAGTAGTGGAGTATACAAAGAATAGTGGTTGAGCATTTGAATAGCTTTTTTAAAAAAAAATCAAAGTAATAGATTTATTTTTGCAGGAGAGCTGCCAATCCCTCCATACTCTGAAATTTCTATTCCACACAATGCAGCTCAGGTAGATGATTGTAAGAATTGCTTTTAAACAGGAAAGTAAAACATAATTTTTCATATTCTAGTTCTGATGAATAGCTGAAGCATTTAGTTGAAAGTCTCCACTGAGAAATATGTCTAGTGTGAAGACAGTTAGCCCAATTGGTTCAAATAATAAGTAATTAGAAGGATGTCATAATGGAAAATTCTCAAGTACAATAACTGCCAAAAGCTCTATCATTCTTCTATAACTTGTGTAGCCAAATACACGAGTATGTGGTTACTATTTGAATTTTTGTTGTTTTGAAATGGGAAATGTGTTTCTATGAATGAATCACAGAAATGGGGCTGGATGGTAAGGAGTGAAAGCCATTTAAATTTAGATGCTCTGTTTTTTTCTGCCATGTAGTCTGACTTATGGGAGGCATTCCTCATTCATGCATCAGACAAAGTGAAAGAAGCCTCAGCGCAATATGTAGATCACAAACAGCCATCTGTTATCCGAAAGAGGACTTGCTATAAGAGTAAACTTAAAATGTTTTAAGATTAGCTTAGAGATGGCAGAGCTCCATTAAATATTTTGTCCATCTCTGTTGGTATTGGTGTCTGTCATATATGAATGTATACATTACATTGAAGTTTCAGATGCTTGCTATTTTTTTTTCTATTAGGACAATTACCTCTGAACTTTAGAACTCAGCATATGCTTTCTCTGAGTTCCTAAATAAATATGTATATATAATCTTTTATCACCTCAAATACTTATTTTTCCTTCTTTGAAATAATTTTCCTGATCAAACTTAATGCTAAGAAAAAAGCATTTTGAACTTTATACTTGCTTAGCTTAAGGTAAATAAAGTAACTCTTGTTTAGGCTTGTAACATTTCCATTTGATTTTTTCTAGCTCCCAAAGAATTTCTGTTATTTTTATGTGAATTCCATCCAATTTGCATAGATCTTTCTTGTAATATGCCTAGAACATGTTTGTGACTTCCAGACATGGCTGTAAAGAGTGTGGATGAAGAATTTATGTTTTATGTCCGGGCAACTGTGTGACCTCCATTTGTAGTGCGGAATTAATTACTTGGGTGTATTGATGTTTGGTCCACCACAAGGCTTGAAGGACTCTGCTGGCTGTCCACAAATAAAGTGTTGCACAGTCTGCCTACAGCCATGTTTAGACAAACCATTACCTTCCTGCTCCAGGATACACTGCTTCCAAATATACAACCCAAATCTAAATTAGTTGGTACTCTTACAAATCTATTTGTAGTTTCTGCTTGCTTGTTATCCTTAGATCTTTCACAAATATGATGCCTCTGGGGTATTTCCATCCCAATGAATATATTCCAGAATCTGTTCCAGAATATTTCTCTCAGTCTTTTCCATAGCAGTAGCTTGCTTTTTCTTGTATTCAACTTAATTTTACAGTTTTCTGGCTGCATTTTAACCTCATTAATTTATGTTGAAGTATCTCAGTGTCATCAAAGTTGCCCACATTATAGTCTCTTGGGGATTAATGAAGCTGTCAAATAAAAGAAGGCCTCACAATGGTTCCTGTGGCACCACAGGTATAGATAAATTACTGCTTTTCCTTTATTCCGCTTTTATCTTGAGCCCTATAGTAGTCACTGTTTTCTCTAAGCTACAGAATTTTTACACAGTCCTTTGGGCCTCCTGCTCTGCATTGTTATCTATGCAGCACATCCTAAGGTTTTTGAGGCTTCATTAGAGTACCAGTGCGTTCCAAAAATTAAGTTTTGTAATATCTAAAGGGTTCCTTTGGACTCTGTATTTTGTTCTGGCTTTTGGGGGAAGTGGTGGTGTTTGTTTTATTGTAAGCTAAATATTGTCTAGTATTCTGCTGTCTTCTAAGGCTAACGTTTTCAGGCTTGCTTCGTTTGAAATTAAGTATAATGCAATTGCAGAGTTAGGCTCTTACCTAGATGTTTAAAAACTAATTTTTTGGCTACTGAAGCCTAGTTTCAAAAGTGTTCACTAATTGAATACCTTTTGCTAGTGTTCTTTTTTTCCTCACTACTCTCACTGGAAGGGATGGTGTTTTTATGTTATTTTAATACTGAGATATTCGTATTACTGCAAGTGTCAACCAATTCTAGCACTACCTGCTGAAGGATGACTCTGAAAATGCAGACCCCATCAGCACACAGATCTACCTCAACAATTTGAGTCTTAAAAATAAAATTAATTTTCATACCAATATATTGATCATTTTATGTCTCAAAGCATGAGGTGTACATACTTTTGGAAATGCAAAATGGGGAAAAACCCCAAATTTATAGAGCAGATCTGCTAATCTAATGCAATGTGCTAACTGAAGTTTGTACTGATTGAAAGGCAAGACACTGTGACTCTGTTTCCAGATTTTGGAGAGGAAAATAATGTATGCTGCTTATAAACACGTAGCAGTGTACAGAAATTGGCCATGTTCTCTCTGGGAGCTGTGCAGTTAAGTGACTGTGACTGGATTCTGTTATGATATGGTGCATGTTTCCTGCTGTGTTTTGAATAATCTTGCACCTATTTTACCTAGAAAATCAATGACACTTGTTTTTGTCCAAAAGCAGGAACTTGATGACTTGGTTAATAAGATGAAACGACACTGTCCCCAAAATCTGTGAAGTATTAAGTACTATTCTATATTCCAACCTCTTCACACATTCCACCTCCACCTCCTTTTCCCTGTGCTACTTTGTAAGCTATTTTGTGGAGACAGTATTTTGTCCTGTTTTTCTGAGGACAGGACTGAGGCTTTTGACCTGTTTCATTTTTAATATCTAATAATTAACTGATGCATTTGTGTTAAGATGTTAAGACAGTGGTTTTTTGAAAAAAAACAAAAAAAAAGGTAAGTGAAATTACTGATGCATAGGGGAAAGTAGGAAATTATTATGCCATAAAAATAGCTTTGAAAGAGTCTCACATTGTTCAGAGAGGGAAGAGGACATTCCAAGAAGTGATCACATTCTCATACTTGGCTTTAGACACATTCTTTACCTTTAAAAGGAAATAAAAAATAATCAGTCAGTAAATCAAGTATAGCTGTGGGCTTGTCTGCAAAGCTGTAGCAACATGCTGAAATAAGGCCTTAGGACTGGACATTTGAAACAAGAATTGCCAGTGCCAAGGTCTCTTGTGCTTTGATGAAAATGGGTATGTCTTTCATTAAACAATACTTTTTCTCCATACCCTGATTTATTTATTTTATTTTTTTCTTGATAATTTTCAAAATATAGAAGCTATGGTGGCTATTCAGGATAGATCTTTAGGTAAACATTAAAATCAGACTGTATTTTTGTGCTGTAATGAATAAGCTTTTAAAAGCATTCAAAGTTTTTTTAATATCTATTTGTTTGAAGAGGAAATTGGATTTCTTATGAAAAATGTCCACCCTTTCTTAGTTGCTGTTGGAGAAAAAAACAAACATGTTTTATCTGCCACTATTTTTTGTGAGCAAGCTTTCAGTGCCAGTAGTCTGAATTTCCCCTCTCTTGCTCCAGACAAGGTTACTAGTCAGTTCCCCAATTTCTTATTTTTTTTCTTACTGGCAGAGAAGTGCTTTTTTTTTTTTTTAAAAAAAAAAGTACTTCAGAAATTACTTATTTTAAAAAAAGGAATCCACAGCATCCATGTTTTTCAAGCTTATCCTGAGTAGCTTTACTCATTTATCACAATTTGAAAGTATTAGCATTTTTTAAATTAAATAGTTCTGTTTAGAAGTAAATTTCACTCAGATAAAGAGAAAATACAGCAGTAGTTTCCAAAGGGATGTGCATTACCTGGAAACATAAACAGCTTTGTCAGCTTATGTGCTGACAGAAAATGAGATGAATAAGCCTGTTATAGGCACAACTTTTCAGTAAATACTGTATTGTTGTTAGCATAATATATATGTTCCTAAGAACCCAAAACTTTTTAAGCTTATTTTATTTTAATAATTTATAAAATTATAACACTGTTACTTCCAAGGCTTAAAAATTTCAAATTATTTGGTATGGACTGTAGCATTAGAGTAGAATTCATAATTTCCTCCTTTGGATCCTTTTTAATGTTACTTACCATATATTGCAATTATACTGCAAAATGAGAAAGGACTGCTGAGACCTGCCTTCCAATGCTGTCCCTGACCACTGTAGGAATGCTGCTTTGGATGGCTCTTGCTCTTATGGACCTAAACTGCCCCCCAGCATGCTGGCCCAAGTGACAGGCAGTCTGGTGTTCAGGTTTGTTCCTTTGGACCATTTTACTAAATCAGATCAGGTTTTTAAAATGTGCCAATTTGCCAAATTCAGAACAAGACCTTTAGAGTTACTCAGTTCCATTGACAGATTTCTTTTCTACGTGCTTCAAATAGAACCACAGAATGGTTTGGCTTGGAAAGGACCTCAAACATCATCTAGTTCTAAACCCTCTGCCAAAGGCCTTCCACTAGACCAGCTTGCTCAAACCCCCCCTCCAGCCTGGCCTTGAAATGCATTAATTACTTTTTAAAATTACTTTTCATAACATCCAAATAAATGAGTAATGGGAGCCTCTGCTTTAAAGGTCCTTTGTCCCTGCTCTCAGTTGTATGTAAGCTATCTAATTAATGTCCAATGAATTAATGTCCAATGAAAAAAACATAAGCAGGCCTAGGAAATTAAAATTTCCTCACTCTTTTTGTCCTCTAAGTCTTCCAGTCATCAGCAATGATTGGCAAAATCCCAAACGGGAGGTAAGAGATGCTTTACATACAATTACCTGCTGATCGCAGCATTCTCCTCAGAGTGCCAGGACTGTGAGACAGGAGAGGTTGGCTTGGTGTCCTTCAAATGGAAAGCTTCGAATCCAGTCTACTGTTCCTCTTCTGCTGCTGTTGAATAATGCACTGTTCTAACCACTTTGCTGCTACATAAAAGTATGCAACAAAGGTATATGTCCCAAAGGAGGGCGAGATAACCTCTGCCAAGGGCTTAGTTGTAGGAAAGCTTATACAGCAGTGCCTGAAGACTGAACCTAAATTTTTCCAAGGAGAGGGAGAGACTGAACAGCAATAAATATCCTGTAACCTGTTGCCTGGGCTACTGTAAATATGTCTCTGGTTCAGGCTTTTAAGAAGGCGGGAGTTGTGGTGCATTACTGTCACCAGGTACTGCTGTTGGAGGGCTAACCCATCAGGCAGACACTGTGGCACCAAGTGGGAATAGCCGGGTTCTGCACACCATTTAGGTTGGGCATAAATGGCTGCACAAAGGACAAAGTTCTAAAGAATTAGGTCAGTGTGTTTTATATCTAATTAGGCCTCTAATCCTACAAACCACTTACAGTTTTGCATTATTATATGCTCATTGTGTCTTAAATGGAACTGCTCATTGAAGTTATGGGTATAAATACATGCAGGAACAGATTTGGGCAATCACGTTTTGGTTTATTATTCGTACCATAGCACTTTGGTTGCAAATTTGGTATCTCTGATGTTACCCATTCCTCAGAGAGGGTGAAGGGGTATCTGAAACTGAATGTATTTCTGTGAAATGGCTTGCACTCCATTACTGTACCTGTCCAAACTAAACACTTACACAAAGACGTATCATAGAAAACATTTCAACTGTTAAGAGAGTCATAAGGCACAGATTTTCATTGCAAAAGGTCACGAGGCTGCGGTTTCAGTGGGTAATGTGCTGCATTTGCATAGACACATATTCAGACAGTTAATGGTAGTGCAGAATGCTTTAATGATTTTCATTTGCATCAAGCTGTTCTCACCTCTTAGGAACATAATGGATAAATAGAAGAGGCCTTTTGTTTGCTCTTCATGAAAGTTACCAGTGATTAAGTGGTGCTGAGGGAACAGACTCATGCTCTCATTTGAAAAAGTAAACCAAAACCAACAACAAAACTGCCCATCAAAGCTGACTTCAAAGTGACCTACTTCATTTTGATTTAAAATGGCACTTGAGTAATTTATTTTAATATTATGCAGATTTCCTAATTCAAAACAGAGAAGTGGTCACTCTTAACTGAAAATACAGAAATAGTTACTAAATCAGATGCAAAATACTCATAATTTGTTAGAGTACTCTTTATAGTGTTGAATTACAAACAAAGCTATATACACTTAGATCAGGTTTTCTTCCAAATGGATTCAGCAGTCATGTTTTTTATGAAAAAATGTGTCCAGAATAGTTGTGAGTAATTTGATCCTTTTTGCACTATGCTATGGTGTTTCATAAGAAAATCCATGCCAGAGGCTTGCTAGAGAAAATCTTGTAATGATTCCATATAGGGCCTCCCTGTGAAAAACTTGTCTATACCCTCCTGGAATATAAAGGTGTACAGACTTCCAAATGATGTCTTGGACCCTTGCAACTCAGTATCAGCTTCTTGGGCTTCTCTGTCATGCATCAGCTCTAAAGTCCCTTCTTGCAAAGGGCTTAAAGGGAGTTATCTTAGTCTCTGGCTGTGTTTAGTTTTTAGGCATTTTCTGAAGGATTTCAGGTGCAGTTCAGTCTCTCAATGTGATCTTGAAAAAAATCTGAGTGGCTTCTTGAGAAAAGCTCTGTTCTTAAATACCTTTCTCTCAGAATAGTCATGCTTAAATTTTTGTTCCTAATTTGTAGGCACACAAATCGTGATTTCATTGCCCCAGTTTGCACATTGGTGCCTTGGTATCAGTATTTTATTATATTTGTCCAAATGTGCTAGAGTTTCGACTTTATGTGTCACACTGAGAAGCTCAGCCAAGACACTCCACATCCCAAATTCCCAAATTTCAGTAATCTCTACTCAGGGTACAAGGGTTTTGGAGAGCTGCTAGAATGAACAGGCTTTCAAGTACTTGGGTCTTTTCAGTTAATGACTTCCAGTTCTTTCAGTTTCTAACCCTCTGGCTTCCAGATAGTGATCTTGAGTACTTCTTGTGGCATTCCAAGCCTGTCATTTAAATCAAGATATGGAACTTGACTTCATGTATTTGGAACATTCTCCATTTTTGCAGAATCTGTAAGATATGCAAATGCAGACCTACTGAATACATACTTTTTATGGCCCTTTTGTTTTGTATTGGCTTTGTAATTTGTTCAGTGTTTGACTAAGGGGTAATTAAATTTACAATGAGAATATATGGTCCCTCCTTTTCTTCACTGATTTTAGTTCTTTACTCCTCCAGTTAATTTTCTTTTAAATCTGCCTTTGTGTTCTCAGTGTGCCATGAAAGGACTAGTCAACAGCCTGAATACAGGGGCAGTTGAGGGAGATTTCTGTCTGCAATCAATCTCCCCACTACAGCAGGAGTGCTGCACATCCTTACATGTACAATAAAACTGGCTGAATTCAGTGACCACTGCCTGACCAGCATAATGATTCCTTAGCAATTTATGGCAGGTTTGGAGTGAAAGGATTCAGGATTATATTCAAGAGGTCTGTGTATGCAAGGCTATAACTATCTTGTGTTGGGAGTAAAAGACCTTTTTGGAATTACATGTGATTTCTGTGTACGGTAGGATGCAGTGTCTTCTCACATGAAAATAAGACCCATTATTGACATTGTATTTCAGTACATATAGATAAAAATGTATTCTACATGTATTATCCATGTAGATTTTTTGCATTTTGTGTGTTTATAGCCTCACAGTGGTCCTGATCATCTTAATCTTTGGTTTTAGTTATACACTTGCATGCAACAAATGGAACTATAGCTTACGAACTATAAATGACTGAGGAGATATTCTAGAAGCAAATGCTAGAAGTGAAGGTGAAGCATTTTAGCTGATGTTGACAGAATTGCAGAAATTCTTTGCTGTAGTGGGAAAACTTTGTGCAAAACCAGAAATGTTCTTATGGTTTTAATTGAGTGGCAGAAATTTACTTCTGTGTGGTCATCCCTGCTAAGAGATTCTTTAAAACCAACATTTTCCATTTTTCCTTGTTTATTTCTTTTTCGGCTAGTAGTTGCTTTCCTGAATTGGGATTTTAAACTATGAATCTAAGGAGGATAAAATGCTTTTTGAAGAATTTGTTCCAGATGTATATTACTGTTTCAATAGATATATTTTAAGTATTTAGGGTGAATATGGTTTTTGGGGAATTTGGGGGTTTGTTTGGTTTTGGTTGTTTGGGTTTGTTGGGATATTTTAGTTGGTGGTTTTGTTTTTATTTTTTTTGGGTTTTTTTAGGTTTTTTTTATTATTATTATTATTTTTATTTTTTTAATATCCCAGTTAACTTAGAAGCAGCCAAATTCTTGCTCTGAAAGTCTACAGTATTTTAGCAGAGATTCATGTGGCCCTTGGGTTTTTGGACTGTATCATGTTGCAAGCTCCTAAAATAAGGCTGTTTGGAAAGCTACAGGCTTCCCATCTTTTTGTCTGGAAAAGTTATAAAATGGAACAGGCAGGCTTTTCACTGAGCTGCTGAGAATGCAGTTCTGGCTATGCAATCAGGACTAAATAAGGAGCAAGATCTGCACTAAAAATAGAAACAGAGGCTGATCCAACTGCAGCCTGAGTTACAATCCTCACACAGCAAAGGGCTGGTAGGTTCAGCTGAGGACACTCAGTTACAGAGAATCAAATAAACTTTATCTTGCCCCTAAAAAACGTCATACCCTAGCTGCTCTAACCAGATTTTTACCATTCAGCAGAACTATTAATCATGCCTGCAAATTATTTAACATGCTTTTTCAAATGTAGATATTTTACTATTATTATTTTATTAGAGAGAGGATTATATTTGTGACACAGTAAGAGAGAAATGTGGGTTGGGTTTATGCAACTGTTTGAGGAACATGGTGGAAAAGGACACAGTGAGATTTACTGCACTTTTCCTCTCAGCTGGGTAAATACATTCTTATCACTGCTTTGTGCCTTAAGCTAATGTGTCCACTGCCAACGTGACTCCAGCTGGGCACAGTGAGCTGATTTGGGTATCTGGCCAGGCCTGGGCTCTTGTCACAGTCTGTGCAGTTCTTAGTGTGTGCTTTGAGGGAAGTTATTCTGCTTGTTTCAAGAACAAAGTACAGAGCCGTGTAGTTCATTCCCGTATCCTCCCCTCCGCTTTGCTGGTAGAATAGTTCAGAACATATTCATCTTTTGTTTATGTATTTCCTTTTCACTAACACATACCTCATAAGCTTAAGCCAAACTTGCCCAGGGAGTTCAAATATACCCTTTGATACAGAATAGATTGTTATTTCTTATTTATTGTTAGGAACATTTGGTTATTAAATATTTGGATTAAATGAGCTCAGCCAGCTACAGCTATGTTCTGCTTGCTTTCTTTGCCTGTTCCTGCATCTCTCCACGCAGTAATATGGCAAGCATAAAAAAACTTTCTGTTACTTTAGTCTTAAAAGGCAGAGAATCTGTAACAGACTCTGGTAATTCATCATAGAATTTCAGTTATTCTAAATATGATTACATATGAAAATTTTAAAAAGTAGAAGACACCAAATCACTCATCTACTAAATAAATGTTTAAAAATATTTTAATTAATTTTTAGTTTTCAATTAGCTGCAGAATTTGTTACTGAAAATACACCCTGTTAATGTATTTTTGCCTGTTAATCACAGGAGTTGCTCAGTCAAATTGGAAGACGGTGAGTGGAGGAGAAACATCTGGGTCATTTGACACATGCAAAAGCTCACATAGCAGTGGGAGTAAGTGGAAGAAGACCAAGGACAGAGATCATCAAACTTGCACAGTCCAAGAGCAAGGCAAATAAAATACATGGTGTCAGTGAGTCACAAACCAATGGCTTGGTTAGATTTTCCTTCTTCAGTTCCCTCCACACCATAATATGAACTACAATATTCCCTGTTTCCAGACTCCTATCCCAGTAGCCCTGTCTCCTCTCTTCCGCATCCCATACAAAATGCACAGCTTAGCAGAAGCTGAGAGCAGCTGTCTTGCAGAAAGCCAAGCTGATCAACACCATCTTGTAGTTGGGGAGGCAGCAGCCTCATTCTCCAGTGGAGTTCAGAGTCCCTTTTTCTTGTTTTGTTGTTGTGTTCTCATTATGTGTGCTTATATTTGAAGATCTGTATTTTCTAGGGAAAAAAAGGAGTGTGCACAGTCCGGGAGGCATGTAGAGGGGATAATGCATGATAATTGCTGTGAGTGCTTTACAGTGAAATATGTGTATCATTGTGTTCTAGTCACATTCAAAGCATACACTGATTAATTGTCTCATTTTTTGATAAACTAAATCTTTATAAGATTTATAAGGTTATGCATTAGTTTAACAATGGGTTATACACACCTAGTTTTCATGTACTGTTAGCTATTTGAAAGAAATCATTTGATGTAATAAAAGCAATATAAGCACAGACATAGTAATTTCGCTGACTTTGTTAAAAGTAGTTAATTACTAGAATCAGTTTAGTGATAACACTTAAAAAGTCACACCCAACCCAACAAAGTATTGCTTCAATTATGTATGGAAAGAGGGAAATCCTTTTAATAACATATTTTAGGTAACTGAAAGTTGCACAAAGAGGAAATGGCATTGCTTGAACTCAGTTTCAGCCCACATAGAGGCTTACATGAATGTTGTATCAGGTTACAGTGAGTCTGGTTCTAGATTAGAAAACAGTGGTGGTGAACAATGCGTTATAACTCAAATGTTAAGCGATAACTCCAAAACTACATATGAACAGGTGTGAGATTCTACCTTACCTGCCTCTTCACTATTAATTAATATTAATGTAATAAAAACATAATAAGTCCTTACATATGCAGAATGAATTAATCCAAATTAAGAATTTTTTTCTTACAAAGGATTTGTTTGTTTTTTATCAGAGACCTTCTGAAGTACAAGGGGAGGTCGCAGCTGTTCTCTTCATTCACATGTAGCCTAATAAAACAAACAACATATGTATAGGTCACGAGAGTTTAGCACTCAGAACACGGGGATTTGTATATGGTTTTGAAAACTGTAAATAACAAATTATGCCTAACCTTTATCATTCTGGCTATCAATCTGATTTGTTAGTAAATGTTTGTGTTGGAATTAAGGTTTTTGTATATTGCAATGTTCAGAAAAATAAAAATTCCCCCACCAAATGCAAGATAGCAAGGTCCACATTTACATCCTCAGTCTTAATTCTAATTATCATAAGTCTTATAGATTTACATAATTACTGCATTTGCATAATCACTTAAGACCTAGTTCTGTGCTCCAATGAAAGCAGACCTGAAACCTTTTAGAAGATGATGCTTACAAAATTACATCTTGTACTATGAGGATACAGGCCTGAACTCAGAAATGGGCATGATGCTCTTTCTTTAGGGCATGTTGGCATCTGGGCACCTGAGTGAGTTTGGTGGGTTAGTACAGGAGCATCCTAATGGTCACAAGCAGTCTGCTGGTGGCCCTTGTGCCATAATGTATCCAGATAGAGCTTGGGGAGGAGGGGCTATGGATTATACCATGCTTGCTCATGGTCCAAAGGACTTTTGGTTCAATTACAGTGTGGACACAGCTGTGGTGGTCTCATTTACCCTCAGATGGGCGCTTTCAAATAGTGACGATTAAAATAACAAACCCCAAATGCATCACTCAGTTTCTTGTAAGTCAAGTGGGAAGATTAGCTGGAAAATTCACACATACAAATCAATGTGTCCTTCCCCTTTTTAAAAATTTTTCTTGTTGAAGACAGTGAACTACAGAAACCCATCAATTTGCACATGATCACATGGATATTTGCCTTTGAGCCAAGTAGTGAACTTCCCTTTGACTTCCCCAAACCACAGAACCCTTACCTCTCTTTACTCTCAGAGTTCTGTCAGTTGATGGAAATTGTGCTTGCTAGACTGAAATACTAGCAAGCAGTTAAGTATTTCAGTGCAGAATAGGTGGTTGCTATTCTGTTATATGATAGGATAAATTAATTCCTTATAGGAAATGGGTAGCTTACAGGATATAGGTTAGGTCTTGACACCACACAAGTCATGACAGAAAGTTATTGTCGTTTGATAGTTTTTGGATGGCCTCTTTACAGTTAAGTCAGACTTTTAAACCAGTTTCCAGTGGACAAATATCTGAACCAGAAAGGTCATCATGATTGTTAGCAATCTTAGATAGCTTCATGTCAATGGTGTGAGAATGTGACATTACTCTCTGTGCCAGGAAGAAATTAAATTATGGTGTTTGCATAAAATCTTTGTGTTGTGCTTAGTCCGCAGAATATCTGCTTAAGAGATTTCAGCAGATACTCCTCCTCCAAACACAGACAGGAAATAAAAAACAGTTGAAGGCATCTTTTCAGAATAGAGTTGCCCTGAATGGACATCTTCAAGCACAAGCCAAGAAGACAATGATCTCCATGTTCCAGGGATAGTTGTTTCCTTCTATTCTTTCCTGTCAGTCCTTCTAATTGGCAGATTACTTGGCAATATCAAGTAAGACTCAGCAAAATTAACTTTTTTAATCACTACTTGCCAAAAGAGTCCTGCTTTCCCAAAATCTGAAAAGAGTAACTGTAGAACTAATGGACTTCCAGCATTTGGAGCCACCAAACAAAGGAAGGGTTTGGGATCTGTACTTAAAATTTTTCCCTCTCTTAGCCTGCATGCTGGATAGCTGTTAAGAAAAGGAAGTATTGCTTTTCACTCATTCTTGCACAATGGTAAGATCTCATTGAGGCATTTCTGACTGGCAGAGAAAATGAGATTTTCCTCCTAGACCTGTGAAGTATCTCGAGTACATTTCAGGAATTGCTGCATGATGTTTTAAACCATCTTCTGGCTTTGAAGCAGTGGCCAGTCCTGAGAGGCCAAAGAAGTTGAACTTGCAACAGTCTATATTCAGTGTCTTTGCCCACCTCACTGTATTCTTGAAGGTTCTTGAAGTGTACATCTAAGGTAAATATGGTAGTCCCTGCTTCAGATTGGGTCTTGTGTCTGGAACCATCAGCTCACAGAAGTCGCTATCCTTGACGAAAAATTGATGCCCTTAATGACTTTTGGCCATCACTTCAATGACAAGAGAGATGGAAAAATCAAGCTGATCCCTCTTCTGTGCTCTGGATACAGAGCACTTAATGGAATCCTCCAATTTCTGTCAATGGTGGTTACAGAGCTCTACCTGAACTAGAGAATTCATCTTTCTGTATTCCTCTGTCAAACCACATTATTGGAGTCAGTAATCTCTTTACACTTGGGATGTAACAAGTGCCCTGTTAACTACAAAAAGTGAAGTATTTTAAGATATTCATTTGACTTTTCCTACCTAGTTATTGCAGATTGCATGTCTGTTTTCAGATTGTTATAGCAATTCCAGGTAAAGCATTAGATCATACTCTGTCAGAGTAGCATCTGTGCTGACAATTTCAGCAAGAAAATTATTTATCTTAGACATCTAGAGCATCATCCTGAAGATCTGTCTTCCCAATTCAACAGATGTTATGTATATTAACAGCTCTTGATGGGTTGCAGCATAAAGTGTTGCTCCTATTGCAACCTCTTAAGAATCTGAGTCTGCCAGGGAAGGAACTAATGATTGTTATTGAGTGCACTGCAGTGAAAATACAGATATATGCTGCATGTGGATAACTGCTAGGAGGAAAATAGAGAATGAGTTACCTCTCAGTAATGATGAGTGCTAGATGTGCACATATCCCACATGGCCCCCTCTCTCCTTTTGTTGCGCTCCTGCACCCTTGGGATTCTCACACACAAAGGCATGCTGAGTGTTCTGTTGTCCAAATGAAAATCTCCAGGTGCCTCAAGGCTTACATGTGCTGTATCAGCTATGTCAGCTCTTGCAGTCCCATAAACAAACATGCAACTCCAGCAGATATGCATATATACCTCTTATTAAACTCTGGTGCTTTATCTTAGCAGTCATTCAATCACAGGAATAAAAAGCTTTCCTACAGGTTCTTTGTGCGATGAAAGTAGCAATACCAGATAGCATAAGCATGTTCAGTCATACAAAGGATAAAATAATTTTAAAATACACACACAAAGCAACAGTAAGAGTACCTGAACAAATAATATTTGAAATAGTGCGAGTTACTACTTCTACTTTTCCTTAGACTCCAAATTTTGAAACTTATTAATGGAATGTGGCATCAATAAATAGCTTGTTGTAAACCCTTGTCCGCACAGCAAGTGTGCAGTTCTACTGTCATGTATAAAATTTAAGAACACAAGCAAAATTGCCAGCAATCACCAGGCTAACAGTTATAAGACAACAGTAAGCCAACATCCCTAAAAGCAAAAATTTGGACCAATCTGAAACTAAAATTGCCGAGAGCACATCACTTTGCTCTCGAAGAAATCTGTACATTTCCAAATCACAGCCAAGCAAAATACAGGTAGACATCTGTCTGCAATCTGCATAGTTGCAGGCTGTGTCTTCTGCTAATTCATCCCTTAAACAATGATATTTCTGTGCAATCCTGTTGTTGTCATACATTATATACAGTGGGTTAAACTTCTCAGTATCTCATAAATAACAACAGTAAATTCACCTGAAGAATAGACAGTGCAAAACCTAATAGGAAAATAATGATTCAGGAGACTAGACAAAAAACCAAAACCCAAACCAAAAAAAAAGGTAGAAAACAGTGAAAATGAGAGAAGAGCAGAGGGGAAGCAAAATAATAAACTCTGATGAAAGAGTCCCTGCCAGTAAATGTAATATCCTATTCAAGAAAAAAAGAGTGAAGCACTGATGGGAACAGGAGGGCATGTTCATCCAAACCCATTATAGGAAAGCAGAATAATTGCTCCTCTTTTGTTCTTTACCATGTTTTATTACTACTGTATAAAGTCATGCATTGTAGCTGTTGAGGGAAATGTATACCTAGAATTTAAAAGTAAGCATATGCCGTAAGAAGAGTCATCAGCCACAGAGATAGGAAATAATGATTGTGGCCATTCTGAGAGAATTCATGGGCCTTCTGAAAGCCAGGGATCAGATTCAGACTTGATTCCCTCAATTTGGTTAAACAAGCCACAACTGTTTCCAGGTTTGTTTTCCTGTGATTCAAACTCCAGTCTTACCTTTGCCCTTTTGTCTCAGTGGAAGATCAGCGTGTAAATATGAACACAGAACTATTTTCTTTTCCATAATGATCGAACCCAAATGTTATTTTACCTTTGCCAGCTTTGTGTAGGGTGGTGTGCCATCTTGCATATTTATTTTCCTGGAGTGATTCCCAGAAGTATGCTATGTTTTTTTCTTGCTCATGTCTCACTAGCTTTATTTATGAGTTGAGCACACCAGGTTTGCAGTCCCTGGGGACAGGCCTACAAAGGAAATCTGTAGACAGTATTTAATACATACAAATATAAGACCAGTAAAAAGACAGCTGCTGGATGGCACTCCAAATTGATTCACAGTTTCAGACTAGATCGTGGATAAGTTAGCATCCATGGTTTAAAGCACAAACACCTTTACCTGTTTTGTCATGTTGGTGGAAGAGTCTTTTATCAAGTGAAAATAATTGAATGTGCAAATTTTTGCTTGGTTTACAGATTTAAAATTCCATTGTTCTCTGATGACTAGTCTAATAGCAGTATTGTTATTGATTCTTACTGATTGCATAGAACCAAGTTTTAAAGGTATCTTTTCTTGCTATTAGATACATTAATTAGCTTTTGCTGTAAAATAAATCAAGATAAGGCCGTCTTTCTCACATGCCATCACAACTGATGAGACCTGAGAGGTGTACTATCCCTTCATTTATAGCTTGCAATCCCATTAATTGAATAATAGCATGACCTGAGGAAACTTAATGGCTAGTAAGGGTACATAGGAAAGCTCACATACAGTTTGATGTTCATACTAAACTGCTGTTGTGTTTACAGGTTGGCTGCTTGAAAAAAAACACAAACCATTTTTACCATTCTCTAGGACTTCTTTGAGATTCCGTAATTGCTGGACCATTCATTAAAACAGAGCAGATGGATAAGCATTCTGATGGTCAAGGCAAGGCAGGGCATCTTCCCTGCCCCCCCCATCACAATGCTGTAATTCATCTGACAAGTCCACTTGATATTCCTGCCTGTGTTCTTCATCTGGCAAGTGTTTCCTCCCTCAATCTCATTTTAAGAGCTGCACTAGGTGTGATGAGGCTGTCGACTCATGTAGCATGTTAACACATTGGTACTTTACTTAAGGATGCTACTGGACTTGTTTCTGGGCCAGCTCTAGTGTTGGTGCAAACTGCAAGCACAAGATCTCACTTGCAAGGCTGTCTGTGTGTCTGTGCACATCTGGGGGTTTGGTAAGTGGTATTTAGTGAGGTGGTTTAGCAGGCTGCTCGATGCAATGGAGAGGGGATGTGGCACTGCTCCTGTGCATGGGAAGCAGGTGCAGTGGGGAGCACAGTTCAATGCCAGGCATAGCCAAGATAATTCTCCCAAGTGCTGTGCCAGAGCAGGCTTTCTAGTGATGGTGTGCAAGTTCTGTGCCAGGCCGGGCACTGTTCCCTTGTGGCAGGCAGGAGGGAAATGCAAGGATGTAAGTCTGATGGAAGAATTAGCACTGCCAGTTTGGTTCCACCCTGTGGCATTGTCAGCTATCAGACCTGGTGGTGACAGGCAGGACAGAGATGCTGAGGTGACCTGTCACTGACCACCCTTCACCCTCTTGTTTCTACTGACACCCGAACTGCCAAAGCAATTCCCTTTAAGGCAATTCACCCGGTGACTCTAAAGAGCTGATTACTCAGTGGGATGATATGGAGCAAGGTAGCCTGAGGATATGCATGAGGACTGTGGGCTGGCTTTGCAGCTCCTGCCATCTCAGCTACTGCTCTGTAAAGTCTGGGATCTGGACTGAGGGAAAACCAGTAGCTAGCTTAAAGGAAGGGGATGCCCTCATTAACCCTTAATTAAGGGTCCCAAGTAATACCAAATACCTCACTTAAGTGTCCAGTACTTGTCTGTCTCTCTGCTTGCTTCTTGACATCTTTACCACACACAGCTAAAACAGTTGCCTTCTCCATCCTGACACCTCAAAGTGCCAACAGAGCTCCAAATCCTTTTCTGTGTAGCAGACCCCTGACAAATAATCAGGTGCTAGATGAGACCAGCAGGCATGTCTTGTTGCAGCTGTTGTCTATGGTAGCAGGAGCAGGTGGGTGTTGCTAGTCAAGGAGAAGAGGCAATTGGGGTCTTTCCTTCATCTCAGTCACAGGACCTGAAGAAGACTTTCTTAAAGGCATCCCATCCATCACACAGCTCCGGCTGACACCCATGTCAGGGATATGGCACTGGCCTTGAAGAAGCAGTGCTGTAATTTATGCAGGCTAACAAGTGCATACATCCCATGCTTCATGCCAGAGCCAGGATACCTTTCGCAGAGGTGCTGTAGCTTAAGCAGATACAGCTTGGTAGAATGAAGAAGAGAGGCTGTGCTGCTGAGAAGGAGAAGCAACAAAGCTTCCTTCTGGGGGTGAGGAGAGAGCAGAGCAGATGCTGATGTATTACCCTAGTTCACTGGTCCTACAGATATTGGCCAGACCAAAACTGCAAGGGATGCTCTCAACTATGGCCTGCTGTTTTTAAAAAGACCAAATTAGCATGTTACTTGTGAGTTTATGTGCAGGTTTTCTTCAGTTCTTTGGGTGTTTTTTTTTTTCCTATAGAATCATAGAAGGCTTGGGGTTGGAAGCAGCCTTAAAGATCATCTAGTTCTAACCATTGTCATGTTTATTTGTATTATTTTGTGTTCTTTAATAAGAAAGCAATCATTCAGAAGCATGACTAGACTTTCTTGCAAGTAGTTACATTTAATCTGCCTGGTGACTTGTAGGAGAAGAATTGCACTAGTTTGAACTGGACTGAGTAGCAAGGATACTTTAATCTGGGGCAGCAAAGAGAAAATTGTATAACACTGTTGTGCTGTCCTGAATGGGAGAAGAAGCCAGTGAATTGCATGATTTTTCCGTCTTTGCAATCAGTTTGTTATGCAGAAAGGAATGCCATGGGATTCTACATTTTATCTGCTGGGTTTTCCCTGGCAGCATCTGAAGAAGTTCATTATAAGTGTTTATCACATGATCCACTTAATCAAACCACTGAAACTCGGAGAATAAGTCATTCTAACAAGACCCTTCAGAGCTGCCTCATAAGCTACTTGCTGATGTACTCTTCCTTGGTGAGTGTACAATGAGTTTCCTTGTATCCCAGTCTATGATACAGGAAGTTCATTATCCCCAGTCCGAATTCAGACGTAAAGAAAGGAAGCAGTGCTTACAAAGAAGTGACAGATAATTTGCAAAGGATTTTAGTTAGCCACTCAAATCCCAGATAGAGTCAGACTGTAAGCTCTTCGTAAGAACAGCCTTCTGGTATCCAGCACTAGGCACAAGGCAGCTGTATCTTCATAGCTGCTTCTAATGTTGTAAAATGCAGGCAACACACAAAAAAATTATGAAGAATACTTCTTTTGATTAGAGGTTCCCTAATGGAAGCATGTGAGAGAAAAGAGAAATCAGAACTGGAAGCATGCTTTCTATCACAGTGTGATAGTCAGAGCCGATAGCTGGGCTGATGTGAAATGCTTCCAAAGCCTTTGCTAAACCCCTGGGTGCACCAAGGGGTTGAGGCACTGAGGCTTGTCTGACAGGCTCAGAGCTCACAGACACACTGTTTGCAACCTGTGCTTGTACCCATATGGCTGGTAGGATAAATGCCTTTCTTTCCCTGTGATGTACCTAAGAAATGTCCTGGTTGTAGGGAGCAGGTAGGTCAAGGACTCCTCTGCGTCCTTGAAGGCGTTAATTTTACTGAGCTCTGCCACAAGCAATGTGACACCAGATTTCCTAGCACTCACTGGATTTTCTCACCAATGCTATTTCACAGACAGTGTGTCATCAAGGCTCGTCTTCTTGCTCTCTGCAAAAGACCAGTCTGGGTATCACCACAGATGTAGGCTTAGACCATACTTAATATAAAAATGTCCTGGATAGTTTTCCCCAAGCACCACCCTCTCGATACAGTAGCACTGGTGAGCTACACCTTTTATTTCATGTCATGTGAAGGCAGTACAAGGTCACACCAGATCCAGTGTTGATTTTGTGTAGGGATGCACAGGCTGAGCCTGATGTGGGTCTCTGGATGAACATTTTTTTGTACTAAAAAAACTGCTGTTGGGCCCAGGAACATCAGACGGAGACAAGTTACTCTGTAAGACATCAAAACCAGGGAAGTGTGCACAACTGAGAAATATGGGCAAGAGAAACACAATAACCTGGTTTGATGAGGATGGTGCTTTTTTCCCTGTATAGCTCCAGTAAAGCAAGTCACAAAATTCACACCATTGTCTGGGCACTGCTCTGAGGGAGTGGTGAAACCTGTCTCTCCAATGCCAAGTCCATCCGGCCCAGAGCTTAAAATTCAACCTGTTAATTACTCCTCGGAATAATTAACTCCAGTCTGGAATGAGCAAGAAGTCTTGACTGCATCAAACAGTGTGAGGGCCTGAGATGTTCAGTTTTCATTTCTTGGGTTTTCCATGTACTGTGTACCTGTCTTGTCTTGATGTCTCTTGACTGCTGATATACCGATATATCAAATTGTCATTGGTATGGCTGTGTCCTCAGGAGGGACTGTGCTGCTGTAGGAGGTTGCTTTCCAACTACTAAGTTAAAATGGGACACAAAAGCCTGGAGGAAAATACTGTTTTTCTCTTTTTCCTCTCATTTTTAAATATAGTAAATGCTAAGCTATTTTACCTCTTAAAAAAAAAGAAAAAAGAGACCAAAAGAGATGAGTCTATGCTAGCTGATTAGTTTTGCTACTGCATTCAATTTTATTACAGTGTAATTCCCTTCCTCTTTCTCACTTCTTTATTGTACTCTGTTGGTCTTCTCAGGTGCTATTGTGCCTATTTTAAGAGCTCCCCTTCATCTTCCTTTTGGGATAGCCTTACTGCTGGCTTTCTGCTGTTTCAGCTTCTACACAGCTGGTGCTTCAAGGAAAAAAAACTGTCTCTTGTAAGGCTGTGAGAAGAATGGACCCATAAAAGTCAATCATTTTTGTATGTACGTGGTTCTTTAATCAGTAAGTCTTCAACAACCTTACCTAAATGGCCACTTTGCTATTGTCTCAGCTTCTTAGCTGAAGAGGCTAGAGAAGAGTGAGTGGGTAACTTTCTGCTGTCTGCAGCAGTGCAGTAATAAAGTGAAGAATAAAACTTCTGTTTTCCAAATGATTCTCTGCTCTGTATGTGGGGAACCATTACTGGTAAGGATATTTTTAGTCTGCTGTAAAGAGGGGTGTTCAGTTGTTCTCTGTATGCTGTTGGTTCGGCATTTGGGAACCACTAGTGCCTTATCAGTGCTGAGGCTGGATTTCAGTGTCTCTGTACAGTCTGTTTGGAGGGAAGTTCTGGGAGGAAGACTGTGGTGGGAGCATCTGTCTGTGTGCATTTGCACATGTGTGAGATGCACACAGCGCCCACTGAGAACTGATGCTACCAGATACTGACTAGACTGGGCTTGGTCAGTGCCAAGCTGGGTTCAACTCCCTCTCCCAGCCTAGGGATGAAAGATCCTTTAATGCACTCGCTGCTTCTGAGATGTTCAACTCAATCACCAGTAGTGTTATCTGTTTAGAGGTCTTTCTCGCCGAATTTCTTCTTTTGAAGACTGCAGGGTGTTTTAGCAGTGGACTGCAGCACCTGCTGCTTGCTGGAAATCCTGAGGCTGGCATGAGAGCATTGCAGTGCTGAACGTGCCAGTCACAATGCATCACGTTTACCAGATTTTCACTGGGCATAGCTGATGGAAAACAGAACAGACATACTGTAAGGACTGTCAGCCCAAGTAAAGGAAGGTAGTTTTGAAGGCCTCCAATATAGTATTTCCAGAATATACTTCCTTAGAAAAAAAGTGGAAAATCCAGAGAATGAAATTCAGCTAGAATGAGTTCACTGCAGGTAGTGCTAGTAGTGATTTTTTAAAAATCAGTTTCAGTTATTAACTATTCTAGTAGTTTGAAGGGGAGTGTGGGATGTTTGTCCAGTGTCTGCCATTACAGTACCTTCTTCTGCATCCCAAGAAAACCCACACTTATGAGTTTTTCTGGAGCTTTCCAACAGTGTGCATTTTCCCATTCTTTGAAGAGTGGTACAAGTCAGACAGAGAGGCCTTCATCTTTCCAACAGTCAAAGTAGGTCCCTACTAAAAAGTTTCCTACTCCTTGGCAGGTCCCCCTTCCACAACAGCCAGTCCTGCAGGGATTTATATATCCACTGGGTTCACCCAGGTCTCACCTGAGATTCCCTGGATCTGTCCATTAGCCCCAAGGACTTGGTGTCTGCAGAGGTTGCTGTGAAACTCCCCTTACCTGAGGGTTAGGTGGGCAAGCAGGCTCTTGCCCCTCACCCTCTGGAAACTGGAGAAGTCCCTGATAGTTTTCAATAAAGAACATGTTTTTTAAAACCCTGCCTTTGCTTTTGGTGACATTTCTTGCAGTTTGCATGGATCTGTGCAGTGACATGCAGTGCTCAGAGCCACGCTGTGGGGAGTATGTGTGTCTGTGTGCATTTGTGTCTACATTTGTTTGGTCCAATCTACATCAGCGAGCCCTTGAAATGTAGCCTAGCTGGCAGATCTAGTCAGGCTGGGAAACTTCTCTTTAGATGGCTTTTTGTTTGTTTACAAGTGATCTTGGCCACAGACAGGGACACACAGCTGGTGGTCTGTGCACTGTTCCATGATCAGGCTGAGGCTGGGCTCCAAGCCGATGAAGGCTGGAGTGGGGCTAACCAATTCCATCTTATTCTTGGCCTAATTTGGAGGTGGATTGGACAGGCTGCTACTCTTCTGTGGTCTGGCATCTCAGGGCCTGGTTTGGCTTTGCCTGTGTGAGCAGCAGCATGCAGTGCCCCTCTGCCATGGCAGTGGAACCTCTGCTTACTCAGATGTCCTTCTCCTGCAGGCCAGAGAACACCTCTTGCTGTGAGCAATAACTTGTAATACAAATACCACACAAATACAGGCATTTCTCTTCCTGCACTGGTTGTAATATGCAGGTGGGAGAGGTGTGTCTGATGTCTCAGAGAGGGTTTTGCAAGTGGCTTTTGTGAGATGTTCATGTGCCAGTGTGGTTCATGCTGGCTGAAGGGACTGCATGAGCATCCACTGGCACCACTCAAGGAGAAGTGACACTCTGGAGATGTGTAATGATACCGATGTGCTGTATGCCAGCCTGGAACTTCTGCAAAAGACCCATGTTGGGGGTTCTGGGGAGAGGGAGCAGTGCCAGCCCATCAGTATTGTAAACTGGGTGCTGTGGCAGTGCTTCCCTGCAGCAACATCCTGATAAAGGATGGTGGAGGAGAAGGCTGATGAAAGCTGTGACCTTCCAGGCAGATCTGTTTCCCAAACACAGGTTAAACAATAGCAGACTGCTACAGATGTGGGCATGGAGGAACCTGTTAAATTAAAGCCAAAGTGTAACGAGAGATGTTTGCTTTGGAAGATAATGTGTACCTGTTCTGCACGCTGAGGGTGAGGGAACTCCCTGAGACATGTTTTACTTCATTACCACAGTAGACCTCTTGCACTGTAAGGCCACAGAGCTCAAAATTCTTCCCTCCCACATTCCCTTCCCTTTTAAGATGAGGGGTCTCTATCAGCTTTATCAGCACCTCCATCTGACAACCCAGAAGCATCCTAAATGGTGGGAATTGCTCCTTTTCTGATCTCATTGCGGAGCCTCCTGACCACACTGCCCAAGTTTTCTGCCCAGAGTGATGCTGTTACTGAGATGCCCATGTCTCTGTTACCTGCAGCCTGGTCAGAGGCTGGAGATGAGGGAAAGGCTCTCAGCAAGGCACCCTTTGGTGGAGCTATTTTAATGAACCAGTTTCATTATCTGCCTTACTGCTGGTCCTGGAGGGGCTGCAGGGAAGGCTGCTGCTTTATTTTCTTAAATGGCATCAAATGATGGCAGTTAAGACCCTACCAGGGGCAAACAAGCTCTTAGGGTAGCATATCTTGTTCTGTATACAAGGCTTTATTAAATTAACTTTGTACTTGAATCACCCTACACATCCCTCTCTGTAGAGGCCAATCTAACTTAACTGTGGGATAAAATTTTGCAACCCTATTTTTGTCACACAGGTGACTTGCATAAAAAAATCTTTACATGCATTAATGTCATCTGAGTTTTGGCAAGCCTTCAAAGCAGGCTGTCTCTAAATCCTCTATTTCTACCTTAATGAAGCACTCATCCCAGTGTTAAATATGTAACTTTCTTGCTTTGCTTACTTTCCATGTTAGGGACAATGGATTTCCTCTCCCACACACCTCTTGCAAATGTACAGGTGCTGTGAGACAAACCCCTGGTGCTGTCACCATCTAAGAGATGCCTTTTGCCTCTGTGGGTACCTGCAGCTTGGCAGCTCCAGCTGGGCAGCAGCACTGCCAGCCTGCAGGATGGAGTCTTGCATACTTTCAGCTACTTCTCTGTTATTTGCACATAAAGTTAATAACTGACTCAAGAGTTCATCTACAAATACATATTTAGGGCTGCTCTTGGTAAATTTTCCCTCTTTCAGCCACAAAGCTCTTGTATTCTGCAATTTCCTTTGTGTATTTTCCCTTAACCCTAATCCATTTTAACATTAATGCATTAGTTTTGAAACAGCTGGTGTATTCTCAGCCTCTTCTTCTCCCTTACCTGCTGATTTTTTAATTTTTTTTTCCTTCCTCACAGTCCTCTGTACTTCTGCTGTTTGCAAAAACCAGCTTTTCTCCTGCCTCTCCCTCTTCACAGCTCCCACCATCTGTCTCTCTACAAATACAAAGCTTTAGGGGAAATGATTCACTAGGCTGCTAGCTCATTACTCACACTCTCCCCATCATGGTTTCTGTCCTTGTAGCATGCTCTAACTAATGTAAAGATCAATGAATCCTAGGAATTGTTATTCGATTAACAAACCAAAAAAAACCCAAAAAAATAAAGGGAAAGAGAAAAGGCTCAGGCAGTTAAATAGATTGGGCTCTTATAACTTCTCAGACAGCAAAGCTTAGTTTTATTTCCTCACTCTGCTAGTATTGTTTTGCAGAAAAGGATCGTTCAAACAGAATAGAAATAATCACGGGACCATTTAATGCAACCTTGTGCATCACATGATGCAGGAGTTACTTAATGAAATTCCCTGGCCCAAACCAAGCAAATCTGTGGCAAATCTAGAGCACATATTTTCGGATGACAGCCAAAATGATGAAAGGAATTTACTACCCAGCCTCACTAATCATTTTGAATGCTTAACTGCACTCCCTAATATGCTGCTTTACAAGCAGCAAAACTGACACAGCCTCATTCCCTACATGCTTCTCTCCTCCAGACTTGTGGAGGCTGTGTATCGCAGAAGGCCTCCCAGACCCTGCCAGGGCCAGGGTGGACAGCTGTCCACCCCTGGTAAGAGACCAGAACCTCTCCCTACTCAGCATGTGGGTTTGGGGGCTGCTGTTTGGATAATTCTTACCATGAAACTCACAGGCACTTAATATCTTTGAGCTCTCCCTATTAAATGTGGCAGAAATTGGCTTGGAGGCTCAGAAGCCATTTGAGACAGACTATTTCACAGTGTTAAAACACTTCAGATACCTTAAAATAACAGAGGCAGCCATACTGAGCTGGCAGAGAATGCCAAGACATTTCAGATTTGCTCAACCTAGAGGCTGAGCTCGATGTTGTAGTGCACTCCAGGTGACCCCAAATGTTGACCCACATCCCACTCCTTTTGTCTTTGTTGACCATTTAAGATAGATTTCTGTCATGATTTTAGGCTGTCACCACATACTAGAAAGTTATTTTCTTAATTGAAAATTTATCCCATGAAAAACAGACCTCCCTTCCCCACATGTAAGTAGTGCCAAGAAGTACCAGTGCCTAACACAGTTTTATTGTGCCTTCTTGGGAAGCTGCTGGCATGTCAGGTATTAGTCTGTTTCAGTTGCTGAGCTTCTCTTTTGAAACTGGAGTTGCAAGAAGCACAGCAAATACCACAATCAAAATCATAGGAGTTGACAACACTGAATACACGCTTCTGTTAAATGGCTGCAATTATTTGTGCATAAGTCTGCTAAAGGAAAATCTGAGTTTTAAGTTTTTTCTCCGTGAGCACCACAAAGCATGTGCTGCATCAACACACCATGCTGGCACCACCTCCATGGAAAGCTAATTAAATAATTTGGATACTGTACGAGGAGTACTTCTGGGCTAATTTTCTTTCCAGGCTTGCAATCACATGTACTTTTTTATAAAGCTGTGTTTGGGTCCTTTTATGACAAGTATTAGAGCTGAGGAGGATCTTTGTACTACGGCTCTAAAGAATAAGGGCTGCAGAATTTTAAGCCAATAGGGTTCACAGTTATCTCAGTAAGGTTAAGGCTGTTAAAAACCAAAAAATCCTCACCCAAGTCATGCTTATGTTGTCTGTAATTTTAGCAGACGTGATGTTGTTGAGCCATCCTGGTGGCCAGCACCCTGTGGCTCTCCATCTTTGATTATTTTATTGTTCCATACTGCATACTGCAAGTTGTAGGAGTCAATGTTCTTTCTCTTAACAATTGCTGGCTTTCCAAATGCCAATTGTCCTTTGACATGCTCTGTTTTAAATAAGGGCTGAAGAGCAGTAGTGAAGCTAAAGGCCTGCCATAAAAAATACTGCAGTGTTCCATGGCACTGACAGCACAGACGTAGTGATGCATTCAGTTTTCCTTTTGGGGACTATTGCTGCAACACGCTGGAGGTGTGAGGGACCAAGCTGTAAGGAAAGGGTACTCCAGAGATTTCAGATCTGATAGTCCTCTAATTGAAGACAAGTCTCTTTATGCAAGACAGGCTAAGGAAAACCTGCCTTATCCAACCCATTTCTCTGTTGTCCCCAGCAATAATAAAAGTGGACACGGTATATAAGATTGCCTTACAAAAGGCAAATATATTTAATAGCGTATATACAAATTAATGGTTCAATAATGCTATACAAAGCAGGAATATCTTTAAGGAAACCCTGAGCAAAAAGGAGGATGTAATTTTTATATTATACTTACTGCAGCATTATTTCTGGTATTTGTTTGCTATAATAACTAATAAAAGGAATACGTTAAAACCAGATGTTAAAATAAAAGTGGGCATTCTTTCCATTTGTAGCTTATTTGAAACTCTAGAGAAGAGAGTTCTGTCCCGTCAGCTTTGGAAATAGATGTTTAACATGGTAGAGAACAAGCTGAGCCTGAGTAACCCAAGACAACCAACTCCTTTAGCAGAAAGAGTGTCTTCTGTCATCAAAAAGAGCCATCTGGAAGAGTGCTGGCTCCCTGCCAGGAACAACCCTTTAACAACCACTCGTCATGTGCTTTAAGTTATAATGTTCATAGCGGCACAACCTGTAGTGTTGGTAAAGGTCCTATTGGAGGAGCAACGTATTCCTCCTCACGCAGTAACCGCAAAAGAATGTTCTTCTTATTCTTTGGCCAGTTATAAATGTGAGTGTTCTGCAGCCAGGTAGGCACATGTTCCTGAAAAAAAAAACAAGGAAAATAAAAGCTAAATCCCATAAATCCTTCTGAATCCCTACAAGAACCTTTCAGATTCTGTCAGATCCTGCCAAGGAAGATTTCATTTTGTTCTAGGCACTTCCTGTAAAAAGAAGAAAGTTAATTTGGCTTCAGAATTGTATTTGGTTCCTAAATAAATGAACTTTGTGTGATCTCACAGCTTGCCTGTCTCTCTTTCTCTTCTGCCATCACATTGGCTAATTTCACCATGTTTCAAAGGAAGTCTATGTAATGACAGGCATTGAAAAGCTTGTGAAAACAGAAAAAGAAGAGGAGGAGAAGGGGAGAAGGGGAGAAGAGGAGAAGAGGAGAAGAAGAGAAGATGAGAAGAGAAAAGATTTCAGTGCCCCTAGCAGGGAAATCTTCAGTGCCGCTTTAGTAGCTACTAGAGGATCCATACAATATGTTCAACATTGGGATGAGGATCGGTAGGGAAAGACTGGGACCCCACAGGAACATTTCACATGCTGGTAGCCCTCTCCCCTCCCCTTGCACCTTTCTTCGCCAAGCATTCTGTGCCCTGACCAACTGAGCAGAAGGCTGAGGCTGACGCTAAGCTTGAGGAGAGACTAAGGCATCTCCAGATTAGCAGGGTCAAACCTCCACCACTCCCCACATCCTGGAAAAGGTGCAGTCCTTCACAGGGGTTGGCTAATGTCCATTGACATAATGAAGCCAGGACCACCATGGCACTGGAGAGTGACAGCTGGCTGATGGAGACAAGTCTGCTCAGACCTCATGTTCCCAAGTTCCCACAGCCTTGGGAGGCTTCCATATGGACAGCCTGGATGTGTAGGGGTGAAGGGCTATTATAATACCACTAATTAACAGAGGGACAGATCCTTGATCAAAACCAGTTTATGGTTACCATGAGACAGAGATTTGTTTTGGAATTGGAGACACCAGAATGTAGCCAAAATGAGCAGGTTAAGCAACATGAGGAGCCAGGACATCCAGCACTTGGTCCCTGGACCTCTTACTTAGCAGTGTTTTCCCAGGATAGCCCCTGTTAGACAGTTCCTGTCAAGCTAGTGGAACTAGCTGCAAGAGGATAGAGCAAAAAGCTGCTGGCGTACACATCTCTGGCACCTTGCCAGGGGATGCCCTGGCATGGGCTGCACATGTCCTGCTGCCAGCAAACAGCCTAGCTGCATTCCAAACCTTTCATTCCCATGATCATACTTCTCAAATTGGCTGTATTTTCCTTGGCCTGTACAGCTGTAGGAACAAGGCAGCATCGCTTTCCCTGCTCAGGGAGCAGTTTGTGTTAATTGACGCAACCACTCTGTTAGAGCTACGGGATTTATGTATAGGAAGAAGGAGGTAAGTCACACAGGCACCTACAGACCCATTACTATGAACTCACCTAGGCTTCTGAACAAGCAGCTTTGTGACTGGCAGAGGTATCTATCAAACCTGACCTTTCTCCAGTGGCTGAGAAAGGATAGGCTGTGGTCAGTGGTCTCTCTAGAGCGGAGGGTTGTTCTTCCAGATGGACATCTCACTGCACAAGGGTAAGATCCGACAGCATTCCCTTTGGCAGGAGCAAAAATAAGGCTTCTTGCCTCCACCTGCTAGTCTTTTTATTTTGGCATAGGAATGGATTTTAATCTTCATGAATTTCTCTCCTTTGACAAAACTCTTTGGAACTGGCCAAGAGACTCAAATGTTTGAGGGAGAAAGAAAGATGACTATGCTTGCATGCACATGCATACCATTGTTACATGGAACTTGCTTCTTTACTAAATCTTGTTAAAAGCTACAGAAGGAAATGCAATTAAATACAGCGGGGGTTTTACCAAATGAGCTCTTTCTCTGCCTTTGATAAGAAACTACATTTTTTGGACAAAGGAAATACAGTAGGTATAGTCAGTCTGGACTTCAGAAATGCATTTAATAGAGGTCCACATGGGTAAATCATTAGTTAAGACGGAAATTAGTGTGAGAAATGTGTAGTAGGGAAGAAATCAGGAAGTAGGGATATAATGACAGAGGCACTACACATCCAGAGACAAGCTCTGTGCCTTGCTTCCAAAACTGCTTTGTTTAATACCCTCCATAATGAAATCAGTGAAAAAGCACCTGCACATGAATCAGCTCTGGCAATAGTTTTAATTTGAAGGAGGTGTGTAGAGGTAAAGGATAGCTATAACTCCTGTTTCTATCCAGAGTGAGAAAGGGACTTTTCCTTGCCATGCAACAGCATCTGTCATTGCAGGTGGGAGTAATGGGAAAATGTTTACTGTTCTTTACATTTTTAAAATTTGTCTATCTGTGAGCTAAGAGGAAACTCTCTATGCCATAGGGAGAATATCCGATAACTCCGCAGTTCAAACTGGCAGGAAGAGGGCAAGTGTATTACTGCAGAGGACAGGACTGTTCAGGGCTGTGACAGCAGAGCATGGTTTGGCATGTCCTGCCTTCCCTGGCACCAGCCCTGTTCATCTCGCCCCTTGGCTGCTTCCAGAGGGAGCCTCTAGCATGGGGCAATCTTGGCTTAATGCTTTGGTCATCAGGTGGCCAGATGAGGAGGACACTTTTCTGTGGATTGTTGCCATGCAAACCTTGAACCAGCAAGACCCATGTTTCCCTCAGTAGTGTGTGACTGGAAGCTGGAAATTCCAATTCCACCTTAACTGTGTTTTGTGCATTCCTCGCCTCATTATTCAGTTTCCTAATGAATGCTCCTTGGATCACACAGATCTCTTCCTGTTGGAGGTTGACTAATTTTCACATACCAGCAGTGCTTCATGATGTGCTGTGTATGAGATTAATTCATCTAATAGCCCCATCCCTAGATGAAACCTCCAAATCTTCATTTTCTGCTCTTTTCAACTGCCAGCTATGCTAATAGTTGAACATATAAAGGGCAGTATAAAAAAGACAAAATTGAAGTAATTTGCCTGCCAACATCATCCAATTGTACATATACTTGGCAGTTTTTCAGGTACCTCACTTCCTCTGACTGCCTCCAGACTTCACTACTGCAACCTGTTCAGGCTCTGATGCTCTCCTTCCACCCATGATGTCCTCAGTTACATTACCTTTAAGTAGCTAGGTGAAGGTAGGTGATGTAGCAAAGGATTATGTGGAGAAAGAGACTAAAGCTTAACAGCTTTAAGGTAGAAAATGCTGATCTGCATAATTTAATGAGAAAGGCACCTCTTGAAAAACTGAAGGGTTATGTGGGACTACAGAGGATAGGCAGGAAGGATGTCTGGAGCCTGATACTTTAATAGAGGGAGCTGGATAAACCAATCCTGGAAATTCACATGTTGTTCTGTCTCAGTGCCCCAAGGCAGCTATAGTGCCTCATGGGACACCTCTGCAACCCTTAAGGTGCCAAGTGGCTCTAGACTGTGTGGTCTGTTCACATGGTGGGCACTCAAGTAGCCCCGAGGTTAGGAGCCCTTTCCCCCCACCAAAGACTGACTACTTCCCTGCCTTTGGCCTGCCCAATTCCCACCATTGCTGTCTTCCAGGTACGTAGTCAAGGTAAGTAGCAGACTGGGATCATTCAGGAAGGGGTCTGAATGACATGAAATACCAGAAGTACTGTTCAACCCACAGGACCTCACGTATTTTACAAACCCAGGGACATATTTTCAAATTTCTTTTATCTTTTCATCCATCTTAAATTGGTACTTAAATAAAGAACTTCATTACACTAAAATCCACAAGTGCGATGAGACTGCACAGCTCTATAACCATTGATAACATTGTTTAAATTTTGACTCATGTTCCAAAATTTGGGCACCCAAAGAAATATAAAGAATTTTTCCACACTTTTCTAAAATGCAGCTGTACCTAGGGGCAACATGATAGCTACCCAACAGTGAATATATATACAACACAGGAGATTGAGGAAGCTATAACTGAAGCCTTTTATTATTTTTGTCTTGGTAAAAATGCAAGAGATTCTCTCAGTGAGGTAGAAGAGATGGGAATCTTTTGCATTACTTATTCTCAAATGTATCTTCAAAACAAGTAAGGAGGGCAGATGAAATGGCAAGTCCTAAAAAATCTTAGTTTGCCTTTGATGGGCCCGTCAAAGTTCAAGCAACAGCCTAGTACTTTTATTTATTATATTTTTATATTATACTCTTTATATTCTCAACACACCCTCTTCCAGACCCTCTCTTCACACCAGTCATAAATCCTGCCCATCTCACTCATCAGCATTGCATTTGGACAAAATTATAAAAGGGTTAATATAAAAAGCATGCTTCCTGGATCAATTGCCTCTCTCCATTTAAATTCTTTCAGTGCTCAAGGCAATTTGAGTTTTAGTTGTACATTCATCATGAGAAATACATTTATACACTGATTTATATTGTAGATGAAATGTTTTTTATTTGCATGTACATAAACCTATAAACTTTGGAATACATAAACCTATAAGCTTTGGAATATTACTTGTGGGCTATTAAGAACCAAGAAATTGAGTGTTTGGGTTTTAAGATTCCATCTGCTGCACTGTGATCAAAATAATACGCACTTAATCATGTGGCAAGTATATAAGCATGCATGTATGTTACCTTTTTTGCATTCGGAAAAAGCACAGGGATGAATCTGAAGTTCATACTTCCTTGCTGTATAAACTCGATCTGCATCTAGAATGGAACAAAATGCCAGTTTAATTGTAATGACATGACAATTTTTCTCTGTATGCATCTGAACCCTATGTATAAAAGTATTCCTTGCTTACTTAAACTGCTCTTCTGTTTAAATGATTTGATCTATTGCTGGTGGACTCAGTGTTGTTTGGTTTGGCCACTTAAGCTAATTCTTCATTGCTACAGAAAGGATACAGGAAAGATCCGTCACCATTTCTTGAACATTTAGTTTCATGGTGAGAAATAATTGTGGGTTTAGCTGCAGATGCAATCCCATGAAATCCATCTCGAACTGGTGAAGCCTGACTTGACCAGCATCCCTGTTTGGCCTACAAACTGGTGAAAGATGTCAGCCAGAGGCCAGGTCTGTGTCTGAGCTAGGGCCCAGCCTGCTCCCCTGGACACAGGCATCCCAAGGGTGGTACAAACAGCAGAGTACTGCTGAGAGCTCATCTGCTGGTGACAGCTTCTGAGAAACCTGACTGCAGATTCAAACTGGGGGATCAGATAGTTTACAGAGTGAGAAAGGCTCCAAACTGCAAGACTGCAAACCAAGGGAGAATGGATCAGCTTCATGGCTCTATGGGCTCTTCTGGGCTAAATGTCCATCCTGTGACAGGCTGTGGAGTTGTGTGTCTGATCCTCTGGCAATGTGCAGTCCCCAGGAGCCCCACATTGCATCTCTGGCCCTTGCTCTGCAATTCCATCCTTCAGTCAGCTTTACTGCTGCCTAAGAAAAGACCCCAGGATGGCTGAAGCAACAGGGGCTGGTTTAGAGGGAGGAAGGTCAGGCGCTATTAGATAAGATTGTGCTTAGGGCTATACAAGGGCTCAAGAAGGTGAAGGAGGGGAAAAACATTGAACAATAAAGAATATGAAGAAATAAGAGGAGCATGTTTAATAGGATTTTTCTTCCTTGAACCTCTTAGCAGATGTTAATGAGTATACAGAGCTGATGAGAGGAAGGATTAATGAATTCCAAAGAGGGGTGTTTAACTATGGGGATTAGGAAAAACAAAGCAAAGAACCTGCCATTTGGAGACAGATTTGTCTTTTGAGAAGAAGAGACAGTCTTTGTAAAAACAGCAAAAGCATGTCCTTGCTTACCATCCTGTGGATGTATTTAGTATGTAAGCCGTGTTCATCCCTGTCCAGCTGGGATTCAGCCCCTTCCACATCCTGTTTGTATTTTGGACTGATTGCTATGATTATCATCACTGTCTTCTGTTAGGGAGAAAAGCACTTTTATGAAATTGAGAAACGCAGCATGTTTGGTAGAGGCAGATCGGAAATCTGCCAGTTTGTGTTTTAAGTGATCTTTGTGTTCCTGGCAAACAAGAGGATCTCATTCATTCTGGCAGGAAATACAGGAGAACTCACACACTAGTTCTGCTCGTTATTTCTCAACATCTCAATATAGAAAATCTAAATGTCAAGAGATGTATTAGCAGCTACCAGTTGACACTTGGAATCCCTGTCATAAAAAGCTACTTTTTATCAGTGTAGAGTGTCTATGTGCATACACAGAAAACTTTTGTCTTCAAATTCAGACCCAAATGTTTTCCAACAGCTTATGTAGAAGTGCATCTATTTAGTCATCTATGGCTTTTTATACAAAAAGCTACTAAAGACAGTGGTCTGTGGAAGCTACTTCTAGGGCTCTCAGTGGCAGAAATGACATCTTCTTGCTGATCTTAATGGCAAAGTGTGCAGAGAGGTGGTTGGGGGGGGGGGGGCGCTTGTGGATGGCTTGGGCAGGTTTAGGGGTACCTGGCAGCTCTGTCATGATGAGCTGCTCCTCCATCTTGCTAGGACAGCCCAGATCCTACCTCTGACCTACCTCTGAGTCCCCAACTCCCAGCCCCACACTGAGCTCTGGTTTCCAGAGAGTGGCCATTCTTTACATCTGGGAGATACCTCTCCTCCTTAATGGCAGCCCAGCTGAAATGCAGCAGATGAAAGCTTCCTACTTGTGTTTACCTGAGGCCTGCGCTTCATCCCTGGCACATCAGGCTGTGTAAGGCTTCCAGGTCTGTGGGTCACAGTCAGCCTGGTATGTAATTAACTCTTCCCTTCTGTGCTGTATCAAGAGAGTCTGCTCCAACACAGGGTCAAATATGGTAAGGAGCCATTATCCCTTACACTGGCTCAACATACTCCAGAATTACTTTTGCTTGTGCTTGACGTGTGTAAGCATTTGCAGATGTTGAGGGTGTTGAAGAGACATGCCCAGTTGCACACTTTCTTCTGCTTGTGTCCAAGCAGTCCCTTCCTCCACACACATGTAAGGGTTTTGAAGTTAGAAACTGCCTCTACAGTCAGTGAGGGAAACCAAACTTTTACAGGGTGGGTAGTCAGAGAAAAATCCTCAGGTGGAGACAGGAGATTGTTCTCTGCACGTACTGGTTTCTCCTACTGACTGTGCACAAGTCCCAGAGGAAATCTGCCAGCTTGTATTTTAAGTGATAATGATGTTTTTGGCAAAAGCAAAGTCACCCTGTCTTCTGGTTTCATTACCTACATTACACACAGTGAGCCCAAGCCTAATTTGTCCTGCATGGACACCTGTGTAGGGGTGGCTCAGATGGTTGAGCTTCCTTGCTCAGGTGGAAGAGGGTCCACCACTTCTGTCATCCTGTTCCTGAACCATGGAGAACTGGCCAGAGTGAGTTAGAGACCTGATGGGCACTCAGCAGGGTGAGAATCCAAGGAAGCCAGTCCATGATGGCTCCTGTCCAGTGACAGAATTGCCAGTTTGCACCCAGCTGTGCTGGTATAGCCCGACCACCTGGCTTGATCCTAAAGAAGATGTGCACTCACTGCTCAGGGGAACTTCAGAGGAAGCTGTTGCTGCAGGGGACAGCACTGGCAGCAAAATAAATCTGTTTTACTGCTTAGATATATGTAAAGTGATGAGAGCAAATCTATATATCAACCAAGAGAATATCAATTTCCAGTTTAAATGTAGGATGATTTATGCAGAAGAACTCTTCAGCGTTTTAGATATCCATGTAAAAGCTACAGGTGAGAAGGATGAATATTAGCCATGACCATGCAGCCTGGGATGAAATACAGATACCACTGTAACCAAGCACAGCTAAACCCCACTATTTAAAAAGGCGATGGAGGAACAACTTTTCCAATGGCAGCTTCAGCATGGATGTAACAGACAGGATTAGAATTTGCCAAGAATGTCAGGATTAGCACTTCATTTCTTAAAGAAAGAGCTCTGGGACCATCAGATGCAAAGATTTGCCTACACTCTGTCTGAAACACCTCTACTATTTTTACAGGGGCAGGGAAGACAACAGTAGGGTCTTGCATTTTCATTCTGTCCCTGCTGTGTATTAGAATAATTCAACCATTTTCCTCAGATCACCTCTGCTATAAACAAGGTTAAATTGCCCTTACATACATCACCTAGGTAGCGCTCCATCCACTTAATGATGTCAATACCTCGTACCGTGTCCTCAAAGATATCAATCTGCAAGAGAATGGAAGTCTGTGGTGAGCATTCCTTCACCTTTCCTCCCCATTTTACAGCACTGATAGAGGACCTACTCCTTCCCTTGTTTATTACAAGCATGCCCAATTCCCTTAGGAAAGAAATATGTACATGCATTTCTCCCCTTTTCTGTGCAGTCAGGCTGGAGAGGCAGCAGGCAGAGAGCCAGGCACATCCTTGGGATCCCACTCAGCTGGCCCTTTGACTGGCTGTCCTGCCAGTCCCCAACTCCCAGGCATTTTTTACTGGGAACAACAAGGTGCTGCTCACCTTCTCCATCTGTATAGCTGCAAATGCCTGCTATTTTCTGACTGCAAGGTTGTACTGAGTATGAAGCTTTAGCTTCATATTGAACTAAATATTCAGGGTGTGTGGTGGGAAGTCAGTCAGGTCGCTGATAACTGGGTGCAGTCACCCAGACTTCAGTGACAGCAGAGCAGTGGAAGACTTCATAGGACTGAATACCAACACTGCTTGCTTCTCTGCATGCCCAGTAAACTCAGAAACCACCAGTCAGTGACTGTGACCAATGGAGTAAGTATTAACTTCTCCAAGTCTTCGAGATAAGAGTCATGATCTGCTCTCAAGTCTTTCTTTTTCCTTTTCTGAATGCAGAGAGCCCACTTGTTTCCCTGCTTTGGGGCCATTTTGCTGTATCTATTACTCTTCAATAGGCTCCAAGAGTTGCCTGTCCAGCAAAGGTGCTGTTAATGAGCCTTCTAATCTGTAAAGCTATGGTGCCCAGAAACTTTCTTATGAATTGATCATAGTACAGAACTGCTGGAGAGAAGTATAATTGCAGTCTCTATAAAAAAAACTTTGATTCATGAAAATAAATAAGCATGTGCAAAGCCCCCCCACTGAGTCTCATTCAGTTTAATGATAGCCACTTGCTTAAATGCTTTCCTGAATTGGAGCCAGAGTGAAGGTTGAAGGGTCAGATAGCATATGCTCTTGAAATAAGAAAATACGAATCAAGATTTTGATGAACACTGAATCCTAGAGCCTCTGTGGGCCTCTAAGATGAAGCAAACTCATGAGAAATTCAGTTAAAATCTGAATGGTTTATGGGATTAGACAGTATGACACAGACCTTTTCAGGCCAATGATTTTTAGAATCCCTTTTAAAAGCATAACAAAGCAAAATCACTTTTAAAGGGATAACAAAGCAAACGAAACCATGAGATGGGCTGTTTCATTAAGCTGTGTGAATTTTAGAATCTACTTTTAGATCTTTTTTAGCAGAAAGCTATTCACATCTAAAGAATCAATGATGTAATAGCATTGGAGGAAAAAAAAAAGGTAGGATAGGATGAACATTAGATTGACCTTTTGTAACACTGATATTACAGATCAAATATGAGACAATATTAATGGAATAGCTCACAAAACCTCACACTATTGCCCATCTGGTGTCACTAAGTAAAATTTTCCAGGGTCATTATTAAAGCATATTTCAAAGCACAAAATTCAGTAAAAAGAGGAATAAACAAAAAGGCAGATCATTTAAATTACAGCATGCAAAACCAGGACTAGTTCAATCTATTTGTATCTTCCTTGGCCTACAAAACGTGATGATAACCAGAAAAACATTTAAATGGACAGTGTATTGCCACTGCTTTTTTTAAAAAAAACCTCTTCCCTGGTTGAAAGTAATTTTTTCCAGAAGGAATACTTACAGCAGTTTGAAATCCATTTACAGACAGGAAGTTCACAAATTTCATAACCTCCACTGCCGTATCCACTGAGTAGGTTATAAAGACTTTGCCTGGGAGAGAGAGTCTGTATGAATACGTAACACATTCAAATACACCATTCAGGGGGTGAGACTATCACAGCCCTCCTTTTCTACCACGCTGCAGGTTCTGCCCACTTAGGTCTCTTTGGATTGTTTACGAAATGGATGTGGGATGGTGCAGTGGCTCAGTGTTGAGACCAACCCCCTGTACAAAACCCTGCTCTAGATTTGAGCTCCTCCTGCCTTACTGGCAAGCTGCAGAGGGTAAATCCCTCTGCTGCTCCCCCTGCCCTGTGACCAGAGCTGCTTTTTCCCAGCACTTGGGCATACCTGAGCCTGGGCTCTCACCCTCAGCTCGTGTTACCTGCACTAGCTGCAGCCAGCACAGCTTTCGCCAGACCCACTGATACGACACAGAGCTGGAAGGGCCCTTATGCATGTCATTCTGCCTCTCCTTGGAGCAGCATTAACCCCCTGTGCAGGCAGGATGCATGGCTGGTGACAACAATGTTCTTGCCCTTGTGGGAGGGGTTTTCATGGATTTGCATCAGGGTAAACCAGCTGGCTGATCTAATCCAGCTGTGCATGTACCACAGATGACCCTGTTTTACCCAGTAATTCCTCCATCTAGGACACACTAACTGATAAAGTGGGGTCTATCCAAGAGTGGCATCTGGTATCATGCCTCACTCCTAAAGGCCAGAGAGATGCGAGATTTGAAAGGTGATACGCAGAATGGAGAACAAAGGAAAAATTGAAACCTCAGGAGAGCTGTGGAGGGTTCTTAGCAATGGTACATCTCACCTACTAGTCAGCTTGGCATTCAGAAAGAAGCTATTTTTCTGAAACCTGACTTGCCCTTAGAGTTGGAGGATGACTCTATCTGTGGTGCTGGTGGCAGTAGAAGCATGTCAGGCAGAGCCTGTGCTGCCCTCAGCATGTCCCAGAGTCCTCTCCAGACTCACCAGTTCAGGGAGAAACTAAGGTCAAGGCTCAATATTTTTGTCTAGTTTGGGACAGGCAGAAACATTTTATCCCTCAGGCTTTGTTTGTAATTAGTCTTTTACTGTAAGCTCCAGCCCCTCCTGCCTCAAAGCAACATCCTGTTTAGCAAGGAGTCATGAAAACATTCTAAACACTATTTATTTTTTGTAAACAAAATAACAAGCAATTAATGACAATTACCCTTTCAGGATTCAAGGGGGTAATTCCATCCCACCAAACACAGACATTCACACCCAACAGATGTGGTGACACTTGGTATTTTCTTTTCTTGCTGTCTTTGTGTCTTAATGTCATTTCCCCCTGCCTTCTCCCCCTTTCACCACTCTGGAGCTCTCTCACCTAAAGCTGTTAGGCCGTGCTGTAAAATCTTGCACAGAGCAAATTTGCTAACCACTTACGCAACTCCTCCGGCAGATTGCTGGCTCTCAGAGTTCCCCTGACTGCAGGGTTACTGAGAGGTCTCGGGACAGCAGCTGGAGACAGAAAATTGTCAGAAGGACAACCGCATGCTTCATCCAAGCCAAACACCTTGGGGGGCAGCTGACCATTAGGTAGCTGGTTGTATAGCTGGTTTCTACAAAGAAAAGCATTGGAGGATTTAGAAAATACTTATTTTCAGGCAAAATTCTGAATTTCTTTTCCTTTTAATAACACACTAAGAACCTTATCTGCGTATTAGCTGTGAAAAGTTCTCCCAGAAATGCTTGGCTCAGCACATCTGCTTAGTTATCACAGTGTCTTTGGAACAGATACCTTGGTGACAGGCTACCACAAGAAGCAGTTTATCAAAGAAATAACATTAATCACAGGAAGTAAGTCACATCATAGCTGAGAGCTGTTCAGCTTGCAATTAGCAGAGGCAAAGGCTGTTTCTGAGTGAGAAATAATGTCGTGCATGTTGTTATGCACATACGGGAGCAGGGTGGTCTTTGGGTAACCTCTTCCCATTATCTAAAGGTAAAGAATGCTTCATGGCACCTCAGATGCTCTCACCATGTCCCAGGGAGCACAAGAGGCTCAGAGAAATTGGGAAAATGGGTTTACAAGGGCACTCCAGCTCCAGCTCCAGAGGGCCTCCAGTCTTGGACAAACCCAATGTTTTGCCAAAGGGAACAAAGTTAATTTCTTGACCAGCAACAGCAGACCCAAACAAGGGTTTCTCATGTCAGGGACTGGCATTCCAGACCTGCAATAACCTTGCCTAATGTCTTCTCCATTGTAGTAAACAGACAGAAAGGGATGATTTTAGGAAGCTTAGCAGTTCTCGTCCTACTACACTTTGGCTTCAGATTGTAAGTCAATGGGAAGGTGAATCTATAATAGAGATTTTTACATGAGGTGTGCTTGCAGTCTGCTGGGTTGAATCTGTTGGATGAGTTTTATGTTTCTCTGAGAGCTTTTCCCCACACAGCCATGATGTTTAGTCAATCAAGACTACTCTCTTTTTCTTAGCCTTCCTTAAATGAATGATGACAGGTTGGTCGCAGCATGTTTTCTGTTGTCACATTAAGATTTGGTTTATTCATTTTGGTGCAGATGTTTTCTGTTACAAAACACTCTATAGGCAAATATTACCAACACATAACTGCTGTTCCTGGAGTCAGCCTGCAAGCAGCAGCCACGCAGCCGCAGGACAGACCCCGAGTATTCTGGATCTCTTTTAGCAGAAGAAAGTACTAATAAAAGCAACACATGCTTCATCAATGGCCACAAAAACACTACCCAGTGGCTAATTTGCAGATCTTTCTGAAACTCCACCTTACCTAACAAATGTGCCAAAAATCAGGTGTCTGGTTTTAAATCTTACTACTGCAAAGGATACCCACTACCCCCCAATATTTTTACATTTTCATATAAACTCTTCAGTGCAATTCTCTCTGCTGCAGGTACTCCCTTATCTTGCTGTCACTTTTCTGTTACAGCCCTTAACCTTTCACAGGCCAGAGCAGAATGCTATTTCAGTGGTTTGCCCTCTTTTGTCCTGTCCAACAGTTCCCTCCCAAGACCATGTCACATAAGTAGACATTTTCAAGCACAGATGCCTGTAAGTTTAACACCTCTGAAAATATGGTCTCCCAAGACCATGTCACATAAGTGGACATTTTCAAGCACAGATGCCTGTAAGTTTAACACCTCTGAAAATATTGTGGCACTTGAATAAAACCAGCCTGATTTCAGATATTCTCAAAACATGAAGCTTCAGTTTGTTTTTAGATAGCTGAGTCTGAAGGAACACCTGCATGAATAGGATTTGCCATCTGCTAATGAGATACTTGTAAGAATATAAGGCCTGGTAAATTAATATTTGAAAATCAGTCAAAAAGCCCTGGATGAAAGGTTATCAGATCATTTTGCTATGAAAAATCATAGAAAAGGCTGCAAATTGCAGTGTAGCAATATATCAGCAACTGATGGGATTTTCTCCCTTCTTCTCTGCATCACAGAAGAGGTAAGAAGGAAATCACTGGACGCCAGTGATTGAGTTGTCCCAGGCTGGTACAGTGTAAAGCTGAAGATCCCAGCAAGCCACCAAATTGACCTTTGCCCGTGAGCAGGAGAGCTCTAAGATTTCAACTGAGATATTTTTCAGCCCCTCATCCCTTTAACCTTCAAGCATTTATCTTCCTTAACCGTGCATTTCAGGGCGTGCCCTAACAACGTATCAGGTATCCGCTTTTGAAGTCCTTTAGGAATGGGTCAGGCCCCCACTGGGCATAAAACAGCAAATAAAGAAAGCAATCCAGCATCTCACATGTACTTCTGCAGCCTGGGCACGCTCACAGTACAAGGATTCAGAATTACTGGTTGAAAGCCCACAAAATCAGATCAGAGGAACCTCCACTTCCCACAACCCCCACCCTGCCAGGCACACTTACGGGAATCGAGGAGGACCAGGGGAGGAGCACGTCCTCTGGGGTGGTCGATCTCCAGTGCCTCTGGGAGCACGAAGGTTTGAGTAATTTGGGATGACTTGCTGGGCCGGGCGGATAACTCTCATGCAAGGTCCAGGAACAGGAGGAAGTGGTTGCGATGGCTCTGCAAAATGTTGGTAAGGAGCTCTGCCATCTGGGAGGGTGAGAAAATAAAGGCAGCAACTATCATTTCAGCCAACACATTTTTGCCTCAGTTTGTGTTTATTCCTTTCCAGGCATGTCTCGGGAAACTGAGCAGTTTGGAGGCATTTGAAGGTATCTTGCTCTGAAAGAAGCCAGATGAAGGAATGTTTTAGAGTCTAAAGCCTGCTACTTCCCATTCACATATGGCACGGTTCAGATCCCTGCTCAGGGGTGGGCATTCAGGGCTGCTTTGTCCCTGCACTTACTGTGCCTCAGTGGTTTTGGTAGGGTTTTTTTTTTTTCTAATTTCTTTTTGGCAATGACTTGTGAAAATGAATCATCCCAAAGTTCTCATGAAAGCAGATGCAAAATCCTGGAACAAATCAGTTTGCAACACTAGGACTAAACAGACTGTGATTATTGTAAATGAAAAGAGGAAAAATAATCGCTTAGTTTGTTACTTCACCCTGTGTGAATTTTCTGTCAAAGTGACATTTTAAGGACTTGCTGCTGCTCCCATTGCCATCCAAGACGCTGCAGGGGAAGCCCAAAGTGATAATTTTGCTCAAGTAATTCTGAAAACCTTTACTGTTGCTGGCCACACGTAATACTGATTAATAACTATCGTACAGTGGAACTGTTGGCATAAACTGAAAGAGAAAGCAATGTAAGCTGTTTGTTTCCCAATTGGGGAGGAGGAATTTTTTTTCTCTCAGTCTTTCTGCTTGCAGTTTTCATTAGGCAGCAGCTCTGTGCACTTCCAAGCTGCTGTGTGCAGATCAAAGTCCAGCCTGACAAGGCTTATTAGCACTGCATGATTATGGTGTTATGAGCTGTCTCTAAAAGCTGCAGTACTCAAATGCTCTTTTACCCCAAAACTGTTTTTTAAATCATTTTAGCTATTTTTGGGTCATGGTTTCCTTTCCCTAGCAGCCATGAGGAATATATATATTTTTTTTAAGGGGAGGATAAAGAAAGAGAACAAAGCTTTGATGAAATATTCCAATTCTGGGAGCCAACAACTAAGAAAAAAGCCCTCCAACCAACCCCATAATTACACAGATTCCTGATGAAATTGTGAGTCAGCAACATTGCATTTGTTGAGATTGTTTTAGGAGATTTTCCCACACCCCCCCTTAATATTTGCATCAGGACAGGGTGAAAGGGTCTGAGAGAATCATCTTGCAAGTCAGTATGATTTCCTCCTGGATTCCTCATGACCAGCTCTAGGGAAGGTGGCAGGGATCTGGGACACTCAGTTTGGTTTGGAGGTTTTAAGGCCAGTGTTTCACCAGCTTCCTTTAGATCTGTCTGCTGCTACAGCAGATTGGATGCAGCCACAGTTCAAAGCACAGCGTGGCCAGGCGTGTGTGCCCACACACCCTCACATCCCTCAAAAACAGATATCGGAAAAAATGATCCCTGGGCACACGGCATTGTTGTGAACACTTCTTTGACTTCAGAAACAGTTTCGTTGTTGTATCTCAAACAGCAGGTGCCCCGAGCCAGCTTAGAGCCTCTGGGCACAGTTGCTCTTCCCCAGGGGAGGCGTGTTGCAGCACACGAACTGCAGAGCTTTGTTGTGGGCTGCCACTGCCCAACAATTATCTGAGACACAAGGAGCTGTCAGGAGGTGATTTACTCTGTACCAGGCATGTAAGAAACAGGAGTACAGTTGCCAGCTTCTTGGTCCTGACCAAATCTGCTCCAGCCATCTGAGTTTATTTTACTCTTTTTGCCCTCTGGATATGACTGGAATGGTAGTGATTTTTCTGAAGAAAGCCTTTCAGAGCTCCAGCTTTCAAACAAAATGTCCTCATTCAGTAAATGTCCTATTTCTCAGATGCCTGCTTGTGGAGGAGGTAAATGGAGGTAAATAGTGAGGGGTGTTGTGCAACCAGCTTTTTGTCTGCTTAAAGCTGAACTGAAAGGAGGTAGGAAAAGAAAACCAGAGGACATTTTAAGCTGTAAATGTTGTTGAAAGTCCATCTGTAGCCCCTTCCCCTTTACAAAGTTCCAAAATCAGAGCTGGAAACTGAGTTTCTGAAACCCTCCTCTTTCATATACCTGATTATAGCACATTGCTGGAATGACAAAACTCCTTAAACAGATGCAATATAAATGCCGTGGAGTCACAAAAATGGTTAAAAAAAAAAAAAAAATAAGTTTATCAGAACAGGCCTACAGTTTTTATTACAAAGGCAGCCCAAAACAGGTCAGGGTCTCATGAGCCTAATGTAACATAAATTATATCAAAACAATGATATTGCTGTTGAATGTTCAAAGCTCACTTCATAACAGATAAAAATCTCAGAGGCTGAAAAGGAATACTAATTAATAGCAGGCTGTAAACTGTGCTGTAGTCTCCAAGAGCCAGAACGCCCATATTGAGGGAGTCACATCAGCGCTCAGCGACACAATCACCAGCAGCTGAGAGGGCTCCATTTTAAGTAATGAGCTTTCATTTCAGCTGACAACGGAAAAAAAAAAATGAGGATGATGGATGTCACGCTCTTTTCACATAGAAATAAAACACATGGGTGAGTCTGGCCATAGTGCTGGGAGATACTATTTATGGAGATCAAGGGTAACCTCCCATCCTGATCCTGGCAGGAAATTCTCAACTTTGGGGATCCAAGGGGGAGCAAGGAAATCTATGAAAACAACAGGAATTGAGTCGGTATAGGAGGCTGCCGAATGACTGATGCAAGGAGGAAGGAAATGACTAGAATATGAAATAACAGCAGGGAGAGGCTGTGCATGCTCAGCATGACCGACAAAGGCTGGTTTCTAGGCAAAATCATTCGCTTGCACTCAATGAGTAACTGCGACCTCTTTAACTTAGAGGTTCAGAGGTTTTGCAGCAGAGAGTCCAGCCACATAACCCAAAAATCTGAAATTGTAAAATGGACTGCAGCTAGATGTTTTAAAGAGCTTAATAATCGCATGCTGTGTTGGGAACACGCCCTTAGTGAACGATGGCTGAGACACACCCAGAGAACCTCCTGTGGGGCGAGAGGAGCTACTCACATGGGCCTTGGGGGGGCTGCTGTGCCGGGCAGCGGTGCCTGAAGCAGCCGTGGGCTTGCGAGGGGGTGTTGGGATGGGGCAAGTGCTGGCACAGAGGGCACTGCTGTTGCTCAGGTCCCAAAAACTCTCTGGAGATCAGTGGTCCTGGGAGGTCCTGGGGGTTCAGCACAGACACCAGTGGTAAGGGGGGCTCCAGATGCCTGATGCCCATGACGTCTTGTGACTGGGAGTTGTACCCTGTATCTACAGTCCCCAGCTCTGCCAGGAGTCTGTTTCCTGAGGGTTGCTGTGGCTGTGAACTCCCTTGGCTGCTCTCCTCCAGTGAGTCCTCAGGAACATCAGACAAGATCTGCTCTGATTTATTGGAGTTGTGCCTGGTGTCAGCCGAAAGCTGTGATCTTGGCTGCATGCCTGGTTTGTCCATCCCTATAGAATGTGTCTTCGAGGGAAATACTCCTGATATTGATTCACCAGGGGAACAGGAGTGTCCAACTCCATCAGGATCAGTATCCTTTGATGACCACAAGCTGCTTTCAGGCTCCACGGACAGTGCTGAATGACGACACGCTGGTGCTCTGCAAAGGCAAGATGGATTGGCTCGAGGTGTTCGAGCAACACGTGGGCTCTGGGCCTCCTCATCCTCCATATCCTCTCCAGAAGGCTGCAGAGCGTTTTCCAAGACGTGTTCAGGTAACTGGGACCATGGCATGGATTCATCCACTTCAACTGGTATGCTTCGACCCACAAAAGTACCTGAAAAATTGAGAGAAGTAACACTGGAGGTGGACAGGCACACAGTCGAATGCCTCTCATCAATCACCATTCAGTGACTGTGAGCTGGAATACTGAAGAGAAATATGTATTCTTTAAATTCTTTATACTTTAATGCTTTTTAAAAAGATGTCAGAAAACAGCAAGAAAGGTCTGGCTGACTTCTGCCAAAACAAGAAAGTAGAAGGTTAGCTGGAGTGAAGCTAGTAGAGAATTGTAGTTTGGACTAACCTGACACAAAGGCCATTTCCAAATCTTTTCGTTGAACCGGAAGTGAGTCAGCTGCCTTACTGCAAGGCCAGAATTTTTCAGCAAGCTGGAAAACAACAGAAAGGACTCTTGTGAACATGGTGCAGTTTCACATGGGCAATAATCCTAAAATAACTCTATCTCAGATGCTGGAAAAGAAACAGCAGTTAAAGTTTTGGAAATCGTGTTGCGCAAATCAAGTGTTTTTTAAGGGATTTCTGAAACCCACTGTTCCTGCTGACACCGGAGGGGGACAAAAGCAGATGAACCATCTCTCAGAAGTAATTCTAGCACCTGACAGTAGATCAGACTGCTTAAGCTTGGAGGTTTGGTTTAGGCACAATCCAGGCAACACAACCATTTGCAATTATTTTACTCCTGACCTTCTAATAACAGCTGATGCATTGGATCTAAACTTCACCACAGACCTAGCTGAGTAGCTTCAACTCAAAATCTTATTTCCAAGTGCTGCTGCTTATATTGTACCATTTCTTACTGTCTATTATCACACGACTCATTATTTTAAATTGCTGTAAATTAAAAGATAATTTAGAGAGATTAGTTATTGGTTGGATTTTTTTTTGCCTCTTTCCTTCAGAACTGACTTGGGCCCAAAACAACATTATCAATTATGAATTCCTTTTGGGGCTGCTATCAGTAAATTTGGTCCAGCCAAGTGACTCCTGATGATGGATGCCTCTTCTTCACCCTGAGTCAGGATGACAACAGCACGACAGGTGAATGCTGAGCAGGCTTCAGGAAGTGCAGCCATCTTCATCCTCTTACAGGGTGGAGCTCACCTTCCTCCCAGCAAATTCTCTCTCCAACCATGGACTATAGAAAAATGTGCTTGGTGCTCATCATTCCCCCAGCCATTCACCTTCTATCAGATTGAAGAAGCTAAAATCCCAAGTAGGAGAGGGGACTAAGCACTCAAGCAATGGGAATGACAACATTTGGCAAAATAATCTCGTCTGAAAGCCTGGTGTAGAAAGTCAAAATCACAACATGTTTGAAGAGCTTTTAGCGATCCAAGGGTTTCTCCCAACTTCAGTCACAGCATCTTGAGCAAAAAAAGTCAAATTTAAATGACCACTCTATAAAAAAATGTTGAACAGAATCACAGAGAGGCACAAAGGAGTGTCCCAAGCCTTTACCCTGGCTTTCACAGCAATTCTGTAAAAGCAAATGTTGTGCCCCATGTTACAGGGCAAGGTTGAGGCTTTACATTTTTGCTGATCAGATCAAATGACACATACTTCCCCCTGAAAGTACCTCTGGCACAGAAAATTCTGGGTGTAACATTTGCTAGGAAGTAGGATATAAACTGTGCTTTGCTGCTGGGCTGCAATGTAAACATTCCTCCTCTCTGTAACTTAAGCCCCATCTGTGCTGAAGATTTGCCATATATTCATACATACCCTATGTTATATTAAACACATCCACAGGGAGAGTTATCCTGGGATAATTACAGTGGGATAATTACACTGGTAAATTTTCCCATGTAGGCAAGTCCTTAGAGCAGCTATTAGCTGCACCAGCACAGCACACACGCTGCTGCTCCGACAGCTGCAGCCCCTGCACGAGAGCGCTGGGTCTGGTGCCAAACCAGCTCCTGCCATTCCAGCGCCCAGGCTGGAAAGGCTGACAGTCAGCTCCCCACCATCATGTCTCTCCCTGAGGTTTGCACCCCTTTTCCTCTACGCCCAGTCACAAACACCAGCCAACTGAGTCTTTTCTGACAGGCATAACTGATGTTATGGAAAGAGAAAACCTCGACCTCTCAGCACCAGCGCAGGACTGTGTCAGGATGTGCTGTGCTGTGTAAGGGTGGCAAAGTGCCCTTTGCCTGGGACCTTTGGTCAGATGTCTGTTTAAATGATGACTGCCCTGGGGTGGTGACTCAGCAGGGCAGTTCAGCACAGTCAGATTTACACCAACCAGGCCCTAAAGCTGCTGAGTGGTCCCCTGAGAGAGAAGCACCTGTGAAGGAGAGGTTGTCAAACGCCTTGCAAAGCAGCTGTCTTCTGCTCACCTCGACAGTTTTGTAAACCTGACCCTTGGATCAGCTGGCTTTGGAGTGCCTGCTCAGACACGCTTCAACTTGTGGATATCTCTGTACGTTTGGTCGTAAAAGTGAATGACGCGCACGCTCCGGCAGCACAAATCACACTGCAGACTCTTATTCCCCTCTCCAGTAAACTGGTTCCTCGCATAAAATTCACCCTGGTGTTCACAAAGCACAACTCAGCTGTGGACTGGGGTACAGCTCCACCTCAGGCATTATCTGATCATCCCTCCATTCGACCTAATCCTTAGCAAACATGCAAACTAGACTTTTCAGAAACAAATTTGCAATGCGTCATACACCAAGATGCTGTTTTGATGGTCTCTGAAATAGCTGGGTAAAAATGCTAGAAAACACTTTGAATTCAGATCCTCTATACTCAATAGCCTTTAGCACCATGACAAGAAGAACAGATTTCTGTGAAGAAACCAAGATCTCAATCCAGAGCTCAATGAAGTAAATGGAAATCTCTCTATTGAGCTCCATAGGTTTTGGATTGGGTGTCAGATGGGATTTAAAAGTTACTAAAGTCTACAACCTCCAAAGTTTTTGGTCTTTTTTTAGTTCCATTGCTAACATCTAGCTATCTATGAAATGAACTTCATGAATCTACTGAAAGAGACAACATGGGCAAGGAAAATTCAGGTTTGCTCTCTTGAAGTTTATTATTTAACGTAGTCAGGGATATTAAGACTTTATTAAACTGTATAGCAAATCATCAACTCTTCAAATGTCTTACTTCAGAATATTTAAAAAATGTCTTTCCTATTAGTTTAACCTCTATTTATCTCTGAATGGATAAATGCCTCTTCATCTCTCAAATCAACTTAATATTTAAAAGACAGCCTTATTTCCTTCCTGTGTAACTTGAGCTTAAAATTTACTCAAAATACCTGAGTGAAATAAGTTGGTCAGACAGCAGTGACAACCAAATCCACCACTTACGTTTTCACCTGAAAAAGATTCCTGTTTTTTCAGATTGGTTTTTGCTTAGATCCTGCTGCAAGATGTAGGCAAAAGCTGAGCTTTGAGATCCATGCACAGCCCCTGCTCCCACAGAGTTGAGGTAGAAGGCACGAAGGGGATGAGGGCTTTGGCATCAAGAAAGTAGGAAATGTGACTTCATCCTCCTCCTCCTCCCTCAGTAGCCCTGGCTGGAGAGAGGAGCTGTTACAACAGCAGAACTCTGCCTATAGTGATGGCCCCAGGGATAAATTAACCCCAGGACATGCTGAACATTCTTTGAGCAACGCTGGCAATTGCATGTGGATGGGAATTCCCAAGAGAAATCCCCACATTGCTGAAAATGTAACAGATTATTCAAAAACATCCTCCTCCAGCAGCAGTACTTCAGGGTGTTGTTTCTGCTTAGCTGAAGATTCTTGGCTTTTGGAAAAAGACCCAAAAGAGCCCATTATCCCTGTATTTTATGTTGCCTTGTGCTGCTGAGTTTCATTTTGTTTCCTTTGACTTTTCTAGTTAGATTACCCTGCAAATACAGTTAGGCATAGGGCAGAAAATTACCTGCTTGGTCTCCTGTGTTGAAGAACTAGAGGAGAGGAATGCTTCAGCATACTGAAATACCCTCAGAAACCTGTAGCCTGATCTCTGCTCTGGCACAGAGGCTGCTGGAGAGCAGAGATCGTGCCCAACCTCATTTGGAAAGACACTGCACTTCAAGTCAGTTCATGATATTGCCAGAAAATGTCAAGAATTTAATATCCCCCCTGCACCTCTGACTATTCAGGAGATTACTGATAACCAGCTGGAGCCATTGCTTATATTCCTGCTTGTAATAAAGTGAGGAGGCCCTTCCTAGAGGGACAGAGCCTGGACTGCTCCCAAAAATGTCAAGGGAACTCCTTAATCCACTCTTTTTCTTTCCTCTCCTTATACACCCAGTTCTGCAATGTGCATTAATTCAGCAAATAACCTTTGTGGGTGGGTGCTCAGTGATTCAAGCTCCTGACAAGAACCCCTTTCCATCTTCATTGTGAGGCTTCCCACACCCAGAGAGCTTCTTCCTCTGTTTCTGCCAGGGAGACAGGGGAAGTTACCCCGACCTCCTGCTCAGAGCCAGATGCTGCTGGCCATGGCCACTCCTGGAAACCTGCAGGGAGAGCATAAATGAAGGGGAGCAAATTCTTCTGCAGGTCAGTAGAGATGGGCCTGAGCACCCAAGTTTGAAACAATGGCCAAAGTCCCCTAAAAATCCTCTCACGGAGGCAAGGGGACAAGGGGAAGGGTGTTGGACTCAGCTCATCTGTACTATTTTCTTGCAGCTGATTGCAAAATCCATCAGGTTTCATCTGCTTTCTAGCATGAAGACTTGTCAGGATGTGCTGTCCCAAAACACACACTAAAAATCTATCTGCTTCTGATTAGAAACCTTCTGTCATGAGGAAACAGAGGAAAGAGAGACTGCAACACAGGCATGGTTGTGCTCTCTGCCACTTCTGCAGAGGGGGAAAATACCTTTACTCTTTTGATCAAAGTTTTATTTGTCTACCTTGTTAAAACAGAAAACATCAAGATGAGAAAGAAACCTCACCTTCCTTGGTGCACAACACACAAGGACAGGGCTTTTTATTCACCAGTCACAGCATTTCTGAAATGGCATGGGTAGAGATTAGCTGAGATCACAAGCAGAGGGGGTGGGGGGAACAGACAAGAATTTCTTGATTTCCAAATAATTCCTGCATACTTTGGCTGAATCACTTAAGCTCCCTGGTGCTGCTGATATCCATCTGCAGGATGGGAGTAAGTGTATGCAGAATTTGCAAGCTGCTGTGAGGATGCCCATGATGAGATCCCAAGGAGTTCTGTTGCCATGGGGTCAGATAAGTGTGCAAGAGCACTTGCTCTACGTGCAGCTTTCTCTACAGAAGCACTGGACACAACTTCCCTCAAAAAAAAAAAACCCAGAGAGAAATCCTTACAGGAGGAGCAAGTGCAAATGTGGGAACTGGTTTGGGTCCACAACTTAAATAAGAACTGCCAAGGAAATCCAAGCTTCAGAGTTTCACACTTCACCATGAGAAATTTTGGCTTCTGTCATCACAGATGCTGACCCTCTCCCTTGGGTACCCTCCACAGCAAAGACTAAGGCAACGTGTCACATTCCTAGCCCAGACTTTTAGCCCTCTAGGACAAGTAATGTTTGTTTTTATGAGTTCTGGAAAAATTAGAAAAATAATATGAAAATAATGTTCCTCTGGCTATATGGTTGCTCTCATGTACTTTCTGAAGCATTGGCAGGAAAATCTATGTGTGCCAGGAGAATATACTTCAAATCCTGCCTGCATGGCAAACATCACAAACTCTTTTGTAGCACTAATGCTGCTTGACTGGACAGTCCATGGTGCAAAGGCTAGAGCAGACCCGATATTTTTTGCCTTTTTAGTGTGGACATCGATATACATGTTGAAGGAATGCTGGGCAATAAGTAGTAAGAAACTAGAAGGGTGACATTTCCTAGCAGAATCTAAACAGGCATCTCAGATATATCCCTGCCAGTTTTCTAAACTTTGTGAAATACGAAAATATCTACAATTATCTTTGGTATCCTTAAAAATGTGACTGTTTTTCCAGAGGGTACTTCCCACCCATGTCTGGTGCTGACAAAACTCCCACAAGCACTAAAGAATCCCCAGTCTGGGATATCCCATGACCCCGGGACATCCAAAACTCCTGTCACAAAACTGGGGCTGGCTCAGTGGGGTGGGACAGGGGGGATCACCCTGAGAGCTATCAATTTCCTCAGCCTGCTTTCCTATAGCTTCATGCCTTACATTGAAGACTATGGTTCCTAAAGAAGCCCTGGTATTTCACAGGGCTGACGTCTCTCCCATCCCTAGCCACTCTCCCTGCTCTGCAGCACGAGGGCTGCGAGGTGCGTGGGCGGTGGGAGGCTGAGGGAAGCCTGTGGGACCTGACGTGTCTCCCTCAGCTGGCGTGAGAACTGCCTCGCTCACTTGCAGTCATGAAACGTGCAGAAATGTGTGTATCTTTCAGACATGTACCCTCTGCCAAACTTCAAAAGCCACTGCTGGGGGTGGGGGGCACTGACAGACACAAACACCATAATTGCACATGCCTTGCTTCCTGCCTTAAGGAAAGCAGAAAGAAAACTCAACTCCATTGGAAAATAAGAAAATAAAAAATACAGCATGCTTCCAGACACTGCCAGCACTCTGCAAGGGCAAGGCCGGCTTCAGAGGCTGACAGCAGTGCAGGCAGCAGCAGCATCGGGAGCTACCCTCCCACCCTGGCATCCCTGTCTCTTGGCATCACCCGCCTTGGGTGTCACAGCAACATCTGGTCATGGTGGGGCACTGGTGTGGCCAGTCCAGGCCTTGAACCCACCCAGGGCTTGCAGGAAATGGGAATTTCTAATCTCGGGGCTGCTGGTGGTGGCTGAGGGCCAGTACGCCCAGATGTGCCAATCTTGGTGCCCAGCCAGTGCTAACCCTACAAAATCTGTATCCTGAAACTGGGTGAAATGGGAACACGTTTTATATAGCTGATTTTATCCTAATTGAAAAGAACACTACCACCTTGTTCCCATGCCAAGGCTATAGAGGATGGAGCAAAAAGGGTCTGCGATCCTGTCTGCTTCGCACCTTGCAGCTGCCTCTCCCTCACCACGTCTGTGGACCTGTCCTATGCAGCCCCAGGTCAGCGGGGAAAGGGAATGGGAAGGGGAATGGAAATGAGAAGGGAAGGGGAAGGGGAAGGGGAATGGGAAGAGGGAAGGGGAAGGGAAGGGGAAAGGAAAGGGAAGGGCAAGGGAGAAGGAGGAGAGGACCATCTGCCAACACAGCACCTTGAGCCTGCCGAGCCGGGTAGGGCGGGAGCGGGATCAGGCCTGGCCGCCAGGCATTGCCAGGCAACTACGTAAATAGGCAGGACAGCATTTCGACACCAGGCGTGTCCGCCCCCAGTGTTTACCCCAAACCCCTCCTGATTTAAAAAAAAAAATAATAATAAAAGAACCAACAAACAAACTGCAGCGAAATGGCTGAAACATGTTGTAACCATCTGTGAAAGTCGGGCTCTGATGACACGAGAGAGGGGGGAGAAAGCGAGCGAGACAGCAACTGGAAGGCGGGGAGGAAGCCCCAGCGAGAGCCCGGCGTGGGCCAGCAGCTGATGGCAAACAGGGGCCGAGAGAGGCGGCACCTCGGGCACTTCTTACCTTGCGGCCGAGGGAGGTTCGCGCTGGGCTGCCCGAGGAGAGCGAGAGGGCTGCGCGCCTCCTGCGCTCCCCGCCGCGCCCGGGGCTCCTTCCTCAGCCGGCCGGGCGGCTTTCCCCTCCTTTTACGACAGCCTCCCTGCCTCTCCCAGGTGAGCGGCAGAACTGGCTCTGCAGCAGGAAGTGGAAGAGGCAGGCAGGGCTCAGCACGGCGGCGGCGGGAGAGCCTCGGTGGGGGAGTGACACTTGGAAGCTCGCAGCTCCCTGCGCGCCGCTCGCCGCCTCTCCCTGCCTGAGCGCCGCCGATAAAGAACTCAGGGGGAAGCCCGCTGTCATTCCTAAACCGTGTACCTCGTCGGGAAAGTCATCCCTTGCTTTCAGCCCTCGGTCGCTTACCGTCAATGCCGAATGTTCAATCGGCTGTGATTCAGACTACAGAAGACAATCACATGATGCGTGTAAGAACTATATAAAGAACAACAAAAAAAGGGGTTTTTCGTCTGGTTCTTTCTTTTAGGTTAGATTTCTAGACACTTCCAAGTTTCTGCACTCTCAAGGAGCAGAAACTCGCTTTTCCTACAAGCTGAAACTTTTGTATTCTCACAGCTCCTGGGAGCCGAGCAGCTCCGGAGATCCTGGGTGAGCTGCCCCAGGAAAGCCCCTCCGGCCGCTTTCGTCCCAGCCCACACCACTGTCCTGACCCACCCCCCTCAGCGCATCTCCCTGCCGAGAAGCTCTTCCTGATCTCCCCCCTCATTTTCTTACTTTAACCCTAGAAGGAGGTTCACTCAGCTGCAACCTGGGCTCCTCATCCTCCAAGTGATGAGCACGGGCGGACACCCCACGCTGCCTCAGAGCCTGGCAGCTCTGCCTGCACACACAGGGACAACTAAACCATCCCCAAAGCTCCTGACTCCGCCAGTGCCACCGCTGCTCCTGCCTGTGCCCTTCCTGGGACACTGGGGCCGGAGGAAGGGGTCGCATGCCCAGCATTCCAGCCCCCGGGAATGGCTTTCTCGGGATGCCCACCACTCTGCCAGCCGCTCTTTCTGGTCCACAGGAAAAGCGGTGACCCAGGGAATTATCTCCTCTCATCAGGGAATGACCACCCATATTTTTAGAGGGAAACCCCAAGCAGCTGGGAGCAGCCTCCATCCGAGCACTAAGTATGACTGTACTGATGGCAGTGCAGTGATGCCCTGCAGCCTGGCCCCAGAACTGGCCTTCCTGACCCCCTTCTTCCCCGCTTCCTCCCTCCTGTGCCAAGGCAAGGGTTCCCTTTTGGAGCATCCTAAAGTTGTCCTTGACTGCTGCCAGACTTCCTGGACAGTCCCTGCTGGTCCCAGCCAGACCCAGATATGATGAGCACTAGATGCCTGAGGCTGGAGTGGCTGCATTATAACCGCAGTCATTTGAGTCAGATGGAGGTTTAATCCCTCTGGCCTGGCCTGCGCTGCACAGCTGTTTTGCACCATGAACACCCTGACAGCTGGCATTTTCATCAAGGCTGCCTGAACCCTGAGTTGTAGCACACTGGGCTAGGGTGGCTGCCTCTCCTGCCAGTTTTCCCACTGGCCTCCAGCTCGGGAGCAGTGACGGCTCCACTGCCACCTGTGTGCAACAGTGGGTGAGGGTGGCAAGGGGCCCACGGCCACACAGGAACCAAAATCAGGACATTGGTGAGCACTGACAGGATGGAAGCAGGGAGGGAGAGTTGCTCTGTGGAGTGCCTGACCTTCCTGGGATGTATGTGAGGGATGTATGCAGTGTTTGCTGTGTGATGACCCGCTCCTCAGGGAATGCAGGCAGCATGGGGACTTGGCAGGCAGAGTGTCCCATGGAAAGTTGCATCAATACTCACATTTGTGCCGTTCCTTTGTGAAAGACTCTGCTATGGAGTCCCTTCAAGTGGTGGATGGCCTCCCTCACCAACAATGGGTATGGACAGTTCTCTGTTCTCTGCTGGTCAAACCCTGGACACTGCTTTGTAACATCCAGCAAACAACACTATCCACCTGCCACCTCTGTAGACAGCTGCCAGTTGGCCAGTAGAGGAAGGTTCTGACTGTGAGATCTGTCCCTTGTGCGAGCAGTCCCAGGTCCAGAAATGTAGAGACCTAATGGTGTCTGCAGATGTGGCCAAAGAACCAGTCTCTGTCCCCTCTTTAACTTGCCAAGCCCCAGAAAACAGCAGAAATTTGGAGCAGTTTCCTCTCACTTGAGCTTTACGTACTTTATTAACAGCCTGACAAGGAGAGGAAAAATAGGTTGAAAGTCACACTCTGCTGACTCTGTTAACAGCACTGTCTGCAGAGTGGGTATCAAAGGTCCAGCCCGAGCCTAAGTACCCTCCTACAAAGCTGTAGAAACTGCTGTCAATTAACTCATTTTTGGATTAGGAAACTTGAACAACAGATACCCAAGTTTATTTCAGCATTTGAAAAACCACTCTCATCTCCAAAACTGAAGCCACCATAATTGCCTTCTGAAGGCCTCTTTTATGTATTTGAAGTCTTCCTACCCTACTGGCTTCACTCACTGAAAGCCAAATAAAACTGAGCTCTCTAAAGTTAGTGTCTCGTTTGTACATTATTTACAAGCAGAATGTGATAAGTCATATTGGGCTTGTCATAAAAAGGACAGATTCAAATGCAGGATGGTTTTCATTGGCAAGGCAAGTAACACAGACCTTTTTTTCTAAAAAGGTTCCTAATCCTTCAGGAGTTGTAGTATTTCTTTTTTCTTTAGGAAGAAAGTGTTGGTATCGAGTGCCCCTTCTCATATTTCCTACCATATCTCTGTATTTGGAGAAATAAATCATGAATGTTTTTGCTTCCAAATGATTAAATGTTCAAATAAAGCTCTGTCTTGTTGCTCCTCTTTTAACATTGGTGCTGTGAATTAACCTGGAGACATTGCAGTGAGCCTTTAACCCTGTCTGCCTCAGCAGATGGTCTCACTCTGGTTCTCTGCATGTGGCTTGTCCCTTGCTGCTTTTGCACTGTGAGGAAAACTGGGGCCTTGCTGTTTACATTGCTAGGCACATGCCTGCAAAAATATTTTCCACTTACTTTATTTTAAGGCTCTTGCTTTGGCATTTTTCAGTCACACCTGGAGAGACACCTGAAAGGAAAGAAAACCGTACCCGGATGTTAGCTTGTGCAATGCTTGTAATCAAACCCTGCATAATGACAAAAGGCCCTCCTGCCATTTGTTAAGATTTTCCCCACAGCATTATGTATCCTCTTAATTAAGAGCAGAAGCTAAGTAATACCTATTTTACTCCCTCTTGCATCCAATTAGTCACCCATTGATCATTCCCCACTCAATGTTTGACAATTAACAGAGCCCCCATTCTCCACAGGATAGGGATGTATAGGCCTTCAGAAATGACACGTCCAGAATAACATGACGGGAGGTGTGTGGATGAGTAATGGGGCAGGAGGTGGGGGGGGAGGGGAGGAAAAGGCCACCCAAGTGGAACAAAAGACATGTAACATATGCAAATGTTCAATATGTGGAATGTGTTTTATACACTGGATGTATATGAGGTCACAGACAAAGCTCAGCTGGCGGCCGCACTGCTTTTGGGAGGCATGGGAATTTGAGGGAACACTTGAGCTCTCGTGTGATCAAATGTAACTAGTCCTCTCTCTTTAAGACACAAAGCTGTTCCCCATGTGGCTTGTTGCCTTTGCTTTTTTAGGAGGGCAGGGTTTAGCATCTGCTTCTCCATTGTCACTGGGACTATGGGCTGTAGCAACACAGCCCCGGCCAAGCCACCCCAAGAGCCGTCAGCAGCTCCACACAGTTGTGCCTGAACTGCTGCCAACAGAGCATGGCAGCTCTGGGTGTCCAAGGGGCCTCCAGGGAAGCTGCAGGCTCCTTCTTCATTCCCACTCTCTCCTGGAAGCCTGTCCCAGGAACAGTGATGGGCCAGGCCCTATGTGGTGCCTAGGAGGGCTCTGCTGGGACCCCTGCAGCCCTTTCCCAACACCAGGGACCCTTCCTATATGAGTAGCATCTTCTAGTTGGGGAAATCCAGCAGCCTGTGGGATTGACAGGCAGCCCAGAGCCTGAAGTTCAGCAGTGAATAAAGCACAGGGAATTCCAGGGCTCACAGACAGGCCTCTGTCATGAGGTTGAGCCCCAACACTCACAAAGCAGCCCTGCATTCTTTTTTCTTTTTCCAGATTTGAATTCATCCATTACAGGGCTCAGGAATTTTGTGTGAAGCTGTGACAATAGGTAGCTGGGCAAACTTCACAAGGCTCTGGGTGCAGGAGCTCAGCAACAAATGCTGATGCACAAAAAAGCAAACCAGAGCCCTTGGCAAGCTCTAGCTTGGCTGTAGGGGAAGAAGGATAATCTCATTTCTTTACTCTCTGCCCTTTTAGCTATTCACAGAGCTTAAATGCCGAGTTATTCCCAACAATGAGCCAAACAATCAAACTTCCATCTGGCCTGGTCAGGCAGAACCAACACTTGCCTCGCAGTCACAGGCCACACCAGTCCTGTGATTTTTTTCCCCATCTTGAACATACACTATTTTCCTCTACGCTGTAGCAGAGAAGATATTTACATTTGGAAGCAGAAACCACAGTTCACGCTCCTCAGCCTGCTCTAATCTCATCACCCAAATCCCTGGGCACAAGGAAGCACAGGCGCTGTGAGCACAGCTGGTGCTGCAAACACAGCTGCTGCTGCAACCTTTGGCTCTGCCTCTCCACCACACCATGCAGCGCCTACCAGCTAATGACCTGCTTTTCCTGGGAGGGCAGTTCTCTCAGCACTCCTGCACGCTTCCGCCGCTGGCTCCAAACTGCAGCCATGCCCTTGGGAGAAACATTTTCTCTCCCCAACTTTAAAATCAGCTGCAGGCTGCTCTTTGCAGTAGCCAGAGACCCACAGCATCTCTGGGCTGTAGCAGCAGCGCTTGCTGCTACCACCTCTGCTGGTTTGGGAATAGGGATTGTAACAGGTCATGTAGTGGGAACCAGCAGGGGAAAAAAAATAAAAAAGGAAAACAAGAAGAAAAAAGAGCAGCTCTTTTGTTGTTAACATCATTTTGTCCTCTAATCTACTCATGTCCCAGTTTTACATTTTTGTTAAGCATTCAGCTACAGGGGAGGAATACAAGGAGATAGATTGATGTTTGTGTAGATGTCTTATGTGTGAGTTGCCTTTTGAGTTACAGGTAATTTTACACACACACACACATAAGAATAGGCTCTGTATTAAAAGTCAACAGAAAATATCTCACAGACTTAAAGGAAGCCAGCATTTCCTCTCTAACATTCAAAATGAACCTCAGCAGCCTGATTTTAGCTGTCAGAAGTTCTCCTGAGAAATTTAGCAGCACTGAGAGGGAGACACTAGCACTAATGTGGCAATCCCAGCAAGGGGCCCCTTTTCTGCAGAAAGGACACGGGTTCTGGTTTGGTCTGTGCAGGAAAGTCTGAAAATGAAGTGCCCCTTTCTTCAGTCAAGATGGCAGGGAATGCTGCTCCAGTTGACAGGAGTCCCCTCAGTGATAAAATATCCCTGTGTATGAGTCACAGGAAATTATAATCACTGCTTTCCAAGACTGCAGAACACAATGAGATTTCTGAGCTACAAACAGACTTCAATTATTCTTGAAAGACAGACAGACCCTCAAACTGACACAACTGGAGAAAATAAATATCCTTTTGTCTGCACTGCTGGTGGTAATTTCCCATTAGACAGGAAAAGGCTTCTTTGATGAATGAATATTGTCTACACTTTAGAAGAGGAGCTACTGTATATCTCCTAATAGCTCTTGCATGCCTGGGCTCAGCCTCGCATGAGGCCCTTAAACCCCTTGGGTACAATATGGTAGCATTCATTAGCGTGCTGCATTTTTTATTGCAGCACTTGAGAAAAGGATGTTGCACTTTAAAATAAATTTGAGGAGCTTTCCACTCACCTTGAAGTTATGTGGCAAGATTGAGATATTTAGCAATCTGCCTTCTTGGGCTGCAGGTAGTCCTTTCCAGTCTAGAGGCTTCAGGAGAAAGACTCACACTGGAGACAAATTTTCCATTTGTGATTATTCTTGTAATTTCAGCAGTTAATCACTCCCCCGTTCTGTGTTTACTTTGTTTTTCTACAGTGGTAATTAAATCAAAACCAGATTGTCACCCAGAACTACACTGAGCACTGTTCACAAAAGCCAAAGAATATCATGTTAGTGCCTTTGACAAACTTCTGTCTTTTTCAAAGACCACCAAGTCTCACATAATTGCCTTCTCACAGAAATAGAGTAACCATACTAACCATCCCTTTTGCAGCAGTGTACCATTTCCAGCTGCCACTTTTCCTGAGACTGGTCTTGAATTAAACTTGGCTTAGAGATGCCTGTGTCACCCCACTGAGTCCTTTCTGCTGCTGGTAGGTCTACCAGAACACCTCTTCTGGAACTCAGCCACCACACCATGGATCGGTTGGGAATCATGTGGGCTGGTGGGGGGAGCATTAGGCCAATTGTTTTTATCTGGGTGGAATGTACTTAGTCTTACATTAAAAAAATATTGGAAGGAAAAGGAGATCCTTAATCTCATAAATTCTACTTTTACAGTCACCACACAGCTACCTGTGGTGTGTACACAGTGCTTATGAAAAGGCTTTTATTAATTTATAGCAAAAAAACCTAACAACCTTGGTTAAATTTTTTGCTAATGTTTTTATTTGAGAGATTAAAAAACCCAAACAACAAAACTCCCAACATTAAGAAAAAGAAGCAGAAGAGCTACCGATGAGAAATGGTCTGGATTTGCCACTCAACAGTGGCACCAGTCTGCACACAAGCCAGCTGCAGGCAGAGATCCGGCAGAGACCAACATGGTACTCGGAGACCGAATGCAATACAAGAAACAGCAAACCCAAGAATCAGAAATAAAGGCCATAAAACCCCAACAACGCCCCATCTGAGTCTTACTTCCAATCAGAAACACAGGCAAACTAACGTTTTAGGCTCGTCCCGCAGCACAGATGGAAACTGCACTTAAGTTTGTGGCGTAGCAAAGTCTGCTAAGGAACTTGGCAGAATGGCCGTGCCTCGCCACCGGGCTCTGGGCTGAGGAGGTGACATTTTGGCTTCGCCAGCCCGCTGAGTTACTATCGAGTCCTCAGTTCCATGGATGATATTTTAAGGCAGGGGGGTAGCTGTGGGAAAAAAAAGAGGGCCACGACTTGCTTTGTAAGTACTAAGAGGAAGCTAGAAGTCCAACAAGGATCATGGCCTCTTCAGTACTCCACAGCTACAGGTACAGCAACATTGAATATATAATGTACATAACATTACTTATAGACTCTACATGTAAAACGTTAACCAATTTATCATGGAAATCTGGTAACAAGCAACATTGCCATATAAATTCACACTTTGAGAAAGGCTAAGTGTGGAAGCCTCCTTTGCAAGAGGATTTTCAGTCAAAGTTTTGTATAGAAAATATTAAAACGATGACAATTTGTTCTGTGAATCTCAATTAATTATTGGGTTAGTTTTCACAAATGAAGAAAGGTTCTCTTTAGAAAATGTGTGAATCTTCAGATTATGAATTCACAATCTAAGTACTAAATAATTTAAAAAAAAAGTTTCAGCTGTCAGGAAGTCTTAGTTGGCTGCAATCTTTTAAAGCGGTAACAGCAATACATGACATAGAAAAGCTTTTCCTGCAAATTGTACATTTACTTGTAAATGTAAAAGTATTCATGTTAAATGCAACAGAACTAATAAAGAACAAAGTGCTGTAGAAGAGAAAAATGAGAGACTAGCTATGCATTCAGCCATCTTCCTTACAGTTGAACTCCAGCTATTTAAAAACATATTGACTTCGTAATTTGGAAAATTATGTCCCATAGGTAACTGGTCTCCGTACTCCTATGAAATATGATGCCCCAAATGGCATGACACCCCTTCTTGAAAAGTTTTTAATCTCATGTCCACCATTAGCTCCACAGTTTAAACAAAAAAACAACTATCCAAATGTAAAATGCTCTTTTTTTTTTAATTACTAAATTAAGAAAGTTAAACAGTTTTAAAATGTAAACTTGTGAATAAACCATAACAAAATGTAATTAAGACTTTAAAATTTGCAACTCAGTATTAAAAACTCAATAGAAATAGAAAGGAATTTTTTTTGTGTTTTTTGGTTAAACGTAAGTAATTCAAGGCTGGTACAGACAACTGAAAAGATAATACTTTGTTCTGTGCATCCCCCATGAAATGTAAAGAAGTGCATAGTAATTCCACTGGAGAACTTGCAGACACAGAGAAAGTAATTTCATTAGCAGTACAGGACACTTAACACACTTATTTTACAATGGAAAAATGTTACACATAAAACAGAAAAATCCTAGTTGCATGACCAATAGTTTAGCGGGGGGACATGGCTAAAATGCTATTATTTTAAGACCATCTGAATGTGGTTACACTGCTTAATAAATCTTTTTGAAACATTTCAGTATACATGTTTTGATACAAGAAGTCCTTGCAGTTTCAATTTTCCAGTTCAAACGGTGATGGTGTAGTTTTCTTGCTTTAAATATGTTCGTTTTAATTTCAAGAACAAATCATCACACACTTGTCAAACATTGGAAACATTACTGTAAATACAGCACGTGATTCCTGAAAGAGCAAAGTTACAACCATCTACAGGTACATAATCATAAACAAAAAGTGCAATCCAATTTAAAAAAATCATGCTTGGCAAAAGCCAAAAATTAGATCACTGGCTTTCAGAATCCCACCAGTGTTTTCATGTCTGCAGTAAAATTATCGCTTTCTGGGTACAGCTGCAGCAGGAGTCATTCAATTCCAAATGAGCCTCCTCTGCAACAGCACCCATATACTGTATGTACAGGTATGTATATATATTATATATATTTTATATATAAAAAAGCAAAAACCCAAACACCTGTCCTGATTTTTTTATTTGTTAAAACATGGAAAAAAAAAAAAAGTTTTAGACAAAGAGGCCACTTCTGGAAAATAATACTTTTAGTTGAATCAGGAGAAGACTAGTTAAAATCACATAGGTTTTGCATTTTAAAAAAAGGAAAGCACTAGGATCAGTTATTGGCACTGAGTTACTATTTACAATGAACAGAGGTTTTGCAGTTTACATAACATCAATACAATGCAGTTTTGGAGTCTTTGATTAAGAAAAAACAAGTGTTTTTCTCCTTTTCATCCAGGACATTCAGATTGTTAGGACAAGTGGTCATAGACAAGGGCTGTGGAAGTTCCCAGCTTCAGCCCCTCCTGTGCACTGCAGTGCTGGAAGATGTTGCACTCTGGAGAAGCCGATCACAGAGTTGGAAGGTGGAGAGCAGGTGGGGCAGGGCTGAGAAACACCTGGTAATTCATGACAGTGTCTGGAAACCAGGGATTTACAGGTTGTCGCCAGGCTGGTACTGGGGTTCTGTTGCAGTGAAGTAGTCTTCAAGAAAACCCTGTAAATATTCAAAAGTTGGACGCTCCTCTGGGTCTTTTTTCCAGCAGTGAATCATAAGCTCATGCAAGGAGATGGGACAGTCCTGAGGACATGGCATCCGATAACCTCGTTCTACTTGCTCCAAGACTTCACGGTTATTCATGCCTGTGAAGGGCAGACAAAAAGTAAATTGCAGAATAATTAACCAAGTATAACTATATCTGCAACACAGGTGGTTTGTTCAATCATACTGATTTCTTTTGTTAAAGACAAGTGAAACACAATCACACTGATGTCCTGTTTCAGCTCCTCACCTACTGCAAGGTAACCTGGATTATTTTCTTTTTCAGTAAAGGGTTTCAGGATGCAGTGATGAGCAGAACACTGCTCCCATGGTTACCCTCTTGGCTTACTCACAGTGGGCAGGATTTGGTGCTTTCCCTCTCTGACAGAAGGAACTGTGAAGCATAATATGTGATGTGTTTAAGGAAAACAAATGCATTGCAAAGAATGGAAAATTCAAAATTCTAGAAATTAAGATGGATTTCTGAAACCCTCACACTGAGTGTGGGCCTTTCTGAAAGCATCCTGTGAGGTCATACTGCAGGGACTTCAAGACAAACTCTGCTACTCCTGGCTACCATGGTTGTCCAGCAGCATTGCCTTCAGTGTCAGACCAGAAGCTTACTGCTGCTGACCTGCAATCCCTCCATCTGTGCTGGTTAGTACAGTTTCTGTCATATTTGACTGTTCCCAAACCAAAACAGAACAAAGCTGCTCACAAGACAAGTCAAACGCCAAGTAAAACATCTCCACTAAAGAACCATAGCTCTCTCTCTCTCTCAAAAGAAAACAGTAAGAAGTTGTATTACCTTCAGAGAATCATAGAAACATTTAGGTTGGAAAAGACCCTTAAGATCACTGAGTCCAATTGTTAACCTAACACTGCCAAGTCCACCACTGAACCATGTCCCTAAGCACCGCATCTACAGACTTTTAAATATCTCCAGGTGACTCATCTTGCTAGACTCTGAGAGTAAAGCCAGACCCTTTGCTACCTTCTCTTTTCTATGTAACCCCTTGATTCCTCGGATGTGCTTTTCACCAAACATTAACTGCAAGTCATCCTCAGCTTTAGTTTAGAGAATTTTTCTCTCTTTTTAACAGTACTAGGGTAAGACTGGCACTGTAGGCATCTAGAGGTGTTTCAGAGGAAGTCTGCACACTTTGTGCTTGTCCTGCCCCAGTCCCCTGCTGAAAAATATCTGCAGAATTCATTCTCCTGCCAAGCAGCTCTGCAGGAGAACCAGCTCCATGACTGAATCTAGCAACCAACACCCCGATGTTGCACCTTCTGTTAGCTTATCCTCTTCCTAGCTTCCATGACACTGTCCTTCCCTGGGAATCCTCCACTTTCTTTTTGCAGGGTGTCCTTTTGAAGAGTTTGCTTGTCCCACCTCCAGAACCCAAAACCTCATATTTCTTGTAAACTTATTTGTGAGGAATAATTCAATCACCTTCTTCAACATAGATTAATTTGTCCATTCTACACTTTGACTTGTAGAAATGACTGGTTTTGGCTGAGATAGAGTTAACTCTCTTCCCAGTAGCTGGTACAGTGCTGTGTTTTGGATTTAGTTTGAGAATAATGTTGGTAAAAAACTGATGTTTTAGTTGTTGATAAGTAGAGTTTATCCTATGTCAAGGACTTTTTAGTTTCTCATGCTCTGCCAGTGAGGAGGTGCACAAGAAGCTGGGAGAAACTGTACTGTGCATCATTTGTTTTTCTTGGCTTATATGCCTCTCTTTTTCATTTCCAATAAAATTATTATTGTATTTTACTTTATTTCAGTTATTAAACTGTTATTATCTCAACCTCTTGGATATCAGCAGGAGGATATTACCCTGTCAAGATAAGAAGAAAAGGTTTTACCTTTTTTCTGGTTCTCCTCCCCATCCCACCTTTGGGGGGCCTGGGGGTGGGCAGTGGGAGTGAGCAAGTGTCTGTGTCGTATTTAAGTTACTGGCTGGGGTTAAGCCATTACAAGGAATAAAATCCTTACACTACATAGCATTTAGGCTGGTTAGTTGGCTGTAACCTTGGATTTAGTCTTTAGTCTATATCCTCATGTCCTGGATGTGTTAATTATTAAGGATGCTTAGAAAGAAACATGTGCAAAATTCAGCCTTTCCTGACTATTCCCATCTAGATTCTCATCTCATGTTAGGATTACAAAACCCCTTTTCCTCTTATCTTGCCAGGGTAATTTCCTCCTACTGATATCCTACTGATATCCATTTGCAGTGTCTGGGCAAGGATCATATTCCTATCCTGTCACTCTAACTACTGTTGGCATGGTCCCCCCACTTATTGTATTTATATTTAGGCTCTCAGGTATCCATGTTGTGGTCACAGCATGGTTCTGCTTAGCTTACTGCAGCACTCCCATTTTCAAACACAAGGGGTGCTTGGTTCAGCTTCATATACGGGTTTTACTGCAAGGGAAGGGAAAGGACAAAGTAGAAGTAGGGCTTCTTTTGCTGCCTGTTGTGCATGGAGGAACCTCTCCAGAAAACTCTTACTTAATTAAGGCCTCTCCTTAATGCTCCCTTTTGCAGGGATAATTGCAAAAAGAAATGTTAGATTACTGATTTGCAGTACTCCCTAACCTGCAGACCAACCCTTCAGCACTGGTTTCTTGTATGCTGCATCCAACCACCACATTTTTGGTGTTAGATGCCTATAACTAGGAGCGAACACTTTGAATGGCTCCTAAAGTAGACCATGGTTAGGTCTTCAAAATTATGAAAACAGACTAATAACAAGCCTCTGTAGACATCAGATTCTGCCTAGAGTTAAGGTTCTCTTATATTATTGACTCTAAACTGATGTTGTTAGGTTACAGAGGCTCACAACAGACCAGAACACACTGAGTAAGTATTTGGGTGTTCCTCACTATCCAGCAAGAACATTTCCAAAGATACTTTACTTTTTCATTAGACTACAAAACAACACTACTGGTCTGTTAGACACCACAAACCCCCAAACTTTCTAGCCTTGCTGTTTTCAGGATACTACAAGAAAAAAAACCATGTTGTGTTCTCAGTATTAGTTTTATAAATTTGTGTTTTGAACAAGAATCTGCACCTTTTTTCATACCTTTGTCTTTGAATCAGCTGAATTACCTCGTGTTTTGGGGTGAGGACTTCTGCTGTGCTTCGCTTCCCTTACACATTGAAGGCTGTGAAAATAACTGTTGCTGGTAACTCATCTATTTGTATATACATAACCACTAACAAACTGCATTCTTTGCTTTTATTTTGGCAGTACATCCTTAAGTACAACATGGATGGAAGCAACAGCAGCAGAAAAGCTCCTTCCCAACTGATTTGTTGTTCTAAGATATCAAATGTTTGGTATTTTTATCCAGCGCTTTACTCAGTGCTGCAAAGCACACTCTGAAACCTGATAATGAACTGTGTGCTGGAAGAAAAACCCTGAGGACACAGAAGGGGGAGGAAAAATATAAACAGCGCTTCACTTCCCTTTGTTTAACAAAAAGGTAGAAAAAAGAATATGAAAGAGACATTGCTTTCTGAAATCACAGTCATTTTTATGTCCCTGGACAGTGAGTCAAGCCAGGTTTTTTCATCACAGTTTATTCCAGGAATATGCCCTTCTTTTCTTTTCTCCTTTCTCCTTTCCCTTCCCTTGCAGTAAACCCCAGTTATGAAACTAAAGCAAGTAATCCTCATGTTCCTGACCAGAATTCATACATCCAGCAAGGGCTAAAGCACCTAGGATTTGCCAAAGAACTTCTGTTAGTTTTGACATGAACTGCTAATTTAAAAACAAAGTTTCAAAGACTTTTATTTCTGAATCAATTGAATTACTAGTCAGGCTTATAAAAATAGCAGTGCTTCAGGTATACATTTTACCTCTTAAACGGCCTATTTATGTTTACCTATTTTTTTTACCTATTCTATAGACTTATCCTGCAAGTTTTAGTGCTTCTCTTTTGATAGCAGGAGTCTGTCATATCTGCACTTCTAGCACCACAGAGAGAATATCTGAGCAGTCTGTACAACTCCTCTCTCTCCTAATGAATACCCAGGAGTTTCAACTCTTAATAAATAATAAATGACATTCTGCTTGCAGTATGCTTCCAGACCCCTTAAAAGTTTATCCTAAAATCCTTAAATCTGTAAAATAAAATACTCAGCAATATTCTTTTGTGTGGTACAGCTATTCTACCTGGGCTGGGGTAACACCTGGTATCAGTCTGGGCTGGGGGATGAACACAGTGATAGCAGGTCTGCTGAGAAGGACGTGGGGGTGTTCGTGGAGGAGAGGCTGGACCTGACCCAGCTATGGGCACTCCCAGCCCAGAGAGCCAAACCTGACCTGGGCTGCATCCAGAGCAGCGTGGGCAGCAGGGGAGGGAGGGGATTCTGCCCCTCTGCTCTGCTGAGACCCCACCTGCAGGGCTGCATCCAGCTCTGGGGGCCAGCACAGGAACGACATGGAACTGTTGGAGTGAGTCCAGAGGAGGGCTGTGAAATGAGAAATAGCTGAGAAAATCAGGATTGTTCAGTCTGGAGAAGAGAAAGTTCTGGGAAAACCTTATTGTGGTCTTTCAGTACTTGAAGGGGGCTTGGTAGCCTGTTGGGATAGGACAAGGGGTAAAGGTTTTAAACTGAGGAGACTACATTAGGATTAGGTATAAGAAAAAAGGGTTTTTACAATGAGGCTGGTAAAACACTGGAGCAGGTTGCCCAGAGTGGTCGTGGATACCCTATCCCTGGGAACATTCAGGTTCAGGCTGGACAGGGTTCTGAGTAACTTGAGATATCCCTGCTTATTGTAGGATTGGACTAGATAACCTTTAAGAGGTCCCTTCCAACCCAGACTATTCTATCGTTGTAGAATTATATGAAAAATCAGCTTGTGCTCATGATGTTTTAAGAACTGTGATTTGGCCAAGAAGAAAACATCCAGTTCCCAAAAGATGGCTTTTCCATTGGCTTTTTATTCCCTAAGAAGACCAAAAATCAAATAACCTCCCACCATCCAGCTTTATTAATGAAACCTTCAATAATCTCAGGATGCCACAGGATATGACCACTCTAATGCTCAGTACAATAAAAATCTACTGCCCATATAAACTGGGGACAGAAATTAAACACTGCTTGGCTTTTCCTAGGAAAGCTGTAGGAATTATAAGTTACAGTGACTTTAAGAGTTACTTTAAGAGTTACTGTGACACAAAAAAGGATGTGGAGTTTCCAACTGTGGCTAAAGAAAACACTGGAAAGTACTTCTGGGTGCTCTTAGGAGCTTGACTAGATGTAGCACAGCAGATGTGCAAACAGCATGGATCTGGGCAATGCTGCTCTTCCAGAAGACAGAAAACATTACTGTAACTAGGGACTGTCCCTGCATTCAAACTAATGAGCTATACAGATTACTTTGGGACATGTGAAGTCCAGTGAGGAGAGCAGTTGTTTCAGGCTACTTTATTATCACTTTCTTCTCTTAGACTGTAGTGGGTTGACCCTGGCTGGATGCCAGGCACCCACCAAAGCCTCCCTCTCTCACTCCACTCCACAGCTGGACAGGGAAGAGAAAATATAATGAAGAGTTCATGAGCTGAGATAAGGACCAGGAGAGACCACTCACCAAATAGTGTCATGGGCAAAACAGGCTAGAACTAGAGATATCAATTGAATTTATTGCAAACAAAACCAGAGCAGGATAATGAGAAAAAAAACAAGACCTTAAAAACTCCTTATCCACACCCCTCTCTCCTTCTCAGCTCTAGCTCCTCCCCCAGGGGTGTGGGGAGACAGGAATGAGTGTTATCATCACTGGTTGTTCCTCCTGCATCTCAGGGAGAGGAGTCCTTCCCCTGCTCCAGCCTGGGGTCCCTACATGGGAGACAGTTCTCCATTAACTTCTCCAGCATGGGTCCATCCCATGGGCAACAGTCCTCCCCAAACTGCTGCAGTGTGGGTCACTCCTCCATGGTCCTTTAAGGACAGGCTGCTCCAGCAGAGTCTCCTCTCACCACAGGCCTCCCAAAAGGTCACAGCCTCTTCTCAGGCATCCCCCCACTACGATAGCTTGGCCATGCAAACCCAGAACACAGACAGAGAATGATGCTCCTTCCTGACCCACTGCATGCCTTCAGAGCAGTGATCAAACTAATACAGTGCACAGAAGGGAACAGCACAGCTGCTCCTAATGGAAGACAGCCTCTGAATGCTGTTCTTACTGAGTGCAGTGCAAACCAAGTTATTTCAGTGGAAAAGGAGGAACAAGTTTTAAAACTCTGGAAGTCATGCCACTTCACTTGGAAATCAAAGCCTGAAAACCCCCAACATTTCCTCATCCTCCAAGCTAGACTATCAATATCTGTTTTTTGCTTTGGTTTTGTTTTTTAAAATAAGTTATTATTTGCCTGGTATAACACAGAACATTGAATAGATGCAACCTTGAGCTACAGCATTTGTGAGTGGAGCTTCCTTGCTTACAAATAAACCCACTTGACATTATCTATCCTATGTGGTGAGTACACATCTTTCTTAACCTCTTACTCACCACGATGATGTTAGACCCACCTACCTGTGCTGGCTCACGGTTATGTACTTGGCCCCAGGGTTGGGTACTACATGCTCTCTGGCATTCGTGGCCCAGCTTCCCCAGGGATGAGGAGACTAAATACCGCTGCCCAAAGGCTGCAGGGCTGCTTGGAGCCCAGACTCAAAGACCTGCCTGGCCAGAGGCAGCAACGTGAGTAGCTTCATGGTAGCTGTCACACTAGAGTTAAAATGAAAATGCTCTTGATGTGACAACTGCAGCAGAAAGCAGAAGGGGCAAGGTCAGAGGTGCTTGTTCAGTGCGACTGAGATTTTTGCCTATCCCAAAGGTAGCATGTTAAAAACCCACAAATTCTTCAGCTACTGCTAGGGAAGGGAATTTGTCAAAGAGAAAAAAAACTGACACTGAAAAAGGTCCACTAAGCAGACTATTTCTTAAGCTTGGCTCCTCCTCTGGCCCTATCTGTTTTTCATTCTCCACCGTAATAGTGGAAATAGAACCTCTGTGTGAAAGGCTGTGAAAGTTGCTTATTCTCATCTGTTGCCTTGTGAAAAGGATAAGAAAGCATAAAAAAAGGGCATAAATTAGTTATCATAGTGGCCCATTATGACCACTGACAGAGAACCAGGTTGGTTGAAGTATAAATATGAGGACACCTTCCAAAAAGTTGGTCTTGCTTGTGGGAGCTATAAGGTTTGGGGCAAGGCTTTATTATGAACTCGATCTTTATCTCCACCAGCAAAATGTTTACTGCTCATATATCTCAACACTGCACCAGCCTCTCTTCCAAAATGGGGCATCAGGACAGGAACTGCTTGGAATCTGTAGGACAAAGAATGCCAAGTTCTGTTCCACCCAGTCTGTTTCCCTCCTGTAAACTGCCTGCCTTTCCCCTCTGTCCTACTCATTGTGCTTCTCCCTCCTTTTACACAAGATTAAAACAATGCCTGGTTCCAGACATGGGAAGGCACGAGGTATGGTGTCCTGCAGGCATGGGTACCACCCCAGGACTGGGATGTGTGCTATGAATCATCTCTCCAGGCACTAGGAGCTTGTCAAGCAAGAGAGCAATCCCTTTGTCTGAGGGCCTCTCCCCACTTCCCCCAGCCTGCTACAAGCTGTAAGCAGGAACATCAGGACAACATGCCCACAACTATTTCAGAAACCGGGTATCACAGCAGACAGACAGCTCCATGACCCTCTTTGTTTCAAGGCTGATACTTTTCAGTGTCACATCTTGGGTACCGAAGTGCTGGCAGTGCCAACCTATGGGCTGTCTACTTGGGTGAAGAGGGCTGAGTCTTGCCTCTCAGGGTGACAGAAATCCCATTCTTCCTCCTTGTGCAAGCCATGCCATTATGGCAAGAAAAGCCCCGTGGGTGCATGTGAACCCTACTCCCTATCTCAGACAGGAAAAGGTATTCATGAAACTTTGTCCTTCACTAGGTCCTTCCTCTTCCCAGCATGAAGCAGGAGATGGATGATTCCTTTCTGCATTAGGGGAAAAGAGACTCTTTTCTACAGAGCTCAGGATGCTTTTGTCACCTTGGGAAGTCCAAGCTCTCTTTTCAATCCACTTGCAAAGACAGATCCTTCTGAGAAGGCCCCAGTTCCCTTCCACCACTGCCTCAGCCTGTAAAAGCTTTCCCATTTAGGGTCTGGGAAATGAGACTGGACTGAAATCTGTAAAGACTTTGGACATTCAAATGTAAGATCTCATGTAAAACTGGCAGAGGGGAGTGATGGTGACCATGAGAACGGTTAAGACCTCCCAGATGAGCAATAGGGGAGTCCTGGTGGGAAGGAATGGCCCTGGCATAGAGCCTGAGCAGAGTGTAACCAAGGAAGTACATGTCTGTCCAGAAAATTGCTAAGTGATATGTAACACACAAAAAATTGCTTCCAGCTACTTGGTGTCTTCCTGGTGCAGGTGGAGGAGAGTGAGCTGGAAGGACTTTGGGCATGTGAGGGCTTTATGTAGTGAGGGATGAAGGGGTAGGACGGTGCTGAAAGGGGAGAGATCCCACTGCTGTCTTTGATGTGCTCAAGCTGCCACGTAATAAAACTGTCCAGAATTTCAAGACACAGCCCATGCCTGAGATTACTGTCATGGCTCCTACAAGAAGTTATATATTGCAAGCACTTAAATGCACATCCTGCGGACTCTTTCTCCTTTGGTGGGGGAAAGAAACATTTATGAAGTGCAGACATCATCTGCAGCCATGGCCAACCCTGTGTTCAGTTACAGACTAGTGAGTAAACATACTTAAATGGTTGTTTTTGCATGGAATGGTATTTTCACCTTAACTCTGCCCTGGCTGGTGACACCTGGCCTGTACACCCACTCTGCTGCCAGTGACTAGAGAATTCCTGCAGCCCAGTCGGGAACATTGCCCACCCTCTGGGAGCAACACTGCATCAACTAAAGCTTATACATCTTTCTTCTGTCTTTGACCTTTGCACAGCATGCCATGTCTGCTTAAACCCTCAATAAACCTGCAGAAATCATAGCTTTCTCACACCACTACCAGGAATCCTTATGGCAAGAAGACTTTTGTGCTGACTGGTGACAGAGCTGCTCTGACTGGAGGCAACACCCCACAAGGGGAAGTGCTGGGCAGAGGGACTCATCCATTCCACAGAAACATGCCATTATATTTTCTGCTACCTCATTCGGTTCTCACAGCCACACCTTTGCTAAGCTGCTCGCTGTTAATCATGCCAAAGTTCACTGCTGATCATGAGATGCCTTCCAGTCCCCATATTCTCTTCTCAAATATCAGCTACTGGCTGCTAGGCGCTAGCAAACTTGAAATTCCTGGTAGAAGTCTGGAAGATTAGTTTTGCTGAGTTCAGTCTTCTGAAGCAGTGTGAGACACCAGAGGATAAACTGAACTCCACCTTGATGCTTCTCCTGCTCAGTTTGATATATGGATCTGACTGCTTGATCACAGCACAGATTGGAAAATTGAAACTGCTGTAGGGCACTTTCCATTAAATCAGCCGCAGTGTACACAGCCAGACTGTTGAGTATTTAGATAATTTATTTTTTTTAATAAAAAAATTAAAAATGCAGCTAGGTGATTCTTGAAATGCAGGGCATCCCCTGTTGTTAATATCTGTGTTGATGAGAAAAAGAAGGGATTAAATTATTTTCCATGTAATGCATGGCTTTCACCTTGTCCCTTTCCTCTTCACCTGAATGCCTACAATCTTCAGGCACTGAATGCAGATCTGAACCTGAATGCAGATCCAATCACCCCCTCCTACAAATCTTAATCCATTGGGCACTTGGCAGGGTTTCAACAAAGAGCCATGGGGCCTCCAGCTCCCCCTTGTAGAGAATCTGGCCCTGCTGTGACCCTGCCATGAGGTCTGCACATTACAGAACTATATTCTTCCCTTTCAATCCATCTCAAAAGCAAGGATTGAAACTTAAGAGTTTATGAAAAAGAGATTTGATAGTACCAGACATTCAGACAGTCATCAAACCTTGCAGTGAACCAGACTGACAGAATAAACAGAGTAAGGCCTCTGTGGCAATTTAACTGTTGGTATCTTAAAGTAAATGCAATACTGTGGAGAGCTATTTGCCCCAGAATATAGTATTTTTACACAGCTTTCATTAGTTGTCTAGAAATTATATTAATTGAATTGAACACAATGAAAACAGTAGAAATTGATATGTTGAACTGTCCTCTTGTCATTTTTATCATGACCATTACAAAGCAGCTTTGAGCCAGAACTGTTTTCAAGCATACACAAAACTTACACATTATAGCCACTCTCCTTTGAGATCAGTGAATATAAATAAACATTTCAGCTTAAACATATGGCCCATTCCCACTCCTTTTTCCAGATGAAGCAGGACATTTTTCTTACCTGGGTATGGCACTCTCCCTTTTGTTACCAGCTCTGTCAGTAGGATCCCAAAAGACCAGACATCTGACTTTATTGTGAACCTCCCATACAGAGCCGCTTCTGGCGCAGTCCACTTAATGGGAAATTTTGCACCTAAAGAGAGAATGCATGAATCTTAACCAGAACGGAGACAGAACCAAAGCACCAGATCACAGGTAACTCTTGTGTTCTGCAACAGGTGCAGGTGGAAGGAGCTGCAGACAAGTGTTAACCAACAGCTCCACAGAGTACAGTCAGAGAGGACAGGTGGGCAGAATGTGTAGGGCATCAGGAAAGACTAAGCAGGAAAGGGTTAGTTTGTCACACATCCCAAGAGAAGAATAGAACATTTTAACTCAATTTTGAAGTTTTATAAAATGAAAAAAAAAACCCCAGTTTTAAAAACAACCTCCCAAAGCGTTTTAAATATTTGCAAATCAAACACAGTTAGCACGTATAAGCAGAACTGAGATATACTGGATATGCACTTCCCAGTTTGCCTGCTCAAGCTAAACAAAATGCATACAAACATATTGAAAACAAAAATTAAAAGCAAATCCAATATTTCATTAGAAACATGCAAGGACTTTAAAATAATACTGCCATTCGAGTTGCTTGGAGTGCCTGATGTCAAGGCACAACTTTGGCCTATGATTTATAACTTGACAGTGTACTTTAAGCTCCTGGCACTGAAAAGCCTGTAGTGCCTTAAATACGTGCAGTTCTAATGTGCTCATCCATCATCAGAGCTTGCAGGAGCCAGTTGCAGTAAGGATAGTAAGATAACAAGCATTTAAACACTGATTTATTTGCTTTTCCAATCACTGACTGTTTTCTTAGGGAAAACATTTTCAGTACGACTTTAAAGAAAAGGCTTGTGGTAATAATTAACTCATAGTATGTAAGAAAAAATATGCAGACATTTCCCTGGTGTCTTGTATTAACATACAGGCAAAAGAGTTGCATTGCTTACTGCTGATCCCTAGTGACAAACACTCTTGAATTTGGAAACAGACTGACTTTGACTTCACACCACCCTCTCATTAAAGTTCCCTTTGCTTTCAAAAAAGTGTGAAAGTGTAACAATGTGAACAAATCACTCTCAGGGAGTGAACTTAGGGCACTGTTCCGCCATCACATCCAGGGCTCAATGTCCAGTATCTTCTGCCATACACCCCAATCTCACATGACTTGAGTAAAAAGTAAACGTGGTAATTCTCATCTCCTTACTTAGTAAAACTTCGATGTGCTAAAGTTTTTTCTGCTCTACATGTAAATGATCCTAAGAGAGACTAGTACTCTAGTACAAATACATATTTTCCTAGGGAGTATTGCAGTTGCTCAAGTAAGCCCTGCTAAATGGCTTGAAAATGTCCTGCTAAAGGATGAAAAAGATGCAAGAGAAAGTTTCAGATACCTAATGCCTAAAGTCAGGAGCTTAAGTCTAGCTAAGCATCAGCACATCACTGGTTAGATTTTCAAAGGTGCCAGAGGACTTTTGGATGCCTGTTCACTTTTTAAAATCTGTCTCTTGCATATTTTCATTGGTTGATATGTAGGCAGTTAACTACAGTTAGGGTGCTTGGCTTTGGTCTCAATCTCCTTCACTTACACTTCTTTGTGTGACCAATCTTAGTTTACAAGACTCAAAATCCGCAGAACTTCATCTTCTCTTTCTGCCTTGGCTGTGATGTGTGAGTCCTTTGCAGCAGAAGCTGCCACCACTTGAGCCTCTGTCCTGGAAGCTGGCCCCGCTTCAGCAGCACCAGCAGCCACGTGGCGCTGGCAACTGGCTGCTCCAGCTGCCAGGAGATCCTGGGGCTATACAGCTCATGCCAATCCCTGGAAAATCTGCAAGCTGCAGGTATCTGGTAGTCAGGTTGCCCAGGCCTGCTGTGAATGTCTTTAGATGGGCCTGTGCAGGCAGCCCTGAACGTGAGGGCCAATGTCCCTCTGCTCTCTCCTGCGTGCAGCCCAGACAGCACACACACACACCCTGTGCCAGATGAACGAAGGAATAGCTCCAGGCTGGCCAGGAGCCTGAAGCCTTGGCTGTTGGCTGGTGCTGTGTGAGATGGTCATGCAGGGGAGTTTGATTGTTCACATGTTGCACACATTCTGTTCAACCATTTTCTTTTTCTTTAATCAGCTGTGTTTTTCTGAGAAACTTTGACAAACCTGCTCTGATTCCCTTGTGCTTCATACTCAGATCCAAAGGTAGCAACCACCTACAACTCATTTTTGGAGGAAGGAAATCTCTTCAGACTCTTTTGTGGCCAACTCCTCCAGTATTTTTGTCTTCCTCAACCTACTGCCAGTGTGCCACTGGGAGATGAGTATGCTCCGTGTTGTCAAACCACAGGAAATTGAGAAGCAAGGTAAGTCCCTGAGAAGGGGGATCAATTCCAGGACATCCCTTATCCTGAGAGCTAGAGCAGTACAATCCTCACTGGGGTGGGATGAGCACTGCTGGAAAGATGAATGGTCTGTGCTGAGGGCTTTCCTATGACATGACAGCTATTCATTACTTCTCTATGTTGCCCCTGCTGTGGATGATTCTTTGTCTAAAGCAACTAATATAAAAAATCATGTTCTGCAGTTTGTGCAGTATTTCCTGATAGATGACAGATTTGGAATGGTAAATGGGGAGGAGAAAAATGCAAGGTTGGCAGAGAGCTTGCTAGCAGATCCCTGCCTCATGGTTTTCTGGCCCTGCAACACATGTTGGAGGCTAGATGGTCCAAAAGAGTCTGCAGTCCAGTGTGGCAGTGAAGCAGAGACCAGGGAGAACACACCAGGCTGGCCACCGGCAGGTACAACACATGCACTGCCGTAACATGAGGAGCTCACACACAGCTTGTGTGAATGGGGGTGGGGCGTGTGTTTGTCTAACAGGGATCCCTCCAAGGTGTTGCCTCTCATTCAATGCCTGGAACTGGAGACAGTGCACTGCTGTGAAAGCACAAAAATTCCCAAATGTGCTGAGCACTGCCCTGAAGCCTCCTGCTTGCTGCGGCTACACGGAGTGTTAGCACAGGCCGGATGCTATGTGTGGTTCCTGACGGACACACAGCTCCTGTGCTTACTCTCTTCCCAATACACTGATTAAAAAACCCATCTCCTCTCTCTGCCCAGGACTCAGAAACTTATTAAACAAACTGACTTTGTGCTGCAAACAAATTACAGTATCAGTTAAAACGTGTATTACTGACAAGCATGTTAATAAATCTGATAAGCCAAATTACCCCAGCTGACAAGGCAGCCCATCTCCTACTCTGAAGGCAGATTTTGCATCAGTGCGGGAGGGACTTCTCTCTTTTTGTTGCTGCAACCTGTTTTATTACAAACCAGCACATCACTAACCCTGTGCATGAACACCAACAGCACACTGCATCCATCAGGTCAGGATAACCTGTCTTTGCCCCAAAACAAGGTACTAATCTGCAGCTTTTATCTCAGTCTCCCCTTTTTTTTTTTTTTGCAGCGTTACAGCCTGGAGAAAGCCTTTTATGGGTTTCTGCACTGCTTGTAATCACACGTAACCAAAGCTGCTGATAAAATTTATGGTTAGAGCAGCCAGCCCCAGAGCCTGTGAGCATTTTTGTGAGGCTCAGCCCTATTCTTGGGACCTCTGCCCAGCCCTGCCCAGGCATTCACACAGGTTATCTCCCAGGAGAATTTCCTTGGGAAAAAAAATCAGTCCATGACCCTGCTTTAATTATTTGCTGGGTATAAACAGGTCATGTGATGAGAAGAAGCAGAGGGGGCTGGGATGATTGAGTGACCTTGAGATACAACTCTCAGCATGGTTTCTTCTGAGGCAAGCGAAAATCCCTCAGAGCTTTGGTTTCTTTTCAGATCTAAATCTTGATGAAGTAGAAACCTCTGAAATTCATGCCCCAGAGCCACTGCCAGCTTGATAATGATCCTGTTTCTGGAAATGCTACAAAGCTGCTACCTCTCGTACCTTAAAACCAAACCCAGTGGAGGACTCCAAGCTCTAAGACCCAAAAACTGGGGGACCTCTTGGGTTAGCAATCAGGGAATGTGGGGCGGCACTGAATTGCTTCTGGGGCTGGAAAGGGAAAGCTGCAAAAGGTAAAAATGAAGTGCTGAAGCAAGCACGAAACAGGAAACGAATCAGCCCCGGCAGGCGATGATGAGTGCCGTGTGGGAGGGACCGTGCAATTACATTTTTTGTGCTGTGAGAACGAACATGAAATTACAAGCCTGGCAGACATCAGCGATGAGGAGCAGGCTCCACAGGCAGACCCCTCCTCAGGAAGTGGGGGGCGAGGGGCAGGACTGTGGGTCTGAACACCCCTCTGGCTCTCTGCCTGCAGCCCCCCTTCTCCTCACCCTTCCTCTTGACCTGACCATGCTCCTCCTGGCAGGGCAGCTGGCACCGCTGCAGGAGTGGATCAGGGATCCCCCTGGGACCCCGCTGGCTGAGAACCAGGACTCCTTTTCCCTGTCTGCTCCTGGGCTGGCTCAGGGAATGGCAGGTAGAGAGCGAGAACAAAGCCCTGGATGCTACAGCCTGCAGTACAGTCAGTCACAAACAAAACTGGGCTCATCAGCTGGTGAACAAGTCCCTACAAAGGGACTGGACAGAACCTGGAAGCAGGGGGCGGGGGAATCCCTACCTATTTCTAGGAAATCAAACTAAGAAGCTTCACTTGATTTTAAGCAGGGCAGGAAGGAGTTACTTCTAAGTGTTAAGGAGGCAAAAATGATCTGAGAGTTTACAAACACATACTAGAGTTCCCAAAATAGCTCTGACTCGTCTGGAAGGCATCAGAAAGATCCTTATTGTTTCATGTATGCTTAGAGTGGCACTACTGCAAGTGATGCTAGTGTGTGCAGTAGAAACGTGGCCTGGAAAATAACTCTACGCTTTTTTTTTTATTAAGAAAAATTAAATTTCGTATCAGCTGCTGCTGCTTAGAATAGTAACAATTCTTACCCAGTGACTCTGTAGAGCACTGGCACTCTCCACAAAATTGCCATGTGCTCGGCCAAAACTCCACATGACTGTGAACCATATCAGTGTAAGGATAGCAGAACTGCGTGGGAAATCCTTTGCTGGAGGTGGTGGGAAGTTTCTCTTTGTCCTGTAGGACACCAGGGGTTTTAAGTCTTGCCTTACAGGGCTGACACAAGCATCATCACCAATGGAAGGAAGCAAGACTCCATGCCTGACACAACGTGTGTGGGGAAGATGTTGCAACAGCCAAAAGAGGCAACGGGACAGGCTGCAATACAGTCCCCCCGTGTAGCCTTTGAAATGGGCGTCACTCTAAACAGGCGTGTTTTTCCCCTTTGATTACTCACTTCCTCTAAAAGCAAAAGGAGCCAAATGTTCATTACAAGCCAAGAACTTTTTTTTTTTTTTTGTATTATTTAATGGCAGCGTATAGCTGCTAGTCACACACTTTAAATCATTAGTGGCATGACCATCTCTTTCCTTCCTGACAACTGCTGAGAAATGGCAGCGCAGACAACGAACTGCTTTTTATTTACCTCTCATAAATCAGGAGCAGTCAGGCCTCCTTTGTTCAAACCCAAAAGAAAATAAACTGGTCAGTAAAACATTACCACCAGGCTAAGTAATACCCACACAGGTTCAGGAATCCTGCACTCTAGCCCACTGGGGCTCAAAGCATCTCCATCTGTTTCCTTTCAAAATATTTAATCAGAGACAAAAGTGACAGTGGGGGAAGGGAGTAGGAGATCAAGCGAAGCTGGAGAAAACCACCTCTTCCCCATGCCAACAATGAGCTCTGTACTAACACACTTAAGCCAAAAGAAGGATGACTGCTGAGGAGAGTGACCAGAGACTTTAATCTTAAGATTTTGCAAGGAAAAACATTTCCTTTCTCCCACAGGAGCTGCCAGTCTGGAGTGCTCCCCATTCCCCTCCCCTCTGCTGGCCAAGCTTTCCTCCTGTGTCAAAATTCCCACTGAAGCAGTAGTCAGCTAGATAAACAGAGCAGTCCCCAGATGCATCCCCTTGGAGGCTGAAGTAATAGGTCATGGGAAACAAGCAGAGGCAACCATTTCCTCCTGATACTGTGGTCTCCAACAAGCATTGCTCAAACTGAAGCTTAACTAAACAAGCCAGAACTGAATTCCAGTTGGAAAAAAAAAATAAAAATCCATTGGTGAATTAGAAACCATGTTTCTCTCTCAATAAATTAAAGTTTTTAGGCTCACCCTGGCTTAGAACCCAGGTGAATTGCAATGAAATGTAAATCGAGTGTGTGCTACTTGGTCAAAAAAAGCACCCCTTCTTACTTCTTAAAGAAGGGACAAAAAATATTAATGAAAGTAGGAAAACCTTTCTATGTGATGCCTGGGGTTACAGCTCTTTGGGTCTCTCTTTTAAGGAATTCTGAAGGACTTCAGCCAGACTCGGAGGTCAGGGGGAGGTATTGTCTATTGCCCTCAAGTATGGGAAGGATGGGGTGACTTCTCCATCCTGGCACCAGGAGATGAAGCTAGGCAAACATGACTCAGATCTCCAGCTCACCAGCAAGGCATTTGAAAAGCCAAACTAATTCTCCCTTCCCAGACACTTTTTCCTCAATACAAGTGATTTCTGCCATAAAAAAAAAAGCAGGAGACACCCACAGCTATGCTCCCTCTCCCTGCCAGGCCTGGTGTCATACTTTTCTCAAATTTTCTCCACCTCAAATCCAGTGTTTTTTATTTAAAAATCTAAACTTCTCTTCAATATCAGTCAAGCAGGTTTTCACGGCTTTTTTAACATGTGAAGAGGGCAAAACTATTCAGAGAGATTTAAACTGGGAGGCAAACAGGTCATCATAGGATTTCCTAGGGATCAGGAGCCTGAAGAGATTTGGCCAGAAGTAGGTCACATACTTGTCTATGAAAACAAATAATTAGTCATGTAAAACTATACATTGGGTGGTTTCCAAAGGGAACAAAAGACATGGCAGCAAACCAGGCAGAAATGGAGATAATATAGGACACTGTTTCAAAGCCATTTTGCAGACTGGATCTGCCTGCCTTGTTCAGGGAAAACTCTCCTTGTTTTACACAGGGGAACAGCAAGCAGGCAGCTTTCTGTCTACCAGAGCCTCTCCAGACACTCTTATTGCTCTAGAGAGAATGACACAAGCCTATTTTTTTCTAACAAGAAGCAATTCCCACCCTCAGGCTGAAATCAATAGTAGTTAAGGCTCTGCATTAGTATCTGTCACGGGTTCTTCAAGAACCCCACCAAAACAATCAGGCCTTGCTGTCTGACTGTGAAGCAGGCACCTTTTAGGGAGGATGCAGCCTGTGATCCACATCCCTGTGACTGGGTACTGCCGGCAGCAGCTCAAAGGGGTGAGAACAACTTGAGAGCTGCTGCTGCTCCCAAGCCAGGGCAAGGCATCCTGGAAACTCTCAGGCTCCTTCTGTCAACACTTGGAAAAAAAGTTACAGAAAGAGGTTAGCTGTTTCCTAAGAATTAATGACAGGGTCCATGCTGAAACAGGGACTTTGTTTGAGAGAAGAAACTCACAGGAGGAGGGAGTAAATGCAGGTTATGAAGTGCTTAGCTGGCCCTTGCTTTTTGGTGTTGTACAACAGTGTTTAATAGGATCCTCCTTGGCTTTGGCACTGAAAGGATGGAGTTGTGTTTACCAACACATATTGAGCAAGCCCTACCAAAGTACTGCCAGTAGAAAGAGAACAGAACTGTAGCTCTGCAGCTTGGACCAACATCTGACAACTGAGCGTGACTTGTAAAGAATAACTAGAAAAGAGCCTCTGACATGGCTCGGTTTGAACACACATGCTCTCTAGAAAAAGCTACAGAACTCTTTGATACATTTCTATAGTGTATCAGTGGTCGTCTGTGCCCAGCACCCTGTGCAGCACTGCAAAATGGGCGGGAGGGAGGAAGGGAGGGAGGCGGGAAGGGAGGAAGGAAGGAAGGAAAGAAGGAAGGCAGGAAGGAAGGAAGGCAGGAAGGAAGGCAGGAAGGAAGGCAGGAAGGAAGGCAGGAAGGAAGGATATAGTGCTCAGAGAGGCAGCTCTGCACATAGAAGCATTGCACAGCATTGCTCAGAGGCACAGGTCTTAGACGTGTTTGAAATAAAGTAAGAATAGTACAGGAGTGATAATAGTGGTTAGCAAATACTAGAAGGCACACTACAAAAGAAATACCCTACAAATACTTTTCTGGATTACCACATTCAGACTCATAACCAATAAGTAAAATACCCTCTTTGCTACGGCACCATGGAGATCCTGTCTTTGCATTTCCAGGCGCATTGTCACTCATCACCTTTGTTTCATTTTTTGTTTTCAAAGAAAAGACAACAAAATAAGACATTCTCTTTAGGACATGCATTGAGCAGTGAACTTCTGACTAGGAGCTAATATGAGTTCAGGATTTACTGAAAGCAGCCCTGAAGCATAAGAGAGAGCTTTTCCAAACCACATTCCACTCTTTCCCTGTCACAAGAATGACGCTCAGTGCTACACCTCCTGCTGCATTTACCTTGTCTGGCTGTATATTCATTGTCTTCAATCAGTCTTGCCAATCCAAAGTCGGCAATCTTGCATATTAGGCCGTTGCCCACCAGGATGTTTGCAGACCGCAGATCTCTGTGTATGTAATTCATCCGCTCGATGTACGCCATTCCTGCGGCCACCTGCGAGCAGCAGGGAAGACAAACCATGCATTTAAAACAAACTCAACACATACATGGGCTACAAAGCACACACACCTCAGTGCTCAATACTCTGAAGACAGACCTGGGCCGCCATGTCCACCAAATTCGGTAACTTCAAAGCTCTTCCTTCTCCATCCTTTAAGAAATCTAGCAAACTCCCTGCAAATTTGACACAATAGAGAGATGTCAGGAAAACAGCTCATCAGAATGGAGGTGCAGCAATATGTGCAATATTAAAGACAGCAATGTTTCAAGTTCAAGGGACAGCTTCAAAAAATCCCATAATATCTCCAAACTCTCCTATTGTACTCACTTCACTCTTTAAGCTGGCTTGCAGAAGAATGTGCCACTAGTACAATGGGAGTTGCAGGGAAAGGAAACAGGATTGTCTTAAATTTTCCTGACCACTAGCAAGAAAGTTGATCTTAACTTTTCCAGTGCTCCTTAAAACTACATACCTGCTGCTCTCTAAAGGCCTCAGCTAACTGCAAAGCAGCAGCTCAGTTCCAAGCCACACAGGTTATGGAAGAAGTCAGATCCCAGCTCAACCTGCTCCAAAAGAAAGGTCAGGCTGGAGCCTGGTGAGCCCAAGGGGGATAGCATTAGCAGAGGCTATTTTTCATTAGACATTAGCAGTGCTCCTCTAGGTAACCCAGAATTAAATACAGCATGAACCATTACTTTTAGAAGACAAAGAAGAGATGAAATGAAAGCAACTTTAGCAAAAGTTATAAGAACATCGCATTCCCGTGCCAGGGAAAACAAGAAAGTACCCTGTGGCTTTAAAAAAAGAGCCTAGGATGTTATAGCTCCTGTCCTAATCTTGTATCTGAACAGAGAAGTGTAGCAGTCTCCTTTAAATAAGGTCAAGGAATTGGTTTAATAAATAAAGGAAAAAGACAGATGATTAAGCGTTTCTCCCTTGATAAATTGTCAGCCTCAAGCTCAGATCCAAAGATGTAAAATGTTACAGTACAAACCAGTAAAGTAAGCCAAAATAAACCCTGTACTTCAGAAGGGTTTTGAAAAGTCTTTATTTTTAAAGGGAAAAAGCATATGCTTGTCACTGAGACATATGATTAAAGTGTGAGTTAGTCAGGGCTTGGATGCCTCTGAGGAGGGAGGTGGGCAAGCACCTGCCAGGAAAATAAAAGTCAACTCCAAATAGACTGAAAGAATGCACTTAAAATTTCAGAGTGTATCCTCCAATGTACAATGAAACTTCCCTGAGAGAACTTATGTTTCCTATTTGGTTCATTTGCTTTTCCAAAACAAGCAGATTTTTTGCTCTCCTCTCAGCACCCCTGCTGGAGATCTGATGGAGCAAAAAGTTTTCTTTTTCTCATTTTACTACACTGTTACCAGCTAAGTAGCTTAAGGAAGAGACAAAGGAGAAGGGCAAGGTGAAGGAAAAAGAGGAGGGAAAGAATAACATGTGCAAATCATGTATTAAGATGATATTGGGTTGGACTGAAAGTGAAGTGTGATCTGAGAAGGAGGTGCAGTGAGACAAGATTCAGGACTGGCTAAATGAAGAAAAAAATCCTAGGCCAACAAGTGAACACTGAAAGAAGATGTCCTAAGAGCTCTCTGATGCCAGAAAAAGCTAGGATCTTGGAAAGCAGCATGTAGTATCATCAAACTTAGAAAAGACAAATCACTTGTCAGGAAAGTTTAGATGCCAATGCAGTTGGAATCACTTAGCTTGCACCCATTTCTCTTTCCCCCAGTTAGAACAGATTTTCTTTGTACATCAGGTTTTAGGCCCAGTTCATAGTGGAATTCATCATTCTTCTGAAGCCAGAGGTGACTTTAGTTTCCTGTTCCCTCTCTCCTTCCTTGCATGCACCCCATTGTACCTCCCTCTGTAACCCCAAGGAGCACCAATAAAGAAAAAAATATGATCAAGCACAGCAGCTCTGGCTTCACCTTTACTCATGTACTCTGTGACAATATAGATAGGCTCTTCAGATACCACAGCATAAAGCTGGACCAATTTGTCATGTTTTAGCTTCTTCATGATTTGGGCTTCCTCTAAGAAGGATTCTGGAGACATGGTGCCAGGCTTCAGGGTCTTGATAGCCACTTTAGTATTTCCATTCCATGTACCTACAAGCACAGACATTTAGTTAGCTTAAATAACTTTGCTCCTTTTTCTGCCTGATGCCTAATGCAAGCAAGGAGAAACATAGCAAGGACATTTAATATAGGGTCTCTTTAAAAGAGTTTGGTTTCCCATGTTGCCTTATCATTATATTCCTCCCACACCTCCTTCATAGTCTAGTCTTTTTCTGTTACACTGAAAAATAACACTCCCATTGGCACCAGGGCACAACTGGCATTGTCCTACTCAGACAATGTTTCCAGTGATCTCCACAGAAACCTTCTCTGAGTAAGAAAGGTGGGACTGCTGAAACTCATCTTTGTGTAATCCCTTGCTAACAAGTAATTGCTACAGACAACAACACAGCTCCAGTCAGATTTGGGCAACAAAACTGGTTAAACCAGAACTTCTCATTTGCAACACATTTTAGTTTTGTTCTAGTCAGATGAAAAAAACCAACATCCTCCTGAGAAACAAATCCTGAATTGATTTCATTTTAGAAACACAGGTGTGTTTCCAAACTGAAATGTGTCTTTTTCCCTTCCCTCCTTATCCCCAGGAGCTGCTGACAGAAAATGAAGTGTTCCTGTCCACTTCAGTTCGCTCTTGTGGTCAGCACTGAAATGGACAAGTTTCATAATTTTTCAGCCATCACCTACCAAGCCTTCTAGAACACCCAAAAGCTTGCACAAGAACCTGGAGAGAGCTGGGCAAGGCTGACTCAGGGCATCCTGCAAGAGGTGGAGCTTCACTTGAGTATTTGCAAGGGGGAGGAGGAGGACTGGAAAGAAATAAAACCCAGACCTATTTATGTTAACAGTGGGGTGGTTTTTTGGTTTTGTTTTTTTGTTTGTTTTTTTTTTTGTGTGTGGGAAGGAAAAGGAAGGAAAATTAAAATAGGCAGAAATACCACTTTCCTTCTGCCTTCTGGTTGTCCTTTTCCCAGACTAGCCAGAACCCTGCTCCAGAGTCAGGGCTGACATAGCTTTGAATTTGATCTGTAGATAGGGAGCTGCTGTGTGATAAGGCAGAACAACACTAAATTACTTCTGGAATTAATCACATTAAAAAGTACTCCCCTGCACTTAAGCATGAGGATAGCAGAAAGCCCACAAAGCACACAAAGGCTGCGTCATGAAAAAAGTGTGTTGTGTAAAATAACCCAGTTTGTCTTTGTTAAAAGTACGTGAACAATAATAATAGCTCAGCTGCTGCATGGGAACTGCTTAGGCCAAAATAACTTTATCATGAGCTTTTTCAACCTGCCAGAGTATAAAATGAGCCATAAAATGGGTCCTTTTTTGTGCAAATGCTCAGGTCCCAGGTCCACCTTGCCTGGCTGAGGATAGCAGAAGAGCAGTGGAGGAGCTGCTGCTCCTGTGTTGCTCCTCACTTTTAAAAGGCAATCCCAAATGTCTGGGGGGCCTTGAGGCACATGTTAGTCAAAAGTGTGTAGTGCAGGTTTGGTTTTCATTGTGCCTCGATTTCCTTCTGCCAGTTCAGTGCCAGGTATCATTGTTCTGTCAGTGGAATAATGCCTTGAGTCACTACCTCTGCTGCCCCAGCACACTTCAGTAGGACTCCTGAAGCCTTCATTTCTCTCAGTTCTTCAAACCAGAATGAAGCAGGACTTTGCTCTAGTGGCACTCCTGTGTAAGCTGGAAGGATGTGGCTTTGCCTCTAATTTCAGGAAGGGTGGACAAAATATTTTCTGATGGGTGACAGGAGTGTGTTTTGTCTGGAGTCACTGAGGCTTCAGACTGCAGTGTGCCATCAGTCACAGCCACTTTGCAGGGGTACCACAAATTATATGAACCAGGAATAAAACCAGAGTTTCATGGGCACCAGACTGGCATTAATAAAATAGGATCTCACCTCGTGTGTTAACAGGATTGTGTACTATAGGTTTTAATAAAAATCCCCGGGCTCATACTGTTACCATGAAGTGTTTTCAGCAAGTCTGTTTTAAAGACTTTAATGAATTTCTCCAGTTTAAAAAAAGAATGTTAACTTATCCTCTCAGCCCTGATTACAGTTTAAATTCTTACATTTTCTTGTTCTGTTTTGGTATATTTATCTAATCGAAAATTAGCATAGACTTCCCTCTGAATTCCTCCTATATGTAGTTAGTTACTACTTAATGTGTTTTTTATTCATTTTTACTGTGTTAATCTACTCCAATTTGGTAATGCTCCAGGGCTGTTAACATATTTTTTACTATACATTAAGAAACATAATTTCATAGTTGTAATAATAATTTTTGCTTTTCTGACAGATACTTGGTACTGGTACTTGGCACTTTATTTCTCATATCTCATAGCTGATTTTTTTAAATTTTTTTTTTTAATTTGTTCCTTTAACTTGTATAGATTTAAGGTCTATGGCACACAGAGCTTACCACTAAGTTTTGACTTCAACTGCAAACTTGTGCATGCATTCAAGATGGAGAACAAGAAGGAGAAACTGCAATTATCTGGAAATGCTAATAGAAATGTAGGCAGCTTTCTTTTCAACAGGTCAACTGTAATGGTGTGAGGTTCTATAAGTTTCTATATTTCTAGTCTATAAATTCTGTAAATCTCACAGATTTGCTGCTGTGATCCTTGCTGTAGTCCTGCAATGGGAAACAGCTGCAAGAGCCCAGGAGAACCGCTGGTTGTTTTGGCTGTACATATTTTTGTGTCACTGCAATAAAAGGAGTGGTCAAACTGCCCCCTCAAATTTTTGTGAAGAAACAACATATAGTGATTCTTTATTTGAACTGGTAATTTTAGAGTCTATACAGAATGGAATTTGGCACAGAAATTGAGCCACATCTCATGAAATGGCCACTGTATTGTGTTTTAATGCCATGGCCATACTAAGATTTATGTAAATTGTAAATTGCTTGTTGTTTTATACTCATTAAAAGAAGGAGGCCAATGACGGGTAAGTTAAGCTGTCCAGTGTGCAGAAAACAATGTCAGTGGATTTGGAAAAGGTCAGTATTTCTGGACTTCAAAGTGGGGATTCAGCTGGGCCTGGCAAGTTTTGCCTCTGTTGTCCCTGGTCTCTATATTGAGTTACAGGGTTCTGCTGCAGACACAAATTTCAGAGACTTGAAGAAGTGGATGCATGAGAAAGCTAGCTCAATATCAGCAGTATCAGCTTGCTGATATTTGCCATTATTTTTAAACTGGGAGAGTGGATGGAAACATTTTCATGGTCTGATTCCATCAGTGCTACAACACATGAAGGAAAAAAAAAAGTCTACTTACCAGATTAATTTCTGGTTAGCCATTCTGCCTTACAGGTTTAGCATCATTCCTATTTTAATACCTAGCAATTGTGTAGTTACCCAAGTAAACCCAATGCAATTAATGTATTTTAATGCCCTAACCTGTCATACCACTGTGTGCAAGTGAAAGGAAGCTACCCCATGGATTACTCTATTTATGTTTAACTGTTTCAGGCAATATAAACTAACATTTCATACTATTCTGTTCTTTTAGCTTTAAGATCTATACTTGAAATGTTTATTTCTGCCAAGAGGGCCTTAAAAGATCCATCCAAAGCAAAATATATTCTCTGCCTTACCACGCCACACTTCAGCGAAACACCCCTGACCAAGCTTCTGTTCCAGAAATAATGAATCACGTGCAACTTCCCATGCATCTTTAGCCAATCCAACAGTTTGTGGGGTATTATTCGTAGCAATCACAGTTAAGTTAAAACACAAACCATCAGCTTTCTCTATAGGAGAGGAAATTAATAAAAAAAACACACTTATAATCCAAAATTATGCATGCATTGAGAAAGATGGAAGGTGAGGGTCTCTCAGTGCTGCATTAAAGTTCATTTGCAAACACTGCTTTTTGGATGCTGGAGGTAAGAACTTCTTTTGTTAGCTTGCAGAAACAGGCTTCTTGGTATAGCCAAGATATTACTATGTAAGCCTTGATTTATTATTAAGACAGTGGTAATTTGTCAAAATCAAGACCTTCCAAGGAAACATGGATTCTCAGTTTTCTTTTGCCATCAATTATAGTAAAAGTTGAAAATGAAAGAATTTCAAAGTCAAAGACTTGATTCCAATGACATTTTTCCTAATAGTTTGAGCTTTACTAATTTTTTTTCCTTATGGGTCACAATGTCCTACATTTTCACCTTCCATCTTGTAATCCCCACACAGACAGCTATTTTTAGAGTAATTATTTTGCTCCATACCCATCCATACTTCCCCAAACTGCCCATTTCCCAGTCTCTTGATCAACTGTAGGGATTCTCGTGGAATTTCCCAGACATCTTTGGTTTTGACAGACAGATCAGTAAGCCTTGGCATTCCTTTATGACAGGGGACTACTAAGCGGCAGCAAAGACCTGCAGCTCTCTCTGATGGAGCCAGAAGTGAAGCCAACAGCAAAGGAGAGGAAAGAAAAAAAAGTGTGACATGAAACAAATACAGTAAGCATAAAAACAATGCTACTCACAACAGCTGTTAGTTGCATACCACAAAGCATCCTGGAAGATTAGGAATTGAACATTGAAACATATTCATTTGAGACAGAACAGGAAATATTTTAGTCTCTGCACAGCCTGAAATGGAAGGTGACCACCATTGTTTTTTTCTCTGAACCCAGGATTCTCCCCCTCCCACAATGCTGCATTAAGATAACATCTTGAGTGACTGGTTTACTGTGGTACAGTATAGCTTTTTAAAAATAGTCTGTCAGTTACAAGCGGAATTGTTTCTGTACTGAGTAAAAGAAACAGGGAGAAGATTAATTACTCTTTTTTTCCTGAAAAATCACGGCCATGAAAATTTGGTGGACTTTTTGTAGCCTGGGAAAAGGCATTCTCTATATTCTGCTGTGTGAAAAGGTGTCTTTCTAGGTGCCATGCAAGTCTGACATTCCTTCTAGAGCAAACCTTCATTAGCATACGCAGCCAGTACTACATTGTTTGAGGCAGGTTCATGATATTATCTCTTGCAAAGCTTCACAGAAGACTGAACTGTGACAAAAGTCACGCAAGATTTTTTGGCAAGAGTGAAAACAATGATACATACAAACATGAAATACATACATGCACCTATTGATGAGGAGCACACCACGCTGCACAAAGCAGACTACAATGTAAAGCCTGCACAGAGACTTGTGTCTTAAAGCAGGTGCAGCAGAGCAGAACAAGGTGGGGAAGTGCAATTGCACTTCAGACTCAAACATAATCTGTATTCTTCTGTGCAGTGTTTCTTTCTATGCAGGTGAAAGGGTTGTTTCAGCATCATAAGGTGGGCAAGCGTTGAAGCTCCTTGCAACACCAAGCTCCACCTCACTTCCACAACTGTGAATTGTGGTTCCCCCAGAATTCAGAGTGCAGAGCAGTTAGAGGGAGCCCTCGTGGTTTCAGTCAGCTGGGGCTGGGATGGAAGGAGGGCTCCTGTGTTCACCTGGGCCCTGGAGACTGCAGGGGAAACCTCTGGAGTGCTGTACCATGCCTCCAGAGCTATCCTGCCTGGATCCTACTGATTATGCCTCTGTGCTGCACAGAAATGGCTGTTTCCAGATCTGTTTTTTTCTACATCTGTGCATGGAAAATACACCAATAGGAAACTAAAATCTGACATATACCAACTGGTAGGTGAGGTTGTAAATTATCTTCCTTATATATGAGTTTTATACCTCATTTAGCTTGAAGTAGAGCCACCAGAAACAACTAGAAATTCTCCCTGGCAGCATACACCCATCAGGAATTGGGTGGAGAAGACAGCCAGATGTCTAGTATGAATAGCATAAGAATACAGCAGAGAGAATACAAAGAATACAGAAAAAAATGCCCCACAGAGAAGTTGATTTCCCAAGTAAAAATTATGAAAAGTTTTTGAGCAGCAAGCATTTGGGGTAATCTGTTAATAATATTATGAAAAGCTTAAGTAAAGGGAAAAAACCCCCAAAGAGAAAATAATTCAAAATACAAATTTCTGCTTAAAAAATGACCATGCTGAGGAGCATGGCAATCTCCTGTGTAAGAACCAGTTGTCCTATGCAGAGGTTTGGGGGGCTTTGAAGATGCATTTGTTGTACACCAGTTAGCAGTGACAAGAGGGTGTACTTTGGGGTGGAATAGTGCATGCTACACTTTATTCACAGGAATAATAAAAAAAAAAAGCTTAGTGGGTGGACACAAATAGTGTGCATAAAGAAACACGCATATTGCATTATTTATTTAATATAATTTAAATGTTAATACTTTGCACATAGAACACAAATCCAGTGGGAAAATATAAGTAATGTATCTAATATATGCAAGCCTTTTGGCCATTGTTTTAGGTGACTGACTTCCACAATGCAATTCCTATTTGCTTTATTAACAGCAGTAGGCTGCAAAATGGCACATATTAGCACTCACTTATTCACAGGGAATTCACGCTTGGAGAGGTGCAAGTCAAATTCTGTAATTCTGTTTGCTTAGAACAGGGAGAGCTGACAAAACCTTTAGCACAGTAAAGTGTAAGGTTTTAAAAGCTCTGCTGCTGTATCCTGTGAACGGTGTTCAAAGACATTTATAACTCTAATGGGAAAGGGATAACGGAAGATGCATTACAACAAGCAAGAGTCATAGATCAAATGATTCTTTAGGGCATCTTACACATAGATCACCTCAGTAGCAAACACTTTTGTTTTAAAATACTTCAGAGTGCCATGTATTATCTGAAAAATTACCTGAGTAATGCTGAACCAGCTGCTGAAGAGTTTCAAATTGTGCCCGAGTTGTAATATAATATCCACCATTGTCAAGTTTACGAATTTTATAATGTTTGACATGATCTCCTTTCATATCATCCCAGTCTCGAATAGACAGGGAATAGGCACCTGTTCCAAGCAAAGGAGAAATAAAAAACTGTAATTAGCTTTTAGTCATAAAGATTTTGGTTTTCTGGTCCGTTGTTACAAAGTGAAAGAGAAATTGCTTCCAAAAAGATCACTGTATCCTGAAAAAGAACAAATTAATCTAACACAATGAGATAAGTGTCAGAGAAATCCTGGGACACAACATGTCAACATGTATCTTTCACAATGTTCTAGACAGATACTAGGACTTCTGTGTAAGTGAAAACTCACATTTTAACATTTACTGCTCCAGGCTGGTAAATCTACTTTTCCTAATCTAAGTGTCAGGTTACACTGCAAATACTGTACTTTATGTAAATGCAAGTGGGTGATAAATATCAAGATTTTCACAGGAAGCTCTGGAGATAATGACTTTACATGTGGGTAGTGTTGTTACCTGGATGGATCCCAAACTTCTTTATAAACAACCAAATAAGCACACTTTGTACACCACAGTCTTTGGGAGGTAATACTACACCAAGACTGAGCACCAACACATCTGCAAGAACCTCATGTTTAACTCCCCAGATCCATGTGGGGCTTTGGAGCTTACTAGGGGGATTCAGATGCCCTAGCACAGGGATTAAGTGCCATGTGAGATGCCTCAGGACATGCTGCTTGGCAGTTTTCCCACAGGCTGTCACACTTTTCCAGCCATGTGGATGCCCTGCAGGCACTTGAAGTGGCTCTGGGTGCTCACAGCCAGGTAAAGGAACTTCAGCTGATGGGCTGGATTTAGTTTTAGGTGCAGTGGTGGCAGTCTGCAGGTGGGCTGGGGGCTTGGTTTATATGCCCATACATAAGCCTCTGGTGCTATGAGGGTGGCTAAATCCCAGCCCGGTTTCCAAGAGTCTCATGGCACTGTGGTGTAATGCTGGGGCACGCAGTGTCTGCAGTCACGGGCAGAGCCTTGGCTTCCTGCTGACTGCAAAAACAGCTCGGCCACCTACGTGGGGACCTCCATGTTCAGGTGTCTTACCCTGGAGGACAGTCCTGTTTTACATCCAGTGACACATGTGTTGGTTCTATACGGCGTCAAAAGCAAAGCCACTTTTCTACAGCATAATGCAGCATCTGAACAAAAACACGGCCCATTTCAAAGGCAGCAAATAGACAAGTCCTCGCTCATGGCTCAGGCAAATATTGTTTTTAATCAAGGGAATTTAGGCATTAAAAGGAGAACAGAAAACTGCCAGCTGCAGAGAGCTCAGGAAGGTCCTCCTTCTGGAGCCTCTGCTGCTTTCACTGGTAACTATGTCAGCTAAGGGCAGAAAAGGAAAATCACCAGCAAATAGTTCTGTATGCCATGAAAGGTGGTCCCAGTGTAAGGTGTCTTTCTTGGATGTATCCTCAGGAAGAAGCCTCCTTGACCACATTAACCAACAACAGGTTACACTGGTGGGTGGATCATCCCTGAGATGCAGTGAACAAAATATCTCCACCCTGACTCCAAGGACTTCTCAAATTCCCTATTGTTTGTCCCCTATATAGAAGGAAAAGAGCCAGCACTTAAAACAGATGATTCTGGTTTACTTGAATGGGAGGTACCCTTAAAGAAATGTCAGGGGTTGTTTTATGTCTTTTTTTTTTTCTTTTTTTTTAAATTTTATTTTATTTTTATGTATTTATTTTAGTGGGGTTGGAGCTAGGTGATCTTTAAGGTCCCTTCCAACTCCAGCCTTGCTGGCATTCTTGGTATTCTATGATTTCTAAGTGTAGAAAAATACTGTTTGTCTAGGACAGTTTTCTGAAGAGGTTCTCCCCCTGAGTCACTACATTTCTCTCAACTAGGAGTTCAAAGGTTTTTGGTGATTTGCAAGCACATCTTGTGCATGCTGTGTACCACCACTCTGGGCAGTCTGCCTCCTTTCAGAATTTTCCAGGCAGTCTTCTCCACCTCCGCATTTTTGAGTTTTGATCCACTGGCAGCAGCTGTATTTTCTTTAGTCACGCTCCCTGCATATCTGGTCACTATTTTAGATTCTTTAGGAAAATGTAAACAATCTGTGGCTCCAGGTCTGCAATCAGAGCTGTGTGGGTGGCCTTCTGTGGACCCCCACTGACCTCAGATCAAGTTGCAGGACTGGAGCTTTAGTTCAAACCTGGACATAAACAAGAACCAAGATGTATTTCATTATTAATTTATTTAGGCTGCTGGTTATCTATATTATTCATTATTATCTGATGATAAATTTAAATACAAGAGACATAAGTAATAACAGTTTGGGACAGAAATACGACATTACAATATATCTTACTAATGATTTTTTATAAAAAAAGCCAAACAACTAAAACCAGACAGTCTTGAAAGGTGGAGATTGAAACCAGGTGAGGGATTATACAGACAAGACCTGATGAAGTACCTGGGTAGTCAGGCATGGAAAAAATGAAAAGCCAGCTCCATGTGATTTATTTTGAAAGTAAGGCAACCATGATCAAGGGAGGTTAAATTCATGCTGAAATCATCCGTGATGATACTTCTAACATGATCCTGATTAATTTTATTATTGTTATTATTTAAAGCAGAAAGGACAATTCTAGGTCATAAAACAATTCCTGCCTTGGGCCTACAATGAGTAGTTGGGGTAGAGCATTTTGAGAAGACTTATGGCAGAACACACCATTTGAGCCCACCCAATTGATTTTTTTTCTCTCTTGAATAACAAGCTTTCTGTTTTCTTCTAACAACATACTCAAACACCACCAGGATGAGAAGGGAAATAGGCATTTTTTTACAAAATAAACCATGCATGTTTGTTTTTTCCTATAGCTTTGATGCAAACTCTGCTTGAAGATATAGAGAGCCTTGAGTTCAAATGCAGAGAAATTAAACTTGCTGCTCTAAGTCCACCCATGATGAATTACTACATTTTCCCAATGCTTTTGTGAAATTAGAAAAACCCCTGACTTAGCTAAGTAAACAGTGTTGCAAAGCATATCCCCTATCACTGCATAAAAACTGGGGAAACCAGGCTAAACTGATAATGTAGTTTAGAGAAACAGTGCTGTGTTTGTTTTTAGGATCCATGGCTGCATATATGAGTTTTCAAACTTGGCACAGAGTGGGATGAAGTCCTGCTCCTCACACACATCAGAGCAACTGTTGGTGAAAAAAAACAGGTGGAGGCTATTTGCAGAAAAAGAGCAAGTTAGAGCCTGCCTTGCTCCTGGTGAGAGTGCCTCACTGTTATGGGAAGCATGGTGAAGCTGTGGGTGACAAGAAATTGTCTGCCTGGAACAACAGCAAGTCTATTCAGATTTTACATCAAAAACAGTCTTCAGAGTTATAGGCAGCAAAGGAAGAATCCAGTGACTTCAGCAGGGAATAATGCAAAACTTACAATTTTAGATGATTGAATGCAGCATCTGAAAATAGGTCAAGGAGAGAGGAGTGCAAGTACTGCTTCTCTTCTTTAAACTCCTTCACGAACCATGACATTTTGGATGCCAAGCCTAGCTGGTAGTGTGCTCTGATCAAAGCACTGACAAATCGGTGCTTTAATTATGTGAACCATCATTAGACTACAGAACTTGTATGGAATTAATTCTAGTTACTTTTGCCTCCCACAGCTTTTGTTTTGGATTGTTGGTTAATTGAGAAATGGCCAGGTTTGTTTTTACTTAGTTGCAGGTTTTCTGCTCAATAGCTGTATGAATTAGAAAGATCTTTTCATATATGTGAAGCTTTTGAAGAAGATGTTGACAGGCCTTGTGAGCAAAATGTAAAAGCAAAAATAGCACCCGCCAAGAAAACTGGAACTCCTCCAATATTTTTACAGGGAAGGAGGAGAATACACCCTTCCACTTGACTTCAACAGAATGGATACAGTTGAATACTTTATGAATATATTAATTAGAAGTATATTCAAGTCTTTTTCCTGTTAATGTGTGAATTTAAAACTGCTGCATAATTTTTTTCTCCTTTGTTTTGTTCCCTCCAAGGATCCAGTATTTCAATACCATGTGGCTTGCACTGCAGATACCATGGGTTGAGCATGAGTTGTACTTCAGTTGTTCTCTACTTTGAACACTCACCCTAGGATATCCAGACATCCAATTCCCTAGCACAATTACATGCAAAATGATACTTAACTCTACCTTCATACCACTGAAAACAATATTTCACACACTCAGCATGATTTTTCTCATATTATCTTCTCATTCATAGTCAGAATACCTTTCCCCTGCCTACCTTTGGTAGTTTCGCTTTCCCGGATCAAGAAGGTACCTCTGGGGTTTCCAAACGACAGCAGCTGCCTCTCGGCATCTTTTCGGCCCAGCTTGCCAAAGTACCACCTTAGGGAAACACCAGACATAGTAAGACAATGTCAGCTAGTTAGCATTACTAACTAGTGTCACAAAGCCCAGGCAAAGAGAGGATTCTGTGTGGAAACTGAGGTTACTCAGATACAGTTGGCCATTTTAGTCACAGTGTGTGTCTTTTATCATGCTGGAAAGCCAAGGTGACAAACCATGTAGCAGATGTTCCTTGTGCTGGGCACTAGCTCTTTGCATTAAGCCCATGATCAGTAGGTGCTGAGAACGCTTGGTGTCCTCTGACAAAGGCCAGACTTGGACAAACAGAGACCCAGATGTGGTGGCTGGAAGGTATACACAAGGAAAAGGGTGGAAAACTGTTGCTGCCAAAGAGCAGTATTTGTACAGAGGTTGCTATAAATATCTGATTCACACCATGATTTACTAGTACTCAATATTTTTGTTGCAGCACAGCTATGAAATCTCAGTAGAAGGATGAGATTCAACCACTTTACTTGTGGTTCTATATGAGGCTTTCAGAGTTACAGCCTTTTTTCTTTTCTGCAGCAACTTTTTTATGTTATTTCACAATCAGCCAAGGACAACCTGAAGTACAGACTCCAGCAGTACCTGCTCAGCTCTATAAGCTCCTCCACTCTATCTCTTATATTGGAAATAACATGAATACACACATCACTCCTTTTCTTTGCAGAGATGAGTCCTCATTAGGCAGCCTTGTGTATGCATTGTGGGCATCCTACCTACCCAAGGTTTGTATTTGTTGATACAACGTGCCTTCTTTAATGGACAATTTGCACACTAATTGACTCAAAATATTTTTACAACTTGGTTCAGGAAAAGCAAGGGCACCTTTTGGTTAAAGCTTGAAATTAGCTGACAATTGAGGAAAGGAAGCAGGCCTGTGCTCCTTTAGGTTTTCTTCCTTTGTTTTGACATTGAAAAAGCACTGAGCTCGTGCTTCTTTTGTTACTAATTACCTAATTATTTATCAGTGCTGTTAAGAACTGAAATAAATATAAGTAATTTGAAAAATCGCTGCAATCAATCAAAACCAACTCCTCACACCTCCTTCTAATACAGCACTAATGGGTCTTTAGGAAAAAAAATAAATAAAGAAAACATACTCCTCTGCTTGGATGGAATCGACTGGAGCCACATAATTACTGGGAATGTAACCAGTTTCGCCTGTTGTCAAGGAACGGGCCTCCCACCAGTCTCCTTCCCTGTGGAAACGGAGGTGAGGAGAAGTGAGAGCAAGACACAGCTGTAAAGACAATGATCTGACTTCGTTAAAAACACCCAAAACCGCCCATAAGAAGCCACTTATCACCTCTTTATCACCGGCGTTGTTTGCATCTAAACCCAAATAATATAGGTATTTCTTTACATCTAGAATTATTGCAGCAGTGATTAGTTCTGCAACCTTTCAGATGCAGCATCATGGCGCGAAGAGGCGGAACAACCCAGTGTAATCAGGTTTGGTGAGGGCTGAATTTGGACTAGAATATTGCAAACTGTCTCCATAGCAATTATTCTAATACAGACCCTTGAAAGAGCTTATAGGAAAGTTGCCAGAATGAATGCTCTGTTCTGGTTTTGGCTGGGATAGAGATAATTTTCCTCAAAGTAGCTGCTATGGGACTGTGTTTTGGATTTGTGCTGGAAACAGTGTTGATAACGCGGGGATGTTTTCTTTACTGCCGAGCAGCATTCCCACAGTGTCAAGGCCCTTTCAGCCTCTCCCCTGAGCACAGAGAGGGTGGGGGGGTGCCTGGGTCTGTGTGAGGGGACACAGCTGGGACAGCTGACCACAGCGGTATTCCATAACATATGGCATCCTGCTTGGCACGTAAAGATGGGGAAGAAGAAGGAAAAGGGGGGAATGTTGGGAGTGATGGTGTTTACCCTCCCAAGTCATGGTAAGGCATGGTGGAAGTCTGCTTTCCTGGGGACAGCTGAGCACCTGCCTGCCCATGGGAAGCCATGAATTAATTCCTTGTTTTGCTTGGCTTCTGTGCATTGCTTTTGCTTTACCTATTAAATCTGCCTTTATCTCAGCCCATGAGTTTTCTCACTTTTACCCTTCTGATTCTCTCCCTGATCCCACCACGGGAGAAGTGAATGAGTGGCTGTGCAGGGCTGAGTTGTTCTCCGAGGTTAAAGCACAACACAATGTCACATTCACAGCTAATTTTAAACTTCTATGAGCATAATTAATCTGAAACCCAAAGAGATCAAAAAGCCATCTATCAACATGGCATTTTAGATGGCCCTTAAGGATCACACTTCATTGTCTAGATTCCCTCTGCTGGCCACCTGGAGGAGGTAGCACAGGATTAGATTGCATTTTCAAATACTTAGAAAAAGCTCTTCTTCTGCAACATTTAAATGTGAAGAAGTTCATGCAGGACCATCTTAAGGCAGCATTCTGTAGGCTTAGCATGAATTTTTGTCTTACACTGGTGTAAACACTGGGGCATGGTACTGCCTTTCAGGCAATGCACATTGCTGCAGGATGTGCAGCTTTAAGAGAAGTTTATTTCTCAGCTTTTTGCAGGATGCAATGGTTTGGAATTTAGCAATTTTGATTTCATTATCAGCACTAGATTCATCAGTGTTTAACTCCTACCACTACTAATAAGCATTCCCTTTTCTATTTCTGGACTGCTTAGAAACTCTTTCTCAGTTCTCCTCTCTGTAAACCAGAGACTTGTTCACTAAATAAAATACTGTTATCAAATGTGACTGGAGAATTCAGCCTCTTCTGGAAGCAGTTACAGAAAAACACACTGTCTAAGCTATCACTGGAAGGAGAGGTTGTGTCAAGGTGAATTCTTTAAATCTTCAACTTCACTTTATTTAATAGTTTAAAGGAGCACAAACTCTATGGAAAACAACTAGAAAACAGCTGTGATTAGTCAAAAAGAAGACGCTTCCAATTTTACAGTTCAAGAAACATGAAGTGCAAATACCTTTTGCAGAGGCTGGAAGTTGACACTATTTTAATACACCCTGTGTGCATTAGTATGTCAGGAAAATGGCCCTTTTTGTTTATCTCTAGTATTGCCAGCTGAAGTGCTAAACCTTCCCCATGTGCTGCTGTACAATATTTCTGAGGCATTACGCCACACTGAGCTTCATAAATTGTACCTTTCCCTCTCTTCTCCTTACTGTGCAGAGAGTCCACTAGATGGAGGTATTTTGTCGTATCTAGGGAGGAAAAATGCAGTCCCGTAGATGATCGCAACATCAGGAACATCTGCTTTGACAGAGAAGCTTAAATCTCTCAAACCACTGCCAGAAAGGAGGAATATAGGCTTTTTTCACAGCCCTTGATTTTGGGCCTGCAGCTGAGGTAGGAGGCAGCTAGTCAGTGGGGCCAGACAGAGTGTGGTGGTGGGGATGCTGGGGATGGCCCAGTGTTTGGAAGCCCCAAAGTCAGGCTCTGCTCTGAACCACTCTGCGGGTACCTCTTTCACCCAGACTGCCTCTAGTAAAAAATTTCTGGGTTCAAATGCTGCACTGAATGTTTACTCCAAAGTACAAACCAAATTTCGTTTGTTGGGAGATATAGCAAAATCCAAATCCAAACCCCTCCAAAAATTCCAGACAAACTACCTTCTTGCTCATATACGCTTTCTATTTGCAAGCAGCATTGGCAGGTGCTTAAAAAATGGGCTTATTTCATATAATTCCTGATGTAAGTGATGAGAGGAAGCATTCTTATAGAAAAGCAGCTTTCTGGAGATTCCCAGTCTCATTGTCACTACTCCAGGGGTGTGGTTAAGTCCATGTTTATAAGCAAATAGACCTAACTACGATGGGAACTGAGCTTCTATTATCCTACAGGAAAATCAGTGAATGCTTGGTCTTTTTTCCTTTCTTATAAACCCTTCTTCCAGGCAGTAATTAAATTACCTGCATCAAAATGCATGTACTGCAGCCACTGACATGAAGGGGCATCTCTCTGTCTCACCAACTCCAAGGATGATTGCTCTGTAAGTCCTGGTGAGTACCTCCAGATTTCACCAACTGGCACATACAAGTTATTTATAATGTGTGGAAAATCTTGTTTCAAGTTATGGCATAGTTTGTGCAAGGTTAGGAAAGCACAAGGCAGTGTGAACAAAAATGGATCGTAGGTTTAAAAAGGGTTCGTTTCCAACTGCTAATTTAGAAGCAGAAAGGTTTTAAACTGCTGTTCCCTCTACAAGTTGTAACTGAAGTTTCTGTGCTTTCATCTACATCAAAGCTCTTTAGCTTCATGCAATATTCCACAGAATTACCTGACTTTTTTAAAAACTTCAATGCACATAGAGCCAATTCCAAACCTGCAGTTGCTATATTAAAATTAACAGGAGTTGCACCAGGGGTGAATTTGCCTCATTGTCACATATTATAAGAAAAAAAGAGGAGACCAATATCACAAAGCCTTTAGAATGTGACATACTTGGTTGTTAACTCATTTTTAGCTCTACATAATAGCAGTAGTGAACATAACACAGAGACTGACAATTTATGCTCTTAGCCAAGAATTACAAGATGTTCAGATATAGGTCAGTAGCACAGTGAGTTTTAGAAGTTATTTTTAAATCACTAAGGGATTTCTTTTTTTATGGGCAGTTGATAAAATTAAATTTAAGTTGATGATTTCCAGGATGGAAATGTGGTTTTTATGTCAGATGAAACAGAACTTCCTTGCATATTCTGATTGCATCACCTACCTTTAAAAGGACAAAAATGCTTTTAAACTTGGCATGTGAGTCTGGATAATGACTCTTTTGTGAATCAGTTTTTAGCTCATTTCTGTGTAGGGATACTTGCAGCAGATTGGAAAAAGTGTTAGTACATGCCTTGCAGAACCTCTGTAGCTACTGATAAAGTACAGTGCTGGTAGTTTCAGTTCTGAGCGTGGGGTTACTGTAAAATGTAAGCAGTAAATCACACAATCTAACACTTTTTTTAAAGTAAAGCTGCATGTGGTTTAAGTTTTTTCCCCCAACAATACAGCACTTTGCAAAAGTGCACTAAATGCAAGGACAAGTAAGTAAGCATAGAATAAATCCCCTCCATACTTGAACATCCAACATCAGATTTTACTAGTAACATAAGCAAACATTTTTGTAAACATTATAAGCTTGAAACTATTAAAAAGTAGATTACCAAGCCTAAAACTTACGAGCTGTTAAGTATCTGGAATTTTTCTCCTTTGTGAAAACTCAAGTCATCTTCCGTTCTGGCTTCATAGTCGTAAAGCGCCACAAAAAGAGTTACACCTAAAGAAAAAGACAGGGTTATAAAAAAGTGGGTTATACTCCATCACAAAAGACAGAAGGGAAAGGAACCTCAAGAGGTGATGTGGCTAAGCCACAGGTAAACTACTCCAGCTGCTGAGGAGCAAACCAAACTGAACCCTCAAACTTTTTGAATGATTCTCATCTCTCTGGTCTTATGCAGCCAGTGGGCACTCCACCTCCTTCACTCTGTGCAGTCACAGGATCCCAAGCAAGCAAAGGGGGTTGAAGAGACAGTTTAGACATAGCCATGCCAAGTATTTAACTACTTGAGGTGGCTCAGCCCACATTTTACATTCCCTGGTAGATGGATGAGGCAGTTAGCCAAATTTAGCATGTATGCATAATTTCTCAGCCCCAAGTGAACCTGCAAATTAGCAAACGTAGGGATGAAGACCAAACTCCACCTGACTTCAATTCTTCACACTATTTCATGAAATAACTCTTCCTAAAACCAACATGCTGGGACAGTCAGGCAGGCCCTGCTGTAGACGCATGATTGACACTATGAGCACTAAAATAAGACTTTCAAGCTCACCTGTTCCTCCTCTTGTACGCAGCGTCCCTGTATGAGAGGAGGAGTTGACTCCACCAAACACAGTCAATCCTTGGCCTCCTGTGGCATGGAAGTTGTTGTAGTTTGGGATTGAAGTCACACCAAAGCTAGGATAGTGCTGCGGAGTAGGGTCTGTCCCATAGCGGTAGCCTGAGCTTTGAGTTAAACTGCCATCCCTCTCGTCAGTCAGTTTTGTTGCTTCTTTATCCTTACATTGCACACAGCCCATTATCTAAAATCCTAGGAGAGGAAGGAAAGGATAGGTGTTCATATGTTGATGCTCACCAGATCTCCTCCAAACGCACGAATGATGAGGCTCAAATTAAGTTCACTGCTCAAGAGTTAAGTACTTTGGAAAAAAACCTGCAGTGGTTTGAATATAAACAGCAGCATGCTGGAAAAAAGCTCACACAAAATCTTCCCCTCAGGAATCTTGCATGGAGGCCTGAGGAAAGGGGTCCTGCCTGCTCTTAGGGTAGTGGCAGATCTTTGTCCAGCCCTGACATAGAGGGACAAAGAGGATGAAACCCATCTTTCTCACCCATTGCCAGAAGGATGCAACTGGCAGGCAAAGGAGTCAGCCAAAAAAAGTGCAGGTGGAGGTGTTCAAGACTGCCCTCGGAACAAAGAATAAGGCACTTAGCTTGTGGTTCATATTTGACCTTGCCAACTACACAGGTGTGGACCTAAAGACAAAACCCTTCTTCCATTGCTGGAGCTCTGCATGGCAGGCAGAAAAGCAGCCACAGTGAGCCAAAAATTATTACATCAAGAAAGTAAAAGGGAGCTATCAGAGGGCACAACTGAAAAAAAAAAAAAGGAAGCTCCTTTTCATGCAATGCCAAATTGAAGGCTAAAACCACTGGTAACAGAAGGTGGGGCTGGCAAAGGTACACATGTTAAGAAACTAGAGAAAGTGCCAGAAGAATTAACACATCAAATGCAGAGCAACTCCAAGTACAGATTTTGTACAGAGTGAAACTGAAAGGGTTTCAAAAATTACAGCTTCAAAAAGGTTGCTCCAAGTTTTTGTAATTCTTGTAACCTTTTGTTCAGCACCCTCATGGGGCACTACCAGGGCCTGAGTTAATCTCTCTCTTTATTTCAGTGCCTTCCTCTCTCTGTGTGGAGGGAGACAGAGGGTGATTCACCACATCTCAGAAGCAGTCCTGCAAGGCTAGTCCTGTTTCCTGGTGTCACCTTTCATCTGCTAGCTCTGACTTTCTCTAATCCATGTGCTGGTGTTACTGAACTTTCTCCTATTGGCCCAAGCTGAACCTAGACACAAAACCTGAGTTTCTGGAGTTGGGTGTGTTGAACCTACGGAGTCAGATACTTGTCTGGATGAATCCTTGATCTGAACCAGTAAAGTGACTCTTAGATGCAACCTAGCACACAAACTACATACTCTAAACAGTGGGGTTGGAAGAGAAGTGGCAAAAAAAAAATCTTAAAAAATTACTTACTAGACATACTTTCTTTCAGAATATATAAATAGACAGGGAGAAAACGCAGAGAACGGAAAAAAACATAGTTAAGTACATTTCTTTTCACATTTCAGACAATATCTGTCACTTTGGGTAAATAAAAGTCTGTGCTTTTTTAAATTTCCTAATTTTTCTGTAGCTGCCAAGCTGGCTATTTTCTATGCCTCACCCCAACATCAACACAGGAAATTGGTTTTGACAAACTCCTGTGATTCAGAAAAAGAATGTTTCACCAGTGCTAATGGTTGAAAAATTATGCAGCAGCTCCCTGCTTTACTGTGACAGTCCACAGTCTGGATACCTGCTTCCCACATCTAACCTGCCTAATTAAAAAGTAAAACATTTCTGTTGAAGGGTATTTTCAACAATTTGCAGATACTTCCAGTTATTCTACAAGTCTGTTCAGAGAAAGAAGCACCATTTTGTCTGCCCAATGTGACAGCCATCCACAAGGACCAGAAGGAGGATGGGAACAGGCCTGTCAGTCTGACCTTGGTGCCCAGGAAGGTTATGGAACAGATCATCTTGAGTGCAATCACAAGGCACACACAGGACTACCAAGGGATCAGACCCAGACTGGGTTTAGGACTGGACACGACCCTCAGTGCCATGGTCTAGCTGACAAGGTGGTGATCAAAGGTTGGATGCTATGATCTCAGAAGTCTCTTCCAACCTAAATGATTCTGTTATGCTGTAATTTTATTTTTATTTATTTCCTGTAGTTGTATTGCTCGCAATTAGCACGGGTCTACCCTCCCTTGCTTTTATCCTGACTTAAAACTGCCCTTTTTGCATTTCTTTATTCCTTTCAAGATACCACATCCACTCAGCAGGGTTCCCTCACCAAAATGCTCTTTTCAGCAGAACAGAAATATGGACTCCTGACTCTTCACTTGCTGCATGGGTGACATGAGCTGGGATCCCTCAAGAAACTACAGCAACACCTGGTTGAGGGGAAGGAGTTTGCAGCCTGGAGACTGCAAAATACACTGCTGCTGTTAGTGCTGCAGGAGCCATGCTGACCTCCCTCCTCTGCTCGCCCTGGAAGCTGGGTTGGAGCTGGAGATGCAGAGTATTGTGCTCCCCAGGACCAGCAGTGACACCAGGTGAGCCCACAGGGACCATGAGAGGTGCAGAGGTGCCCTGGCCAGCTTCCTATCAGCTGTGAAAAACTGCCTGTGGAATCATGGCTACTGCTTTTACCATTTGAACAGCAGGATGGTCTGGGTCTGGGGACTCTTTGTTTGGAGATGTCTCTCAGAACTGAGGTTTGGCTCCTCTCAGAACCAAGGAGTCCTATGAGCACTGCCAGGGAGTGAAGCAGGACCACGTGGAAGACAAGAGCCCTGTAGGGTGATGGCTCATCTCCCTGCTCTCAGAGCCCAGAAGGCTTTGGGTGGGAGGGATGAGTCTGGGACTCACTACTTGGACCCTGCTACACCTCTGTGAAAGGGTGGCTGTGATGTGCAGAGAGCAAAATATGGGCAATGAGCAATGCTGCATGGGAAACACCACGAGAGAAATGCCAGCTCAACAGGAGGGGAGGAGAGGCGCTGACCACCTGAGCAGGGAAGAAAGAGTAAGCCATTAAATCAGTCTGCTTAAAAGCTGCAACATGGGCTTATTCACCTCAAAGCAACTAAGTGATACACAGGATTTACTGTTTAAAAAATAATTTCACAGCCTTTTTGTTGGCTTGCAGACTTACATCCCTGTGAAACTCTATCACCTCTTCCCTTTCTCCTCCCAGCTGTTTCTCCTCTTATTTTTCCCATGTGCTTTCATGAAAAAAGTAGAGAAGAAAATTAAAGAAAAAAAAAATAGGAAAATAGGAAACATGAAATCTGGGAGACCAGTGGGAGGGAAAGTGGTTTTTTGGTTGCTCATTCACAAACATTCAGCTGAGCGGGGAAAAAAAATCCCACTGAAATTTGGGAATATTTCACGTATAAATTTACAGCTGCTGACAAGACAACACTACATATTTCATTTACACATTGATAAGGAGAAAGTTGAAATGACAAATCAGCTGCAAAAAGAGAAATTGTTTAAAGTATTTATTCTGGAAAAAGTGAATAAACAAGGGGATGCTATACATATGTACTGGTAGTTTCAAAAAAATAGTTTGGGATTTTATTACTAGAAATTATATGTATAGAGAACCAGTGAATTATAAATGTCTCGATTTTTGTTTGGTTTTTGCTTGCATTATCCTTTCTCTGGCAACGGCAGCACACAGGGAAGGAGCATTTGATGCAAAGTGAACGACTGACAAAACGGGCTTTTTCTTTCACTTGTCCCCTCCCACTGTCACAGTGTCTAGACAATCCAAGTAAAAAAGACTGCTTGATTGCAGCCTCTTGTAAAATGTGACAGAGGGTGTTACATGCACACATCTTTTCAAGCCAAGTCCCTGAAAGTTGTTGGTTCTTGGCTCAAAGAAGCAGCATCGTGGGGAGTTGGCTAAATGTGAGACAATACATGTATGTATGTACATGCCTGAAGTGATTCCAGCTTACTCAGGGTTTTCATGGACAGTAAATATCACCTCCATTCAGAATTGGCCTTTGTGTCAATGAATGGAATCCAAAAACTAATCTCCTTCCGTATCACAGAGCAGGATTTTAATATCCAAAAGTTTCATCTCCCTGCATGTCAGCATTTGGAGCTGTGGAAGGCTGGAATTATTCAGCCAGCTCTGAGATCACCAAACAAAATCTGGAATTGTTTTACACTAAACTCTCTAGAGATGAGCACACAATGTTGCTCATCCAACATGCTGTGCATCTTACAGTAAGGGAACAAGGTTTTAATCCATTTCCACTAGGAAAGGCAGCATTTCTCAGATGTGTGAGTTATGGGTCACACAGCATTATCATAGTCTGACACTGGTAATGTTAGAAGGTATGTAACTGGCCTAATTAAAATGAATTTTTCTAATGCAAGCAAGTTGAATTTGTTTATTTTGAAGTTGTGTTTTTATGGGCAATGTAAAACATGTTTTCATGAAAACATAAAACCATGAAATATTTTCATGGGTTTTGAGACTTCTTTAGAGACAAATGAAAGTAAACATTATGTTATTTGTCTCCTTTCTTGTCCTCATTACATTTCTTGGACTCCAACATTTACATTCCAAGCAATCTAACACGTGCATAACCAGAAGAGTAGTTTCCACCCACATTGTGGAAACATTAGTTGACAAAGATATAAAATTCATTATATCATGATTAATCATTTATATAGTCAGAGTACCTTAATCACTTTCAAGTAGGATACAGATGAAGGCTAAGGAAATGTATTAACATTATTATTATTACTGTAAATCATCCTCCTTCGGTTTTTCTTTTTGTTCTTGATACAAAATGGAAGCAAAAACTGAAACACCCAACAAAGTCAGACATCCACTCCATTAACAAAAATAAAAGCCATCCTCTGCTAGCTAATCAAAGCCTAGGAAAAGTCCAAGAGTAGCAGAAAATTCCTTTTTTTATACTTCTATTTTAAAAGTAAAAGTTCCAACATGTGATATCTGAAAAGCAAAAAGTACTGATTAACCTTTGCTTCTGCAGTAGTAAGCATATGGATGGGGGGAAGAATGGTGTAAATTCACTCCTTCCAAGCATCAGAAGTTTTCTCATAAGCTTTTGCAACTCACAGCTGAAAGTCTGAATTATGGTACATCTTCAGGACCTTCTTTTTTTAGAGCTGTAAGAGAAAATAGGTTCTAAGGGTGTTTGAGAGAGAGGTACTGGGAGATGCAGGGATAAACCTGTCTAGTCTGCACCCTTCGATCCGTGCTGTGGTCTCTGTCCTCCAACCCCACACACACAAAAGGGAACTGGCACAGGAAAGGGCTCCAGACTGCTGAAGAGATGGAGTGCAGGTTCAGACCCCAATCCTCCTCCTGGATTTTTCTGGAATAAAATCTGATGGCATATTTTTAAGGTAACTTCTCTCAGTAAAAAACATGAAAGGGATAGGCCGGATAACTGGCAACTGCCTTTTTCTGATCAAGTCTTACAAATCTTGTCTGGAAAGCATCAGCAGGGAAGCTGAGCTAAGAAATAGTTATGTTAAAAGGAAATCAGAAGCACAAAATCCTTTGGCTTTTATTCAGTCTCTGTGGTGAACAGGCATGAATCGAACTAAGGGTTGCATCCAGCATGGCTGTGAAAAACGAAATCTCTAAGGGCCATCTTCTTGGTGCTTTATGTTTTGCTGAAAGCACCACAGAACTATCAGTCTGAGACATCAAACAAACCAAATTTTAGGAGCTACCGTAGGATTTAATATTCAAAATGCCACATTCTGAGTTACCGTGAAGATTCAAGGAGGACAGAAAAGGCTTTCCAAGAATAAGAACTCCAAGAATTTTTAAAAGAGACTTTAGAAATGACTGTGAAATGCCTCCCACAGGCTGTATAGCGGGAATAATCAACACAGAAATCTACCCCGAAGTTGAAATGTCTTACTTTCCATGCCCTTCTAGCAGCTCCCTAGAGAGAAACTGATGGATTACATACTTTGAAACACAACTCACAGATACATTAAACTCCCCAGTTTTCAGAAAAGTCTCACTCGCCCACTTTGACCATTACAAAGTTGCTAGGAAGGCATTCCAAGTTGGGCAACAAATAGGTGCTTTAAACCAGTCTTATCTAGGTCAGTAATTCTCATGCTGTCTGCTTGCTGACCTCTCTTTGACTCACATCTATGCTGATGGGAGCATTTTAGATCTCCAGAATTAATACTGTGTCAGTTTCAAGCCAACTCAAATGAAACAGATGGAATAAAACAGCACCATTTATTGCATTATTTTTCTTTTTATCTATTAACTCTGGGACACTTTAGAGGACTGCCTACATTCCATCTTAGCCAGTGATTCCACAATTTTTTAGGTCAGAGAGATACAACAAATACTTTAAAATTCAAACTTTAAAATTCAAATTCATTATTTCCTAGGCTTGTGTGTTGCAGGCTATTTTATATACATATAATTTTTATCGTAAGGTCCGATCTAGAAAGAATATAATTTTACTGCATTGTGATAGGTCCGGTTCAGCCTTGAACAAAGCTGGAGATTCGTGTAGAATCCTTGCATATCTACATGTGCACCACACTTGTCATGCTGCACTAAAATTGTACTTCAGAGACGACACAGGACTACCACTGGATGTCCTCTGACTGTTAAAGATATGCAGAAAATCTCACGTACATAAAGTCATATTCTTGAACAAAATGCCAGAAACACCAGGGCAGAACTTCAAGTATGCTTCAAACCAACACTCAAAAAATTCCTGGGCTGCATAATTTGATTTTTAAGGGAGATCTTTAATGCTTCACTCCCAGATTCTGCTTTAGTGGGCTGAGCAGAAAAAGCCCCAGCAGTTCAATTGTTCATCTGCAGCAGTCAAAAGTCAGGCTGCTGCCCAGTGTCCATGGACATCCATGGCTGGAAGAGCAGTCTTAGCCGAGTTCAAAGCAAATGCCTTTTACAGTGCTGGAGTGCTCTTACTATTGTTTCTTGTCAGCTTACAGTTGCCTTGGAAGTCCTCTACAATGGTGGCAGAAGGGGCTCAGGAAAGGGAGCAGCTCCAGCTGCTGTGAGAAGAGCAGACCCTGGAAGGGGCTTTGAAGTGCCATATTCTGCCCTGCTGTTCCTCCCTGTTACTGAGTGACTGGGGACACAGTCCTGGAAACAACAGCTTCCTGACACTACAGGCAAGGTTTCACATGTGCCTGCAAAGCGTGGCCCTGTGCTTGCCTTCCCTCTTTTCCCCTTTGGGACCAGAACTAAAAGACATTATGAAAGTTATGTAAAATGAAGGTTTGGGCTTCACCTTGCTCATTTAATTTCAGCCAGCCTGGGGGGTCAGGACCAGGGAAGAGGAGGTGCATGTTGAAGGATTTCACTGAACTACAACCAGAGCTTTGGCTTCTGCCAGAGGCTGTGAGCACAGCTGGGGCAGGGTGAGTGGCCACTCAGGGCCAGGAAGGGAAGAGCGATGAATGTCTTGGTCCCTCTCTGGCAAGAGATTTACTACAACCCAGACAATCTGTTTACTACCCATATAGCTACACGATCTATTCATTACAAATTAGAGAGGAAAAAGGAGATCAGTGCTCAGGCTGGGCAGGAGGAACAATAACCACGTTCTTTGAGGGGCAGCGGTGGTGGTGGGAGTGGCTGGTAGCTGTCTGGTGGGGACATCACCTGGCAAGGCCACAGGAAGCTGCATTACCACAATGTTGTTTGAGCAGCTGTAATCAAAACCTCCCCAGTGCAGGAAGAGAAGATAAACCCTCCAAACTGCCCATGAAAGGACACATCTCCACCCTTTTAGTCTTGTGCAGCTTCTTCGCCAGCCAAGTCTGTGAATGTCGGGGCCTCATCTTTTTCAAAAAAACAGTGAATTCTCTTCCACTCCCTGTGATACATCCCTTTCAGCAAAACCAAACCAGAACAAAACACAAGAAGCAATTAAAGGCTCATGCTGCCATCTCTTAAAGTTACAGCAACTGCGTTATACCTCACACTGTCTCAGGGCTTTCATTACTTTGAAAAAAAGATGCCCTAGAAAAATGCAGTAGTTCTGAGAAACAGTTGTTCTGTGGCATTTTTTCGTTTCCCACCAACCTCCAAATTTCACTCGTAATTTAAAAGAAAGAGTCTTATGTGTAACTAACTTCAGAAGAAAGGCCTGCAGGTTTTACACTCAGGAACTGAAGAGCAAGTCAGACTCAAAACTGCACATAGGAATTTTTTTTATGCTTAAAACGTGAATCTTTGAAATGAAGAACTAATGGCAGCAGCTACATGCAGTAAACACACTGCTTACTCTATAGTTAACCCCCACAAAGGATAGATCTATCCTTGCTTCTGAGAGAACACCATGTAAATTCAACAGTGCGATTTCAAGCTGCATTCCTCCTTCATCAGGCTGCTCTATTCATGAGCACAGAGAAACGGGTGGATGGTTTGCATAAGCACTTTGAGCTAATGCACCTAAATTTTAAAGTGCCTTTTAAGTGTGTAAATTAGAAAACCTATAGCAAGAGAACAACTGCTGCAAATGCGGAATAATTTTGTCTTGGAAAGAGAAGAAGTAAAACAGTCTCTCCACTGATTTCCTCTTTCTTTTCTGCCATTAGGAGAACAGAAAGATGATTGCAGATTGATTCACACTGTTCTGATTTTTTTCTTTCAATTCTTATTTTTAGATTCTACCCAGGATTAATGGGTGTTCATCTGACCCGCAGTATGGGAGCGGCACAGAGCAGAGTGCCAAATGTGAATCAGGATGGGCAGGGAAGGAAGAGGGGAAAGGGGAAGGACACAGTAAAGAAGTTCTGCCTGTTTGCCACTGTGGACTATGGAAGAGGCATAAAAAAGGATTTTCTCTCAAAAAAAACCCTCACTGCTCCTCCCCATCCCCCTTTGCCCATGCAGGAATAAAACTAACCCCTTCTCTGCCTTGTCTGATTTCTGTTTTGTGACTGCAGAACTTGGAGGATGTGACAGCAAGGAAAAGGGAGCAAGATGAGTCTCAAATCAGGAGACTTTGAAACCCTTCTGGACACCATTCCCTCCAGAAGGGTTCTCATTTCTTCTAGGTTGCTACTGCTAACATTTTAATAGTTATTTAAATCCCTTATTTGTCCAGTTACACTGGGGGAAAAAATACTCTTCTTCCTAAACACAAGGAAATATTTGCCTGTGGCCAGCCCACAAAGAAACACCCAGCTTTCTCACCATCATTGTAGCTGGCTTCAATCCACACCAGCAGAGATGATGACAGGCAGGGTCTCCAAACTGAGAGGCAACCACATTGTGATAAAGGCAGTGAGTGCTGAAGGTACTGACTACACCAGTAATGGGGACACACAGAAACTGCCTGTGCTCACACACCCACAGAAAAGTTCTCTAGTGAGACCTGTTCTCTCAAACCCAGCTGTTGCCACTGTGGTTTCAGTGTGTGACCGCAGCTTACTGCCAGATGACACCTTAGGTAAGGTTACTGTGTCTGGACAGGGTTCAGTTTTTCCACACCATCCCAAACCCTGCTGTGTGTGCTTTAGCTTTGTGACCAAAACAATGTTGATAATTCACCCATGCTTAAGTTATTGCTGAGAAGTGCTCACAAAGCACCAAGACCTTAATTTCTCACTCTGCCACTGTAGCTAGGAGGTTTGAGAAGGGACAGAGCTAGGAAAGCTGAACCCAACTGACCAAAAGCATATTCTGCAGCCTCAGTGCATGAGGAAGAGTCCACAGAGGCTTCTCTATTTCTGTGTATTTAAAACAAAAAGGCAAAACTGGATGGTAATCTGGAGCAGAAAGGGAGGGTTTCACTGAAAATAACTGTTCTGTGATACACCTCATGAAATACACAGCTCCTGAGAATTCAGGAGATCTGGAGATCTTGTATGGAGTTCCTCCCTGTTTCCTAGCACAAAGAGACAAAAAACTGAAGGCCACTGAAGTTAACAACTGTGCTGTCCTGACAGCACAGGGGACACGTGTCAGATCTGTGGATTGTGTTGTAAAGGGAAAAGGACCTCTTGGTAGGGAACAAATTGACACTCTAAACCAGGCTGGCTGTGAGAGTCAGATCAAATAAGCAACCACAAGCACATTCAGCACAAACCATGATATTGAGGAGAACATCAGCCAAAGCAAAGGCTGTGAGAAGATGACCCTTTTCAGTTGCTTATATGCTAATTACAGGATTCTGGAAAAAAAAATGGATAAACCCTCTGCCTATGAAGTAGCAATGCAAAATAGCACTCTTGAAAAATAACAGCTTTATTTAGACTATTATATTACTAACAGAAACAGCTGTAGCCAATTTAAAAAATCCAAATGGAAGAGGGTGGTGCCAGGCCGTACGTGTCACAAATGGCATCTGAGTGACCGACAACTTGGAAATAAATAATCTTGGAGAGTTACGGGAATGATGACCTTCTTCAACACTTCCATACAAGAAGTACAAAATCCCCTCTTGTGTTACTCTGGAGACCTTATGTCACTAGCACTAACACAAGCCTGTACTTTCCAAAGGGCTATAAATTACAAATTACTAACCCCTAAATTCAAAGGATGGGCCTTCCTAACCCTGTGAAATCAAGCTCCTGCCAATTAGCTACATGAGTCATCTACACCATTGGCCTTGCAGCACCAAAGGGGATAGGAGCAGGACACAGCACGATCACCACAAGGTGAAGAGCTCAACTCCACCACACGCAAGCCAAGCCCCAAGGTGGTCACACAGGTACCCATGCAGCAGGACCCACTCGCTTCCTGCCCCAGCTGCAATGGGCAGGAGCTGCGGTGCTGGCACAAGCACAACTCACCGCTGGTTGTGCGCTGTAGCTACACCTGGACTGCCTGTGAGTCACCTGTGGTTTAGCACAGGAGCCACAGCATCCCTGCTCAAGACTTTGTCTCAGTAGAGAGGAAACGATCACAAAGCAGAAGGTTGCTGGTTGTTTAGACTGAAAAGGACCAACACTTCCTGTGCAAATGGCTAACATTGTCTGCAATCAAATCCAGACCAGAATTTCATGCAATGTGTGAGCGTATGCTCTTTATAGATACATAAATTAAAGTGGTAGTGCATGCTTTCTGAGAAGCAGTTTCACAGAACTAGAGCGAATGGGAGTCAAATCAGGCTGAAGGCAGAACATACCGAAAGTTGCTGACATCTGCAAACAGTTTAAGACATTTCCTAAATGCCTACAGTGTTACAACCATGGAAATGGGCTAGATAAAAATAACACACAACGAAAAAAACCCAACAGCTGGGTTTACCAGAGAAGTGAAAAAACCTATAAAATGTTATATAGAAAACTGGTACATGAAAGGGGAAAGAGGAAGAGATAACAAGGAGCAAAAAAAAACTAAAATAAAGATTATATAGAGGAATCAAGAAGATACTAGAAAAAAATAAAGGCACATAAAATGGGAAATACATTTTTACCTTTTCTAAGCAGTTTATGAAAAATGAATCCTGAACAATTAAAATTGCAAAATTGTTCATAACAATATGACAGCAGAAGTTGTTATTCAGCAAATATTTCCGGTTAGCACACAGGTAAAAGGCTGGATGATCTGTTTATGATGATGATAATGAAATAGCTTCCCACCAAGCAGCCCCTGGAGAGGGGATGTTAAGCAGCAGATAAACGATTATGGGTGATTCAGATTTGTTGCTAGAAATAAACTTGTCTCAGAAGGCTCACAGAGGTAGCCTTGGAGCTGCTACTGCATCTAAAGCAGCCCTTGACCCCTGGGGAAGGACCAAGGACAGGAAGAAAGCTCATACTGGGCTACTCTTTGAGAAGTAAAGTAATTACAGGCCAGTTGGATGAGTTTCCAGTATTTTGCAGAGGACAGAACAACCAACATCAGCCTCAATTAATAACTTTTTTCAAAGCTCTGTAATTAAAGTCAATTAACTTGGCTTTAAGGAAAATAGATCCTGTCAAACTAATTTGATGTAATTTCTTGCAAAAATTACAAGTTCACTTGAAGGCAGCATTGTTAACTGTATTACAAATCTGTCATTCAAATTGTTCTGTAGAGTATCTTCATGAATGCTTTGAAGCCTACATGGAGTGTCTCCATCTGTACATGGAGAGCAGAACTCCATTGCTGGGGAGCACCATACAAGATCAGGCTAAAACCTTAAACCTATTTTATGCTGAAGTCACTTTTGAGTCCACAATCATATTACAAGTATTAAAAAGCTGATAAATTAAGGAAACCAAAGAGTAACTGTAAATGGGAAACTATTTATTAGCAAACAAATGGGTTCCTGTTGGGTTCCACAGGTATTGGTGATCATTCCTTTACTATTTAATAGCCTTATCAGTGATCTGGACTAAAGTTAAGTCGTTGTCAGTTAACATTGTTAAGTCATTAAGACAGAGACTGGGAATGGCAGAAAACAAACCACAAAAGAACAAGCCTGTCACAGAGCAGCTGGGGTCTGTAGAAAGATGGGAAAAACCAGTTTAGGTGTTGATATGGCCAAGCACAAAATCACCTTATTAGAATGAAGAAGACAGGCCATACTTACAGGATGAGAGGGAGAGAGAGGACTCTATCCTCCAAAGCAGAGACTGAATTTGAGACCCAAGGTCCTGGGAAGCAATCAGCTCGACATGAATTCCTCACGCAAGGCTGTGGCCAAAAAGGCTAATGTAAGCCTCAGCTGTACAAACAAATGAAAATCAAAAGATGAGTAGGTAGGTTACGGTGATGCTGTATTTGGTTCTCATTCCTCTGCTCCATGAATAATGTATCAGGTTCTGCTGCTCCATTTTACAAAAAAACTGCTGGAAAAACTGGAAGAGTGTTCAGGGAAGAGAAATTAAATAACTGAAAGCACTGGGCCACAGAAGGCTTTGTTATAAACAAAACTCTTAGAGGGAATTTGTTATTTTGTTCATAGTATAGCAGTATTCTTACACTGAATAAATTTGATAAGAGCAGGCTCTGATCTAGCGAAGTTCGAAACTGCATCAGGACTGAAAATTATTCCAATCCAGACTGTGGACAGGCAAGTTTGTTCTGCTTGTTCAGCAATGTGTTATAGGCAATTAACCAGTAATTAACCCTTTGCATCAGGCTATGAGGTCCCGCCCACCTCTGCAAAGTTGTGGAAGTAACCATGCTTGATTCAAAAAGGATGCATGCCCACATGGGCATGGGTTGTTACACAGCAGGACCTCCTGCAGGCGAGCTGAGTGGTCACTGCATCACACTGTGCTTTCTGTCACCACCAAGAAACTCTCCTTCTCCTTGCAGCTATCAATCCTTACAGCCTCCCTGCTCACAGCTTACAAACCATCTCTGGGGAAACCCCAGGCTTTTGGGGATGAGGTGCCATCTAAGTACGGATGACACCCGGCTGTCCATCTTCTGCAGGATCTGCCGGCAGCCCCTCTCGATTCCCAGCACCCGGCTGCACACAAAACCTCACTGTACAAAGCTCCTCACACTGACGTGCCAAGGAAACCACTTCTAGGAAACTGATGGGTGTTGTTACAGCTCTGCCACTGAGAAAGCACCAGTGGCTCCTTGTTTCAGCAATTCACTTTGTCTGCAGTCCCACCTTGTCCCAGGGATCTGGCTGGGATCTCATCCAGCACCCCTTGGTCACAGAAGGTGACCTCAGAGAATTATGCTGTGGAAAAGAGTCCTCCATAACTCACAGATATTTCCTCACCCAAATTCACCCTTTTAGGATGAACCGGTGGACTGGCTACCTTCTTCAGGAAAACAAGCTAGATCCTTTAAGCAGAATGAATGGATATGAGTACTACTCCTGCAGGAATCTCCCAGGTCACTCAGAACATCTCCTTCCCTTTCTGCCTGCTGAGGGAACTGGGTGCTGCCAAGAAAGCTTTTGGCTATCTGTCCCAAGGCTGGGGTTGGGCATTCGGGCTCCTGAGGGCCATATATTCAGCTGTGGGGCACTGGTGACCACATTAGCTTCATCTCACAGCCTCCCAATATTTAAATTTGGTGTTTTTTAAAGAGGCAGCACAAGCTTTTGTGTGTGCTGTCTGTCTTAACCTGGGCCTTTGGCCAGAAAGTGTTAATCCTGTCAATATGCAGGAGTGGGAAGGCTGGAAGTGTTTGATTTGTGCCAGTTGCTGGCATCATGTCATTTTAAGCTTCTGGAATGAACCCATTTATGACTGAATGCTGCAGTGTAAATTCTGCAAATAGAACAGAAAAAATAATCTCAATTACTTAGCTCAGGACTAGTTCACATATGCCACTCCAGAGATTTAGAAGGCGTTATTTCATACAAACATCTAATTAAATTTAATTATGGTTCTGCAGTTATTTTTATGTTCAACAGGTGGAAAAAATGTGTTTTTCAAACTTTTGGTTTATGCTCAGTAAGTGATGCCTGCTGAAACACAGCACGCACAGCATAGTAAAACCTTGGTCGTATGTTACAAACATAAAAGAAACATCCTGTCCTCAGAAAACATGTAGTACAAAGCTGCTGCAGAATGAATCACAGCAAGAAAGTTTGTAAAAACTTTAGGGAGGAAAAAGACAGAAAAACTGTCCAAGTGTGGTGTGTATGCACATGTATGTGTACATGCATTCACACACCCCCCACCACTTCAGCTTTGCTCTACCTGGCATTCCTATCAACACTTCTCAAAACTGTGTTTGGCAACTCTTTAGTCACTAATAGAGCAGAAGTTTAGGGAAATCTGATTGAGGACAAGGTTTCAGAGCTGCTAATAAAAGAGGAATCAGAGCCTGCAAAAGTTCAGTTTGAATTGTACATTTTTGCATCTTTGTACTTTCTGTCCTCCTGGATGCGTTTTTCCCCCCTCTCCCTCTGGCACAACTTCAGCTACAGCATGAGGATGTTCTGTTAAGCATACATGCAAATGTGTTTTTAAATCTTGTAAAGGCTTATGTCAAAAGATGTACCAAGGATCTGTACCATAGGCCCGACTCCAGAAATAGAATTTTGCAGATGAACTAACTGTGATAATCTTCCTAATTAGAAATGATAAAAACTACATAGAAGCAAAGAGCTTTAATACATGGATTTAAAAAAAAAAATCTTTTTTTGAAATATTGCAAAATATCAGATGCAAGGCTTTTCCTTTTATTCTAGACACACAGACACAGAATTAAATGGGAGAATGTGAAGCTAACCATCCCATCTGCCTTTGTAATTCACCCAGACTAGACACAGAAATGCTATGGAATTTAATGCAATGAACCCCAGAAGTGTCACTTTCACAAATCTCAAGAGGCACCATTGACCTGAGGCTGGCTGCAGTTTCTGCCCCAATTCCAGTTTAATGTATTCCAGTCTAACCCTCAAGCGACAGAGCTGCTGGAGAACACGCTAAGAAACAAATGCAGGCAATTGCTTTGACATAATTCTTTTGGACGCAGGCAGATCGAATGTGCTGATGTCAACAGAGACCAGAAGAGAGTTTTATCCAATCTCCTTTCCTCACTGAAGAAAACAATGAGAGGAAACAAAGCACAGCCCAAACACATGCCCACCTCCCAGCAGCAATACTGATACATGCTGTCTAAGAAAGGGAGAACCAAGACAAATGTTCCTAAAGTAGCATTTATGTGTATACACAGCATTTCATCTATAGCTTAAATTTATACAACTTGTGTATATAATTGGCTCTCTGCACACAACATGCACGAAACATCTGTCCTATAGAAGACAGTAATTTAAAACCCCAAGAACAGCCTAATGCAGTCCTTTATGGCCACAGTACATTCAAAAGCGTTCCTAGCATAGTTCCCTCAACTTAATGTAAACCACTCTTCTTCCCTTTCTCACATGCTTCTAAAATTTAGGGGGCTGCGTGGACCTGCTTTCAATATAATTGTCAGGACTATACCTTCCTGCCTTGCTACTCACAGTTTGAAGTCAGAGAACATTGAGGCAACACTAACATTTTTCTGCACAGGGATAGCAAGAAGAGAAGCTGGGAGTATTTTCTTCCGTGGGAAAGATGAAAGCTAGGAAACTAGATCAACGATGCCACAATGTCTATCCTGAGAATAAAAGACTAAGCTAAAGATTTTCCTCTCCACCTGGTGATGTTGCTCCTGAAATGACTTCTGCAAAAAAGAGGAAGACCCACACATCAATGATACAGTTTTTCAGAACTCACCAGGGAAAATACCAGGGTTGAATGTGGCTGGTCCCTCAACTTTATATAATAAAAACCAAACAAAAAAGCAGATGCCAAGCTCATTTCCTCCTCTCTCTTTTACTTCCTCTCCTAAGAAAGGCTTCCAGCTCTGCTATTTACAGTCTTTCTTTTCTCCCAGTCCTCCAGCTCCTCCCCCATCAGTCCATACAGAAAGATTGTCTGCACTGATATAACACAAAAACCAGATGAGATACTTAAAGCTTCCCCTTTCTGTGTGCCTGGAGTGTTTCCAGGAAGAGAAAGTCTTGTGAGGATTCTCACTTTGCTCTTCTTCAGCTACTTGTGTGGGTCACTCTACCACAATAAAAGCCTGCATCTGTTATCTGACCACGATCAAGAGACAAAGATTATAATTTTTAATGTCCGTAGGAAGTGCAGTCTGAATGATCATGTCTAACAGACACTGAAGCTACTTGATGTGGAACATTAAACTACCCCTACACAAAGTAGAAGCAGGCTTTTGTCCTTTGTCTACTGCTCTTTATGTGACCTGCCCCCAGAATGTGGCCACAAGTTGCGGTCCACAGTTTGGCTGAGCATCAGAAGCCGCAGAATCTTTAACTCTATGTTGGGACCTGCATAAGCATCACAAGGTTCAGGCAATAAGGATTTTAAGGCCACAAATCATCAGGAATGATAAACAATTTAGTAATAAAATCATAGGATGGTTTGGATTGGAAGGGACCTTAAAGACCATCTTGTTCCAACTTCTTGTCATGGGCAGAGACACCTTTCACTAGACCAGGTTACTCAAAACCCCACCCATCCTCACCTTGAACACTTGCAGGGATGGGGCATCCACAGTTTCTCCAGGCAACATGTTCCAGTAACTCACCATACTCACAGTAAAGAATTTCTTCCTCGTATCCCATCCACACCTACCTTGTTCAAGATCTTTATCAATGGCATAGGCAGTGAGCTGAAGTGCACCCTCAGCAAGCCTGTAGATGACACTGATCTGAGTGGTGCCATTGACATATTGGAGGGAAGGGATGTCATCCAGAGGGACCTGGACAGGCATGACAGGTGGGACTGTGCAAATCCTGTGAAATTCAGCTGGGCCAAGTGCAAGGTTCTGCACCTGGGTCAGGGCAACCACCAGCATCTGTACAGCCTGGGGGATGAAGGAACTGAAATAAGCCCTGTGGAGAAGTACTTGGGGGTACAGGTGGATGAAAAATTCGGTATGAGCTGGTAACGTGTGACTCCAGCCCAGAAAGCCAGCTGAATCCTAGGCTGCATCAAAAGCAGCATGGCCAGAATGTCGAAGGAGGTGATTCTGTCCCTTTGCTCTGCTCTTGTGAGATCCCACCAGGAGTTCTGCATCCAGCTCTGGGATCTCCAGCACCAGACCTTGGACTTGTTGGAACAGTCCAAAGGAGGGCCATGAAGATGATCAGAGGGATGAACACCTCTCCTATGGAGACAAGCTGAGAGAGTTGGGGTTGTTTAGCATGGAGAAGACTCCAGGAAGACCTTCAAACAGTCTTAAAGGAGGCTTATAAGAAACATAAAGAGAAACTCTTCACCGGGACCTGTAGTGACTTTTTAAAAAATCCAGTTTTCAACTGAAAAAGGGTAGATTTAAACTGGATATGGGAAGAAATGTTTTACAGTGAGGGCGGTGAGACATTGGAACAGACTGCCTAGAGAAGTTGCAGGTGTCCCATTGCTGGAAATGTTTAATTTCAGGTTGGATGGGACTTTGAGTAACCTGGTCTAATGGCAAGTGTCCCTGTCCAGGGCAAGAGTGTTGGAGCAGACGAACTTTAAAAGTTCTTCCAGTGCAAACAATTCTGTGATTAGTGATTCTGTCATTGAATTGGATTCTCACCTCCGTGATACCTAACACAAAACACAGCTGGTGCAGTTGATGCAGTTGGGACTTAATGGTGCTGTCAGAGAATGTGTGGAATATGGGTACAAACCCATACCACTGTACACAGAGATAAATAAAGCATGTACACTCCAGGATAAAGGGACATGAAGAAGAGAGGATTAAGATACCCACATGGTTCTGTCTAAATGCACAGATGGTAGAAAACAGAAAGCAAGAACCAAATGCTCTCATACCTTTACACTGCCATTTGTAATGAAGAGTCAGTCTGTCATTTCTTCCACGTTGCAAAGCCGTGGTTGTTAGGACAATCACAGCAGCAGTTATGTAGCTCACACTCACTGTCTTTTCAGAGCATGAGAGATGCCATCATCTGCAGTCTTCTAATACTTCTCTCTAAACATGCTCCTCTGACTCCAGTTTGCAACAACAGCAGATTATTTGTTGTTTGGCTACTGCAGGCTGTTACAATATTTTTACAACAGGAAATGTGTGTTCCATACGTAAGAAGACAACACTTACAAGAAATAATGCAGGAAAGTGATCTAATTTCTCTTCTGTTTCCTTCCTTCTGCAGTGTGCTGCATTGAGATGTTTGTTCCAATACAAAGATCCCAGTTCAAGGCCAGGATTTTATTTACTCTGATCGTACAAAACAACTGCAACTCAAACACCTCAAGCTGTTGTGCTCCATTCACGTTCATCTAAGTGATTTAGGTAAGTGGACTTGAAATTTCACTTTTCAAGGTTACTGAGCCTGTCTTATCCGTGGCCAGACATTTCTATGCCAGTGCTATAGATTCAAAATTCCTGTGAATATAGAACACTTTCTAAAGCTGCAAACAGCAGATCAAGCAAGAAATGTCTATTTTGAAGTGAACCTCAGTATTGCAGACTGTAAGAAAACGTCCAGTGTGCTGCATTGGAAAAAGAACACATCTTCACTAAGCATTACACCTACCCATGGCTGTTACTCAGCTACCACTGCTGAACAAAGAAATCTGAGTAACTGCTACACTTCACTTCTCTGCTTTTGGAAAACCAGTTTTTAATTTAGGAAGTCTGAGGTAGCCTTCTAAGAGAAAACTTGAAAGCATTCTCCTATTTATTACTGGGACTGACAATACATGTATATAATAAATTATAAAGTGCCACATGCCTCCTGTCTGCAAGCTAAAAGCTGGCAAGAGACTCTATACTGCTACAGGGCCAAATCTGCATCAGGCAAGTTGTTGAATTTAGGAAATTATGAACAGCAGCAGATTCACAAGCTGACCGGTCAGTGCTGACTGCTCAATGCCAAAGTTCTTGGAAAGGGATAAACAGATGGGTCAGGAAAGGACAGAACTTTGACTTGGATTGCATAGCTGCAGAAGTAACATCTGAATTCATTTGTTCTCTATCTCCCATGCTGAAAACCATCAGACCATTAAAGCTCCCCCCTGTATCCTGCATTTTTTGTGAGCTAACAGGATAAACTCTTTCATATTTACGTGTTAGAGAGGTATTTAAAACACAAATAAAATCAAGGGATACTTCCAGAAGTTAGGTTTGTTTTGTTTATGATGTCAGTAGTGTATTCTTCTGGCAAGGCAATATTGTCTCTGAAATGCAGGAGACTTCCCTACGGCTGGGCTGGAGCCTCTGCTTTTTGTTTGCATTTGGGCACTTAACCATCTTCCCTGAAGATGAAGCATGAAAAATGAGGCTCCAGGTTTTCTTTTGTACATATATTTTTTTCCAGAGCAGTTTTTCAGATGCCAGAAGCATAAATGAAAGCAAAAGAAAAGAGTCCCAACCTTGTCAGCTTCCCAGAACTATGTTTTGTATGCTGGTGCTTTTGTTTTCCGGCAAGTTCAGCACCGCTTTCATGGCAGCACCCTGGATTCCCCCTGCCCCCAACAAGTGATACATATTAGTACATCTGTTTTCTCTGCAAAGTCTTTCTGCATTCTTTGCAGGGCACAGGAAGGATGTGGGCTCCTTTTCACATTCAAATGAGGCAAATTAGCCTTTGCCTGGTTCCTTCAGTATAATGCTTATTTTACATTTAAGCGTGAGAAAAAGGGAGGAAATAAACCCCAATATGTTAGGTGGGTTACCATTTTGGTGCAAGCCTCACTGAGCCTTGTTTTGTGAACTGCTTTCCACAGGACATGATTTCAGGACGATAGTTTAATTAGTTCAATAGTGTAGTTATGCAAAATGACCAAATAGTCTGCACAAAGAAATAGCTGCCACAGACACATTAAACACGAGAAAAAGCTGAAAATGCCAACCTGAATCAGCAGGGTTCAGGCAATCCAGGGCTGACCAGCTTGAAAGCAGCACTACAGGAGAAAATCTGAGTGTTCCAGTGGAAACTAAGTTGAACGTGATCCAGCAATACTCCCTTATGGCAGAGGTGGTCATCAGCCTCCTGGCTTGCATCAGAAAAAGCACTTCCAGCAAGTTGGGCAATATGATCCTTCCCCTGTATTCAGCACTGGTGAGACATGACTGGAGTGCTGGATTCAGTTTAGGGATCCCTGAAAATTTGGGGATCTCTTGTACAGAAGAGATATGAACTTATCTGAGCAGATCCAGTAAAAGGGCCACAAAGATGCTCAAGAGTTTAGAGCATGCATCCTATAAGGAAAGGCTGAGAGAGTTGGACGACTCAGCCTGGAGAAGAGAAGGCTCAAATTAAAGAGCAGGAAATGCTGTTTAAACATGAGAAAAAAACCTCCTGTATTGTGAGGGTGTTGAAGACTGGCAAAGATTGCCCAGAGAGGCTGTAGAGTCTCCACTGCTGGAGAGATACAAACCCCATGTGCACATGACTCTGAGACACTAACTTTAAGTTGGCCCTGGTTTGAGCAAAGGGTTGGAGTAGATGATTTCCAGATGCCCTTTCTATCTGCAGCAGTTTGTGATTCTGACAGGTCATATGAAGACCTACTGCACTGACAAAAATCCTTCTCTCGTTCCTTTTACAAGAGAGAGACCAATGCAACAATTCAGTAAGGCAACAACAGCGTAGTACACATTTTGCATGGAAAAGGTGAATCTGAAAAAGTTCAGATTCCCTCTTTTTTATGTCCTGTGCTCCAATCCAAGTGGTAAAGCTAAGAGGTGGGATGCAAGGAAAAAACAAACAATTGCCTGGTAAACTGTGCTTTAGCCCAGACAGCACTAGATGGAAATTCAGTGCATACTCTTTGCATACAGCAACTTCTTGCACAGTTAATGCACCCTATGCACAAGGTAACACACCACACACACAGAGAACAGAGAGCCAAATAGTCAGGTGCTGTAAATTCACACTCAGCTTTACTGATGGAAATCTCCTCAGGCAACAAGCCCTTAGTTCTGTTGACAGTCGTGCGCCAGGCTTGACAGGTTTTACCGAGAGACCTGGAAGAAGCTTTGACACACTTGCTAATGCATGAAGTGCTTCATCCATCTCAGTTGCCATCCTCATCCACAGTTCTGGGATGCACCAATCTCACAGCGAGCAATGGGCTGTGTCCTTGGTCTAGAGGCTTGCAAGAGCCATGTCCCAAGTCCCTGCTCTGCTCACAGACTACCCCCTGAAATAAGTTACTTGCAGTGGTTCTTGGTTTTACCCCTGTTCTGAACTGAGTCACATACAATGCACTTCCCCCTCAGCTTGTGTGAGCCTGCCATGGCCTTCTACCTTTTCTGTGAGAGCTCTGAAGCCTCCTCTAACACAGAGCAGCAAGAGTTCCTACACCCTCAGAGCTGACCCTGGTTTTTCAGTCACCTGGCTCCACAAAGAACACAACCAGCTACTGTTCTCACACACCTCTCTCCACTGCAAAGCCAAAGGCATCCAAATGATGCCTTTTCAGGCATCAGTCTTACTGATGAGTCTTACAGCACCATTATGTGTGTCAGCCTGAACTCCCCTTCACCTTCCATCTCCCTCCTTAAAACAGCGGCACAAAGCTCCAACTCAGAGACCTAGAGTAAAAGATAATCCAATCTAGATTTAGATCCAGACTTCCCCCAAAGCCTGAGCAGTGTCAGGCTCTAGATACCCTCAAGCAGTAGGAGCAAAAGGGGTGCTCAACTGCTCAGCTGTTAAAGGGATGCCTTTAACACTGGTTTACTTAAAAGTGTTGTGCCAAAGAGGTAAATGGAGGCCCTGAATTATTCAGAAAGTTCTCAAAAACAGTGCAAGTAAAAATATACTTTAGGCATCCTAGGAACAGTCAGTTTCTCCACAGAGGCATCCATAGCACTTTTAATCCATAATTTCCATTTTAGCCTGTGAAAATAATGAGATTTATTATTCCCGTCATATGTCCTTTCTGAAGATGCTGGGAGGGTGTGGGAGAGGTAAGAGAGAAAATCAGCTATCAGTCACCACTTGCCAAGAGTAGACTAAGCACTCAGGAGTTGTACATTCACATATAAATGTCTCAAGGGAGTTTCATTTATTCCTTTTCTCTAGCTTATATTTTTTTTCTTCCTGTCCTGCAGCCCTTGTTCCCACTGCTCTCAGTCACCACCTGCCTTCAGCAGACAAGTTGGACAGTAGCAAACAATTCTGGATTTTCCCCCCTTTCATCATGAGAATTCATTTGGACTCTCTTTCCCAGACCTCAGAGCATGCCTGATTCCTGGGAGCAGAACAGAGAACAAAAATAGAGTTAATCTTTAGCACTGTGATAAAAATCACTCTCTCACACAGACAACTGGAGAGGGATTTCAACAGAGCTGTTGTGCCAAGCACCTGATAGCAAAACCTGAAACTGCTGCCAGCCCACACCTTCCTGCTCACAGACACAGCTCGCTCAGTCTCTCCCCAGCACTCCTGCTTCTCTTCTAAAGTCTAAGTCACCACTGAGCAAACCCTCACACCAAAACGCCTCTCTTTCCATGACAAAGACACAAGCACGGCCACATTACAGGTGGGGTCACCTCATCTCCCTTTCTGTTTTTTTTAATTGAAAAAAATAGTCATGAAAAGCACATTAAACAATCAGATTGGAGAGATGGCATAGGAAGATGGGACACATGGAGATTTAATGGCTTTGGTGCAATCTAAGAAGCCACCAAGGAGCAGGCGAGCAGCTGGGAGTGGAGGGGAGGAGGGGGCAGCAGGAGATGTGGAAAGGGCTACCAGCAGCTTGCTCTCCCAAAGCCAGAGAGCCAGCTGGCAGCTACATGTTGCTGGTTGTGTGTGGGCTGTATACTCTGTGAGTATAACAGAGGAGATGAGCCTTTAGGGGAGGAGCTGTCTGATAAATCATTAATGAATGAAAATATGAAGTAATCAGCCTGCCTGGGAGGCAGAATCATCTAATGATGAGGATGATGGACTAGGAAGCAGGAGATGAAGTTCCTATCTCACCCACAAGACAGCTGGCACACGAGCTCCTTTTGCTGTAAGAAGATACAGCCACTTCCTGACACTGAAGGGCTTCTCTCTTAAAGTCAACACAGAAACCCCATGATCTAGGTGATAATAAAATTTACAGCATCCTTTGTGGAAACTGCACCCCCAGCTTCTCTTTTGTTGCAGGCAGTGCACAAAGAACCAATATCCCTTCTCAGAGACTGTCTTCACTAAACCAGATTTTTTTTAAAGCAATAACAAAATCTAGTATGACCTTTCAGCAGCACCAGTGGCATTTAATTTTAAATCGATTAACTACACACACAGTACTAATTACCCATGGGTGGGGTTTTTTTTTTCTTTTTAGCAATCAGACTACTGGTTGAAAATGTAATGGTATGTCTCTGTGTGAACAGGGACACTCTGCTTTCTCTGTGGTCTCTGAAATGAGGAGGAAAACACTTGAAAAATGATGTTTAAAGGGGCATTTGTGTTTATGGGGATAGCTGCAGGGGCACCAGACACATGCAGTCAGAAAGTGATGAGGTTGATGGGGAAGGGGCAGGAGGTTAGCACAGTTTCTTTTGCACAAAGACCCAGCAGAACGTGTCATGCTGCACAAAATCAATACAGCCCTTGCATGAAAAAGAAATTGTCAGGTTTGTACAGTTCTCAGGCGTACCTGGAAAGATGCTCACAAAGGTGATTCTTGATTTTTATGAAATCTTTAACTGCTCTCTTTCCTCTGTCTTAAGATCCCTGAACATTCAAGGGTATTCTTTAAAAATAGCATTATTCTAAAATAAACACAATCTGGGATATTATTTTAAAATAAACGCTGAAGACACACATGGCACAATCTGAAACCGTCTAATGTTGGCACATTTGTGGGATACGAGGTGCAAGGGGGCTTTATCGTCCAACCTACTTAAAACGTGATTTTCCAGGGTGAATGATGCATAGATTGCAGCAGAAACCATAAATTGAGGACACATATGGCCATGACAGAGCCTTTGATTATAGAAGCACAAACAAGCACCTAAGCAGATCTTTGGTTTTTAACTACATACCTATTTGTGGTGCTGAAGTCCAGTTTAATTATCCTGCCAAACATTGCTGAGCCACAAGAAGTTTATTACAGTTTATGGAAGAACCTGCTCAGGCAATTTTACAAGGAAGTTGCCTGTGCCTAATCTAATTGCTAAGAGGTAGCTAAAATTACATTAGTCCTGGAAAGACTAAGAAAGAAACAGGAAGCTCCTAAAGGTTCAAGAGGCATCACAAGGCTGTTCCTGTAAATCACAGCATTGCAGATTTAAGGATGAGATCCCTGGAGAGGCTCCCAGTCACAGTCAGACACTGTTTTTCACCCAGAACAAACATAACACAGGTGAGATGACTTACAGCACATAAAAGTATGATTTCTCACATACTTAAGCCTTCTTCTGGTTACTGAATACATTTACAGAATAAGTGGGGTTTGGAAATTACCCACTGATGAGATAATACAGATTTAAATGATCTGCAGTGTTAGTTTTTTCTACTTCCAAGCTTTAGCAGCCCTTGCAAAAGATTTAACTGGGGTCCATTGAAGAATCCTATCTCTCAAGGTTTTGTTAAATCATAAGATAAGCAACACCTATAAAATTTAATAAATGGATTAGGATGGCTTAGATGTTTCCAGACTCTTGCAGGGTACTAGCACGCAATATCAGAAGGAATCATTTCTGTAAGTTACAGCAAGTTTAACTGGAGGTTGCTGGACATGTCAAGCAAGCTACAGTCAAGCTTGTTAACACAGTAAATGTGTCATTACCTGCCACATAATCACAGAAATACCTTTGGAGAGTCACTTACTAGTTTTTGCCTTGCCAAACTAACCAAGAACAGATTTCTGACAGCACCAACAGCTACTCTGACACTTTACATGAACCACCATGATTTCAACTGGCATACAGCCTGTTGTTTTGCTCATGTGTCCTGGGTTAAAAATAAAAGCAAAAAAAAAAAAAAAAAGAGAAAAAAGGGATATTAAAAATCAGCTCCCTTCACACTCCCCCGCTCCACTGACACAGAGGAGCCTAGGGCAGATGACCTGGACTCAAACTGGCTAAATACAAGAAAGGGCAAGTTGTGAGCAGACAAAGCAAGCTCCAAGGGCATTTCTCTCAGACTTTCACAGTTTTCTGGTACTTCAACCATCCCTGACTTGCAGAGCATATTAAATTTTCTGCTCTCACTGTCCACTATCATTAGAGAACTGTCCATCAAAAACCAGACTTCTATGAGAGCTGGTTAGAAACCTGAAGAAAATATACAACTAATTGCCAGCTGTGCCTAGGGTATCTTCTTCCTCCACCCTGGAACAGGAAAATGGTTATATATTTTTTATTGCACTTTTACCCATGGGGTTTAAAGTATTTTTTTAAAATATTATTTTATTTTTTAAAAATTCTTATTTTCTCTTCTTGTGTTAAATAGTCAAGGAGAGTTCTTGTCTGGGTGACAAGCAGAAGCATCTCCAACCCAGTAGAGCCTAAAGCCACACCATAAAGCTCCTGGAATTTATCCCAGACATAAGAGATTCAAAAGAGCATAGCAAGACATTGACTACATTTATGAGTAGCTTCAAAAAGAGGAGAAATATTCTGGGAAAAAAAAAATACCTTGAGAATTGCTGGTTACAGTGGAAGGAGAACAGTGTTGATAACTTGACACAAAAATTCTCCACACAGCAGCACTCTTACAGCTCTGACTAAAGCAGGAGGGTGGCCTGGAATGGTACTGGACTCTCATAGTATTGAGCAAGAGTTTTCTTAGAGAAGAAGAGGTGGTTAAAAGTGACAGCTTAGGATTTTTTTATTTCTTTAATCAGAAGCACAACCAGGGAAATATTTAATACAGTAATAGAAACTATTGATGTTAAAAGAAATACTTCATACATCAGTTAGAAGACCCCTGCAATACAAATGACTTTCAGTGCTGTCTCAAATATATGCCTCAAAACAAACCCCATCATTTTCTTTTGATTTCTGGAAACTTAGAAGTGCTGTAAAAGGGGTCTTGCAACACCAGAGTAACAGCCTGTGTTTCCCACAAAATTTAAAATACAGGTGTCACATACATTCACCCAAATCACACATGCAGAAAAGTATGGATAAAAGCACATGCAAGTTAGGGGACCTAAACTGCGTGGTGAAGCAAAAACTGATGTGAATGTGAGCTCCCCCCAAAGACCACTGGCTGTGCACAGCAAGCAGCTCAAGTGCTTCCTCTCTCTGCCTGGAAACGGAGCTCCTTCCTCAGAGCTCTTCCCAACACTTCTGAAGTGTTCTCAAGCTGGGCTGCTTTTTGCCAGCTATGTAATACATAGTCCCTTTGCAGACTGCTGCAAGAGATGTTAGCTGAAGGGTGCTACACCTTTTGATGAGCATAAACCATGTGAAACTGCTCAGAGCACGTCAGGAGCCGCAGCTCCGTGCAAGATTCGCTATTGCTGATCGGAGCCAATGGCATATTCCACACGCATGATCAGACAAGTAACTGTGTCTGGATAACACCTACACCATGTGCACAGGGCGACACACACATGGAAGGCACATGCTGCACTAACACAGAAATGGTGAATATGTTCATAGCAACACGTAAGAATTCTGTTTAACACTAGTAACATAGCTTGTGTCTTCAGCATGCTCTTATTTCCTTGGGGTGAGCAAAAGGCTGTTGCAAACAGCCTTGTAGTTCAACAAAAGCTTTCCTTCTGCTTTGTCAGCTTTGATTAGTGCTCTCTTTTTCTCTGTCATCTGAAACACTTGGCTTACAAACAGTCTAATCTGAAAAAGAAAACGAAGACACAAACTGTAGTTTACCACTGTGCCTGATAATCCCCCAACACTATCTAATGACATACAGGAAAGCCAGTGGTTAAACTCAAACTAAGCCTCCCTGTGTAATTACAGTCATTTAGAGGGCAAAACTTAAGAGAAAAAGCATTTAAAGAAGCAAATGGAATGATCTTGGGCTTCTACAAAGGCATTTAGCAGATACCAAAATGGTCATAATGGGTATCTTAAAAATAGGACAGTGGGTATTGTATCATCTTCCCTGCCAGAAAGTATGCCCCTTCACTTGTACACAAATTTGTTTCCCCATGTTTTGATACATTTGGCATAATGACCATGGTAGAAAACAATAAGAAGTCTACAGCATCTATCAGCTGTCAGTCTCTGCTTTCTGTATGTCTAAGCATGCATTTTGAGATACCCTGCTCTATAGATAGAGCAGCATTTCCTGTAACAGATCTTTCACCAGCCTCTGTCTGACAAGAGTAAAGACATGTAGCGGCCTAAATATTTCTCATCAAAGGATGCAAATGGAAGGAAATAGGGGAAAAGGGGATTATGTTTGATAGTAAATGGAATGCACAGAGACACTAATTCCCTAATATTGAGGAATTAGCAGATGAGGAAAAAATGGACAAAGACTCTTAAGTATCACGCACAAGCAACAAATACAATGGAAAATGAGGACTTCCCCAGACTGATGATTCTGTCCAATTACAGATAACCAGACTCAGCACCCCTCAGTAACAGTCGCTGGTGACTGATGCAATCACTAGCTTAAAGCACACTGTACTTCAATTTGGTGTAAGTTCCCACTGAAGAAAAAGACAAACTTTTAAATTTTGATAAGCAGCAAAAGAAGACAAGAGATGACCCAAAATCCTTTTTCCATAGTGTACAGTTGAAGTTTCTTTCACATAGAGTCTTCTTTCTATGTAGCATCTTAACTGCATGAATGGGAGTGTTTGTTAACTAGGGATCAAAGTAGTTAACATTTCAGCTCCTATTTAACAATCTATGTCTATTTTTAACTAATAATTTTGCAAAGAATCTAAAATGTCTCATGCTATTTTTATCCTTCTGCCTGTAAAGTCACTACCCTTAGTTATCATGATTTTGCATAAAACAATATACAAGGTAAGAAACGCACTTCAATTAAATAACAGCACAAAACTTATGTCAGTAAATCAATGATATCTCAAATCACAGAATCACACAGAATCAATTAGGTTGGAAAATATCTCTGAGATAGTTGAGTCCAACCTATGACCAAGCACCACCATGTCAACTAGACCATGCCACTAAGTGCCACATCCAGTCTTTCCTTAAACACCACCAGGGATGGTGACCCCAGCCTAGTCCAATGTCCAATCACCCTTTCTGTCAAGAAATTCTTCCATATGACAAACCTAAAGCTCCCCTGGTGCATCTTAAGGCTATGTCCTCTCATCCCATGGTTTGCTGCCTGGAAGAAGAGGCCAACCCCCACCTGGCTATCACCCCCTTTCAGGCAGCTTCAGAGAATGATGAAGTCCCCTCTGAGCCTCCTTTTCTCCAGGCTGAACAACCCCAGCTCCCTCAGCCACTCCTCATATGACAGGTGTTCCACACCTCATTGTCACTTTCCCCAAAATCTACTCAGTCTAAAAGCTCCCTAATAGGCAAAGCCTCCTCTCCTTCCTTTCCTGTCCCCTCTGAAGAGCTTGCAGCCATCCATTGCAGAACTCCAGTCACGCAAGCCATCCCACCATGTTTCCATGATGGTAGCCGTGTCACAGCTTTCCTGGAAGGTTGTTAGAGGATGCAACACCACCTTGTAAGATTAGGAAGACTAATGCTCAGCACAGCATTCAAAACCCTAGCAGAATGAGATAGTAGATTTTGTATTTTTCACTGCTACCGTTGCATGACACGATCAAGGATGGGCACAATATTCAAGGCTTTTCAAGCTTTTGCCAGAGGGAAAATTTCAAAGCAGACTTCTCCCTGTCTTGTAATACTAAACAGGCTGGGCAGGAGTGACATTTACACAGTTGAATCTTTTATTATTTTCTTTTCTTAAAAACAATAGCAGCAATATGACTTTCTATATTAGGTAGACTCCTATAGGTGGGTGCTGAGCAGGTATAAAGGTCACCAGGACAAAATGCTATTTATGAGAATGCTGTATAAACCTCTGTTAGCTCTGAGGTTTTCAGAGCTAACATGGACACAAACTTGTCATGAATTTAAGCTCACTGGGTACTTTCTAAAAATCACCACCAGTGAGTATGTCTTGGGAAGAGCTGACTATTCCAGACCAGTGGAGGCCGCAAAGTGAATGCTGTCTCCCACTGCTAGCAGGGCAGCTGCAGAACAATGTGGAGCGCTCCCTAAAAAAGAGCTTTCCACCTCAGTCAATGGAGTGTGACACCTCAAGCAGTAATCTCCCCCATCACTGAGCACTGGCCTTCAGGATCCACCCATCTTAATTTTTATTTCAGAATGGGTATTGTGATACAGCACTGCAGGCATTCTCAAGACACACATTAATGCATGATCTTTACACTAGTTTCTGTTCTTGATTTTTCTGGATTGCATCCAAGGCTTTCTTTTATCTCTGAGCTTAGCAGAATGATAATATAAATAACCCAATGTCCAAAAATATTCAGCTTTGGTAATCTGCAATGAGATCTCTCCTCCTCTTCATGATCCTTTATATGCAGTTTCATTACGTTTGTGTCAGATGAGCATTTAAATGAGCGGGAGATGAAGAACTAGAGCAGTGTGCTTATGTTATGAGGTGGAAACAGACACACTTGTACCTGGAGATCCATACCATACTCTTATTGAAGAGATCACTTGCCTATATGCAATATATTTAGTGCCCAACATAAAACTTCAGAAACAGCACAGAGAAATCTCCTAAACAAATCCTCTGATACCACAGCATTCTGTATCACACACACATGAATTCTGTCCTCCACTTAGTTTCAGCAACCTCCACTGAACCTGGCTGATAAAATAATCTCCCAAATGACTGCAACTCTAAAATCTATTAAATCCATGAAGTATTGATGAGGCAGAATTAACGTTGAGAAAATTACTTTAACCATCTCCTTTTTCCTGTATTTCATAAAAGAAACTACAGAAGAAAAGCAGTGCTGTGGCTTGGACTGCAAAATACAGAACAGTTAGGTCAGGAAAATCTCCATCTGTCTGCATGCCTTAAACTCTACCTATAGATCTATTTGTCATTACAACACTTATTCCTTTAGTAAGAGTAATATACATAGAAATGGCCTTATCTGATGCCCAGAGATCATGCTCTCCTTTTTTATTCCCAGATATGATCTATATCTTGCACACAGCATTATCAGGCTCTCTCTACAGTGTTCCTCACTCCCTACGCTGAGGGGCTCATTAGCTGTGGGTTGAGAGCATTGCCTACTCAGACCCTGTTGCTGCTCGATTATAAACTTGGCACAAACAGATCCAAGTTTGGCAATATTCTCCACACTGGGTGTCTGCTGGGAGGCTTTTTTTTCCCCCTTGCTTTGTTGCTGTTTTGGATTTTTGGCATGATGTCAGCCAAAATTTTTCAAGCTAATTCTGAAGCAAGGCATGGGAAACTGGATTGTGATTTATTCATGTGGAAAACTTCTGGTTGAACTTGAACAGCTGGAGAGGTTTTGTGATTTGGACCATAAACTTGCAAGGTGCCAAGGTGCCAACATTTTTGTGTTTTGATCTCACAGAAGACTCCCAAACAACCAAATTACTAACCTCTTAAAAAATAAACCTTAATTTGCATGAGCTCACTAAGGAGGTGATGCTTCCTAGCAACTAAATTCCCTGGAGATCCCACCTACAATGCTCCAGGATCCCACGACCAGTTGGGTGGCACCTGCCTGCTTGAAGCTGCAGTTACACTGTAAGTGACCAGAGCTGGTCATGAGAGCACCTGCAAGGCTGTTCTACATCTAATTCTGAGCTCCTAAAGGGCTGGATAGCTCTGTACCAGGTATGTGATTGTATCCAGCTCTCTGCAGGGGAGGAAGGTGAAGATAAGGTGTGAAACATGCCCCTGTGATGGAACAAGAGCTTTTGTATCAACTAAACCAATGCACATACAGAAGAGAGCAACACTGATGTAACACTCCCTAAGGCAACATCTGAATTTTCAAAATGTAATGTTTTTCTTTTAACAGAGCAGCTGGAAGGCTTATTATCTAGATTAAAAAAAATCCCACAACCAATTTAGCACTTGCTAAAACCTATCATGGATATTCAAGCTGCTGTAACACCATGATCCACTGCAAACGTCTTCACCATTGAGCCAGCCAAGAGAGCTGGGAAATACAGCTGTGTGAAGTACTGCGTTCCATCTGCTGTTTTAACTGTCCTTCCCTATTTCTTCTCTAGTGGCTACAGTGGGAGAGACATCCACATAGATGGCCCACAGTTCAACTCTCTTTTGCTGAGTAACTCCAACAACTGGATCACCTCAAACATTGTGGAGGGGCAGGGAGGAAGGGAAAAAAAAAGCTATATTAAATGAATTACCAGTGAAATGTTGGAAAATTGCAGAGACTGAGCCACAAAGATCTCTTCTGCAGGAGACTGGAATGTAACCTTGCTGTGTAGGGTTATCTGATTTAATAAACTGAACACAAGTGTAACAATGCTTCACAGACAGAAGACTAAATCCAATCTGGTTGGGACTGGACACATGCAGTTCTGGTCAGGGGACAAACGACATCCCTCAGAAATCTTATGGACCAGATTTAACATTTACTACACCCAAAAGCATCAACATCCGTATCTTCTGAACGGATTAGACTGGAAGAAAAGAAACAGACTAAAATTGAAGGAATTACAAGCATAGCATAGCAAATCTTGGTAAACCCCAAATATATCAAAATGTTCAAGCATTTCCCACACTTTCCTTCCTAAAGGAGAAAGATAATCTTCAGCCCTTAGGAAGAGATAATAAAGATATGCAACAGAAGAACACTATGAGGCACATCAATGCCCAAATGAATGACTTCAGAAAGCTAAAAGCTGCTAGAAATAGGATCAAAATGCACCAGGTCAGCCCTAATTACAGAGAACAGCTAATGATTTGGGCAAATCCTCTTGTGGGTATGGCAGAATACAGGTAATAAAGCAAAAGTCCCTGCAGGTTATTTTTGTAGTGAGAACACAAATAATACATAGTTGCTCTGTAACACTTTCTCTCAGAAACCTGAGAGGTGTGAAGAATTACCAGGAGCAATGCAATAGCATTTTTGGTAGACATCAGGGATATAAATGTACCATACAAACTGGACACCCAGGAATGCATAGGATATCACAGTCTTTCTAAAGGCAAACAAATTTACTATGTGTAAAGATGCTGAAAATTTGGTTTTCTATAATTACTTAAAATCAAAGAAGCCATTACCTACTGGGGTTTTTTTTGTTTGTTTGTTTGTTTTTCTTTATTTTTTTAAAATAAAGAGAGAAGAAAAACCTGACTGTTCAGGTCAGGGGGAAAAAGTCTGAAAACAGCAGATGAGTGTATTAGCAGAAATCTGAATTTTCCTTGATATATCTGACCTACTGATATAATAACTGGATCCATTATTTAAGATGTGCAGTTGCTTCTAGTCTATGGAAAAGTGTGCAAATAGAAGCAAAGCATCTCAGATTTCAGCTGAAACATCAGAAAACCCTCAACTTGGGAAGGTATCCCTGCCTAAATTCAGAGGGAAAAGAGCCATGGACTCCCAGGCCCTGAGATGCACATTAAATGTTAAGGCCTGTGTTTGAAGCATTCACAGCTTTTCTGAGAAGAGGAAATCTGTAAGAAATGGACAAATGCTCAGTTGCACACCTGGTGCAGAAAGATGCAGGTCAGGTTTATGGTACAGCAGTCCCTCAATTCACAGCTTTATCCTGCCCTGATCTTGATGGCTGTAACCAGCTGCAGGGACAGAACCCCAAACTGTACCGTGTAAGTCAGGCTTAGAAATACAAAAAATGTCATGAAAAGCAAGAGTTTCAAGGGGAGCATGGACTGGCAAACAGCAGTGTGACTGTGGGAAAAAATACAACAGAGATCACCTCAAGGTTTTCTGTCCTACATCAGTCAGGCTTCTTGTGACTCCCTGTGATGTGGAAGGGTGGCTGCTCTGTGACCACCTTCCACATGCCACATGCAAACCTGCAGTGCCACACAAATATCTGCTCTGACATCCACAAGGCTGCTTTATAGAAATCTCATCAAATGAAGGGTCTTCCTACACTGTCATCAGCTTAGCTGAGGGAGTTTTAAACTCAGCCAAGATTCCCCTCCCAGCATTCAAGTATATGTCTCTAATCAGCTCTTAAATCCATTATGAATTTTTGATCTAGAGGCTGCATGACCTTTTCTAGGACTTTGATACAAGATAAATAAATAACTGCTGAGCCTCTGAGCTATGTCAAAATAAATTCAAAATGTCCTCTTGATGTCCGGCACTTCTTGGATTCAGTAGGTTAGGGACAGAGGCTGGGCAAAACTGCTTCCTTGTCTTATATTTTTTGCAATTATTTTTAAACTCTCTGGGAATTTATGGGGTCAGAGATATTTCAGAGATCCTTACATATGAGAAGCTCAAGGTCACTGATTATTCTACCTCAAAATAAGATGTTGCAAACAGTTTGAAGTGGGAAGAGTGAAATGAACAGCTGTGAAAACAAACAGAATTTGCACTCTGTTTATGTATTTTAATGGCTGCAGGAAAACAAATTTTAGAGCAAAATCCTGGAGCACAAACCCAGCTCCAGATAGATTTGAAAAAATTCCACAATGTTTACAACCCAGCAGTGAGAATTGCCTTTTTTCATTGACTTACATCACTGTAAGTAAGTGAGGAAAGCTGGCAGCTTTCAGGTGTACCAATTTGTCAGCTAATCCTGTTCCACATTTCAAAATTCAACCAAGTCAAGCAGCCACGATCTTTGAGTCTGAACACCAACTACAGGTCGAGAAACATTGCCCAAGTGGAACCTCTGTGAGCCACATTGTGGTTTGTTTTTTTTCCCCACTAGCAAGTTTTCTGCATCTGCATCACACCACATTTCCATAGAGCCACACATAGCAACTTTCCTGATTTTGAGGTCTTCTTTAAGACTTCCCTCTCACAGGCAGAGAAGATGCAGAATTCACATTGACAAGACAGTGAACAGCAAGAAGCAACAAGAAAACACTTTTTTGACTCTGAGGATGGTCAGACATAACAGATGCCCAGAAGGGCTGTAAAGTTTCCAGCCAGCTGAATTTTGAAAATCAAATCCCTGAGCAACCTGACCTAATAGGACCTGTTTCAAGTGGGGGTTTGGACAAGACAACAGTTTGTACAAGTTTCTTGGCAGTTTTGGGGCAGTTTTTTCCAACCAGGATTGTTCCATGATTCTAAGAAGCATGCTGCTTCTGTTGCTTCCCCCTTGCTGCTCTTGAACTATGCTCTCTTATTAAGGTCAGCCATGGAGACTAGGCTGGCCTCAGCTGAAGCATCTTTGAAGGAAAATTAGAACACAACCATGTGACTATCAGGTCTGCTGATAAACTTTTTTCCTTGGTGTTACATAGCATCACTATTTCCAAATAGCTCTCTTTTTCACCTGTGAAGTTTGTCACACCCCACACAAAGTTCAGCCAATCTGTAAGGAATGAAAGTGGACAACATTTAGGATCAAAATATCAGTACTACCACCAGAAGGAAAACTAGATATAGATCCTACCCTCTTTTGTAGTAAAGTCACAGAGTTCTGTGGAAGTCACCACAAAATCTCATGGGCTAATGAACTCATGCTCTGATCTGTGGCTCATCTATGCCCCCTCAACCAAATTCTAGTTTTAAAATTGTTGTTTGTATTTCTCATAGGTATATAGATACAAACTTACAACATTCACAATTGTCAGAAAAGCTGATCCGAAGAGAGAAATTAATTTAAAAGAATGAGCTGTAGTAGGGTTTACCCAGGTACAATTGTCCAGGACTTTTGATGTGCTTGGCCAGCTTCTTTGTGAAGTTCTGGCCTTGACTATCCTATCTTTTCCTGTCTCTAAGAGTAAATGTTCTGCAGAAAGGTAAGTGATCTACATTTAAACATCTGCTAGCTAATCCAGATCTTTCTATATGATGTAACAAGATCTAGGGGCTTTTAAATGGTAGAAAAGAACAAGTGTTCTTGCAGAGCCTGTCTTTAATTTTCAGTTTTCTACCCTGCAGGCTACCTGACTCTTCTGCCAGTGGAGAGAGTAAGCCAGTTTTCATCTGCAATCTGCACATTCTGCCTGGAGAAAAAGCACCAGCCCAATATCCTGCTTGGCCAAGGGAAAACAGGGACAACAGTCTTCTGCTGACTTGTTTCTTTTCCCAAGAGTGATTGATTGGTACTATCCAGAACTGTGTATGTTGACGGTCTCCTAGAGGGAAAAGCAAGATGAGTCCACAAACTGCTCCAGATCTGCTGCCTTTATTTTTTGCAGGTTGGAAGAGCTTTTCTCTGAATTACTTCCCTCTAGTTGGGACATGTCACTAATTACCTCACGCTCTTCCCTCTCTCCTTCTACCTCAGAGTGGTGCAGCTCAGCAGCACAGACACATGATGTGCCATATTCCCAGAGCACTGAGGACCAGAGAAGGCTGTTGGAAACTGATGCCTCTGGAAGTGTTGCAGTAGTCAGGCAAGCAGCAAAGCCTGTCACCTGGTGTGGAAAGGAGGAATAGGAAAACTGGTATAGCACACATTAACTATCTCCTTATCTCTCAGACATAAGCAAATGTCCATCCCAGTTCCACGTGGCAAGGATATCAGTCAGACATTCTGGGAAGAGATGGAAAGGTTGTACAGTGACTGGACACTCCCACCACTTTGGGAAATACGTGCTGCCTCTGCATTACTTTTGCTCCTGATCTTTTATACAGCTAGCATGCTTCTTTTGTACCCCTCATTTTTAAATTAGGCCTTTTTATTTCTTCTACTCCAGGTTTTAGCTCAACCACTCTTCAGCAGAATGGAACAGCTACAAACACAATAAGCAGATGCCACTGGAGCAAATGAAAACACATTCCTTGCCCTGAGGCCCAGCATGCTGTTCTCTGTCAATGCTTCTCATACTGCGAGTCTCCGTACCAGAGAAAGAACACATATAATCAACTGTATCTCTGTATTTTCCACAGCCAAAAAAAAAAAATAAAAAATTAAAACTGAAAAAATTTAAAACAATCTTTCTGAAAATTCTCCTTAAAAACCAAAATTTATCAAGACAGCACCACTTACCACAATTTCCCCTCCAAACAGAGCAAGTTTACATTCACCACATTTCCTCACAAATGGCTCGAAAACATGCCCTGTAAAATAAGAGAGAAAGGGGAAAAAAATAGTAAGTGCCTGGAACACCACAAATTTTGTTACACTTTTTTCTCTCACTACTGACATTTATCACCAACTTCCACCATTTCTCCTGGTTTAGGGAAAGAGGTAATTGGATCTGAACCTTCACAACTAATTTTTGAATTCCAATAGTATTATGCAAAATATTAAAATAATTGCAGGACTCCCTCAGACTGCTCAGACACATCACTGTCACTGACATGATGGCTATTCAGACTCCAGGGAGACAAGGTCAACAACATGAAACGCGCAGCAGCTCACAGCAAGTGTGCCAATTATTTTAGATCCAATCCTAAAAAAAATTGTTCAACCCTGTATTCCTAAGTCATTTTGTTTTAACAAACTGGTTTTGGAATTGGATGCACGTAGGTTCATGACAGCCTCCTTGTTTGAAAACTACACAAAGGGAAAAAGGGGGTTGTGCCACACTTCATTTTTAGACTGTATTAATTACTTGGCATTCTCTAGGAGAACAAAGAGGGAGAAGAAGGAAGCCAACACAACATCCAGCTTGACACACACTAGGGCCCATTTGAAGAAGATGAAGAGCAAAAGTGACAAATGCCATCATTTTGCCGACCCTGATTAAATTTCAAATGACAGCCAAGCCTTATTTTTCCTTGAGGCAAAATCTTTGAAAGAATAATTCGTGGAGCACAGACTAACAATGATGTTGAAACATTTAGTTTGTAAACTCCTAGAAGATGGAGGATGCAGAGATTCTGCTGGTGGCTCAGCATTGGGAGTGGTAACTGTGCAGCAAATGGAGAAGAGCACGATTTTCAGCGCCCAGGTGTCCATACTTGTGAAGCCAGACTAAATTTGAACTGCTTCTAGGTCCCATTCTCCCTCAAGTACGTGGCTGAACTTTCCACCAGAGAGGTGTCTGTGAAATTACTGCTGGATGAGTAACTTTACAGCTATACACAGATGACTTGTGTACTGATCATGAAAACCTGCCTCAGCTGCAGAAACAGCAACTCTTGTGCCAGCACCTCTCCTGAAAGATGCTGCAGGCATAAACAGGAAACAAAAGGGGAATGGCTTCTTCAATCAAATTATTTTTACTGGTCATCATTACATAAAAAGCAGTTATGAAATTAAAATTTCTCTTAAGGAATAACCAAATAAACATTCCTCTAAAACATGGAAACTGAATCACATTGCTCTAAGTCCCAATTAGCAAGCAGACGTCTGATATTATAAAGTTCAGACTTCATTTGAGTGGAGGGTTCAGGGTGGGGAGAATAGAAAAAAAAAAAAGCATCATTACAAATCAGAGGAGGATGTTGTGAGAGATTTTAGGAACAGATATTTTCTAACAGAAAAGTACAAACTAAGTATCTTCTCTGCTTGCTTTCTTTGTTTAGCAGTTGAGGAAAAGAGTGGGTATACCAAGGAATAAAGAAAAAAAAAAAAAACCACCCCCTCCTCTCCCATCACCTTTTGTACAGCTTGGCAGAGTTTATGAAAACACTGAAAAAAAAAAAAGTGGGTCTTAACTGCTTTGCTCAAACTCAGGGAAGGTGGTTATTATTCCAGTGCCATCTATTTCCCTCCCTTGCTTCCAGGCATTTGGCCTGGAAAGAAAACATCAAGTCAAGAAACTCTACTTCTGCCTCCGAACTAATTGGATAAAATCTGCATGCAGAAAAGTTAGAAGCTTAAGAAATGAGCCAGGTCCAAAAAAATCCAATGGCACCTCAACTCCGGATTAGCTCATTATTTTCTTCTACACCATGAGACTAATTTAACAATTTCTTCAGAGGAGTGACAAATAAGGAAACTCTGTACTCCATGCTGCCGGTCCCAGGAATACTTGAAAGACAGGGGCTGGCACCATTGCCAGAAGGGGCTGAACTTCCCCCAGCACTGGTGTGGAGCTTCTGGAGGCGGCCCCAGCAGCGCTCCCTTCCTCTCTCCCTTCCTCCTTCACCCCAGCACAAATGCCTGTGCAGCAACCAGGATTAAACCAGGAAATTCTTCAGACAAGTTCGCAAAGTGACCAAAATAAAATAAAATAAAATAAAATAAGAAATAAAAAAAAAAAGAAAAAGGCCTGTGCTGACTCTAGGGTAAAAGGGAGGAAAAGACAGAAAGGATGGACCAAGAGTTACATGTAACATTCCCGTGTTACAGCATGGGAATGCAGGCAGCTGCTTTAATATATGCCAAGGGAGTCATCCAAGCCCTTCACTGAGATCATGTATGACAAAAACTAGCAAGAGGGCTAGGGAAAGGGGTGTCTGGTTAAGTCCAAGGCAGACATGCAATTTGCCACATCTCTAGCCTTGCAAGATCTTCAGGACTGTAGGGATGGCAGATAGAAAGCTTGGGGAAGCTTTTTGCTTGATTTTAGATGACAGTGAAAAATGTGTTCTATCTCTTAGACTACAAAGGAGAAGAGAAGCGTGGAGGTGGAACAGGGAGGGGAGAAGGGAAGGGAAGTATTTTGCTGCATAATTGAGGGTGAGGGCTGGACATAGCTTGCAGACTAAACCAAAGATTATTCACTCCTTCCTCGTGTTCAGTACTGAACTCAATTTTAGTCTTAATGATTTTCATTCTACCCAAAAATGTAGGGGAAATATTCCTTTTCTTGAAGGTTTTGGTTCATGATACGTATCTCCAAATTTTGATGAGGACTTTTCTGAAAAGCTTTGCTCACTTTGGAGAGTACAGCATAGGATATGCAAAATAAACCAATACAGGCCTCAAGGCACACCAATATAGGCTTCTTTTACAAACAGTATAACAAATAAAGGAGGAAACAAATGGTTTGTCTAACCAAAATGAAAGCTGTCCAAGCATCTCCTCCTACGTGGCAAGATACAGAAAATCCTTAGCACACCAGTGGACACAAAAAGTTGCGCTGAATCTCAGAGCGACATGATTTGAAACATCCAAAAAAAGCAAAACCCTTCTGGGGGATAATCAGAGTTATTATCTGCCAGGAACAGCCTTTTCCTGTAGGCAGCATGAGCTTCGACAAACTGCCACCTTCTACCAAAAACCCATATCCCCCTCCTATATATGTAACATATGTAACATTACATATATATCAGCAGTGTATTTACTTGTAGTCTTGTGGGAAAATTACTTTCTTTTTGTAAAGAAAGAAGTATTTTGTCAAACAGAATGTGGCAAGTAGCATAACTAGACATCATTTTCATCTTTGGTTGCATGACATTGTCTGCTTCACGAGACAACCTCTATTTTTCCTCGTCAGTTTTTCAGATGTGTTTTTGTCAGTTCATACTGGGATTAGAATTAAGTTTATTACTACTGGAAAAAGAGAAATCACTGAAAACAGACATGGTAAGTACTTTTTTCTCAAGCCTGCACTCCCAAATCTATCAGCACTCACCAATTTCAAGTATCTTTGGATCAAGTGCATTGAGGATAGTCCTAGATGTGAAACCACAAAACTGATTGTTCCTTGGAACAAAAACTTCAGTAACAATTTACCCACCATTGAAAACAGATAACAACATGACTGAAAGCATAAAAACAGCCACAAAGAGGGTGCTGGTCTGGTACATGTTGCAGCTCATACGAGTTTCACCCAGCTGGAGGAAGTGGCTGGTTGTAAGTGGTCTTACATACTTTTCAAATGCTAGTAGATGCAATTGAATTTATGGCACTGAAACACAGAAGAAAATCTACACAATTATAAACATCCATCAGTTTTCTACTAGCAACATGCTTCTGCTGCTCTTTTTTCAAACCTCAAGTAGAAGCAGGCATTCCGGGTGCTTGGGCTGCTTTCTTACTTGGCAAAAACTGGGAAGATGAAGTTTTTCATGCTGAACAGTTTACAAAGGAACATGTCTGGATCAGGATGTGTAACCAGTAAATGAGCTGGATCCACTTTGTAAAGAAAGTGTTGGTTAGTCTCTCCAGAGTAATAGCCTCCCTTTTTCATCTGTTTCAATGCCAGTCATGCTCATGTTACAACACATCACACCACATAGATTTTGGGCCACGAATTGGTCCAGAAAGTACATTTCAGTAGTAGGTTACTAGGACTCTGCTCTAACAGTCTTGAGTTACCCTTTTCAGACTGGCTGAGGATTCTGTCACCCAGGACTCTGCTGACATTGCTGTTTGAACAAATCTATGGAAGCATACAAGTTTCAGTTTTTAATAGGGTGCATGCAGCATTTCCCACCTATTCCCAATATCTAAGATTTGTAACCCTACTAAAACCAAAAAGCAAGCAACCAAAAAAACCTCCAGCTGACCAAAACCAAGAAACCCTTTCTAGAAGCAACACTGAACAGAAGGAGAAAAACAATCTCCTACATACTGAATTTATACAGCCAGTTTATAAAGGAACTGCACATCTTAACTTACATAAAATAATCCTTTACTGTGCAATGCCAGATCACAAATAAAGAGCCCTTATCCTGTGAACATCTGAAAGCTTTCCAACAATAAAACATTTAAATTTTAAGGGAAGCATATAGGCTTGTTCTTACACAGAGACAAAAGCCTCCCTGTTAGCCTGAAACTACCCCTTTTCTAAGTGAGGTCCCAGAGAGCTGGCACACGATATGAAAAAGCCCGGTCATCAACAGGCTTGGGGAGAGATAGCTGAGGGCAGAAAGAGGGAGCTCCCAACAAAATCTGCTCTTGCAACAAGTCCAGACACAACCCTGGACAACAGCAAAGGGGAAAAAAACCACCAACCACCAACACCACTAGAAGACTTACACTAAGACACTACTATTCTCGTGGTTTGTCCTCCCATGCAACAATGCCAAAACTTGGAAAGAAGAAGAGTGGTTATGGGACAGGCATTCTGCATTTTTTCATGTGAAAGTCACTGAGTTTCTAAAACAGTTACTGGAAAGCTTCCGCACACGCAGGATGTAAATAAGGATAACTAGGTCCCTCTGTTAAAGGAGTCCAAAAGTGGTTTAGTAGTTTCAAAACAAGAACATTTGTCTGCACCATTCAACTTGTTCCTGTCTAAAAACACATCTGCCCTTTCCATTTGGAGCAGAAGGAACTCAGATGCAAAGTCACCACTGCAGTGGCAACAAGTCTTAAGAAACAGGAAATGTGGGAAGAAAACACCGGGAAAACACAGAGGCTTTGCTCGAACTTTTTCTGATTTAATAAAACAGAGCTATGAAGAGAAAGAAACCCACAAACTGCGCTAAAAAGCAAAAGGTCAACTGTCTCTTTTCTGTGACACTTCAATCTCCTCACACACTGGCTATCCTGACTTACCTTTAGCAGATGTGCTGCTGTCAGCTGGTCCCCATGTTGTGCCAAAGCAGGCTGCTCACTCTCCTTCACCCTGGGCTGTGCCATTCACCCAGGTAGTTCAAGCCCCTCGATATTGCCGGCTCAGTATTGGTGATATCGGCACCTTTCCCCTTTATCTACTTTCAAGCTGGACAAACTAAACAAAATCTTCATTCACAACTCCTGTTCCAAGCATCAGCTTGGCTTTGTTACACGGCAGAGCTGAAAGCATAAAGCTGCGATCTGGAAACACAGCACCATCCAACCAGCCACTCCTGCATGGAAAGTGCCAGTACAGGCAGAGAGTGTGGGTGTGTACAGAGACCCAGCAGAAGCAGATGCAAAGAAACAAAAGATGCCAACAGCTTTAAGAAACCCTCAGTGGGACAGCCGGTGGTTACCGTGAGCAATGACACAGTGAAGCCACTGGCGACAGAAAGGCGATCGCGACGGTACTCGTGGCCCATTCATAAATCCTGCCTTTTGAAAGTGTTCTGGGAAGAACCCAAACCCTGTGGCACCCCTGCAGTCACTGCACTGCTGGGGAGAGAAGCAAGCGTGCAGCTCCCTGTAAGCCGAAAGCCAGCACCTGCTGCACACAGCTCGGCCTCCCCCTGGAGCTGCCCGTCCCTGGGTCCTGGCCGTGGGCAGCCACGGGGCTCAGCAATCCACAGGGAAAGCTATTAGCAGGCTCAATACTGAGTAGGCACTCAGACTGAGAGTGTTACATATGAGAGGCATGTGATTGTAGCAGCACACTTTAGTTCTCCAAACAGTAGAAAAATTACTTCATTAATTACGGGAACAGCGCTTGTGTTTCTTTGCAGAAAAATGAGAAGTACTAAGCCCCAACACAATTTTTTAAAAAATAAATGAATGGAGACCATACTCCTAAAAATAGACTGAACTCTCTACCCCTCTGAGCTGTCTCCTAGAAATGCTGCTGGGCATCTCTGGAGCTGAGGGAAGGCACAGGCAGACAGAGATGCAGGGACATGGTGGCTAGAGCCAGTGCTGCATCCCTCTCCTACACCCTCAGCCTGCTCATCCTTACCTGCCCAGTATCCCAGCGGCATCAGTGAAACACTTCTATGGCCAGAAACAAGCCGTCACATCATTAAGCAAGTTAAAAAAGACAGCAAGGGGAAAAACCCCCATGCATAATGCAAAGTTTCAGAAGCTTTTGTTCTAATAATTGATTTTCCAGTTTGTTTTGAAGAAGAAAATGCTTTCCTTCTGAAGATACAGGACTGACCCAGAAGGACCTTTAGCAGAACTGGCTAAACAGTGTATGTATTTATATAACTTCTGGAGAAGCAGTAAAGGCCATTTAGAAGTGCAATTACATTGCAGTGCAAATGTAGTTTTTTTGTATATAAAAATCTGCTTTTATAAGCAATTGTTATTATAAACAAATTTCCCTTTCCCTTTAAGAGAGCATCTTAGTTATACAATAAATATTTTTGTGCATTGATCAGTGTGGAAGGTTTTAATTAAGGATGTTATTTCCATGACATACAGTGAACAGATACATAGAGAATATATGTATAGAGTATATATGCTAGTGTTTCAACATTACAGGACCCAAAATGTCAGCCATTCCCATTGTGGAAGAAATCATTAAAAATACACACATGGGAACACAGTCTCAAAGTCCCAGCAAATTTACTTCAAGGCTTTAAAGGTTAAAAGAATTCAGCACAAGTATCTCTTAGGACAAAGTGGGGGTGTTTACTAATGGCTTCTTGCAGTTCAGTCAATACATGCATTTAGCTAATTTTGAGTGAGCCAAATAATACTTATATCTGGTACATGCAATACTTTAATGGCTTGATCGCTTCCTATTGTGGTTTCACAACTGATGTAATTCCAAATTGTCAGGGAGTGAAAAGAAAGCATGGCCCAGTCTGCTGAGGGGGAAGGCAAGGCAAATCTTTGCAGAAGCTACTCCGCCTACGTGTGTCACACCTCCTGATGTGAAATATGAAAATGTTGAAAACAGGCTGAAATTTTGCAAGAATGTAAATTTTATGTAAAATGTAAAATTTGTAAACCTATTTCTGTATCAAAGAAGTCCCGTGATGTGAAAAGTAAACAGTGCAAGAATATAGGAACATGATTAGAATACAAACAATGAAAATGCTGCGCTGTAAACTAGTTATTAACTACAACAAGCTGAAAATAAACTGTTTCCTTTTTGCCATGTTCACTTTAATCTTCTGAGAGGCAGGAAAAAGGGAAGACAGGAGGAGGCAGCAGTTTCAGACTTGTGGAGATTATCAAATCCCAGATCGGATGATTAGAGCACAGCTAAAAAGAAAACATCCTCTCTCCCCACCTCCCTCCCTCCCAGAAAGGAAGCACAGCCTTTAGGACCAATCTGTAGTGTTTGTTTGCTGCTCTTTAAGGGATTACTCTAGAGAGCATTTTTCTTAAGATGTTCTTATCTCTTTCTGGAAGTTTCAAAATAAACAAGAGTACTGGAAATAGAACAAAAAACTTGACTTTCTGGTTTATTTTTTAAAATAGTGAGACAAGTAAAGAAAATAAATAAGGCCCTTCATTGTCAAATAAGACAAAACAGAAGAGGATATAACCTTTAAATCTGAGAAACATTGCAAAATGTAGGAAAAATCATCAATGGGCTGAGGATGGGGATAATTGAAAAAAAAGGAAAATAAAAGGAGGGCTATCCCTCATGCTACTTCACTGATTATTTACTTACTTTAATGATGAAACTTCATGTTGCTGGGTTCTATATTCAGGAAATAAAATAAATAAAGAAGACTGACTGAAAAAAATTACTGTATTTTGACAATTTACCTTCCAAAAACACCCTAAACAACCAACCCTGCTCTCTAGTGGTTTCCAAAAAAGACTCTCCCATAGTGCAAACAGGAAATTAAATTCTCAGGACAACACACTAGAACTATGAATGAAAAGATTTTGCACTGATGTAATGCTTCAGCCTCAAGCTTCAGATCAAGTCTTTATTCTTTCACACTGCCCTTAAAGACAACAGGTTTTCCCTCAGAAAGCAAGTGTCCTGGTGTGAACCAGAAAAATATAAGGTTCATGTAATTCCAGGATTGTGCTACATTAATATAAACCTCTTTGCAGCACAGAAGCCACATATAAGCATTAATTTTGCTGAAATATTCTAAGGATTTAAAATGTCATTACTATTCAGTACAACCTCCCTACTTCGTCTTTTGTTTTAAGGAAATTTTGATTAAGGAAATGCCTGATCAGTGGAACTAATGAAACTGAATTTCCAGCTGATCTGGACTCGTGATGCAAACTTTACAATGAGAGCCCTTCCCACACTGCATCCCTGGTGCCCTTGGCTCTCCCATAGCCCCAGATGCCTGGTACCCAGTCACATTTACTGCACAAGCCCCGCTGCAGCCACTGCTCAGCTGCTCCAGGGGTGTCTGCAGCACCCTGCTCCTGCTGCCACCATGCCCATCATCTCCAGGCAGCAGCTCATGCACCGGAGAAAGAGCTGGGAAATCAAATGCTGCCCCTGAAGGCTCCTCCCTGGCTGGAGACAGCCTGCAAACTTATAAAGAGGAGGACTGGTGTACAAACACACTGAGTTAACAGCCTAGCCCCCACTTCCTCAGGAAACTAGGCTAAAAAATCTGGTTTTTCTCTTGCTATGCCCCACTCCTACACCACGCCAACTATGCAGAGGCAGCTTAAAAAAAAAAAAAAGAAAAAAAAAAAAGAGTGGCATAGACATAAGGCTTAAGGGCCTATATCCCCACACAACATCTGGATTTCTGTCTCAGACATGCTTCAGAAGTGTCATTGATTTCCTGTTTAATATTCATGTTTTATTGCTGCACAAAGCCAGCCACCGCTCAAAGAGCGATACATTACTCTCCTATCCTCCAAGAAGATCCTTAATGAGGATATTCTGGTTTCTTGATATTCAGAGACCTTCTGCTGGTATCAGCAGAAGACTGGCATATGCTCGAACACACAGCAGAAGGACAAGGAGAAGTCATGTCTGCCCATTCAAACAGCTACAGGATCGAAAGGGACCTCAAGTGACCATCAGGGTGGCTTCCCTGCTCGAGGCAGCAACACCTATACTTACGTTATTCCTTTTATTAGGCCACCTGACCTAGCTGGGGAAAAAGAGATGTGCTTTGAGGCTCACAGTCCCTTCCTGAGCCTGAAACCTCTCCCCTGTGTCATCCCGGTCCAGCCCTCAGACACGCCAGTTGGTCTGGTAAGATCCCTGCCTGCAAACCCTGCCTTCCTTCCATTGCCATGGTTACAATGCTGCTATTACTGTGCATGTTCAGCCTATTTTTAAAAGCCTGCAGTGACAGGAGATGCTGGTTAAGGCCTTAATCTCAGTGAGGTCTAAAATTACAATGAGTGCTTACTACTTGTGCAAGTGCTGCACGCTGAAGTCTGAAGATGGTGGTGAGCTGCTCTGCATTGCCTGCTTCCCAGACAAAACCAGAACATTTTAAAGGAGAGACCTAAAGGACAAGAAGACAGTAGTCCTGCCGATATTAACTGGGTGGGTGAGGTCAGCAGAAAATCTGCAATGATGGGTCAGAAAGCAAGTTGTGCACTGGAGGAGACAGGCATCACAGGAGGCTGGAGGAGAAACATGCCCTCTTGGAGCTGGCTGACAGATGGGAAGTAGAGAGGAAGGGAGGGTCTTTGGTGATAAAGATAGGCACCTTGTGCTGATGAAATCAGCAGAGGAGTGCATAGGGAAGGTTACACTGCTACCAAATGAGGAAATGGGATACGTTCCTTTTGTAAAGACACTCTGGACAGATGGAATTATAATTTGAAGATGCCAGAGAAAAGGATGTTGCAGTAATTCAAGACAACATGTGAGTGCTTAGATGTGAATTTCAACTGTGTGGTGCAGATAGCACAGGGCATTTATTAAGAGACCTTATGCAAGAAGAATCTGCCATTCTCAGAGTTTACTCTGAGACAGAGGGAACTGAGAGATGGACAGACTTTGGTCTGGCTGAGGGACACTGATGTTGTCCATGGCAACAGCAGTGTGAGATAATGGGGAGAGCTGCAGGTGGAGGGAGGAAGGGAGGTATCAATGGCTATCTGTTTAGTCATGCTGAATGAGACTTGATGGCTTGGTATCCACAAAGAAGTGAAAAAAGACTGATTGAGGTTATAGCTTGGATGAGGGGAGAGAGAACTAGTTTCATGTTCTAGTCTTAACAACCTCATATATCTATGTATCTATGACTCTGGTGATTCTATATATATATGTGTGTGTGTGTGTGTGTGCAAATATATATTTGTATAAACACATATTTGCATATATACATGTAATAGCTCTAAATAGCTCTGTATGCAATGGAATCAGAGATGAAGCTGCAGTCAGAATTGGAGTAGAGAAAGAAAACAGCCCTGTACTCCCTGACAAAAAAACAGAAGTAGAAAAAAGGCCTTTCTCCTTATTTTTTTGGTAGCATTGGTAACAAAGCATGCAATAGCAAAATTCTTGCCTGCTAACCCCCTGGAAAATTCAAGCAGTCAAAAAAAAAAATTAGCACCAGGACTGCATCATGCAGCTCAACAAATCCACATTTGGAGGGCAGGTGTCCCATGCACCCACACTGCCACACATCTCAGAGGATGTGTGAACAGCTACTGGCCCTGTCAGCAGTGGCTTATCTGATACAACACCCCTTACAGCACAGGAGAGGCGTATTTTGGTCCAGTGATGGATGCATGTGTAGCCATGTGTCAAATCTGCCAGCATGCTGAGTGCTGGAAACAAATGGCACTTTCAGAGCAGCGCATCTGGGTCACTGCCTGCTCTCGCTGCGCCTGTGAGGGCTGTGGGGAAGAACAGTGGAGCAGGGAGAAGCAGGCTGAAGATCTGAGAAGCTGTGCTGGCAGGTATTATCTAGGCTGTTGTTTGTAAACAGGATACCCTCACCCTGGAACAACAGAAGTGGGTTTTTGGTACTGCAAGGGTAGGTCTTTTCCACCCTTATGTGATGAGGTGACACTGGTTTATTTTCTTCCTACTCTCAGTTTTGCAGGTATAACCAGAATAATAAACCCACATTCAATGTCCCTCCCACCTGGAGTAAAATAGACTGAAAAACACTGAGAAATAACACACAGAAAGTACTCACAGGCTCTGATTTTTAGTGCTGTAACTAGTTTGGACTCGCACACTTAGGAAATGTCACATTTGATTTTGACCTAGAATCAAGTTCACTCCGCCTCGCCGAAGCACAAGACGCACCATTCATGCGGTGCCTGGAGCGCAGCCTCCAGCTGCAGAATGTGGGTTACCAGAAGCAGGAGACATCTGAGAAGGAGCATTCAGAGCAGCACGTGTGCCACTTTCAGTTGTGAACGCATTTGATTATGAACTCTACAAAATGTATGAATGGTACAGGCTGACGGTACAATCCCTGGAAGCACATATTCCTAACAACTATGGAAAAAAGAGGGATGCATGCCTGAAAGCCACAAAGAGATGAGACTTTTTTTTCCTCTTTCTTTTGAATACACAAGCCAGCTAATTAATTTCCCCTCCAAAAAACCATTTGCACAATCTGGGAGCTGCTGCAAGGGCCAGTTGTGAAGATTTCAACAGAAAACACCACCAGCAGCAGCTAATCGATAGTCATGTTTTAAACCCAAACTGCACACGATAAAAGCGTCAAGTTCCTTTCCCTCGCCTATACTTTTAAATCAAAAGGCAAATTATCAATAGAATTTGGGACCACAACAGTCCCACAAAGCCACTGGCACTGCAGCTGAACAGTCTGTGCAGAAAGGCTACCTGGCATGTCAGGATGCCCTGCTCACCACGCACTGCAGTTTTCACCTTGGATAACAAGCAGTGTATTTGGTCTGCTTCCTCTCCCCAAGTTACACACGTGCCCATCCACTGCTTACTGCACTTCCAACCCACCCACACAGACAGAGAGCTTACAAGTACTTTGGAGCACCTCATGTGTGGAAGGGTATCAAGAAAGGGATCTGTATTTGACCTTGACATACACGTGCATGGGCAGTGGGAACAGCGGTCTCCACAAGCAGATGGATGCACTGAAAAAAAGAGGACAAGAGGTAAGAGAGAGCCTGGTTCCTCAAAAACACGTGTGTTTGATCAACTGCCTGAACAAAAAAGCACTTCCCTTTTCCAGAAAGACACCTCTGGGTCACATCTTTCAGCTCTATGAAAATTTGAACAGCTCACTGGCTTCCATTTCATGTGAAGAGGGGAAAAGGGACGTGGACTGAACATCTGATAGTCAAATGCAGAAATGGATTTAAATGGAAACTGAAAATCTTCTCCCAGAGAGAGGGCTTCCAGTACCAGGACTATGTAAAAGGAAGAAAATAAAAAGCTGCAGAGTGACAGATGCATATCATACAGCTGGGACCATTTATGTCCATAGAGTTCTCACTGCACGAGAAGTAAGAGAAGACATTCCTCCTGGGCAAGTTCTTTTTCACTCTAGGATTCACAGTGGAGCAATTACAAGCTTCCTAAAAGCCCTGCAAAGCTTTCAAGGCCTGCAGTAGCTACAGCTTCTGACCCAGACCCACTGCAAACATTAGTAGAGAGCAGAGCAGCAGAAAACATTGCAGCCTAGTTGAAGGTTTAAAAACCAATGTGCGTGGACTTCAGAAAGTCCTGCCTCACTTGCCTTAAAAATGTCCAGTGGTCATTTTGGCATCAGTGATGTAAAAGGTTAACACTGCAACAGGCCTGTTAAGCAAGGCTGACTCCTTTACTCCTTCAACAGAACAGTGCTACTCTCCAAGAGTCAGACTTTTCTTTCATTTTGTGGGGGGAAGCATCAGCATCACCACGTACAAAGTAACAAGGGTATACAAAGCATTTTGTAGGCTTGGAATAAAACCCTGTTTGTAGGATTCACAGAAAGAATTTATGTTAACAGAGCAAGCTATTTATAGCAACTCACCATACAAATGAACGGTCTTTTGGTTCCTGTCCTCGTGAAATGCAGCTTTTTAGCCAGAGAAACCCTGTCTTTACTCTAAAGGCAGGGTGAAGGGGGGCATGGGGAGAGGGAAGCTACTCTCTGATATACACCCTGCTGGCTCCAGTTATACTGCAGATAAGGTCTTCCTGTGCTGTGGCACAAAAGGGAACTGATGGTCTGAGCCCAGGGCAGTCACAGCACCCTTCCCCAGCCTCCTCAGCCATATAGCTGAGAGCTGCCTGTGCCGTGTGTGCCATGGCCTATTGCTCACAGCTCTGAGCTGTGCCTGTCCTTGCTCATGGACACACAGGATCAAGGAGGACTGCTCTTTGCCAGGTTCCTCAAGTCCTGCATGTTTTTAATTTATTTATGTAATTAGAGGATCTTAGGCAGCATTAATCCAAGTATGCCTAAGGAAGATTACAGTTCCTTGAAAGAGCACAGGGACAAACCAGGAGGAAGAGAACATGGTCTCTCCCCAGCCACCCCTTCAGAACACCCCAAACCAGAGCAACATGTACATAGCCTCACATTTCATACACCTTCTGAAATAAAGGTGTACATTAAGTCTGATCACACACAGCCAGCCAGCTAGAAACTCACATTCCTGTATACACACCTCATCAGGTTAGCAAAATCATTTCATGAAGTCTCACCTATTTGTTACAAATGACCCAGATCCACAGCCTGCTTACCATGCAAGCTTAATTAATTATTTCTGCCAGTTTGCTCAGACAAGAAGCTGAGCAAACTGCAGGCACATGACTGCACCCTCAGCAAGTTTGCTGACACCAAGCTGTGTGATGCAGTCGACATCCTGGAGGGAAGAGATGTCATCCAGAGGGACCTTAGGAGGTCTGAGAGGTGCAAACCTCATGACACTCTACAAGGCCAAGTGCAATCACGCTCAGGGCAATCCCAAACACAAATACAGGCCTGAGGTTAAATAGATTGAGAGAAGCCCTGAGGAGAAGGGCTTGGGGTGTTGGTGGATGAGAAGTTCGGCATGATCCAGCAATGTGTGCTCAGAGCCCGGAGAGCCAACTCTGTCCTGGGCTGCATTCAAAGCAGCGTGGCCAGGGAAGAGATTCTGCCCTTCTGCTCTGCCCTTGTGAGACTCCACCTGGAGCCCTGCATCCAGCTCTGGGGCCCCAGACATGGCAATGATGTGGACCTGCTTGAGTGAGTCCAGAGGAGGCCATGAAGATGATCAGAGGGCTGGAGAACCTCTCCTATGTATGTAGGCTGAGAGAGCTGGGGTTGTTCAGCCTGGAGAAAGCTCTGGGGTGACCTTACAGCAACTTCCAGTACCAAAAGGGGGCTGCAAGAGAGCTGGAGAGACACTTTCTAGAAAGGAATGTAGTGACAGGGCAAGGGGAAATATCCTTCAACTGAGAGTAGGTTTAAATGAGACATAAGGAATAAATTCTTTAGTCAGAGGTGGTGAGGCACTGGAATAGGTTGCCCAGAGATGCTGTGGATGCCACATCCCCAGAAGTGTTGTAGGTCAGGTTGGACGGGGCTCTGAGCAATCTGGTCTTGAGGAAGGTGTCCCTGCCCTTGACAGGGTGGTTGGAACTAAATGATTTTTAATGTTCCTTCCAACCCAAACCATTCTATGATTCTATAAAAACAAGAAACTGTTTTGGAAAAAAAAAAAGCAATTGGAGCAGATTTGCTGTTTCAAAGTACAAAAATAGTAGATGAATAAATCAGAAACTAAAATATGTACACACAGACAAACTCCTAATTTCTTTTAAGTACTTAAATAAATAAGAAGCAATTGTTTTCTATATCCCTGTCAGTAAGGGCTCTGCTGTTGGGCTTTTATATCTCAAGATCAGTGCTATCTGACTAATAAACTAGACCATGGTGTTCAGAGATTACAGTTTAGACTGACTTTGAAAAGAAGAAAATAATGAAAAAAGTATTTTTGACCTACAAAAGTTTTTATATTTTGGCAAAAGCATTATTTCAGACTAAAATAATCTCACTTTTCTCAGCTGGGACCCTACATATCCTGACTGTCCCCTGCCCTTTCCAAAGTTAGAGAGAACACAGGCTCTCACTGCGAACTTTTGTCACAAAGTCTCATCCATTAACAACTCTGCAATAAAACATCTCATAGATGGTTCCCTCACACTGCTTCCTTTCAGTATCTCATGCTGACACTCTTTGTTGGTTTATAAAAAGGCATATCTTAAATCAAATGATTGTACCAATAATCTTAAATTAGACTAATGGGAACTCTGAACTGAAAATAAAGCTCCAAAAGCTATAGGGTATACATATATCATGAGACTTTATTAAACTATAAATCTGTTGATTACAATCTTATTTTGTAAAGACAGAATTATCTTAAGCCAATTTGTTGCCCAGCATAATAGCATTTGGTATCTATAATGAAAATTAGATTATATCAGGCTAAGTTTGTTTATAATTTTAGATTAACAGAATTAAACACAGTAAAGTGTTCACATAGATGAAATAAAGAAATGAAACACGTTTTGCTTTCATTTCCATTCCCATTTGGTACTCTCTGAGTACTTGCTTCACAGTACCAGAAATATTTGTTGAAAAGAGAAAAGTCTCCTGTATTTCACTAAGAGTTTGATTAAGCTGATACAAGTCATCACTTATTGAAAAGGTATACTTCCAAAACAAATCAGAAGTGCTGATGAAGATTAACCCTGAGCTGTCTCTATCCCTTAGATGCAGAGGCTGTTCTGCTGCAATTCTCCATTTACCTCAGTTCAACTGATTTTCCTGTTCATTACATTGAACCAATCACTGAGTCTTTGAGACATGGGGGTTTAATATCAATCACTCCAAAATGTTTTGGTTTAAATTATGAAACAATGATGGGTGAGCAACACAGGTGAGCATGTGTGAACAGGAACTTCAGAGGTTGGCTGTGCCACCCCAGAAATCCTGTCTTGATCCACAGCCTGGAGAGAAAAGTAGAGAGCACACAAAGTTTTTACACCCCTGCTCTCAATGGTAGTAGAAAGGTACACACACTAAAATGTAAGCTAAAATTTCTTGTGCTGACAACTGAGTCCTTCAGAGTTACAGATCACTGATTCAGAGACTTTGCACCAACTTATTCATTGATGACTGACCAAATCACAAACCTCTGCGTGAAAAACATCGTTCAAGCTTCTACATGGTCATTTCACCACCCTCATCCTCCTTCACAGCAATATCTGTGTGATATGCTTGTGTTCATATCATCCTTAGCTCTGGGTCAGAGTGGCACTCAGCTTCCTTTGGGAGGAAATGAATGACATTTGCTCTGCCTCAAGCCATGTGTTTTACATATGGGCTGTTTGGGAGGATTGTAAGGACACGAAGTGATGGTGGTGTGCAGCCAAAGCTGCTTTTAAGCTTTTGCTCTGTCCTGCTCAGCCCTTCCATGACGATTCAGTTTCTTTGCAGTGGCTGGAAATCAACTGCAAAATAAGAAAGTTTTCCTTCTGGCAAACTGTTATTTTTAATTCTCTCTGTCCAGTGTCATAGGCAAGGAAGGATAAAGAAGGGAAGGGAAAGGAGATCCCACACACTTCAGTTATTTATTTAGATTTGCTGCAAATACTCAGAGGTCTCAATTGTCCTGTTACCCGGACGGTAAATAGCAGTAGTGACGCACTCCAAGAAAGTATCCCCCAAGCCTACTCTGAACAACAAAAATAACTTCTGCCAGCACCAACTGTCATATGTCAAAACTCAACGCTATTCTTGGAGCAGATGCAGGCTTGGGAATTTTTCTTTCTTTTTTTTTTTTTTTTTAAGCAAAGTAATTTCAAACCAGTCCAACCAACACATGTGATGTGTGTGATGGTTTTGGCAGCCGCTAATTTTCTAAATGATAATTACTGGCAGTTTATCAGCCTTAACACTTTGAGACAGGCAGTTTGACAATGTTAGCGGACACTGCTGAACCAAAATGCAGTTCCCACAGGCTCTCTCACACACTCTTTCCTTACTGCTGGTTGAAAAATTTCAAGCTATGATCTGGCAAATCCTTACCCTGCACTGGTCCTCAGAGCACTGTCAGCAGGGTTCTATTAAATCTCCACAGCATACACCACTAAAAAAACCATATTTTTTACAATGTATTAATTGTACCCCCTCTGACACATGACTGCAAATAGCTCTGGCAAACAACTGCACCTCGATGAATAAAAAGTTTGTTTGACCAAAGAGGAATTGGAGTTGCTTGGCACTGAAGATGAATACAGCAGAGCTCCAGCTGACACATCTTGCACAGATAATCCTATCAGGTCTCCTGTACTTATCCTAATATACAACACACAACAAAACATTGCTTGTAGCTCTGGATTTAAAAGACCAAGATTTCTGGGCAAACTGAAGTATTAGCCTCTTCAGACACTGGATTTATCTTATTAGCTCTTTGCCAGTGAAGTGGCTTCACAAATGAACTTTTACAAGTTCTATTTTTCCCTCTAGCAGATGGAAGATTTTTATTAAACATACATTACCAGAATACTTGCAAGAAAAAAAAAGAAGATAGCTTTTATATTTTTTTATTCTTTTTTTTTTTTTTTTTTTAACCTGAAAGCTGATTTTCCATGTTTCATTAGAAAGCTGTAACTCTATACTTTAGACTTGGGTGAGTTATGGCACTATATCTCTGGGATGTCAGACTGCCATGCCCACTTTCAGCCAAACCTTCAGTGCTCCTGATATTTTTTGCTTCTGGTAAGCCCACTTCATGCCATTAAGTGTCTACATGATGCAAACAGTCATCAGGTATGTGTGGTTTTCCCCTCCTGCAGGTTTTTATACCCTCTGTCCTACAGAATTTCCAGTGATAATCTCTCTGGGCCAACAATTTCAAAGGCTTAGCCACAGAGAAGAAATGTGCTTTTTGTCCTCATTCTGCATCCAGAATTCATCACTCTCAGTGACAGGGATTTTATGGAGCAGGATCTTCACAAGGGCAGAATGAGATGATTTACATCAAAAGGATCAACACCACTAAGGACGCCTAGTGTGGAAGCTTTGTGTTGTTATTCTCATCCTTCTAATTTTCAATGTGAAAATTCCCACTAATTTCTACAGAAACATGCTCCTTTAGACAGGGAAAAAAACCAGAAAGCATGTACAACTGCTTCCTACTGTCAGTAAAATCTAAGTTCCTTTCCAGGGTGCAGCAGAATCCACCACAAATGTTGCATTCACAAAATCACAAGTATTCTCCCTTAACATAAAGTATGACACCTTAGTGAGAATATATTGCAGGACTTTGGAAAGATAAAAGGGACAAATAAACCATTTAACCTTTTTGTTTGAAAAACCTCAGATAGGAACTGGAACCTTTCATTTGAACTTTACACTATCAGAGTGGTCTGAAAACCAAGGCAAAGCAAACACCTGAAAGAGAAAGGAAGAGCCCAAAACTCTGAACATAAGCAAACCCCTGAATATATTGGAAAAGTAAACCCAGGTGCTTCTCCAGATGATTCCCTTCATTCCCTCTCTGCCAGGGAGCTGCTCTCCCAGTCTGAAGGCAGAGAGCACCCCTAGCAGGTCCACGCCCAGCTGGGGAACACCCCCAGCCCATCATCACCACTGCTCAGAGCATGACTGATGTATGAGATGGAAGCAGAACCTGTGGCCCATGCACACACCCCTGTGGCAAGTCTCAAAGCTTTCAGCAGGGACTGCAGACAGCTAGCCCAGCCTCAGCTTCTTACGCCCATCAGAGAGCTCCCTTCAGAGGGCAGAGACTCATTTTGCTGAAGGGTGCTTAGAAAAAGTACGCAAAGCATCATCTTTGTCTAGTTACAAAATCCCAAACTGTGGGAGGCAGGTTGATAGCAGATCAAACATTCATCCCTATGTAGGAACCTCAGAAGAAATCTTAAACTGTGGAGGAAGTGGTGTGGGGTAAGAGCCTACTTCCTTCTGCCTAATAGTGGTGGAAGGAAGTCCTTTACAGAAGGTGAAAGAAATGTAATTTCAATGTAATTTCAATGCAAAACTCAATGCCAGGCGATGCTGCCCAGTTACCGGAGGAAATTTTCAGGACAGTGAAAAAGGTCAGGAGTGAGTATGGAGAAGTTATCCCCACAAAATAATTCCCCACCAACGCTCCCCCCTCTCACAGTGGCACAAGTGGTTTGGCACTGGTACTATCTGCCCTACAATCTGCACAGTGCCCTCCTGGAGCATCACTGGCAGCAGGTGTGAAAACCAAAAGGTCAAAAATGTACATGGGTTCAAGCTCTGGAACCATGAAAGCGAGTCTCTACCTTGGGAGATGAGGGGGATGTTCTACAGAGCCCCTCCACTGCTGCACACCTCATAGCCAAGACTCCAACAGCTGTATCAGGATATCTGCACACATGCCCTGAACAGTCAATAAGGCAGAACCTCACCCAGACTGTGGTCAGGCAGTGTGGGGAGACAGAGCCCCATAGGCTTGTATAAGAGCTGTGACAAGCAACTGTGTGTAGATAAAGCATCACCTGCTTTTCGTGCCACCACTTTCCTCTGGCTAGGTACTTATTCCTGCTAGGAAGCCATTACTCACTTCTTCAGAAGAGTAAGTGATTTCTGAGGAATGAAAATGGTTAGCAGCTTTCTGAGCTGTGACAAATTGTGAAAATGATTGTGGTGAGTGTTGTTAAAAGATTTAGGGAAAAACCCAAATATGGTATTTAGGAAACTGGCTTCTAAATTCTATTCAATAGAAGTTTAAATCCTTAAGGATTACCTTGCCTTGAGCTTCATAACTTTACTAAGGTATCCAACAACGTTTTGATCAATCACCTGTTCCTTCAACTTCGTGTTTTTACTTCTCTGAAGAAGAACATGGCAAAATAACTAGAACATGCTTCTTATTTAAACAGAGTAAGAGAAAGTCTGTGGTGGGCACAAGCAACTGAGCATGAAGGATTTAAAATATTTTGCACTGATCATTTCTGAATGCAATCTGCATTAGAAGTACCCACCTAAACAGCTAAACACAACTGCAAGCAGCCATTAGATATATGCATGCATGTAAAAAAGCTTTCTTTAACTGTAACCTGATTTACATGGGTGACCACACTACTCTCAGATTGTGAAACATCTGTGTCAGCCTGATTTCTCTTTCCCTCTAAGCTTATCCCCTTGCAGCTCTCTGCAGCTGTGATTAGTCATGTGTGCTTGGGAGAGGAAGATAACTTGGTAACAGCAATGTAGCAACAAGGTCAGTGGATGCACTTGTTTATGTGGTCACTCTCCATGCTCCTCAATGCACCCAAAAAGAACATCCTCTGGCTTCACCATGGTCAGCAGAGCATACAAAACAAAGTCAGGTCGTACTTGAATAGGCTTCTACAACCAGTGTGGAATGGCAACCCATTAAATAATCCTCTACCCATTTTAGGGTGGGGAATTTGGGTGCCAGAGACAGGAACTGCAGGTATCAGTGAACTTTCTGCAAAGGAAAAAAGGTAAGTTTCCTTCCTGGCAAGTGTAAAGACCATGGCAAACTGACTATCATTTCTCCAGGAGAAAAAGGGAGCAGTGAGGAACAAAATCCAGTCTCCTCACAGAGGCTATGTGGTATCTGAGATGCCTACTGCCAATTTCTCCAGCAGTGCGTTCATTGTGGAGAAAGAGGGAGAATAACCTCAGGGCTCACCAAGAACACTAGCAACTTGAATGCAAGTGAATGCTCTCTTACCTGTAATTCAATAAGTTGGGCCAGATATTTCATGAAAGAAAAGACCTTCCAGTTTCAAAAGCTTTAATGTCGTGCTGTTACGTGGGAGATTTGTACTGACACCAAAATACGCCTGGAAGCACCTAAGCATCTTGTTGTTCCTAACAGAAAAGTGTCTCCCAAAAAGAAAAATATTCCATTGAGTACCCAAAGAATCTACTGGTGCAGCTCCCAAAACCAAGACCGGAAGAGGGCAAATAATTAAGGATTTCACATATGTCCTTTTCCTCATCTGCATGTGAGATAATAAAAGGCTTAAGGCTTCAGTATGCAGAATTAAAGATACAACAACCCCAAAACTATTCACTCTATATATCCTGGGGAAACAGCACTTGCACAATTTAGAATTGCTGGTCTAATGCTTCTTCAAAACCTCAAATGGAAAAATTATGAGTATCTCCTAATAAAATCCCACATAAAGAGTAAGACTATACTCCAAGCTAGCAAAGTATACCGAGTCTTCACACAAAGCACTTCAAGGTCTATGCAAATAAGGAGTTGAACATTACACAAAACAGTTCCAAAAGACTAGAAGAAGTAGGCTTTCTAAATGACAATTACTATTTTTTGAAAGTGATTAATTATCCCAGGCATACAACTTGGCATTTGAATGAGGCTGGATTTTCCCAGGCAGTTTCCTCAAATAGTCCCCAAAAGCACAAGTCACTTTGAGACAACACCACCTTTGGCACCCCATAAGCAAAGAAGAGATTAAAATCATACACATCCTTATTTCTTAGAAAGCCTGGACGGGGAGAGGTAGTTGGAAAAGAATGAAATCTTAAGCGTCCATCTGAACGCCCCACGAGACACACATTAGTACAGTCAGGGTAAGAACCTAATTAGCTCTCAGATTAATCACACACTGTATGCATCCCTACCAACGCCCAAGCTGGCAAGCGGTGCCATGCAGACCTCAAGGATGGGACAGTGACGCTGGGTGTTTCACACCAAATAACCCCCTTCCTTCACAGCTGAGCAGGAGATTCTTGAACAGCACTGTGAAAAGCACAACTGTGAAGAAGGAAAGCCGGAGATATGAAGCAATTACTCCTTTTTCCTCAAGGCCACATGATTCTCAAGATAGCTACTGTTATTGCACCATCAGTTATAAGCTCCTACACAGGAGGTTAATGGCAGCTACCTCCCTTCACGCTTACTAATGATAACTGTTCCACAGAAACAGATAATCTTTATTATTTATTCACCAGTTTCCTTTCACAGCTGAAAAATCAGTAGGTGGTATTAACTCCTACCTGCAGCTCTGTCTTCAGACAGCCCTGTCGGTAAACAGTCGCCTCATTCTCTTCAGCAATTAAATTATTTTCTAGTAGGAAATTAGAAAACCACTCTCATTTCCATCATCTCTTGCCCTGCAGTCACTCCAGAAGAAGACAGACTTAGAGTTAATTCAGATATTGACCATGGGATCAGAGCTTTCATTCCAGTTCTTCCTCTTCTAAACACTTCCACATCCAGCAGGACACGCAGCTGCCGTGACTTGCTCACCAGCCAGCAGTGCAGGATGCGTAGGACACCAGCTCTACAGAAAGGAGCTCTGACGCGCTTCTCCTTCTCCTCAGTGAACACCAGCGACTGCAGCAGAGCACCCGCGCGCGGTTGGCACAGTGGACATTACAACACAGTCCTGCTTTAGGACCTTCTGCAGGAAGCAAGCAACTGGAAAGTCACATACCCACATCTGAAATAGTGTTACAGTTACGCCAACGGGTAGTGGCAATTGTGCACGAGCAGCTCTGTGTGGGAAGGAGACAGGTCAGTGCCCGGAAGGGGCGGCAGGGTGACACCCCAAATGAGCAGTTACAGCAAATGCCACCACACAGGAAGGAGCATCTTTAAGCACGAGGCAGTATTACCCGGAATATTACTATTTCAACACACCAGTTGTGATCAGACGTCACAGGACCAAACATACCAATGGCAGCTTCAACTTACCAGTTAATATAGGTCCATGAAAAAACATGTTCACTACCAGTTCTACTAAATTATGTGATGACACAGAGACAAGACCTGAACCTTCTCTGTGTCCAGCATTCACCTAGGAAGTACCACAGGACTTCCAGAACTACACATTCACCAGAAGCTGGTTAATTATTTATAGATTCATGTAATACAAGCTGCAGTCATTTATTTTCAAGTTGGAAAATACACAAGGAATCTTCTTATAAATAATTTTTTTTAAGTTTTTGTTTGTTGGTTTTTTTGTTGTTGGCTGATTTGTTTTTTTTTTTAGACTTACTCTGATTATCAGACACTAATCTCTGAGCCTCTACGAAACTTTTATTGAAATTAACAGCAGATAAGTAAATGGAAAATGACATCATGATTGCATGTTTTAAGGAAAGAATGTATTATGTGTCAATATCAGAGCAAAGAACAGTGACAAAACTGGACTGGCTTTATATTTGCTTCCTTTTTGCTAGCTCCAAATGAGGCTAGGGAACAGGAGACTTGCAGAATCTTCTTTGGCTGCTAATTCATGCAGGAATAAAACTGGAACACTATTTGGGGACAAAAAAACCCCTACCAGCTGTACTTCTTTTGGATTATGGAAGGCACAAAACATGAAAAAAATGCTAATTCTTGATAAACATAAACAACGTGGCACTCAGCCTTACAGAGAACTTTAATCCTCCGCAGCCCCTGGTGCAGACCAGAGTGAGCCAGGCTCCCTCCTGCAGCCCATGGTGCAGCAGACATCCACCTGAGGCCCCTGAAGGGCCACTCACCAGGGCAGGTGGAAACCCAAGGGAGGCTGTGATGCCCTGGAAGGTTTACTGGCAGGACTTGTGACCCTGTGGCAGACCCATGCTGAAGCAGCCTGCTCCTGAGGGGCTGTGCCCTACTGGAAGGGCCCCACACTGGAGCAGCTTGTGAAGAACTGCAGCCTGTAGGAAGGACATGCTTTGGACAAGTTCATGGAGGAAGGACTTTCTCCTGAGGGAGGGATCCCACACTGCAGCAGGTGAAGAGTGTGAAGAGGAGTCCTCCCTCTGAGGAGAAAGGCGTGGCAAAAAAAGTGTGTGACAGCCCTCATTCTCCATCCCCCTGGCACTGCTGGGGCAAGGAGGTAGAGAAAATTTGGAATAAAGTTAAGCCCAGAAAGAAGGAAGGGTGGCAGGAAGGTATTTTATTATTCAGTTTTTATCGCTCATTGTACTACTCTCATTTGATTGGTAACATTAAACTAACTTTCCCCAACTGTTTTGATTGTGGTAGTACCTACCAGAAGTGATCTCACCCTGTCCTTATCTTGCCCCATGGATGTTCCATTACATTCTTTGTCCCCTGTCCAGCTGAGGAGTGATAGAGTGGCTTGGTGGGTACCTGGCGTCCAGCCAGGATCAACCCACCACAGCTCATCAATAACATTAGATCTGTCAGAAAGAAGTAAAGAGCTGTGATTATCCATGGTTTATCTAATTGAAATAATCAGGTCTCTGAAATATTGCTTTCATTGAAAAGACCTTCCTGACTTGGCAATCCGAGGTATTTGGAGACTGTGTCAGTAATTCACATACACAAATCAGGCCATTTCCTTCCTTATACCAGCTGTCCAAAAGGTTCTGTGAGAGGGATACTCACTTTTTCTGCAAACATCCAATAATATAGAGCAGACATGCAGAAATACAGGTATTTTGTACAAGGCACAAGCATGAGAGAGAAACAGGAAGGTAAGAAGACAAAGTATACAGACTTGAGATTCGAGAGAGCTCTCCAAAGAAAGCCAGTAAAGCTAGTTTTTATGGCGCATAAAAGAAGTTATCTCCCTCCTTTGGTTTGCATTACAGCAGCACAGTAAAGCCTGAGCTGAGATATCCTTGTCAGTTTTTCTAGATAACAGATATTAAAAATAATAATTTTAAAAGTCAGATCAGTAGGTTAAGGGGAGGTAGTACTCCCCAGGCCTCAAACACAGTGAATTCACAACCTCAGTTTAGTCAGGATGAAGGCAGCACTTGCCTTTGCTCCTTGGCTCACATAAGAAAAGAGAGATGCAGAAGCACGAGTCACACTGGCTGAACTGAAATGAGGGGACTCAGGTGGCTGCCTCAAGAGCGATGCTTTGGGCTTCAGAAAAGTTACATCAGCCACCTCTGATGCAATTTAGGTTACCTTAGGTGATATAACTTATTTATGGACTCTTACGTGAGATTAGAAGTCATGGGGGAAAGGAAATAGATACTTTTCAAAACTGACGTGATTTGGAGGTTTCTTAGTGAAAATCACCTCACCATCGCTTTGCCAAAATAACCAGAAAAGGAATTAAAAGCATGAACATCACCAGTGCAGTTTCTGGAATTAGAAATGAAGACTTTCCTGGTTCTCCAGACCTTAAAATCTTCATTTAAACAACCTCAGGCAGAATATTTTGTGCATCTCTCCTAGGAGCCATTGTAATTAAGTTGGTGACTATAGGAAAGCAGATGATGAAATCTTTATGTATTATGCATGCACACACAGAGGAATTTCTTGGAGATAAATCTCAAATTTCAAACCAATAAGTACGAGAAATTATGCTAAAAGGTACAGAAGAAGCTGATCTCGACTGAGGTAGTTTCTATTTGTCTTGATCCATAAGCAAAAAAAGAGATGTTCAATGGAGCAGACGCAGCTGACAGAGTTCCTCACTGAGATGCATAATGGGGCAAACCCAAAGAGAAGCTGTGGCTGAAGGAAACACAAGCTCTTCCTGGTGCTACGTTCTCCTGCTGGACCAACACCAGGTGTGGCAGGTTCAGCAGGCAGCCAGGCTGGCCAGGCATGGGTCCCAGTCCCAGATGTGCTTACTGCTATGCTGAGGTTCCCCGAGCTCATGATGTGGAGCAGAACAGGAGTCCTGCTGTGGAAAGAACCTGAGGCATGAAAACTGGGGAGCTGGAGACGGGTTAACATTGATATTCTTTGGTGTGCAGAGAACAAGCTGAAAATCAGGTCACCTTATGGGCAGGACCACCAGCTCAGCACAAAAATTACTGTTTCAGGTTGCCTACTAGTGGTATTCAGTCTGTGGTCATCAGCTTATCCCTCTCCTGATACTAACCTTTTCCAAAGTGCTAATGGGGAAAAACATATTCCTAGGGTATTACACAACTTTTGTGTTTGTGCAAAACTCCTCCTTTGGCCATCAAAGATGCCTATCAGGTTATTAACTTTGCTTTTGAGGATACCTAAAGTACCTTAGCATTCAAACTGATACACCTTCTCTGTACAGCTTTAGTTTGGAGCATCGACAAAGCGAAAAGGTTCCTATTTGACAAGCACTGCCTTGCCAAGCTCTCACACAAATCCAGCAGCATAGCAAGGAATGACTAATGAATAAATCTCAAAAAAAAAGAGGGAGGTAAAAGGATGTTTACAGATTTCCACAGAGATGTGGTCTATTATGAAGCTATAACTTCCTATCTATTGAGTGTTTACTAGAAAGGCTCAGTATTAAGATAAAGTCTTTTGTGGACAGGAAATGATCCAAGAAAAATTATACAGATACAGCAATTCACCATCAAAATGGGAGGAAACACTTGAAATGCTAAATAACTGAAAGCTTACATGGTACTAGAATACTATTTAAAATTAGGAGTAAAGATTTCTTTTAGACATGCACTTCCTCAAAACCTTAAATGAGATTTTATCCAGCCCTCTTTTATTTGATCAGATGGCTATAGATTCCAAGGGTAGTTTGACAGATTAACAACTGCAGGACTAGATATATGTTTAATTAAACACACATTAAACGAAACCACATTGTGTGATAGGTATATTTGAAAAGCCTATTCAGTTAAGTATGATTGATATCTACAGATACATCTGCACTTTAAAAAAAAACCCAAACTTGCAGCCCCACATATGAACAGAGAATTTACAGGAAATAATATGCAGAAATATTTCAACCCTAGGCTCACATCTAATGGTCTACTTTCTTCTCTCATGTATAATTTCGTGAAGTTGCTTTATTACAAACAGACAACACTGAGTTTGGGGAAGAAAGATATAATCCATCAAAATCATATATTTAAAATTTCAATATCTGTTTCATGAATTACAGCCTAATCTACATTTTTTTGACTGCAGAATGATATGTTACATGTGACAATTTTAATGTAAATTCCACAGGAAAGGCACTTCCCATCTGCAGCTGAGCTCTCGATGCACACCCAAAGGCTTAATTCAAAATCTGCTCTTCAGCAGCCAGCACTAGCACTGCACATGTAGCCATGCGACCAGCAAACACAAAGAGCTGCTAACTAGTCATGATAAAGAAAAACTAGCGCATGAAAGGGACTGAAAATGGTTCCAAGCAGCCAATGGCACCCTGCTTTTAGAGAAGTACTTTGAAAGAATACTCACAGAAGGGCCTTTTTGCCAAAGAATTGCACTGTCAATGACTGGTTCAATCCCACTGATTAGGGTCTTTCCATTAACCTCAGCAAGTTCCCTATCAATCTCCAGATTTTTTGTTATTAAAATAGGCTGACAAACAATCTAGGCTCAGCTTACAGCTGAGGCTGGCAGTTTATCACCCTGCACCAAATTGTGACAGGAGGGTTTACAACCCTCAGTGCTGTCAGGAAAGCTAGATGTAGGAGGGGGGTATCACTGTTTCTGAAACAGATACAGAATCACAGAGTAGTTAGAGTTGGAAGGGGCCAACTTCCAACCAAGTTGACCAAGATGGTGTCACCAGAATGTGTCCAGGGGGTTTTAACTGTCTCCAGAGACTCCATAACCTTGTCAGGCAGCCTGTTCCAGTGCTCTGCCACCCTCAGAGTAAAGAAGCTCTTCCACATGTTGAAGTGGAGCTTCTTGCACTTTAATTTATGGCTGTTACATATGAGGCAATTGTTAATGGTACTTTAATTTTTGGCTCTGATAGGTTCATTAAAACATACATTCATCATATGAGCAAGCATTATGTAGTACACAAGAAGCATATACTTTGGTCAAATTACAAAACTGAAAAATAATTTTAAAATACACTAGCAAAATTATTTTTCATTCGCAATCATTTGACAAGGCATCAGAATATTTTGGGGAAGAAAAAAAAAATAAAAGGAGGAGGTTAATTCTTGCTTCCATCCTTGCTTTATCAATCCAGAGCTAAGTGTTTGGTTTTCGGCTTCTTTACCACAGCAAAAGCAAGACTCCTCTATGCTTTCACCAAGATGCACATCAGCTTGACACATTAGCAAGGAATTAAATTTGTGTTGTCTGTTTATATTGAGAAAAATAATTTAAAAAATAATAAAAAATAAGGTTTGATTTTAGATTAGTGACACTGTGAAACAGTAAAAACGAAACAAAGCCAAGTATCTAGTTTCTTTTGGATTATTTTAAAGTAGTCTCAAAGATATACATCACCAGAAAACAATGGCAGCTCAAGTGAATGATTAAATCCTGAATCTGCATGTTGTAAATCATGATAGATGAAGGTTTATCTAGGAACTTCAAATGCCGTGGCCGTTTGGAATGGAACTGAACACATATACAAAGACAACTACAGTCTTTACCCAGATTACTCAGGAAACATTGTTTACTATGGGGAAAGACAGTGGCCTCCTTCAAAGCACCCCTCGGTCCTAAAATGCAGATTGCACTAACATGACTACAAGGTAAGTGTTTAATACAAATGTCTGCGTAGATAGGAGACATAATCTGTGTAGCTCAAACTTCATGAACCTTGGGCCAGAAGTCCCATGTTATGGTCCCAAATCCTATATAATAGCTTGTGGCAGCTTGTGAACTTCTAGTAGAAGGTGCATATTGAGTGTCAACTATCCAAAAGTACAGTTTTATCCCGTGTTATAACTGCAGGAGAGCCCAGGCAAAGGGCTGAGAATTTATACAGCAGCTGCTGCTCAGAAACCCACAAACTGCAACTTATTCCACAGTTCTTGTTTTCTCTTATCACCTCATTTCTCTTAAGTAGCTACTGCTCCCCACACTCATTTAATGGGTGCAATACTAAATAAAGATCATGCTGAAATTACCTTTAAAAACTTCTTGCAAGCAATTTTTTTTTCTTGCATGCATGAACTGATGGCAAATATCTTCTAAGTTAATTTCCCCGTTGGAAGCAACCAAAAGGATGAAACTGTACTCATTAGAATACACAGAAAGAAAGCAATAATCCAAAGCTCCATGCATGCTTATCAGAAAACTTTGAATTGCTCTTCATCTCACTGGTCAAATTTAGAAAGAAAATTATATTGACTCATTATAACTCAGATCACAAACCAACCGTTTAAAAGTACTTTAAAAATTAGGTTAAAGAGTCATACAGAAGATACTTAAACTAAAAAGAGAAACTGAAATTTAAAAAAAGATAAAAATCCCAAAGGTTTTAATTAAATGGCTGAAGTGTTAATTTCTAGAATAAAACAGAAAAACAGCTGGAAGCATTAATAAGCATACTATTAAATTAAAGTTTACATGTCAACAACATAAAGGCAATCTCCAGTGCAGTTCTCCCCCAAAAAGAAACAAATCAAATTCATCCACTAAAAAACCTGCTATACACAGCATTTTTTGTATTTAAAAAATATGATTGCTTATGCCCTACAAAAATGGGGCAATCTAGGAGTCATTTTGTCAAAGGAAATGTCTCTGAAGTGCACAGAATCACAGAGTATGCTGAGTTGGAAAGGACCCACAACGATCATCATGTCCAAGTTGTGGCATTTCACATGTGAGCAGCCCCAGCTTAGGTCGCAGAAGGTCAAGGTTGCATTGTCAGGCTTAGAGAGAAAGCTAGAAAAGAAAACCGAAACAGTGAACTACTAGAGGTCAAACTCAATTAAGAGAAACCCTTCTAGCCTGTGTAGTGAAATCTCATCGACCCCCCAGAAGACATCATTATATCTCCATTGACTGGTGAAGAAGTGAACAAAACTTAAATTCAATTTGGTCAAATCCAGCTCTGATTAGTGCTGCTGAAACACACACAATAAACTGCCAAATTGCTTCAGTAGCCAAAATGATGCTGGCTTTCTTATAGTTGCCAGTGACAGATGTAGTAAAAGCAGAGACCTTCAGCAAATACCTGAGTTTGGTGGGAAAACATTGGTTCCCTTCTATCAGAGCCACACAAATTTGGTCTGAAGAGATTCACAGCAGGACAGAAGAAGCTGGTACTGACACAGAGGTGCTGACTGGAAAGAATAATGGAAGCTGAGCTCCCCATCTTGCTGCCCAGTATCCTAATGTGAACAACTAAATAAAAGCAGCCAATCCTCACAAAGAGGCAAACACTAACTGGAGTTAAGCTTTTAATTTTGTATCCCAGGACTTGAGAGTCCTGAGTAATCTCCAAAAAACACAGACTGATGAGACCAGGATGATGAGCAAAGCCTTACAAGGAAACAGGAGCAAGGACTGGGGACCACTTTCTCCAACATCTGGCTCCACACTAGAGAGCCACATCTTGTTCACAAACTAGTCAGAGTTTCACAAGAGCTTTCCTTCACAATTGCAGAGTTTCTTCTCCAAATCCACCCTGCTAGTCCAAGCTCCACCAGCAGTTTGCACCTTGCACCTAGCAAGGTGAGCTTCCCCTCTGCACCAATATGCCAATCCAAGCTCACTACACTATATAACCACAAATGTTGGCTCCTTTGCCCGGCTGGCTTAGTGAGTTATGAGATTCAAGGCTACCGACAGAAGAGGAGCAGCAGGGGCTCATTCACCCATCTGTTCTAACGTGGCTGTCCCAGCTTCACTTAGGGCTGTCACGTCAGAGGACCGCAGGCTTTCTCCTCCATTCCAGCTCGGCATACCTTCTGCAGAGGACAAAGACGAGAAGAAACCTCTTCTGTGGCTCTGGCCACACGCCCCAGCACCCGCTGAACGAAGCCATAACCACTTGCCTCATTTTAACAGGGTGAAAATCAAAGAGTTAAACCCAAGGCAAAAGCCTTAAAGCACTGAGGAGTGCATTAGCAAGCACATCACTAGAATCTCCCTAAGAATTAGAAGTGTCAGAGCACAGATTTAATTTATGCAGCACACATACTACAAAACTCAGTGAAGAAAAATTCTGAAGTAAAGCTGCCTGAGGCAATATACTTATTGTAAGACTGTTTTCTGTATTATAAACCATAATGATACTTATAAAGTCTTCTGTTTCTAAAGTTTAAAGTGGTAGCTTTACAAAAAATTTTCTTTCAGAAAGGGGAAGTCTGGCAGTTCTGACCTGATTTTGCTGTTTATGTGATGGCTGCAACACTGAATATCCTGATGAAAGGAAACTCTGCTGAAGCCTATACTCTGATTTCTTCTTCTTCTTAGAGCTTATTCTGCAGCACTTCAGAGAGCTCCAAGACATCACTGTGTCTCTACCCTATGAGACACAGTACAGATACAGCTGCTTCTTGGGATTTCAAAAATAATTAAAGGCACAAGACAACAAAGGAAGGATGGAAGAAAGAAAAACGTGAAGGAGGCAACACAAGCCTTTTGCAAACAAATGCATGCGCATTCAAGTCTGTTAAAAGGTGTATGTTCTTCCATGTGATGTGTTATCTTTTCTACCAGGCTAATTTGACAGAATTACCTCAGAGGATTTTTTTTTCCAAGAAAGCAGCCTGGCTGAAGTTAATCCATTTTGTTACAAATTTGCTACATTTCCGTATACTGCCAGAATTTAAAATATTCCTGTGCTTTTAAAAAATCGTGGCAGAGATAATATCTGATTTAATTAAAAACAACTGTGTCTTTCCTGAAAGTAGATGTATATTTGACAGGATTAAGTTTACAACCACTGTTTTAGCTATCCGTGATTAGTTCAGAAGCTTCTCAGAGTTACATTAAGGGAAATGCTACCAAAAAAAAAAAAACAAAACAAAAAACAGCAGCAGCAAGCCTAACCAGATAAAAAAGGAAGGGAAGGCAGATTACTTCACTGTAGGAGGGGCTGCCGTGACTTCCTGGAAGTGCAAAAGTGCCTGCGTTCCTTGTGCAGGAGCCAAAGAGGGCTCAGATGGAGAGGTCTCACCCACCCAGCCACCCCAGCAGGAGGTTAGGAAGTGCCCTCAACTTGACCCACACAGACGTGTAGGGGGAACAGTCAAGGGCGTGGAAATGAAGTATCACACAGCCCACTGTAGCTCTCTTGTCGTGCCTCTCTGAATTCCATGGATAACAAACGCATCTGATTAAGGCTGAGGTTGCTTCTCCCCCCGTGCCCTAGTTCTCCGCAAGGAGGTGAGCTCCAGGACCTCTGCACACTCCTGGTTACCCAGGTCCCAGAGAGCTGCAGCCAGGCAGTGGCACTTCAGACAACAGAAACACCAAAAGGGAAACCCACAATCAGCCTTCTTTCCCCCATGGGACACTTAGAAGACAAAAAACCCACTTCTTCCAGTCTGCTCCCCGAAAGCACAGGTACTTCTTGAGCACTTCAGCAGTTACAAACAGAAAGCAACAATGGTAGCTAGGCTGGAGACAGAATAATTCCTGCAAATACAGCACACTAATGATTAAATATATTAACACAAACATGCATTATTTATGGCTGAAATACATAACTTTGTTATAGACCACTACGGTCTATTTGCAGTTTCCAAAGTGAGGGAAATGCTCTGGAAGCGCAAGTAGTTTGTAATTTTATCAACAGCTCTCAAACCTCCAAAAATAGTTCTTAACTACATCCAGAAAAATTACAGACCACAGCCATGTTTGCCTTGTGATTACTTGAAAGCTAAATAAATCTTCTCTTTGAAGTGGAAATGAAGGTTTTTGAAGGTTTTACTGAGTTTTTGGCCACAGATTTTTATATATAAAAGCACCGATTTAAAACTTATTATATCCCAACCAGGATAATTTTTGGAAACACTCTGCTTACTTCTTGGATGGGTTTATATTTGATTCACTCACAGTAATTCTACAGCTCTCATAATACTGAGAATTAGTCAGGAAAACAAAGAAAATTACAGATATTTCCATTTATAGATGGCTGGTCTGCAGTTTGGTAATCTTGCAACCAGGAAGTAGGAGAGATCATTCTCTTCTTTTCAATATCACATGGCAGAAGCAATTAGAAATAGCCTCAAATTATGTGAATTCTCCTGATTTCACAGATATACTCTTAAGCCTTTAGATTACCCTCAAGTCCCTACTCTGAAAAACTCATGCTACACTTACATCTCAAGTCCCATCTTTGCCATCAGAGACTCCACTAACTGTACATATACACTGCAGATTTATTTTTTTTTTCCAAAATTATTTCAGGACCACAACAATCCTGAGGAAACAGTGAGGCCCAGGTTAACATCCCCTATAGAAAAGTCTGTGTGAATAAATGGTGCTTGATAACATCTGCAGAACCATCTGGGCAGCTTTGTTGCTGTTGAAGTCGAGGTGGGTATCTCTGAATATTGCAGACCCTTAAGGAACTCAAACTCAGGAAGAAGACCCATTATAGAAATTAAGCCACAATACAAGGAATAAATTTTACTCTCAATTAGTAGTCTGCATGGTCAGACTGGATAAGACTCTGAGCAACCTGATCTAGGTGAAGATGTTCCCACTTGTTGCAGGGGTTGGACTAGGTGACATTTAAAGGACACTCCCAACCCAACCCATTCTATAGTTCTGGGAGAAATCAGTGGGCCAGGAATGTAGGTCCATTCCTCCACATCTGCTACATGCAGAACAGCACCTAGCTTTGCTGCATGGCTGCCAGTGGTGTTAGAAGGGCTATTAAATGTCACGAGTAAGATTTTATTGCAGTCTAATTATCAAGGAGGTAAGAGAAGATTCATTGTCTAGTCTCTGTCTCATGTGGTATTAAAAACATTTCCCAAAGCAACACAATCTGGTTAAGTCAAAACGAGCTACTAGACTTGTTGGGCCACAGGTATGACCTAGGTGTAGCAACTCTGCCTTTTGTTTAATAAAGAGGAAGGAAAAAAGAAAGGCTGTGTGATGATTCCAGCAGCAGAAAAAGAAATGGATCAAGTGAAATTCTGACATGCAAATTTTAAATCCCAAATCTTAATGGAAAAAAGCAGCAATTTACTTTTGGGGGTACCTGTAACTTCCCAACACACTGCACTTCATTGCTTAGGAAACCTTTGCATCTGTGGATCTTTTGTGCTGAAGTTGTATGCCCTGAGTTCAGGCTGAGTGTTCTGAGGAGCTGCAGCCAAAACAACCCAGTCACTTCCAAGAATGTAGCTGGGCAAAAAAGGGAACCTTTTATTCTCAGAACACAGGGCATTGAAACTTGTCCCAGCATAAATTCTTTTCACTCCCCAACTTGTGAGTACTTGAACTTGGAATTCCAAAGTGGCTCTTCCACAGCGCTTTATCCGCGGGTTTGTATAAGTCAGGTGAAATAAAAACATCATCCTGACTACACTTTTGCAAAATCTTCCTGTTTAAAATTAGATAAAAGGGAATGGATAGCCAGTCTGGCAAATCAAGGACTTCACACTTCTCAGTCATGTGATAAGCACAAGTTTCAACAGTGCTTACTTGTACAAAATGATGGTGTTGGGATGTTTGATACATACATTTCACAGATGTAACTAAGTGCAACCAAAGCCTATTGAGGACTCTTATCAGATGAAGGCTGGAGAGATATTTACTTGCAGGAGAGGAGAGAATATTTAAACTTTTATCACAGTTCATATAATTTTCTTCAGAAACTTTTATTTCTAGCCATCAGAGATATGAAGTCTCTGTATAAAATATACTGTGTGCTACAGCAACTTCTTTTCCATTAAAAAGGCTGATTCCCACTCTAAAAAAGCAGAATTAAACTGCAATCTCAGCTCAGCATTAATAGGAACAGCAAATACAGTGTCCTAAGATAGAGTGCCTATAACATACATAACTTATCTGTACAGAACAAGCTGGCAGAGCAGTTACGTCTTTAGCAAACTGGACTCAATATAAAAAGGATTTACTTGCATGCAAGAACATTTGCAGTCTCTGTGCAGTTTTACTTTGAATAGATTTAACATTTAACTAGTTCAACCACATTAATCCTTGAGCTCCAGACTCCTGGAAAAGTATTCATCATTCTTCGTTTCGAACCAAAAATGACATTTGTGGCAACAAAAGGTGGAATTTCAAAGAACTGTATGCAAATTTAAAAACATCAGTATCTAAATAGATATGAAAAGCTCCCAACTTTCTCAAACAAAAAAAGTAAGATTCATAGCAAAGCTACACTTTCCTCATTTATATTAGAGTAAGTTTAAAGCCTTAAAAGCCAGAACTCGGAGCAGCTTTTTCTCAGATAGTAAAGGCCATCACTTTTGAAGTGTTCCAATTGCAAAAGCTAAATTGTAGCAATAATGATGAAATAGTCCAGTCAAAATGACCTTAGATTGAAATTTTAAATGAGAAACCAACTCAGTGCAGTTACTGATAATGCAAGTTAATTAAGAGCATTTTTGAACGTTTGTCCTATTTCCACACTGTGATTTCCAGGTTTGCTGAAGAGTCTCCTATTGTGCTGCACATCATGCTCCAGGGTACAGCAATAGCTGCCCTTTATGCAATGCTTTTATTTGATACTTTGAATTTTACAGTTTATCTTGAGATAAAGGCGTAGAGAAGCAGATTAAAGGAAAGTATGTTTTACTGCCATTACGCTGCTTTCCCTTTGGAGAAGGACAGATGGGTGCTTGTAAATCCATCTTTGGCTGTCTCTCATTCCCTGACACTATTCACTGCCCCTTCCCCTCTGCTGCAGACCACAGCCTTCCAAAAAACCCACACCAAAATGCAAAAAACCCTGTATCTCCATGTGTTAATCCAAGAATGGAAAAAACTATAAAGCAACTGAGAATAAACACGAGAGCCCTGCACCAGTACATCCCCCATTTCAAGACAGCTAAAACCACAGAAGACTGTTTTGGCATTTTGGCACGTGTATGTACAGACCAGCAGGCAGAGAGGTTTCCATGTTTTCCTATCCCGAGTAATATGCAAAATGCCACAGCACCTAGCCCACAGCTCTGGTTTGGGGAAGATTAATTTGCTCTTCACCTTAATAGCTTTGGGTAACTTTGTCCTTCTCAAAAGGGAGACTTACACAACAGCTCCACCATCACTATGGTAAGAAAATTTCCTCGGGAGCCAAAGCCTCCTCTCCACTTCAGACAGATGTGAGAGATGATCCTGCCTTTTGCAGTGGGGTCTGACTTTTCAAAAATAGCTCATCCACTGGTTTATGAAACGGAGCTTGTGAAACACCAAGTGCATCTCCTGTTAGTTTAATCAGATTCCCTGCCCCTATAAGCCACAACCCCAGAAAATCCAGCTTCTCTCCCATTCCCTGGAGAGCTGCTGTCTTGTGAATGGGTGGAGAAAGGAGACTGTCTCCTGCTCTGCATGCAGAGATTCCCGCCCCTCTCTAGTAGAAAGCATTTCACCTGCCTGCCATTCTCTTCAATAACTTGTCTTGGAAAACTACAACAAAACTACAACAGCTTGAGCAAGTCTCATCTGACTTGAAGGTCTGAACTTTGTATTTGCTCACTATCCAAATCACTTCCCTCAAACTTCAACAAAGTACTTTTCTCTTTCTTCTTCCTTTTTATTTTTAAACTTTACTCTCCCAGGCAGACACCAAAAAAATCTCTTGTACAGCAACTTTTCCTCTCAGTAAAACATTCAATTTGCATCTTCCAAATAAAAATTCTCATCTTTTCTCCCACCAGTTGAGACTTCTGTTGCCAACTCTCCTAGCTCTCTTAATCAAGCATACTTGTCAATGAACTTGCAATTACAATGTATGTGCTTGATAAAGCAAAGATATGTGTAGAAACAAACTGTCAAACACTTTCACAAATTAAACAAGACATTAGCCTGCCTCTTGCTTCCCTCTCCCCAGCTCAATCCCTCTCCAAGGCCTCATATCCTCCTTCTGTCTACAGACACCTCCATGCCTGCTGCTCTGAGCTGTTCTGCCCTCAGCTTAACTCAGCATTTCTGTATTTCACCATCTTTACCTCTGTCTCACCGGCCTTTATGCTTAGACTGGGACAATGCAAAAAACCATTATGCCACTCTTTAGTAATAAACCAAATTAAGTGAAAGACATTCCAGCCTGCCACATTCTAAGCAAAAGCACTTTCTGAAATACCAAAATACATATGCCTTCATTTTAAAATAACACAACCAAGCAGCTTTCTGGTCAATGAATGTAGAGAATTTCTGTTTTTTTAAAAAAAAACTTCATTTGACTTCTTGGATTCAACCCACTCTCACCAATTATACAGGACTGGGGGTTTTAGCTCATTTCACAGCGACATTGTTTGCTTTAGCTTTATCCTTTCTGCTTTCTGTAGATAGACTCTTGTCCTGGCTGTATTTTCTACATTCACTGCCTCCACCCTTGAACCTTTCCTCAACCTTTATTAAAAAAACCCCAAAAACCAAAAGACCAACAAAACCCCACCCAAATTCTCTTTCTCACCTCACCCACGTTCCGACAGATGCCCACTCAAAGTCCCAGGCTTGTTTGTGATCTGCTGCCTGCATGCTCTACCTCAGAGCCCTTCTGGGCAGCTCTGCCCCCAGCAGCTCCCTGTAACACACACGGGAGCATCAAAAAGAAACCCAAACAAAAAAGCCAGCCTCACCTGGACCCTGCTGCTGTTTCTCCTTTACCTTGCAATAGAAGAATTCCACTAGAGTTGTTTCTTTCAAAGAGGGCTGGCTGCAGCTGTGCTCTGGCAGACAACATTGGTCCACCTCAAGTACAGAAACAAATTTTATTTCCATATAAATAAACAGCCTCCACTGACGAGGGGAGGAAAGCAGCACAGAAAAGGAAATATTGCAAATATCACAAACACACTATTTCTTGTAAGTTTTTGTCCAAGGATCTTCATCTCTTTGCTCCCTGCAAAGGCTATAATACCAATCCACTTGAACCTTTTTGTTTGTTTGTTTGTTTGGCTTTCTTTGCAAGAAACAGCACCTTCTTTCTCACTACTGATTTTCTGACTTCAGCAGATTCACAGAAGGGTGAATATTTTCCACTTTATTAACAAGCATTAAGGTTTCCATTTACTACTTGAGCTTTCCATGAGCTCTAAAGATCAGGAGAGATACCAGTGAAATGCAATATGATTGCAAGCAAGCACCAGAAGAATGAAGTGGAACTAGAACTTCCAAGTACTGCTTATTTCAGGACTTGTGACTGGCACAAAGATCCCTCACTTTGTAGATAGATACTACTTTTTCCTCAAAGACTAAACAGCCCAAGAAGTGTCTCTCCTGAATGTTCCACTGACACGACATTTTTCCTGAACACAAAGTAAGTCAGTGTGGTTTTCATTCTGTTTCATTCCCTGACCCCTTCAACTAGACTAGGCTGCAGCTCTGTATGGGAGTGGAAACAGTACATTGGTATTGCACACCACTGGATGGGTGGGGGAGAGAGCAAGGGAAAAACATTTAAAGATAAGTTAAAATCCCTTTAAAAAAATCTTTCTGATCCTTAAAAGTGTTTGAAAAATCATATAGACATGGTGCTTCCTTCTCTCAGGCTTCAGGGGAGTTTTGCAAGCAAGATTTTCATTGTCCTGAGACACAAGAAGATTGAAGACTAGTTTCATCCCACTCCAGAGGTGGAATGAAAGCAGTCTTAATAAATAGATGGTAGAAAATTCCAGTTCTCAAAGAAGTGAAACCCTCAATTACCATGGACATCTAGCATTTTTTCACTGTGTTTTTGTGACACAGATGCTTTGGTCACACAGCAGTACAGTATGTACTACTGTAAACTTGCTGAAAAGCACCTTTACCCAGACTCTGAGGCAAATGCACTAGAGTTGTACTTCAGAATTTTTTTATTGAATATTTTTTCCTTCATATGCTGTTTTAACACAAGTGCCTTGAAAATGAATCACAACATGATTACTCTTCCACAAACACATACTACTGGCGTGTAGTAGAATTTGTCAGCACAAAACACTAACGATCTTAAATAAAATCGAACAAAAAGAAATAAAAGACAAAGGGCCATACAGTCCATTTGGGAAATGCTTCCTGAAGCTGGAGAGAGACAGGCTCCCTGCAGTGCTAACATCTGCACAAGACAGAAAATTTATTTCCCCCTCTCCCCAGAAAGAAATAGAGATGGAGGGAGAAGAGGAAATGGCAGACAGCAGATAATCTCTATTTTACACCAACAGACAAAATGACAGTGGAAAAGACTTCTGCCCCCTGGGTTTCACAGGAAACCAGTCACAGGATATGTGTCCCTTTCAGTTCAGTAAGTGTACACTCTGGCAAGTTGTGTCGTTAAACACAAATGGATTCTTCTTAAAGTTACAACCACAAGCACCATCACATTTTGCAAAGTCTCGTACTATTAGTATGTTGAACAATATGAACATAGTCTTAAATAAATATTCATATATTTAAGTCTAGAAGCAATGATACAACACCTGAGATAGAAAAATATATATATATACATATCTTATGATTGGCTCCATTAAGCCCAGGGAAGAAAACATCTCACTGACACAACTGACCTGGGGCTGGTTTGGGGCTTATTTTTGTGTTTAAAGAAACAAAACTGAAATTGCAAATCCAAGTTCCATCAAAAGGCTTTCAGGTAACCTTTTCTCAGAGCGCAGTATAAATGTTTACCCACTTCTCTCAAAATGTCATCAACATTGTGTCAGGGACATGCAGTGCGGGCACTGAACCAGCTTTTACTCATACAATAATGTCAATGGCATAGGAAGTAATTGCAGTTTTATCTTTTCTTTAGACTCCTTAAAGTGTTTCATCAAGTGTCCAAATACTACTGACCATGGGCTTTTCAGGATTTTCTTTTTTATTATAATTCATAAATAGCTTATACAAGCACACCAGGGATTATAGTACTCAAATGATATTTTGTGGCTTTAAAAATATCTTTACTTCAAATAAAAGTCAATTGCCAAAAAATATCTCCCCACCCCTGACCTCCTCTAACAATCCTCTCCCTTCTCCTTCTAAAAACCAAGGTAGCAGTAACAAAACAAACAAGCAACAGCAACAACAAAAAAACCCAAAAAACAAAAACCAAAAAAAAGAAGAAAAAAAAAAAAGAAAAAAAAAAGAAGCAGAAAAAATATCTCTGACAGTTAGTCAAACCTGTCATGTTCAAGGTAAAAGTCATTATAACACTAAATGTCATTATAACACTGAAAATTAGAAATTTTTGAAAAACACAAAGAACATAACCTTTTGATTCTATTCTATTTTTTTCTGATTGACACATGCCAGCTGTTCAATGACTGTTTTAATGCCTTCTACTTCCACTCTGTCAGGAAAAACAACAAAAAATTTCAGTTCACATTTAACAAAGGGCTCATTTACAAACACCTCATTTAGCAAGTAAAATTTGTATGTAGTTTCATCCTTGAATGTCTTCTGTTCATCCTATAATCTCACTCACCAGCACAAGTACATTTCACAATATCCTATTACCCCACTGCCACAGTAGAGAGACTTAGATATGTTCTTGAAGTCCCTTGCTGAGAGTCAGAAAAGGACAGCTTGAAGAGTTTGTCCTTTTGACATGCAAGGAGCCCAAACAGCTTTCAGAAGTTTTTTACCTCTTATTTTTAAACAGAAGATGAACTATATAACAAAGTTAAGAGAAATTAACCTGGGAGTATTAACCACCAAATGAGATGAGGGAAGTGAGATTATAGGACTGAGCTCTTTGTAGAAATGCATGAAAAGAGGTGCTGATGGTTAATTAAGATTGTGTTGATAAGTGCCAAAAGTCAAGTTCTCAATTTCCTCTACACCTTTCAAATATAATTAGGTTTAAAATAAAACAGAGTAACAGTGCTGACAGACACGGGATCGATTGTTTATGTTCTGACTCTGCTTTGTATTACCTGTAAAGGACAGTAAGATTTCATACATATGCATTAGAGAGCTGCTTCACATTTTTTGACTGAAAAGCTCTTAACATGGTACAGACTGAACTCCTATTAGTGTTCAAGCAAACAAAAAACCCAAGCAAACCCAACAAGAAACAAAACCACTCTGGTTACCCCAAGCTAGAGCCAGATAATTAGAAAAATGGAATTCCCATTTGTAAGCTCTTCCAGGGTGCTTCCTTGTAGTGGAAACCATGCTGTCCCTAACCCGCTGGGGTGCTCAGAAGTCCAGCCTGTGGCTCAGACCATTCCCCACACAGGTGTACAACACCCTCCCAGCCATAGGAAAGGAGAGGTGAGGAGCCTGGGAATGCCTCCTGTCCCAACAGCACCAGATTTCCATTCTGCATTGTGTCCTGCTGCTTTCTCGCCGGCACAAAGGCTGGTTTGTCATCTTTGCCACAAGCACTGCAGGCAACAGCGAATGAGTGTGGTTCACATGTGCTGACTTGCAACACGAGTTCCTAGTGAGACCTCTCTGGTTATTGAGCGTGCTGCTTCATACCTGAACAACAGAGAGCCTCACGCCTCAGCTTTCGCTTTCCCCACCTCACTGCAGATTCATGTGAAAAGACCAATTACACACGTCTGCACATTAAAATACTAAGGTTAATTAAATTATTAAGGTTATTATTGTATAATAAAAATATTAAGGCTACATATGAAGTTATGCACCCAAACCCCAGACTTCCCAGAGCTGTTACTGCCGCTCTCACTTGCCTGCCCTCCCCCAGCTTGCCCATGACTTCACTGTGATGAAGCTCTTAATTACATGGTCACACGGCAAAGCTTCCCAGAAGAGCAGAGTCTCCCCTTCAGTGCCCAAAATGGCTGGTGCTTATTCAATGTAGATGTTTAATACTTTTTTTTTTTTTTCCTTTTGACATTCACTGTCGTTTTACAGAATTGTCTTCTCAGCTTGCTCCAGAAACACAACCAGCTCACTTATGGGTCCCTGCACTGCTCAGCACATGAGTTCTCCCTCACAAAGCATGCATTTTTTAATAGTATCCTAAGACACCAGGAGTATTATTGGTACTTGATGACAAAGACAAGATAAACTCTGAAGTTCGTTATTTAGGTGCCCAGTTTGAGAGAACCAAAGCCTGATTATTCAGTACATCCACGGCAATGAGTCCATTGACTTCCTCTGTAGTTGCACTAACTTGACACTTCTCCAGTCATCCCAGAGTTTATTAGTTTGCTACACAGCAAAGTAAGTCACTTCTCTTAACAAAGTGTGCTTAAGTGGAGCCTCTTTACCAGATGCCTAGCAGGTTCTTGCCCTTTCCTTCCTACAAACTCCCCCCCCTCTTTCACGCAGCACCTCCCAGATCCCGCAACAGGTGAAGCTGCGATTCAGCAGGAGACAATCTCCCCTGCTACTGCCTAGGTCTGCTCCACGGGGTGCTAAAGTTAACAGGAATCTCTCAGCTGAAAAGCCCGGGATCACATCAGGCAACTAAAACCCAAACTGTAACACACAAACACTGATACTGCAAGCACTTAAGCATCCTTGACATCAGGGGGGGAAAAAAAAAAATCAAGGAAACGTTCTTTGAAAAGAGACTATTTTGAGATTGTTAAAAGCAAATGTTTCCCATCCCCTGAGAAGTTCTCATCACATGAGTGCGTGTGATTAATCAGCAGGCTGATGCACAGTCTCTCCTTTTTAAGCTCAGGGAGAAATGGGAAACTGCATGCTGTTTTTACTGCTGGGTTAACTACAATCAAGGAGAAGGACAAGGGGTACACACCACTTCAGTTATCAACAGATTTCATGGGTTGTTACTATCTCCAGAAAGAAGAGTCCAAGCCCTCAAATCTTCAGTTCAATGACCTCCAGATTAGACAAAGCAGACCCTGTAATCCATGACTTCTTGCTCAACTTGCTTGAAAGTCTTTTCTCTGCTGGAAAACAGATGCGGAGAGGCTAGAGGAATTGGTCAAGATGATTAAAAAGGAGAGAGAATGGGAAAAAAGCACATAAGCAGCCCTGAAAGATGAAGAAGGCTTTTTCAAAGTGACAGAGCATTTTACTTGCACAGGCAAGAAACGCAGGCAGAAACAGACAAGCTTCCAGGACCTGTTCCCTTTTGGTCCACTGTTTCTCCGAGTACACTGAAGATAACAGAGATGCTTTGTGCAAATACTGATGACAGCTAGATATTAAAAACTCCCCAATAGCCAAGGAGTGGAGAGAGCAGTTGGAGATGCTGTTCACTTGAACTCCTTGGAAATCAGCAGGGGCCTGCATTCAATGTATCCTAACTTGTGCTATTAGGACTGGAATGATTCAAGACCCCTGCATATCCTAAATTTCTACCATGCACAGTTTTGTGTCACTCTCAGAAGCTGTTCTCAGAAAAGCAAGATTCACAAAACCTCAGCTGGCATCTGCCCGCCCTTATTTCAACATGCCTGTGTGCTTTGTGGTTTAAGACGCAGCTTGAGTCAATGCTGATGTAAATACATACATGTTATGTCAGTTCTGGATACAGACACTGCAGAAAGCAGTGAGAGATACTTGGCAGAGATTATGGGTGGGCACTCCTCCCACTTAGCACCCATTACTGAACACTGCTGATGTACAAGCTCTTACAGCAGCTGGAAAGCTCTGGGCAATTATTTGCAACTGAGCAGGCAACTCAAGGCTATTCTTCTGTACTTAAGAAAACCAACTTCCCTTAGAGAAGTAGTAGGTTATTAGTATAGAAGTACTGGCAATACCCTAGGAGCCACACATCTCCAAACACTTCAAATGCTCCTCTATGAGGACCACATAAAGTCCCTTTCAAAAGACAGCAGAACTATTGCAACTGCAAACTTCTAACTCTCTGAAGTAGCTGGGAAATTATCTCTCTGCACATCTATTAGCAGACCCCTCAAATACGTAACACATAGAAGATAATAAAAACAAATTATTATGTGCATTATGTTTTTCTTCTAGACACATCTGCATAGCAATTGAGAGTAAGATTACTAGGAAAAAAAGAAGGCATTCTACTGGATGTGAGTAGCCTGTTAAACCTTTTGGAGGTTCAGGGTGTCATTGACTCCATGGTAAGGATCCACACCAAGTGTCGGCAGCTCAGCCAGCCAGCACCTGTAGGCTGTCTTTGCACTAACCAGCCAGCCCAGGTATTCTGCTGACAGCAGTGTGGACAGATGGACAGACACCTACACCCCCCTTTACCCTTTTCACCAAGAGCAAGGCCAACACCCCAGCCCAAGGTAGCAGCATCCTGCAGAAGGGCAAGCCCCAGACCAATAACACATAAAAAGCCAAACCAAATCCAGCAAAAGAAACCCCAAAAACTCTGTCCAACCTTGAATAAAATCTATTAGAGCTCACACATGTGCAGATAAATCCTTTTCACTGTACCAGTTTAATAAAAGACAGTATCAGTTTAAGCCAAGGTGGCACAATTTGTCCAGTTCTACTCAGTGAGAACTAATGCAGGATGCTTACTCACAAAAAGAGTAAGAGATGGTTAACAGAACTGACAAACCCTCCAGTGCTTAACAGGAAGTCTCAAGAAACACCAAATTTCTCAGCACCCAACATTGCAGCAATATATTTCTTCCTCTCCCCTCCCTCCTTCTTTCTTTTTCTCTAGGGAATGAATTTATCTCAATTCCAGTAAAAGCAGAAGAAGTAAAGAAAAAAAGCAGCATGTTGGCTGGTACTTTTATTGCTGTTAAAAATGCAGAACAAATATGAAATGTCAGAGCATGATACTCCCAGAGGAAAGGGCTGGCCCTAGCCAAAACTTCTAGACTAAAGCACAGACATAGAAACCTCAGCCTGCAAACAGAATGAAAAGTTTTGTCTGCTCCCCTTTCTGCTCAATTCATCCCCAAAATTTTCTTATACCAAGTAGTTTCCATAACTGTTACTGAAATCAAACCAGCAAGACTTTAAAGAGATCAAGCAGACAATTCCTGAACTTCTGGAGAATGAAAGGGACACAAATGAAACATCTTTTTTGGGACATTAAAAATCCCTACTCCTAGCAAGAAGAGATGGAAAATTACACATTCCGGCTGCTACCCATGTGAATTTAAATATAGTAAGGCATTATTTCTGGTTACACACCAGGCAACCATTTTTCCAACAAACTTGAGGAGGAACATTACTGAGACGCAGATGCAGCCAGGTCATGTCACTAAAATGCCATGACTGGCTGGTAGAGCAAGTCTGGGAGATTGCTGGGTATGCCTAGAAGGCAAACTGGCTGTCAGGCTCTCAAGTCCTCTATTGAGCATTGTGAGTTCAAGTGGCTTGGGTTACTTTTGCTCTATAAAAGCCTGATAAATAAGTCTACTGATAAAGATTCCACATTGAAAAGATGGAAAAAAAATTGTTACTGCAGGTATCAAGCAGCTCCAGTTTGAACTTCCTAGAAATAAGGGTCACTGAATTTAAATATCAAGTTGTAATCACTGGGCCAACAAAGCTCTGTTTCTTACTAATGCAGCCTCCTGTTCTCCCCTTTACTTCATAGTTAGTTGTATCGTTGAGCCTTTCCTTTTGCTCCATGTCTCCCTAAAAAGGTGAGAGAAGTCCTGCCACCCTAAAACTGTACTGTGTGGTCCCTCACACTAGAGGGACAGGAGACTGAAGGTACAGATTCAGAAAGCCATGAAAGTGGCACGAATCTTCAAACATTCATTATGTAAACCCAAAGAATTTCTTCTACTTCATATTAATCTTACTTTGCTTGATAAATATTTCTCTTAAAGAATGCTAATTTGTACACAGGCAAAATAAATTAAAAAAAAAAAAAGGGAAATAACTGATAGTAAAAACTGAAACAAAGGAACACAAACCATAGGTGCCAACAAGGAATTTAAAATTTATTTGAGGAATTCTGGCAACTCACCACAAGTGAGCCCTCATAGGAATACCAAAATTAGGTTAGCAGTTTCTTGTGAACACCAGGTAAGGAAAAAAGTGCCCTCAAAACACGGTAAAACTACTGCCAAGAATGTTTGTACTGCTTTTTTTCAGGGCTTGGCCACTGCTAATAAAAGTCATCATCCAGGTCTCTCTCCCTCTGAATCAAAAAGGGGTGGATGTCTTCTTCAACATGTTCTCCCACTCCCACAAAACCCAAAGGAAAAAGTGTTCAAAACCAGTTAGCAATATAAACAGGCAATGGTACATATGCACCTCTAGTCCAAGCATGTGGCACATCCTCAGATTTAAGCACATCGGCAAAGGTAGTCTGCAAAATTATGATTCAGAGATAAAGTTACTTAAGATCCTCCCTATCCTTTTGTTTTAATACACTGTATGCCTTACTTTGCCTCTTTAGCATATGTGGTAATTGCTCTTTTAAGTTCCCAAAAAGTAATTCTTGACAAAATGGCATTGGGAATTCCTACACCAAAGAACCAGAGGGAATAATGAGCCACCTTAAAACAGCAGTCAATACATGATGTGCTCTGGGTCAAGCCCCAAGGCACCACTTTTCAAGCGGTAAGCCACCACACGCTTGTCAGAGAATAGAGTCACAAGAAGATGAGAAAAAGAAATCTGACTCTCATCTGTAACGTGAAAGGACCATTTCTGACATTTTTGGTTCATAGACATATTGCACACAGGCAGCCAGCGTGCTTGAACAGCCAAGGTCAGCCATCAGGAGGGCATCAGTGTCTTCAGGAAGGTTTGAGATTTGGCCAGGGTGGAAGGGGTGAGGGCACGGGGAGTCAGTGGGATGGTCTGTTTGGACAGGACTGATAATGCTTTAACTATTGCAAAGCAGGGAAGAGAAAATAGTGTCAAAAGTCTCATACTGAGCAATGCTCCAGCTCTTACCACTCCTTTTATAGAGGACTTCCCTTGTTTAATTTCTTTTTTTTTTCCCCCCAAGAGATCAAAAACAATATACAAAGAAGTCAGTGTATTGCTGAGAAACATCTGCCAACATTAACATAAGAAAATTGAGAATATTTTTAGGATCAGCCTCCACTACACCCGTTTATGCATCAGCAATTTCGAAACAGCATAGATCAGCCACAAATCAGCTCTACCAACTAGTCTTCCAGACAGAGCAATCAAAGTATATATATTAAAAATACCTGAGTCACACTGGTGGAGCCAACCTCTAACATAATTTGAATGTGTTAGATTTAATTAGAAGGTATTGACACATACACACACATTTATTCCATAAGAAAAAGATAGTCACCTCTGAGATCTTCAGCAGCCACCACAGTACCTTGGACCTCAGTGGCCAAATGAATATGTAGTATCTCTAGCCCTAAACTCCCACCCCTTCCTCCTCGCCTCCAAAACCACTCAAGTACTTAAATATTTGAGAGTGGTAACACTGGTGTCCAGTCTTGCCACCATCCAAATTTTACTCGCGGTCAGGACGCAGAAGACTAAAGGTGCTGGCGTTGTCTGGAACAGGTACTGATCTCCTGCACTCAGTGCTGTTTTTGCCTCATGTCCCAAAGTTTCTACCAAGATAATACACATCACACTATTCAGAAAATGAATTTTTGTCACTTCTCTATCTTGTTGACAATAACCTAAGTTTAATTTTGCATAGTTAAATGTGAGTTGAAACACATCACCCTCATCTTCCCATTGGAACTATTTTACTCAAGTGGCAACCTAGCACCATAAAACTTGCGAGCTCTTCACATGACTTAAATCAAAACTGGAACAAAAATTCTGAATGCTTTCAGCTCTCACTCTCTACCCCATGAGAGCTTAAATACTGGACCAAGTGACACTAGTTTCTGATTACATAAGAGAAAATCAATAAGAGCAGGCACCTTTCCTGGTGAACCTCACCTGAGCGGCCACGGTGAGAGCTGTTCACCAGCACCCAGAAGGTCTGTGTCCCCAATGGGCCAGGGGGTGTGTGTGCCCATTATTTACTGTGAACAGGCAAAACTCCCCATTTGTCCACACAAAACAGTGAACAGATTAGCAGTAAGCCTCCATTTTGAAATATCTCTTGCACAAAGTCCTTCTGCTACGTAACAATGCCTCAGTAACCTGAATGGGCTGTGTAACCCAAGGGTTGCTTCCAAACCAGGATGGGCTTCTTGCTCACTCTGAGCTGCAAACAACCTACAATGGTAACTGTACTGAGTGAAAAATTACAACTAATTTTCTGGGGCTGGGCAAAAAAGTAATCCGTCTTTTTATTTTTTAATCACCGTGAATATAAGCAGTTCTGCAACAATATGATCAGAGCATTGTGAACACCCATTAGCTCAAGGATAAACAGCTCATTTGTGTTGGGAGAGGAAAGGATTTGCAGGCAAGGCAAGGAAGGTGAGCAGTGGAGAAGACTGAGGTAAGCAAACGTGAAGACAGGATTCCTGTAAACGGGTTTTGGGAACAGACAGATGAAAGAGGGACCACTAAAAGAGCTTCTGGCAGCCACAGCCAGTGCCACAGAGTTAGAACAAATACCCAAAGAAAAATCAGAGGAGGAAAACAGTGGTAGCAGCAGCCAGAGTATGGAGACTTTGAACAACTTCTCTGGTGGAAATAAATATTAAAGGTTAAATAAAAAAGAAAAAGGAAAATAAAAAAGAGCAGCCTGACATTTCCCCTCCCTTGGCAACCTTCCCCTACTCAAACCTCTCTACCACTTCCTTTTACACCAGTGGGCTGTTAAGGTTTCCTTTTTCTTTGATGAGATAGATACCCAGGAGGTCCTCCAGGCATAGCAAGCGCCCAGCCCAGCCGTCCCACTGACCACCAGTCAATCAGGCAGCCCACAGCGTGCACTCAACACCTCACACACTTCCCTTGCCACAGCTACTTGTGAGCCAGAATCTCCTAAACTAAACATTAATACATCATATATTAAAGCAGATACATGCAGATACAAAATCTACACCTTCGGCTGATCTCCCATGCTGGACCTCTAAGTTAGGTGATGGGAAGCATCTTAGAAGCAGCAACAACTGCAGGGTAAGTCCCACGTGCACAGGTTTGTGGATGGTTGGGGGTTTATCTTGTACTCCAGTTGTTCCGTGTTTTTTCAGGAAAATATTAATTTCAGTACTTAAACCACTAACCATGAAATTTTCATTCTGTGTGTGTTTGGAAAAAAATAATCAAGTACTGTAGGAAGATTAGACCTTAAAAAACACAAGCTACAGCAAAGCACATGTAGTACATCAGTCACCTATAACAGCCCACTCACAGTGACAGAGCTTCAGAAATCTAGTGGAGAAGAAAACACCTTCTGGGTATAAAATTTTAAGCACAAGTTTTTGTCCCACAGCCCCCATGAGGCTCACCTGGATGGCACAAATCTTTTTTCAATCCTCATATTGTATGTATGATTGCTACCAAACATTAAAGTGGGTAACTTAGCTAATAGCCAAAGTATTGCCAAGAAAACAAACAGAATACACACACAATGCATCTCTTTGTATAGGCTGTTTAGTGGGCACTTTCTTCACTGTTTTACCAAAACATGTGAACTTACTGCTTCAGGTTATATTGCATAATGAGGCATGAAGGACTGGTGCAAAAAAAGTAACTAGAGGGAAATTGAAAACCTTTGCAGTTTTCTCTACACAAACACTGGGGAAATGGAAAACCTTTGCAGTTTTCTCTACGCAAACACTGGATTGGTCACCTCCTTCCTGTAACTCCAGCAAAGGACCATCACTGCTCCTGCTCTTTTTGAGGTGACAGAGCCTACAAGTACTCCCCTGTAAGGGAGAGTTTCCACCAGCTCCAGCTTGAGGGAAATTAAGATAACTGGCAGCAACTGAAGATCTGGCACCAAATAAGCAATTTAATTAGCTGACAGGTGGAGAGAGGTAATTATTCCTCTCTATGCAGCATTTGTGAGACCACATCTGGAGTACTTGGTCTGGTTTGGGAGTCCTGGGAAAAGAAAGACTGACGTACTGGAGTGAGTCCAGTGGATGTCCACAAAGCTCCTGCAGCATCTGACATATGAAGGCGAGACTGAGAGCTGGGTTTGCTCAGTCTGTCCTGGGAGATACTCAAAACCTGTTTGGATGAGGCCCTGCCTTTGAAGTTATCCCTATTCTATTCAGGGAGATTATTTCCTTCAAACCTCCAGCTCACCTCAGAGATGTTAGAAGAACTATTAAAAAGTAGTTTAATGGAAAAACTAATAAAAAAGTACCACTAGAAAGAAACCTGTTATCTCTAGAGAGAGATCAGTTACAGAAAATAAATTTTTACAATATGATTGGGTAAAAACCCCATAGGTGGTCATTCCTTCAAACAACATTAGGAGTTTCTGCCCATTGTCCCCCTCCCCCTTCCTAAAGTATGATGTGAAAGAGTTCAAAGCTACATACTTGCCACAATTTAAAAAGGTTTAGCAAGTTCCCATACCAACAATCATGAAGTAAATCTACATGACAGGATTTGACTGCCATTTTCAAGATATTTTCTCAGAAATTACACCTCACAGTGGCAAGATACTGCCGATTATGGAAGAAATTCTTATAGCAGTTTGGGGTACCTACAATATCGGCAAACAGATTTTATTCCCCTTGCAGAGTTGCTTCCCCTGCATTTTCTTAATATTTCTGTGATATTTCACTTTTGGAAGAGTGTCAACAACAGCCCGGTGGCATTAAGAAATCTACAGATATGTATTAAAACTTCAAAATTTAGCTTGAACCACAAGCTCTCTGTACTAGCTTACTTTGGTTAGACCCCACTCATCAAGAATTACTCTCCAGCTCTTATGGCAATACAATTTGAACACATCCTTCTTTAAACAAGGTAGATTGGAAATAAACATTGCATACTATCACAGCACCATTGCGTCTTATCATAGCGCTGTGTCACCTTAAAGTTTGTGGGCAGCTGTTCTAGATGAAGCTCCTGTGGAACATAATCACTCTTCTTTCATGGGTGTAATGTAAAAAAAAAAAAAGAAAATAATAACAATAATAGTAAAAATTATTAAGTTTAGTAACAACTTTAAAAAAAGCTAGTTTGAGTAGTCTGGTGCTATTAAAATGAACATTCATCTATTAATCCACTCTTTCTGGTCACTGCTCTCTTGTCTCTTCTTTTTTGTGTCAAGAAGTAAAAGTACAGTCCCTCCAACACCACACACTGCCACACAGATAACTCACAGCACCCATGGACACATCAGGGTGCTCCTGGAAGCAGTGCAGGCACATGAGCACACTGCTCCTCTGGCTGCTGGGGCTCTCCTGAGCCTCACATGTCAGCTCCTCTGCCCACCTTGGCACAGCACCATGCAGGCCTATCTTGGGTCCCAGACTTGCTCTACCCAAGGAAATAAAACCACAGCAATGCTGTCCACATGCAGGCCCAGATTGTTCTCAGAACAGTCTTGCTGTGCCACACTAGCTCTAAAGGATGACAGATATCTTCTGCAAGACACAAACTTACATGACAAATCATGGAGGAGTTGACCACAAAAGCAAGATTAAGCTGACTCATTTAACACCTACATCTATACACTCAGCTTCATAAAGCAGAACTAACTAACTTACTCTATTGCATGGGGAAGGAAAAAAATCCCCCAACCCCAAACAATATAACCTCATGATTTTGAATTAAGATTTGCTGAAGAGATAAGCAAGAGCAGAGACAAGGTTATCTCACCCTTAAGGGTGAGGTATATATGTATAATGTAATATATTATATATATTAATAATATAATATATATTATTATACAAATAATTCAGTATCACTGAATCATACTGATTGGTCAGGGGTTTTAAAAAAAAAATCTATAAATGAAAGAATTTCTTAAAATCTTTTACAGGACTAGCAGCAAATTGCTGTGAATGTCGAGTCATCAAGCAGTGCAGTGATGCTGTCCCCACCCTGCATGCCATGACTGAGGAGGAGGAAAAGGGACGCGGTCTTCCCTGTACACTTTTATCTGCAGCCCTATTTGTTCCTTTTTGGCAGCCCCACTTGAACATTAGGACAAGGAGTTCTGCAGTTTTTAGACATGCCAGTAATGCTGCCCTAAGCAAGAAAGACAGTCAGTGCTTGTCTTCTACCTCCCCCAGTGCACAAAAGGTCACTTCCGACCTTCAAATGTAGGGGATGTTCCTTCCACAAGGTCACAACATTTAGCAGCTCGCTTCTCAGTCCAATTTTTGGGCTCACTACTTTTTCTACAAAAGAGAAACTCCTAGAGAGGTGTTCAAAATAAATTGAAGCCAATGCTATGTGTAGGTTTTTTTTGAGAGCATAAAGCCTGCTATATACTGAGAGTTAAATCTGGCTCTTCAGCTTGTCAGCTCCTGCACACTGATCTTATCCCAGCTGTAGGCTGATAGGCTTACAAAGTTTTCCAACAGTGAATACAGCTAATACAATAGGTTTCATTAAACACTTTTTTCCTCCTTTTAAAGGTGGTTTGCCATGGCCTTTCTGAATAAAATAGAAGAGATATTAAAAAATAAAAATAAAATAAAAATCCAACATCTATTTCTCTTCACATGTCCAAAGTATGAGGTCTTATGAATATAAAAATCACTGACCATTCAAAGATACCTAATCTAATATTTGGAAAGAAAGGCCTGCATATTTAGTAAAGACTGTAAATTAAAATTACGAATAACCTCAGATACTGTACTATTCAAAGATTAGTTTTAAATAGTTTTATTCCTTCTTGAAGAGAGAGAAATCAGCAAAACATTTTCAATTAATTTGGAAATGGGACTGAGAGTGTTTCTTGATGAAATCACCAATTTAAATGCTGCACAGAGTGATAACATCCAAAAATTTCATAATCCGTTGGCTGTCTCACAGATGAACCCCAGAAGGAAATTTAGGAGATTTCAGTTGCTTCCCAGGGAGGAAGACAGGCAACAGAACTGGCATTTTTGCTGGCCTTTAGACAAGAAATTTGCTGGATATGGGCTCCCTCTCTGTAATTCAAAATTTATTAGCAACATTGACAACATGCAAGCAGACCTGTTCACAGGGAGTCCTAAAAACATGCGAGAGGTCATTAACTTCACCATAATAAACACCCTCCACCATTAACCTCACCACCACGAACAAACACTGAGCATTTACATATAGCTTAGGACAAGAAACAGTCTATTGCCTACTCAGACAACAGAGGTTTTCATACTGAGTCTTAGAGATGCTCTTTTCTCTTGGAAAAAACACATCATAGCTGCCTAGTGAGGGGGGTACCCATAAAGAAAAAACAGTCCCAAGAACAAACAAATATCCTCTCTTTTAAAGGTGTGAGAGTTTGTTTTGCTTACACCTGCTCTCCCCCTCTGTCCCTGGGGTGAAAGCAGCTGGCAGGAGAACACAATCATCACTGTCTTCCAAACAGAGCTTTGAGCTGGTTTTCTTTGCTAAGTCCTAAGAACTGACCAGGTATGGGATGAAGCTATGTGCCCAGCACTTTCATCGTTCACTTTCACCACTTTGGTGGCTTCAGGCTTGGAGAACTTCTGAACTAACAAACAACAATTCTTTTCAATTATTCTGGGCAAGAACGTCAGCTTCAACCATAAGCCCCAGGGCGATTCTGTGGTTTAAAGGTCAGGTACAAAGGGGGAAAAAAAACCCAACATACTTGTTAAAAAAAAATTAAAGAAACCCCAACAAACCCAACACAATTATCTGTACATTGTTATCAGGAGCCAAGATAGGAAATACATGATATTCCAAAGTCATGCCAGGAAAACCTTCAGAGCTGTCTTTTTTGTAAGTGGTACAGCTGCAAGTCAAAGATCAACGTTACACAAAGTGCTCTTTCACACACAGGTTGCTCAAAAACAAGGGAGGTTGAAAGGTCTTTATTAATACAATAAAAAGCCTTCAAATGAATGTTAAAGTTTATTTGTTAAAAACCAGCAAAACAAAAAAACCCAACCCCACCCCCAACAAGTAAAATAATAGAAATTGTAAAGAAAAAGGATGCTAGGAATCACCAGACAAGTCATTAGAGAACTCTCATGGAACGGTAAAGTTTTTCCTTAAAAAAAGCACAAACCTGAAGGAGCATTTAATATTAATCTTCATTCTCACAGCCTGTTTAACTTCTCTGTATAGCTTCATATAGCAAATTTAGACCTGCCATGATTGAGATTATCTGGCAAAAATATTTTCAACTTGGACTATACCAAAAAGGCTCGAGAACTATTTTGGTCAAATCTGTTAACAGAGGAAAACTGGAGCCAAGAGGAAAAGGACAATTTTAAACAGAGAAGATATTTCACGCAAGCCAAGCCAATCATTTGAGGTTTCCTTCTTACTCCTCCCAAAATCACTAAAGCAAGAGTTATTTTCATGTTAAAGTGGTGCCAAACACTTATTTTCTGTTACAGCAAATGTCCTCAATCACACACACGCACACAAGGGCAGCTTCCTCTGCCTGCTTCAGCCAGCTTTCCCTTCATCTGCTCAATGTCCCTCCACCCCAGCTACTTCTCCTCTTCTTCATACATTGTCCTGGTGCCATTACCATCACTTTCAGCTTCAAAACACTTGCCAAATTCACCACTGCGAGCAAAAACACTTTGGTGAATAAAACAGTATTTTTCAAGCATTTTTGGAAGCTTCACTACTGATGGTTCAGTTTGTATGAAATGTAAGGTCTCAGTTTCAGGTTATAATCATCCTTACACAGCCAAAGCTTTAGATGTTAATCTGTCTTTTAGAGCTCCCAGAGCCACTGCAAGGGAGCTTGGAGGATGTGCAGATGATCTTCCAGAGGCCACCCCAAGAGCTGTGAAGCAAAGTGAGCTATGTGAGGTAGTCTTTTTGTTCAGGGCTGGTTGGCGATAGTGCCTTTGTTTTGGGGAGAGCAGACACTAACTTCTCTCACAGCACAGGATTTGATACCATTAAAAGTGTCTCTGGCTCCTCTGAGGAGCTCTGGCTGGGATCCTTTGTACTTTAAAGTGCTGAACACATCACTCACAGACGCTTCTCAACATCCATCCTTTCTGGTTGTAGCCACAGGGAACCTAAAGCAGGATGGAACAAAGAATTTCCCTCGGCTAGAAAAGGCCTCCAGTCATTGTTGCCTCCTAAAACATCCAGCAAAATAGAGTAAAACAAATAAGCACAGAAGGGTCACCTTCCCCATTCTCATCAAAACATTCTCACATTGCAGCTGCCTTGTAGAGTTCATCACATTAAGACACATCTCGGTATGATGAACATCAATGAACTTGCTCTAAAAATTTAGGTTTCTGCCTTAAGCAAGAAGCACTTATTACTCACAGATACTTTAGAAAATTATAGTGTGGAAGGAGCAACTTTCAGGGGTGCAAGACTTCTTTGAATCAGGAGAAGCTGGGCAGGAAAATTTGGCATAACCTCTCCCCATAGCACCTGGTCACAACCAACATCAATAGATCCATTCAAACTGGGATGTCTTTGATACAAAAAAAGGAGCTGCATTTTAGAAATGGCAAATTTAAAATTAATTTGCTGTCCTCTTCCCTCTTGAAAAAAGACTTAACCCAGACCAACTAATTTGATCAGTTGATACTGCCAGGGTATCTTTTTTGATAGCTCTTTCAGATGAAAAACATGCAGTCAAATTCATGGTATACAAGGAATAGAGCTGGCCAGGAAAAATCCAACAGTCATTTTCTGCAAGATGATTTAGTTCTATCCACACCTTAAAGCTCTGCAAAACTGCTGCTGATTTTATACTCTAGTAAAATGTCAAGGTGTCAAAGGTTCTATTTTGCTCCAAACAGGTGGCAGTATTTTGAGTTGAGATCCTTGTTTTCACAGCAAGTTACCATTTAAAACAGTCAGAAGCAAGATGAGGCATCATGTTTTGATTGACTTGAAGTAAAATGATTTTTCACCTCCCCCAGTAAAAGCAGCGATATTGTTCAATTTTGTTTCCGTTCCAAGTGAACTAAAGTTCCAAAAAAGCTCTACAAAATGTGATTGCTTTCCTGCAGCCAGTGGTAAGGACAGCAGCAGGGTACTTCTCCTTGGCTGTAAGGTCAGGCCCGTTTCTAGTTTCAGGGCTCGAGGACGCCTGCCACAGACAGGTTTAACCTGACCACTCTCAAACCGGGAGGCAGATTACCTGCCCCAAACCAAAGTCCTGCTCGAGCTAACAAGTGGGGCTGCCCTAGAGCACAGTGCTAACGGGGCTCATGCGCTCGCTCCTGGAGTGTCACACACTCCTCCAATGAACCCAAACAGCTTCAACCTTTCATGTTTCATCTGCACCTGTCATTTCTCTGTCTGGAAGTCAGGCACTAAGGGCGAAACCCATGACAGGATGCAAATACTAGAAATCCCAGTTCTACACCTGCACGTTTATCATCTACTGAAATGCAAAGTTAGTTTTTTGCTTTATTTTTGGATTTTTTGGTGGATTTTTGTTATTTTGTTTATGGTTTTGGTGTGTTTTTTGGTTTTTTTTGTTGTTGTTCTTTTATATAAATTATTATTACTACCTTACCTAAAGCAGGTTAGGGTTTTTCAACTCTAACAGCTAACCTCAAGCCACCAAGAGGTACCAAGTGAGGCGCCCAGCAGGCAGGCAGACACAGCCCTGAAGTTTGCAGATGCAGCCCTGAAGTTTCACCTCCTTCTGAGGCACTTTGCATTGGGTGGCCCTGGCAGTGTTTCCCCAGCCCTGGGAAGGCAGCTCTGGGGTGCACAGTGAGCAGCTACATCCCCAGAGATCCACAGGCAGCACAGCTCGGGGTGCTCCACGCCGAGGCACACAAACCCTTCCCTGGGTTTCGCCTCAAGTAAATGGCCGACTTGCACAATACGGATCTGTCGGGCCTTTTGTCACCAAAGGAATCCTTAATTGCTGGATTTCAATGAGACTGCTCGGGTGAACTAGATTTGTCGGTTCAAGTCCTGTTTTTGGAGTAATGGGTCAAAACGACTTGTGAAGACACTTCTATGGGAGCTGCAGGGGTGGGAGAGGGCCAGGAGTTACTGGTTTTCTCCCTCTGAAAGGAAGGTCACTTTGACAATACACACTGCCAGCAGCAGACTTGCCCATAAAGCAAATTACAAAGCACTGTCCATGACACAAGCAAACACCATTATTATACATTCAAAGTAGTGCCCAAACTGAATTAAGCAGAACTTTACAGAACAAGTTTGAATCAAATATTAATGTGCACCCCAGAGAGAAGGACGAAGGGAAAACACATGCCTCCAACTCTTTTCCTCCCTGAAGTAAAAGCACAGTAAAGACAGAAAAGTGAAGGTGCTGGTTAAATAAAAGTGACTAGGCATAGGATGGTAAACAGCTCTAAACTTTCCTTAACACAATTAAACATATGATACTGTAGATGTACCATATTACAGTGTGAAATCATCACAAATGTGCTGGACAGATTTCACTCACCTTAGCCATAATTTTATTACACTGTAAATCAGTGCAGGTGATACCATGCCCAGATTGGCATATTCAGCTTAATTCAGCTAAGCCACAGGACCAGTGGTCACAGATGCACTCACCATATCAGACTCCACTCATGAATTTCAGATTACACCATTTAGGTATTTCACATAAAGGTACTGTGGAATCTATTGTAGTCTGTCAAAAAGAACTAGTTCCTCAGCAATGTTTTTCTTACTTACAGGAATTAGAAATTTATCACTGGGTCCTAGCTTTTAACACTCGTTAAAATTATTAATAACCAACTTCTTTATACCACCTTATTCATTTCTGGCTTACATTGACTGCCATGCCCATATGCCGAAGTCATTTGTCCCTCACTGAGGACATCTATTTACTCAGCATCAAAATAATTTCCAGAGAAGGCTGTTCAGAGTTTATGTTTGACGGGTATTTTATGCCACTGTGTCCTTAACCAGCAGGCAACACAGAATTTCTGAAACAACATGCCTGAAGCATAAACCACAAAACATCACAGTGGCCTACCATCAGACAACTTCATATTGAAAATTGTTTCTTTTGCCAAAGACAAGCCATGCAGATGAGGCAGTAATTTGTTGGAGGTGGAGAAGAAGGATGCTTACAGGCACCCTCTAAGAAACAGCTGAACATTTCAACTAATCTGCTGCCTACTATCGACAAAATACAAATTTCTAAAGCATTAATTAGGGAATCTTTCTTTCTCTCTTTCATCAAAATTATAGCTTTATGGGGTAAAAAGGGCTCATGAAGGAACCCAATGTCTTTTTCGCAAGAGATACCATTCTTAAAATTATTCTTACATTGTGAAAAGACACTGACCTACTGACATCCATCAAGTGCTACCAGTTTTCTGAGCACACACATCAAGGTGCTGAAAACTCCTGAAACACTGGGGCAAAGGTAACAACCTTTCCACTTTACTGATACTAAATAAATGTGCAACTGTATAAATCAACTACAGCCCCTCCAGTTTCCCACTGGATCAAGTACTGGCTACAATGGATGTAACCGAGAAGTTGGCGATGTTGCCTTCCCTCCCTTCCCACTTTGGTATTTTTCTTCTGCACTCCTTTGTTCACTCAACAGAACTTTGTTTGAAGTGTGTTTTTACTCCTTCACTGCATGACCAACCCACACAGTCAGAAGACAGGCTTATAAAAGCCACAGATCTCCAGCAGGGAGCTCAACGGTGGGTGTAATATTGGACACAGCTCTCCATTCATCATGCACATTCTCTGGATTTCAAGTTGACAGTGTCCCTTTAGCTTAGTGTTCCTCCTCATGAGAGACCAGACGAGTCAACCCGTAATGAAAACACTTCCTCCACCAGCATATAAACAAACAGATCTTCACCTGCAACTGTTCCCAACTTCCAGAACTCTAGTTAAAAAGACATCAAGACAAAAAGAAAAAAAAAAAAAAAAAAAAAAAAATAAAAAGGGGTGTGGGAATGAGATCCTGAAAAGTGTTACAGCTGCAGGGATGGTGGAAGGAAGGATGTGGGAGTTAAGGAGGTTGTATACAAGGAGGAAAATGACAAGGTCTCAAAGGCGTTCCCAGTCTTGTGCACGCATTTCAAAAGGCCGGTCCGCCCTGGTCACTCGTTATTTAGCGTTTTAAGAATCAGAGCGTATCAGAGTGATTGATGAGCAACTGCAGAGGGCTGCTTTCCACTCAGCCCAAACCTTCTCCTCCAGCACTGCTAAAAGGACCAAGGTACCACGGTCTCGTTTCCACAAAGTGACCCCCTTCCCCGGACAGCCCTCTCCCAGAGCTCACGAACACGGAGAATCCACACAGAACAGAAATCAGGCGAGATCCCGAGGAAGGAGAGGCCAAACTGAGCATTATTAAGGAGGTCGAGCGACACGTACACTGTGGCTCTGCAGACGCAGCAAAACGCTGGCACCCATGGTGTGGCGTTTGGTATCCCTAATCTAAAATGTAGCTGAAAAGGAACTGGCACCAGATCAGCGGCCTCGTCTGGGAAGGAACAGAGAGGCTCTAGGGGAGAGACAAGAAACAAGCCTCTTTTCACATCCTACCACCCTTGGGCATTTTGTGCGTCCCTTCTTTCTTCCCTGAATGAGGCCTTTGTCACAGACGCGCAAATCCTATACGATTTATTTCAGAGGGAGAGAAAGTCTTTTTATTTATTTCCCCCCCCTCCCCTTTTTCGCAGTTCGGCGACAACAAATACGTCCCTGTGCTGCGCCCCCTCCCCTCTCCCCGGCCGGCGTCCGCGGGGGCGGGGGACACGGACACGGGCGACCCCCGGGCAGGCAGGGGCCGCGCACGGGCGGTCACCGGCGCTGCCCCCGGCCCTGCCCGCGCTGCTCCCGGCGGAGGAGGCGGGCGCGGGGTCCGCGTGTGCGTGCGTGGGGAGACCCACAGCAGCGCGGCCGCCTCCCCTCGCCGGGAGCCCCCGCACCCCATCACCGCTCGGGCGCACAAAGGAAACAGACCCGCCGCAGCATCCATCCGTGCATGCATGCATGCATCCCCCCGCCCCCGCTCCCCCGGGCGGGCTCCGGCCCCTCCGTTACCTGAGGCGGCTCGGTTCGGTTCGGCTCAGCTCAGCTCAGCGCAGCGCGGGGCCGGGGCGGCGCCGCCGCACTCGCATCCTCCTCGCTCCGCTCCTCCGCCGGCTGCCCCCGCCCGCCCGCCCGCAGCGAGGGGCGCCGCTCCGGGCGCCGCTGCCTCTCCCCGGGGCAGACGCGCTGCGCCGAGCCGCGGCCGGGCGCGGAGGCGGCGGCTCCGTGCGGCGGCACAGCCGCAGCCTGGGCAGGGATGAGCTCGCACGGGCTGTCCGCGCTGCTGCCGCCGTCGCCTCGCCTCCGCTCCGCCCGGGCGAGCGCGGCCCGGGCGCTCCCTCCCTCCCACCGGGGCTCCTGACAGATGGCGCAACCGCAGCGCCGCCGCCGCCCGGCCCCGCTCGCCCGCCCGGGGCCGGCAGCCCCCCCGCCCGCCTCGCCCCTCCGCGGGGGCGACCCCTGACTGACAGCGGCGGCGGCCAATGGCGAAGCGCGGTCCGCAGCAGCCGCCGCTCTGATTGGCGAGAGGCGGGGGAGGCGGGGCGCGCGGCCGGGGGCGGGCAGCGCCCACCGACGCCCCCGGGCAGCGGCCGCCGCTCCGGGCGCCCGGCGCGGCCGCGACGGAGGCGGACCCCGACCCGGGCTGGGAAAGGAAGCGAACCGGGGGCGAAGAGGAGGGACAAGGAAGGAGAGGAGGGGTGGTCGCTCCGCGTCGCGGTTCGCGACCGGCAGCTGCCAGCACCGGAGCGGTTTCCGATGCTCCGCGCGCCGCTGGGGCGCCTCGGGAGGAGGAGGGAGCTGAACGTCTCGACATACCCGATGGATGGGAGAACAGTCTTAAACAGATTATACGTCTTTGTGAAAGACGACGGCTTGTTTTACTATTATGATTTTTTTTATCCGTAATTCTTGAATTCGGCAATACCGGGTGATAAGGCAACGGCGGTAATGAAATATGCGGAGGTTTTCCAAAGTTATGGTTTTATTCCATTTTCCACATTTAATCGCGGAGTATTCCAGCAGCCGTGTTGGGAGGAGCGTCAACCCCACGATGTTTGTCTTTCAGGGGTGTACCTGCTGTCCCCACAGAAGCGCTGATCACCTTTGCTGGGGCTTCGGTCTTGCGCTGTAGTCAAAGGTGTGCGGGCTGCCCTGTCCTCCAGTCACGGGGCACCTTGCTCCACAGGCAGGCGATTGGAAAACTTCTCTGAACACTTTGTTCCCTTCAGGTTCTCGGCAACGCCATAAACCCTCCCAGCATTTCTCAAGGTGTTGCATCCACCTCCAACGCCCATTGAAAGCACCACATGCTCCAGCTTCAGGTCCCCTCCCCAGCACCGCCCCGTCTGTGGCCTTGGGTGCTCCCGTACTGACAGATTGGCACATCTCGCTGTCACTTGTCTCCTAGGCTTGGAAAGCTCTTTTGCCTTAGGACTGAAGAAATTGCAGTTTAGGCTTCAACAAGAACAGGAGAGACACATACAAAATACAAATGCAGAGGGAGAGAAACTTAATTAAATATGTTGAAAGAGCAAGGAGAACTATAACACGAGTTTTCAATAAATGAGGCTTACATTTCTCTCCCATTTCTCCCTGGACTTCATTTTTGTGTGCTGGTATTTAACCAGAGAATTACATCATCTTGACAATTTGATTTCCTGATGAAATTACAGTTTTACAAGTTCAAATATAAGGTTGTTTCTTATCAAGATGTCTACAGCTGAGTGTTCAGAACAAAAAATGGGTTTCACTTCTCTGTCTGGATGACTGTGTAGGTTGTGTGTAGATGACTCTTGATCATTAAATTTCAGGAGCAAACAGAGTTTATTCCACAAATTAATAGAAATAATTTGGAAAAGATGGGGAATTCCAAAATAAAGTGTCACTTGTGCCACTTCTCATTTTAAACCTGATTGTGGATGTAGAAAGAAACAAGTATTTCAGGCTCCTAGGTAGCTTCATTTTTAGCTTCCATCCTAATCCTTCTATGCAGATTGATTTTTAAAATCATTTATTTTGCCATGTAAAATATATAATCAACACAAGAGTAGAAACGTATAGATCAATTGAAAAACCAACTTTTGATTTTCCTCCTGTTGGATGAAAACTGCAGCTCAGTGGAGAGGTTTGGTTATGCCTTTCTGGAAACACTGATTGGGATCCTGATCCTGTAGACTTTGAGGAGCTCAGGCTGCAGCCATTGGGCCAGCAGCAGGCACCAGTTCATGCCTCAGAATAGAGCTTCAGCTGGCCCAGAGCAGTTTGGAGACACAGCACATTTATGGGCTTCTGTCTTGGAGACTATCAGGACTGCAGGTGGTGTCTTAATACTCCAGGCTCCTCAGCAGAAAGCCAGCACATGGCTCTAGGGAAAGGGGTACTTTTGCATGCCTTGTTTGCCTTTTTTATGAGTTTAGCATAATATAACCTCCCCAAAAGTCAATAGAGGTTTCTTGGGGACTTTAAGCGCCTTGGAAATAAATCAAACAATCAGATATTCTTTCTGCAAAAGCTACAGGAAAGAAATGGACTTAATTTTATAATCAAAAAAGTGGGAATAAAGAAACTTTGTCTAAAATTGGAATGTTCTTGCTCTGAATGAAAACCAGAATGGCACAAAGAAAAAAAAAAGCCCAGACAAAAAACTACTACAAAAAACTCTTTTTTGAGCCAAACTAGAAAGTAACCAACTAATCAATGAAAGGAGACCAAAACAATATCACACAGCAGCCAAAGAGCTGCTGTAAGCCTGGGCAGACAAACTGGCTCAGCAGCATGTCATTGAAAGTCTGATTCTGAGCTAGTATAGCTGAAGAGGAGCAAGGTGTGGAGCCAGAAATCAGGTGCTGGTAGTTGTATGGGAAGCATAGGAAGAAGCCTTGGGTTTCCCCTTTAGGGTACCTGTCCCTCCCTTGGGATCACAAAGCTGCTGCGAGTTCCTGCAGCCCCAGTGGCAGTGCTGGAGTGTTCCCTCTGCCTGGGTCAAGCCCACTTGTCCCCACAGCAGCTCCTCCTCACACAAGTCTTGTTCTTTAGTACTCATCACCATGAGTGTATTGATAAATGCCTTCAGGAATCACCCAGAAAATCTGACAGACATTCTCCCAGTTAAACAGAAGATATAATTAAAATTACCTACATAAGGTAGGAAGAGTTCTTTATACTCTCCCCTTATTCTCTCAACTTTTCTAAATTCCTTAAGTCCATGACACTGTTTTCTCTCACCTTCATCTGTGTAGCCTTCCTTCTCATGCCAAACTCTTTTCTCCTTTCTCCAACATCCCTTTAAACATTTATTCATTAAAATCTTGACATAATGTCCATTGAAACACTGCTTCTCCATTAGTCATTTTCATGAAAATATTGTCAAAACCTTGACTTTGCAGTCACATGTGCTAAAAGATGTGGTGTCAAGATTTTCTCCTCTCCTTCCTATTCCCTGCTCCTATCTTCCTATAGAGATAAATGGCTTCTCACAGCAATATGAAAATTACAGTCTGATCAGGATTTATTAGTATTAGTAATTTAGCACCTGTGAATACAAGATAACAATCACAAAATGACACACAAGTGTCTTTTGGGCTTGTCAGTGGGCAAGAAGTCAGAAACAGCTATCATGAATGTGTAAAGAATAAATAATATCCACAGTTTTCAATGGAAGGTAATATTTTGAGAAGCAAAAATGCTCACGCCTTAATAGCAAAGAGATATAAAAGCAGCTCTTTTGTAGAACAGGGCAGGACATCAGTTTCCTTGGTTGTGTCAAACCACTCTTGGTAAAACTAGGCTGGCTCTCAGGAATAACCATCAGAATTATTTGCTGGATTCTTCTGAGCCATAATTTGTAAATGTCAGATCCTAAGGAACCTGTATTTTTAAAGATCCCCAAAGTATTAAATGTTACCATGTCTTTATTTTTTTTTCTTTTTTTTTTTTTTTTAAATAACAAATGTAGTGATTGCGATTACCTTTCATAAGGATAAACAAACGTCATGCTCAAATTCTTCACTCAAACCAATACACTAGTCACAGACTGATAGGTCACTAATCTGCTTCACCATTTTATCTTCTGTCTTACACTTCCTCCCTTTTTTACATTGCTAACTTGGCAACACTTACATTCATTTTGGTTTTGGCTGGGTGTATTTTACCAGCCTGTCATGTATAGCATATTATAAATAATTACAGAGTAGTGGGTAGTGGGGGGGGGGGGGGGGGGCGGAACAGATCTGAACTTGCCTACAGTATTTTAGGAGGCTGACAGTATTTGCCTCAAACATCCCACTATATTTTCAGGAGATGCTTCAACTGGGGAGTGCTAAATGGGTCTTGCTGACTCACAGGTGATTACTGCCAGGGAAGGCTGAGGTGGCAGGTCTGCCTCCCTGGGGACAACAACATGAGGTGTGAACAGCAACCTGGAAGCAAAAAGGGAAGGTTTGTGCTGAGCTCTTCATCATGCTCATCAGCAATAGTCACATTAATACACAGAAGCTGAAGGAAGGGTATTGGCAGGGATAGGAAAAGAGCACTTTGGCATTTGTGTATTAGGTAGATTATTTGTGAGAGCAAGTAGACAGAAGAAACATCATCACCTTATATCTTTAAGAAATAAACAGAAGAAGCCTTCCTTGTTGCTGTAGAGGGTCTAATCTTGAACATTTACATTCATAGAAGCCTGCTTTTCTAACTGTCTTAGAATATCCCAAAAAACAAATTGGAAGAGGTGTTTCCTCAGACACTACGCAGAGGTTTTCCAAAGCCAGCAAAGCAGGTGTTAAACTGTAAGAATAGCATCTTCAAATGGCACCATGCATTGTCTAAAGCTTAAATTTCTGTGTTTATAAGTTCCAGATGTGTTTGCACTCTCTGTGGCTACACACTGACACGGGGGAAAACACAGACATAGGACAACCTTAGGAATTCGAGAAATAGCATAAAAATATTAAAGACATTTTTCATAACTTCCAGATTTATTACAAGTCACATCCTACTCAAGTGAGAAAAAAATTCTTACTTTTATTTTATGTACTCAAATAAACATTTAAAATTCTCTGTGAAAGTTGGTAAAAGGTATTGACTTTCAGTAAAAAATATTTTCAAAATGACAGTGAGGAGCCTGTGAGATAGGAACACTGGGGACAACAGTAATTTGTTGCACTTATAATCCAGCCTAGAATTATAGCAGTTCTATTCTTGAGATAGTATATTTTCAAAGATACAGGAGGCAGTGTGTATATTACATCACATAATTTTGTAGAGATGATGAACAGATAATATACTTTAAAGATGTGCCATTGTCCTCCTCCTTCTGTCAGCACTAGCCCTCTCCTGAGCATCAGAGGAATGCTGGGAAGGCTGGCTTCCTACAGTAGAATAAAACCCAAGTTTATTCTTAAATGCCACTTTCTTCATTTACTTGCAGACACCAACACCATAGTAGATGCACTGATAAACTGCAGATATATTTCCAGGAAATAGGCCCACACAGGGCTTTGTGATTCCCAGAAGTTTAGACTTTTCAAAGAAATACCTCCAAATGCCAAAAGAATAGAAGTAAACAGTTTCTTGTCTGTCACTGTCTCCAAGCCACGCTGTGTAACAGAACCAACATAGCAATCTCCAGGTCTAAAATGTCAGCAGGTGCTAAGAACTAACTGACTCCATGAGGAGGCTCAGATTATCCAAGGGAGTGCTTTGACTATAGTGCTTCTGTCCCCAGTGTACAAGATGGGGATGGAAATGTCTTCTTTCTTGTGCAGCCTGAAGATTAATTACTATTTGTGAAGAATTCTAAATATTCTGGGCAGGCTGTACTGCAGAAGCATGAAGAAAATTACTAATACTCTTTCCATTGTGGGGCTGAATTTTTGCACAGTGCCATCTCCTGAATGTGAGGAGAGGCATATTTCTATTTTTCTCTCTAATCCTTTTGGCCATTACGTCACCAAATGAGTCAGGATCCTCTCAAAAAACCGATTCATATTCCTGTGACTAACTGCTGCATGCACTCAGGGAGGCTACAGCAAGGTTATGTAAACTGTCCCAGTTCTGGCACTACCCAACTGTTGAACTCCTGACCTTCCACTTCTCATGTTCTTTTCATCTATTTTTGGATGTGATTTCCCAGTTTGCTTGGTTTGTTTGTTTTTTGTTTTTTTTCCTAATGGTAAAATAGCCAAGAGATCTGTCAGCTGGAAGTAGACCGGTTCCATGTATATCATTAACAAAGGCATATGCTAATGAGCTTGTTAGAGGGTTGGGAGAAACCTTTGGTTGCCTCCACTCCTCCTCCTGGAGGCTGTAGTTACCACTCAGAAGCAGTGGGTTGGCCTTGTCTGCCTGGAACAACTATTAGGAATGTACAAAGTACATAGTTTCCAACTATCTGCTGACAGTGGAGTGCTGATGGATGTTCTCACAATTTGGGGTAGGGGCTGAGCTTCTCACAGATTGTCTTACGTGCCTTCTTTCCCAAATCTGCCCCTTTCTACTCATGCTCATAGAGGCTGTGTTCTCTCTAGTTCCCCGTCTGTTTGTCCCTATCACACACCAACAGCCTTGATGCACTCTTTTACTGACAGTAACCCTCTTTCTAATGAGATGCTGCCTTGTGGACTGGATTCCAAGTAAGCATTAATAAGATTTGCATTTGCTTTCAGCCTATTAATCAGAGCCTCTTCCGCTGGTGTTGTCTCCAAGGAAAACCTGTCCAAGCCAGCAGTGTGCTCATCGTGCTCTTTACCCACACTGTGTCTGCTGGCACCTGCAAATGGATGTGATTCAGTACAAACCTCCCACAAGGCAGCCTTCACCTTGCTGTCATCACATTGGCAGCACCACGGAATGCTGTTGTGGAGCTGCAGGTTTGAATGCCACTGCCCTCTTTTTGCATCGTTCTCACCTCTTGTAGTATTTTGAACAGACTGTTTTGTTGACAATGTCAAAGTGAACCTGTCCTCCTTAGCTTATTTTCTAACTGGGAGTCTTTATTGCTTGGCAATTGCAATTGCATCTGTCATTAGGGATGAATTCTGGATCCTTCAGCTAAAGAAAAACCAATAATTGTGGCACTGTGCCATAGCAGCCTGTATACAGATGACCATGCTCATCATTTGGACAGTCCCTAGCTGCACTGGAAAATAGACATAGAATGTAGTGAAGCCAGGCAGAAGGAGGAACAAAGTAAATGTGGCCACAATGCTCTCTGAAATGTGCAGCCACGTGCTGAACAGATGTGTCAGCACTAACCTGTCTTCACCCAAGTGCAGAACTAAAAACTTTTAAAGATTGTTTCTACCCAAAAAGGGTATCTGCTTAGTCTGGAACGGATGACCATTTTGCTGAACTGTTCAAAGCTCCCATGATTATCAAACCTGAAAATATAAGATTGTTCCTCAACAAGCCTCCAAAACCCGGAGCTGCATGCAAGGGTGAGGAACAGTTTCCCTTGTAAATGCAAGATTTAAGATGAGCCAGACCCAGAACTGTTAATGCACTAGTAGAAGAGAAAAAACACAGAAAGGTATCCATATGAGTGCAAAAACCCAAATGCACAGATGTAAAATCTAGACAAAATTAAAAGGGAAAAATGAATAATCTGAGGAATAATAAAGGTCTCCCTGCACAAAGATTTTGTATGCAGTAATCATGGAAAGAGGAGTCGTTGAGATTAAATGTACTGATAATACGAAATAACATTGTCAGGCAGATGGGAAGTGAGACCAAGAATCAGGTTTTGCAGACACATGGTATTAATGTGGTGAAAAGAACAGAAAAGAAATGGAAACAGAAATGATGCTGTAAACCACAAAAAACCTAATGATATGAATACAAGGTAGCATCAAAAAACCTGTTCCAAAATAAAACCCAATGATGGAAAATGAAAAAACCCCTCAGGAAATCAAATGCAAAACAAGCAGTAGGGTAGTAGGAAATATGTGAAGCGATAAGATTTCAGTCTTGTTTGAGAGAAAAACTCAGTCAACCAAAGTACTGTAATGGTGGTAGGATGGTATAAAATTCAAACTGACAGCATTACTGAGTCCCTTGAAGGCGAGGTCAACAGGGCTGTCATGGGTGTCACTGTGTGAATGTCTGTACCAAGTCAGGTGGGATAAGCTTCTTCTCTTACACAGATCACAATGACTGTGTGCTGTTTTGCTTCACCCTTCTCTTACACACTTTTCCTACCAGGAACAGCAGGATGTTCTTTCTTTTCAGATACCCATGCTTCACTTCACTTCAGTGTTTATTTCATTTGGGAACTTAGAAGGGTTGGCTGGTAATCAAGCTTCCTTTTCCCAAAAGTGCCTTTTGGGTGTCCCTGAAGCATGTGTGTAAGTGTGCTTCTTCTTTCCCCATCCCCGCTGGATGAGGAAAAGCTCAGAAAGCACTGCAGCCAGGACAAGGCAGCTGGAGTTCATGACTAAATACCTTCCTGGATGAGGGTTACTTGCTTTGGAAAAGAGGGATGATTCCCAGTGCTTCATGGCCAACAGTGGCAATGTTAAAAGCACCCAGGTAAGCCAAATGGCTCCTCTGCAACATTATGGACCTCATCTAGATAAAGAAAGTTGGCAATGACATTCAGGCTCCTGTCTGCAGAAGAAGTGAGTAATCCCTGTCAACAACAGAAGTGGGATTAGCTGAATCTCCTGGGAGCAGCATGTATCTCACAACCTTCTGCTGGCCACAACTGGTTTGGTAGAGTTCAGTAAGTAGAATAAAATTTGACTGTAACCACAGAAAACGGTGCTTTTCTACCATGTCATTCACATGCATTTGCTGATCTCCTTAGGATTATGTGCCAAAGAGGTAAAAGCAGCAAAGCTGCATCTAAAGATAATTTCTAAATGGCTTTAATAATAGTTTGTTGTTTTTTTAAAATTAGCAGACATTATACTATTTCCTCACCATCGAACAGCTGCTGAATTCTGAAAAAAAGGAAAAAAAACCACCACAGAAATGGTGACCACAAATAACCATCACATACCACCAGAAAACAGATAATAATTTATCCTGTCTCAAAATAGGCTGTATGAAAAAGTAACAGCACGGTGTGATGCTAGTGAGTTGTAGTTTGGAGTACCAGTTCCTACAGTGGAAGACACTGGTAGCTTTTTGACTGAGTTCATTGTCACCACAGAACCAAAAGACACCCAAAGGAAGTAGAAATGTCTAGCAATCATGTTTGATGTAAGTTGTTTCACCATTAGGTTTGAGGGTGTAAAGCAACTGAAGTAGAAAATGACACTAAATAACTAGAGAGCATTTTAAAAGAGTCATTGCTTGTGACTCTCCATGATGCTGAAACTGCAGTGCTACAATTTTGAGGTACACAACAAAAAGTGGGAATTAGATATACATAGCTGACAATTTTCTGGTCATGAAAGCACAGCAGATGAACCAAGATATGAGATCCTCAAATTGCTAGAAAAGTGGGTAAGAGAAAGGCACAGAAAGAAATCAAGCCAATTATTTACCATTGTCAAAGAAGCATCTGAAAGGAAGCTGACAACAAACCATATGAAACAAGTGCTCATATCTATAATTTTGTGGAACTTGGCATATGCCAAAGGACAACTCCCACCCACATGCACAGAGTACTTGAATTTTTGAGGCAGTCTGGGCATGCAAGATAGAGCATCATAGATAAAGGCATTTGGCTCACAGCATTCAGATCACAGGCGCTTCCTCAGAGCACCTTCTGAAACTGAAGTGTGTCTCCAAAAACCTGGAGATGTCACTGTTTGGCAGACATGGCCAGGGATATCAAAGACCTGGTAAATGGTTGGGGTTCATGTGGGTATGTGCCAAACCAACCCAAAGCTGATGAAATGTACATAGCATTTTGTTTGCCTGTGCTCTAAATAAGGGAGAGTGTGGGAATGAATTGGAGTATTGGTAGCACATTGTCCACACTGTTTAATTGTCATTCCTGACTTCTCTTGGATGATTAAAACTTAAGTTTCTTCAAGTAACTACCCTGCAGATTAGTAGGCATGATCTACTGTGTTTCATTTGAAAACTGAGACCAGGAATCAGTCCTTGATCCTCCTGTATTTAGTGGTGTAGACATAGTTACAGGTGCCTCAGAAAAAGTTAAATCTTGGTGATGCCCTCCCACTCACACCACAGATTATTTTTCACTACTGCCTAAATGAGTTGACCTACCTGAGACCCTGAAATTGCTTTGGCTGCTCATGCCTCCCTGTCTGTGCACATACTGTGGACTGTCTTTCAGTCTGACAGGAAGCAGATGACTGTCAGACACTGCACTGACCACAGCAGGAATCATTTCAGCAGGCCTGGTACCCACAGCCTCGTGCTTTCAGATAACAGCCCTGACTTAGGCCACTCTGTTCAGATGATTTACCTTGGAAGAGGAGTCCTATGTCACCTTCATGCTATGATGACAAAGCTTAATCACCACATAAAAGTGCCACAGACCTATAAAAGCAAGATGCTAAAAGGAAAATATGCCAAACCATCCCTGAATATAGTAACGTTCCCTACACAAAGTGTTAAGCCTGGTGAAAATGCTTGCTGTCAAGATGAATATATACCTTTGGTACTTTACCCCATCAAACAGAAGTGGTAGTGAGAGCAAGAAATAGGATGAAAGAGAAATACTTATGGGCCAAAGCCTGCCAATGTGGGCAAACTACAATCCTCCAAGAACTTTATATTGATAAAGCCAGACAAGAAAGTATCAGCCCACAATTACTAAATACCCCACTACCAGCAGTGCAAGGCTGTTGGTCCTCAGTGGGAGAATAGCTTGATATGTATTTTGGTAGTGAGCACCTGGAAAGTATACACCTGACTCTTTACAATGCTTCACAAACCCAGAGTGTTTGCAGTCAAGCAAGCAGATCACTCAAAGAGAGATTATCTCTAGAGATAATTAAGTGCTATCTTAACATGTAAACAAGGAACAGTATTCACACTCATTTTTTGAGAAATTTTAATGTTGCAAGACAAATCACCCAAGTGGGAGGCATTATACCAGGACCAGGCATGGGATTGTGTCTAAGGACCTCAAAAAACTCAACATGTAGTGTTTGACAAAGCTAGAGAGTTGCAGTAACTCTTGGCTTTGCTGGTACTGGCAGTTTCAGTAGAGTGGGAGCAGCTGGGGAAGGCTGGGGCACCTGCCGAGGGCTGCCTGGGACAGGGAGCCCACTTTGTTCCCTACACTGCTTCCACGTGAACCATTCCATGCCCCTTGGCCACCACATGGGGCAAAGGGATTTTTTATCTTGTCTCTCCCTCTTTCCGTCTGTGCATGTGTACAGAACAAGAGGCATGATGTTTTGGAACACTTGAAGGCCAGCCAAAATGAAAGCAAGAGAAATCATTGGTGCAGCCAACAGGCCCCAGCAAGAGGAAGAGGGACACTGAAGTATGTAGCAGTCTTTCCATTAATTTCAGGGAAGGCTGGATCAAACCCATATAAGCCCAAGGCTAAAAGCAGGAAATGTCATGCCAAATATTAGGAAACAGACTGTGGCAGTGAAAGCAATCAAGCAATTTGTGCACAGGGAGGGAACAAAGCATTGTTCTACTATGGATGGTGACATACTATTACAGCACTCTGGAATCCTTTAGAATGAGTTTCCTCACTATCTCATTATTTAGGATTGGCTGTGTTTTGTTTTTAATCCATTGTGCTCTGAAAGAAAAATACAAAGAGAACCCTCTTCTCCCCTCTGTCCTTGGGAGTAGCAGGCCCTTTCGGGCAAAGAAACCTCTGGCACTTCAAACAGCAGAGGTAGAGCTAACATTCCTTAATGAATTATTTGGTGACATAATATGACAGTGCCCAAGAGATTCATACTTTTAAAAATATTTTTGTTATTTAAATTTAGAGAAGGGAGCACTTAAAGCACAAGCCAGGAATCTCTCTTTACTCTTTGGAGCCTGTTATTTTGTTCTGCTTTGAGGTGTGCAAAATTTATTTTGACATCTCTTGCTTCTGGAATATTTAAAGTTTAAGATGATTTTTTGACAAAACAATCTAATTTTCAGAGGTTTGTGCTTCACACTTCACAGATGCTTGGAGTCAGATGGGCCAGATTCTCAGCTCTATGAACACTCATTGTAATTACCCAGGGAATTTTAAGGGAGTTTAATGTCAGCACAGTGGGAAAAACAATGGACTTCACTAAGAGCACGTCTCATGGATGTAAAGAAACAGTATCAGTTGGCTAAAACTAGTATTTTATATCAGAACATATATAATGTATACTTTACTCACAGTGTTCTCATGAATTGTTGTGGATGGTTTTCTCTGCAAAACCAGTACTGTTAAATATTGTCACTGAAAAAACTAGAGCTAATCCCAAACACCCAGAAAATCAGCAATTTGTGGCTTCTCCCCCTTGTTCTGGTCTGGCCTATTGTTTTGAGCTGTTTCTGGCACAATACTTTTGTCCTGTCCCAAATATTTTTGAAGTGCAGATGCTCAAGATCTAATCAGCATTAATGACCCTACAAACTAAGGTCATTATCACTTATCACTGTGCAGTGCAGCACACTGCAGAGCCCCACCAGTTAGCATCACATGAGCTCTTCTGGAATGGGAAGACATCATTGTGATGCCAGTTTTCTCAACAAATTTGCTAATTTCATGCATGTTTTGGGAAGCAAGGCAAAGATTTCTGCTAGGGTGCTTTGTATGCCTCAAATCATGCAATTCTGAGCAAGACTTTTGGCATCTGGCAAGTTCAGGCATTTTAACTGTGTAGTCTTCGGAGCAGATCCACCTGTAAAAGCAAGCAGAGTTGCTAAACAAGACCCTCTTGGAAAAAAAAGGCAGACTGGAGGGCTGGCCTAGGTAAAACTAAAAGGGGAAGAAGCAGAGAAGAAGAGGTACCTACCATTCCTCCACCAGCTCTCTCATGCCTCCAGAGCCAGTCAGTATTCCCGTGGTAGCCCTCACTCCAGCATGCTCACTGGGCTTACTCCATGCTCCCACTGCTGGCACAGAGGAGCCTTTGTAGAATCACAAACCCCTCTAGCTTACTGGCAGTCACACCAACTTGCACACCAAAGAGCAAAGCTGTCTTGGAACTGCAGTCAACAAATGTGGTGGCTGGCATTAGATTGCATATTTAATGTTGCATTTTCCAGTCTAAGGATCAGCTATTGACAGTGATATGATCTGTGCTAGGACAATTGCAGAACAGCGTCAAATTTGCAAGGAAGGAAGTGAAAGTGTTGTAGTATGGAATTTCTTTTTAATTAATAGAGGCATGAAGTTACAAATAAAATGTTGGAAACAGTTTTCAAGAGTGATCCGTTAGGTGAGATGCTCAAAAATGTCTAATAAGTACCACTTGAGGTTTTATCATATCTAGAAACTATACTTACATTTTGTATCAAAACATTCACATAAGAGCAAAGGGAGTGGAGGAAGTAGCTGTGAGGAACTTGACCAATTCATGACCTAGAACAGTAATATGAGGCTTAGGTACAAATTTAGAGGATCCCAGGAAACATGACGGATAGCAAATAAAAGAAGAAAGGGACCAAAGAGTCCCTTGCCCTATAGAGACCTTTTCTCATTACCTGAACATCCTCTGTTCAGTGTTAAAATACATATGAGTGAGCTGTCCTGGCCACCTGGACTGTGCTTCACAGGGCCAAATAAAGAAAAAAAACCAAAACAAAACCCCAAGAGTAAGCATATATGGAATTAGCTATCCTCGCTTCTACACTAGTGGGACTGCTGCCAGAGAAAAGTATGCCAGTGTTAGCATCCTCACTGGTGGCCAAGAAAGAGAAATGTGGCTCTGTGGTGAGCCCTCAGTCCAATGCAGCCCATTCTGGCAGCCCTCTATTGTAATGACTTTCTCCTGAGAAAAAAATTCCCCCTTTGTGCTATGATTTTGTTCATTATAATATGTCTTATTCTGAAAATGATTTTACCATATTTCCTTTAAATATGTGCTTACAAATTGAATATATACTCATGTTTACATAACCGTGACTGATTGTACTTGTTTATAAGAATCTGTGATTTTTGTTCTTATTCAGCGTGGGGTTTTCATACAGAGTTTAGGAGTATTGAAATCTAGTAATTTCTTTATTCTTCACCAAGGGTGTTTTTCTTGATGAAAAGTATTCATGTATCCATAGTAAGGGCATTCAAAGACATTCAGGCTCTGTAAATTAATCCACACAATACAAACACAGAGAATTCAATTTTCTTCATTCATCTTCACCAACTGCTGTCATTTAGCTCCAAAGTCATTCTCTTTCTCCCACTTTCCCCGACCACTACCCCCCACCTTTATTTTTGTCATGCAAACTTGGCAGTTTTAGGCTTTATATTAGGTATGTTTGAGTATTATGCTTTTGCTTTGTACTGAATGGAAAAAATGTAATTTTCTGTTTCAAGTGAAAAAATCCAAGAAATTAATACTTGTTGGAAGCTCCATCTTCTCCAGCATTCCAGCTGAAAAAATATATATTACTAATTTACATACTGTTTATGAGACTCAAGTGGTCCATAAATCCTGATCAAAAGTTTAATTTAAAGTTATTTAAAGAAGTACAGACCATTCCAGTTAGTGATATGTAAGTTTAAAGCTTACACTTATATCAGGACAGAGAGGGGAGTTTCTCTGAGGTTTTTTTTGCTTCTGAATGAACTTTGTATTTGTCACAGGTCTGAGTGTTTTGGAGAGGAAAGGGAAGCATTAATTGCTGTTACAAGTCCACTTCCCATAACTTGAAAATCTTGACTATCAAAACTATTATGTCATTTTAAGCAATCATTTTCTTCTTTGTGTGTAATGTACTCATAACCTCTCAAATGCCATTTTTTCATCTACTTAGACACTTATCATAAAATATCCTGAAACTAGCAACATTTATCTTGGAAATGCTTTATTAAGTATTTTGGCTTTGCTGTGTGCATTTGGAAACCACATCAGCTTCATAAACAAAAAATAATGTAGATTTTCTCTTTTCATCAAATGTCATTATGCAGTGAGAAGAACTGTGAGGTGCTTTTATTGAAGTTGTTTTCTTCTCTATTATTGCTAAAGGCTTTCAAAAAGGTACGATCTAAATGGTAATTCATGAGAGCACTTTCAGGACTGATCATGATGTCACAGAGGGATTATGCTGATGTGCAATTATTGGGGTTTTTGCCACATTTAGTGGAGTTGCTCCAAGTTTATTCTAGCACAGATGAGAATATTCACAGAAGTAAAGGCTGTGAAGCTTTTGGAAATATGTCATCTTATGTCTTTGCTGTTTTAGACCTCAGTTTCCCCATCACTGGAATTCTGCTTTGAATCTCAACAGTTCATTAAATACTGTGTCAGTGAAGTCAGAATTTGGAAGATCTGTTAATGAGTTGCTATTGGGGAAGGCACCTTAATATGATGGATGTGGTTTTGGATTTTACTGAAGTAACTGTGAACATTTAGGAGGCTTATATTAGAGTACTGGATGATTTAAGGAGAAGAGGAAGTTAACTGGAATTCTGAAAGATGACTTTGTGAAACACATACTCTTCTTGTTTCTTCCATGGGAAGAGAGACAACCCAGGAAACTCCTCCCCCACCAGGATATCTGTAATCCTTGTACATAGCATGAAACACGGTAAACCGAGACTTCATGACATGCACTGTGAGCAGACCTCTAATATTTACATCATAAACATTTATGGCCAGCTTAATTCTCTCTTCCTTACTGTATGTGGTTGTTAAACTTCAGTTCAGTTTCCTGGAACTGGAATTTTTGTGTGCCACCCCCTCCCCCTGTTCCCTCCCTCCCTTTTTCTCTTTTTCTTTTTCTTTTTTTTTATTTTTCTTTTTCTTTTCATTTTTCTTTTTTTTTTTTTAAATTATGTTTAGTTTTGAATCTCTTCCAAAAGGATTCTGAACTTTATAGCACAAATCTTTGCTTGGCCAGGCAATATGTGCACTTCCTCTCATGAGGCCCACCACTGGGATGGATACAAGAAACTCGATGAAGTATTTGAAATTACTCCAGTACCCACCCAACTTATCCCCTTAAGTGACCTCTCTGAAGTCAACAGGCTTCTTAATGCTGCCTACAAAGTGATCTTTTATATTAACTTTATGCAAAACAAAAACAGATCAGAGGACTCTTTGAAGACTAAAGCACACCTCTATCTCCCCAAAACTTGGTGATGTCCAAGACCTTTTTATCTTCCTTATTTTCTTGAGATTTTTTTTATTTTTTTATTGTATTATATTATATACATATATATACATGTATATATAGGACATATTTAATTGTCTCTGCCTATGAGGCACATTATCACCAAATATTAAAAAAACAGCTCTGGTAGACTGCCTTGAGGAATAAACTTGTCCACAGTCCTTGCTCAAAGCAGTTCCAGCTATACCAGAATGATTCCAACTCACATCTGTCACATTTTCTTTTACAAGCCAAGAGTGATGGATATTCCACAACCTCCCTAGGCAATCTTTTCCACTGTTTACTGTCCTTATCACTAGAGGAAGCTGTCTCTCGCACCAACCCTTCGTCTCTCTTGGTGCAATCAAAATACATTACACTTGTCCTATCTCCAAAGAACATATGAATAATTTCTTTTCTCCCTTTTTGCATCTGTCTTGCCCTTAAAGGCTTTTAATGTCTCTCCTTAGGTTTTTTTTTCCTGCTAGACCAATCAACTTAAACCCTTCCTAGCAAGTCATTTTTCCTACACCCTCATTTTTAAATTTCTGTCTTTTTTAAAGGACGGTGCCCAAAACTGGTTGATATTCTCCATCAGAGACATCATCACCAAATAAAACATGAAGATTATTTTACATGTTTTAATAAAAGTTATTCTGCATGGCTTACTGGGGTCCATTAGACCCCGTGTAACCTTCTCTAGTCTTGTAAGCCCCAGTTTCCACCAAACTGAGGTGCAAGTGACTTCCTTCAAAGGGCTGCTCAAGCTTATAATGACCATGAACAAGATGCTACTTGAAGATGTAACAAGAAGAGCCTGGAAAGGAAACCAAAGGAATGGGGACCCACTGCAGGATGCACTGTGTGGACAGTCCCTTTGTGTTTTAAATCTTCTTAGAATCATGGAATATAAATGAGTCAAGAGATTTTAACTTCTAGGAAAAAACTCAAATGAAAAAAACCCTAACAGACAAACAGACAATGAACAAACAAACAAAACACCCCCAACCTCCCCCCCCCACAAAAAAACAACCCAAAACCAAACCAAACCAAATAAAAAATGAAAAACAAAAAAAAAGCCCCCAACCCTCTGAAAAAACAAAAAACAAAACAAAACAAACCTCCAAACCCCTCAAAACCAAGAAACCAAACCAATCAAATGAAAAGAAACCCCACCAAAACCCCTAGACCCATAGCATATTTAAGGTCTAGAGCTGACAGGTGCTGAAGGGATTCAAGAAATTATCCAAAATTAAAGCAACTGGGGTCATCCAAATATGAAACAGCCAAAGTGTGTGGGGACTGTCAGAGGGTGTAACACAAGTGCTCTGCCTTTAGTAAGCCAGCCACAGAAGTGAAACAAAACCTATGATGTGGGGTGATGAACTTATTCTGGGGTGATTCATAAAAACAACATAATTCTTCACTTACATACATTACAGAAGTGAGCCAAATATTTAGACACTTACTGTGGATGAGATAGTTTGTCCAGAGAATATCCAGGCATTACCATCTGACCTGGAAAAATGGCCAAAATGAGAATGTTAATTTTTCAGATGTTTAAAATTAAGAACTGTGCCTGGAAGTTAACTTTTCACTTAAAAACGAAACCTCATTTTGATGCAAGGTCTGTCTATTGCAAGCATTGCAATCACCAGTCATGCCTCTCTTAGTGTAGTGCTGACTTTATGAGTTGCACGTGGTTTGTAAATGAGGGGATAAATAGGTATCAAAGGCTCTGTGCAAATTTACCACAAAGACATCTGGATTTGAGAACCTCCCAGCAGGCAAGTTGCTAATGATCTCAAATGTTTCCTTCAAAGAGAATGACTTGGTTAGGTCTCTGTATTCTACAGGAAATTCAAGCAGGGAAATGGCATAGATTTATTTTTAGACATGGATACGACTTCCTTCAAAATAATACGCATGTCAGTCTTGTGAAGCAAGCTGCTTCTTGGTGTTGTGCATTCTCAAAATGCTCATGCCTTGCAGAATTAATAGTATGTCTATTGAAATGGCAATGTTTCGGCATATAAGGCATGAATGTCCCTGTTTTATGGATTCTCTTGGCAGGGATATGTGTCCCTAGGAGAAGCATGGTTTGGGTAGCTTTGCATCAAGGATTACCTTTCATCAGCCTTGAGACTGAGGTGGGATGAGGCATGGAAGAAAGACAATGGTGCTGTGGCAATTCCTAACCAGTGGTTCAAGTGACTGGTGCAGCTCAGCAGATCCTGCTTGGTCGCTCTTCAGGACCAGCCACCACCAGCCTTAATGCACTGGTTCGGTTTCTTATCTCTGCCTTTGCTGGGCTGGCTACATGTAGAAGTCCCAGAAATGATCAAGCCAGGGTTTTCCTGCTCCACTGGAAATTAAGGGTGATGACATAAAAAGCCTTAGGGATCTGTTTAGCCATAGATGTTCCAGCCCAGATGCTGGGAGTCTGAATAGCCCGGGCATCCCTAAATCACTCCACTTTTGCTGAGGACTGGAGGAACGGTTTACAGTGTTGATGGCTATGAGGTCTGGTATAGAACCCTGTGGCCTCTGCTTCTCTGCATTGAAATGCCCAAGGTTTTGCTCAGTCTAAATAAATATGTTGCTGAATGTTGCTAATACATCACTGGAGTACTCAGGGAGCACAATCTCTTTAGGATGTAGAGTGCCTTTTAACTTTCTTTTAAACCCACAGCATGGGTCTTTGCCTTTAAGCCCAGTCCATGCAAATGTGTACACAAAGTCCATTTTTCACAGAAAGCAAGGCCCCAGGATAGAGGATGTTGACATTGGAAAGATTTCCTAGTCCAACTGTTTTCCTGCCCTGATTGCACTCTGGGGTCCTGGGTTTGATATACATTTTGTGGTAGGGGCAGGGAAAGGAGGGGGGAAAAAAGCCTTCAAAAGGGCTTGTGCTGCAAATTGCCAAGTTTTGTGTGGTAACTGGCTGCAGAAATCAAGCTTCTTTTAGAAAACCTTCCTCAGGGAGATTCCTCCTTCCTCAGGGGAGTCATCCCAGGCTGATGCTGTAGCTGAATCGCACACATAATCAATGCTACTGGTCCTTATCCTGCTTTTCTTTCCACCAGCTTGTGTTTTACAGTGCCTGTGACCATCTTGTGGGCTTCAGGTAGGCTTTGGTTGTTTTCCCCCATTAACTGTATGGGCTGCAGGGCAATTCAGCCTTATGTGAATCCCATGACACCCTTAAACAGAAAAGACCACTGTAGCTGGGGCACTGGCAGTGAGACTCCATAAAGACTCAGCGTAAATCTGATGAGGGAGGGCTGTGTCTGGGGATGTCTCCCAGGGTTAGTACCAAACAGCGTAAAATCCAAGTTTTCCTCTCCCCTTTCTGTATGGTTATGTGGACACTTGAGACCAAAGGGGCCTCCTGAAATGAGAGGAAGGTCAAAATGTCTTGGGAAATCTACAGCCTGTTACTCTGGCAGCCAGTCTCGGGATGCAGGCTCCTCTATTTGCAGCTCCCTTTGTTCTGCCTGAAGTGGCTGTGTACAGCAGATGACCCCAAGCAGGTCCACTCTTCTTTCCTCTGACGGAAACTGTTATGAGGCAAACAGCATTAGTTTGGCTACAGGGACTTTGATCTGTGGAGAGAAGTTTAAAAAAGCTTGGTATGACAAGGGACATTTCCCTGGCACCAGGCAGTTTGGCAGTGACACATCTGGACACGTTATCCCTGTGCCCAGAGTCTGTCTGCTGACTGCCAGCCAGTAGCAAAAGGCTGGGGTAGATTTATTCACTGGTCAGACTTTCCCATCTCTTGCCTGCACTCAATGAGGCAAACAAAGAAAACACGGGCAGATACAGGTGTGTGCCACCTCATGGAAATCCCGGTTTGGACTAATTGGTCAATTAGCCCAGGGGTGGAAAGTTACTGCAGCTGTTGCTTAGGCAGAAAAGTGAAGGAATAACAGCACAGTACAATATACAGTGAGCCAGCAACATGAGCTCTGTGCTAAGCCCTGTGATGATCCCTTGGCAACACTTGAGCACTACAAAAAGCAAGGGAGGGGATTCTCTCACCAGGGAGTCAAGAATGAGTTGGCATAACAGCTCTGCACTAACCCTACCCAGCCCCTGTGATGTGGCTTAAAGCAGGCAGCAAATGTAAAACAGGAAAGCAGCTAAAAAGATAAGGTTGTTTCCACACCCTATTTTTACATATGCCCAGATCCTCCCAGGTCTGAGGCTGGAGCTGATTTGGGGCAGTCGGAAGCCCTTGTGACCTCAGTGGAGTCACATCTCTAGCCAGCATTGCTCATCTTGCTATTCCACTCTGTCACACACAGGCATGATCTCCGCTGCCTTTTACTCCCTCTCTACGTTTGCGTACACTGACACAGGCTTGGTTCTGCTAAAAAACAGGCAGTGTATTCCTCATGCAGCTGTACTTAGGATTTGTATTTAGATCATGGCTGTCCATGAAGCAAGAGATGACAAGGAGACCATCCATGATGGAACTGACAGGAGCTGCTAAACTTCTTGCAGGGCTGTGTACATCTTTTCATATTCATTACGTCTTGTGAAAGCTTGGAGTAAACCTCTTAGCCTTCCACCTCTCCTACCTAAGCCATGTTTCCTTCATCTCTCTTCTCCATGGGATTCTATTTAGAACTGCATAATTCTAGACAAGCTTCCCCTAAACAAATGCTTTAGTTGGCTGCAAGCTTGGGGAAAGGAAAACAAGAATTTTAGATCACATGGTAGGAACAGTCACTGGGAGAGGTCCAATAATCCATGTTCAGGAACGTGATTGTCTCCCTTCTATTAAAATGAAGGAGTGCCACTCTCCTGAGAGGGACAAGAAAACCTTAAAATTAATATACAGTACCATATTTCTAAAATTATTTCCTGCTGTAACTCCATACCTCTTTGTGCAAGTTTTGAAGAAGTGTCTAGAAGGCATGACTGACCTCTACTTGCTCTTTGGCTTTACTTGCAAACCAGGAAAACAAGGCAGCATTGACTGATGCTGGGGCCAGCTGGGTAAATTTCTCTGCTATCCACATGTGAGTGACCCCATCCAAAGCACATTGGGGAAGCATTCCTTGGCACCCACACTCCCCTGGGAGACTGCTGAGTGGCCCCAGCCCCGGACTGGGCCATGTGGGTGTGGAGTGTGCACATCTGTGCCAGAGCAGTGTTTTGTTTCACAGCACAGGTGGGTGTGACGGCTCAGTTCACACCCTGCTGCCTGGGTGAGCCAGCTGCTGGGCATGAGGAGCCCACAGGCCGTGCAGTCCCACGGAACATGCATGATGTCTCTCTGCCCAGGGGTGATGGAGCCAAGGTGGTCCTGGAATGCATGTTGGTTGCAGAGCTAAAAATCCCCTCACAATGACTGAAAACTCTGGATCAGTTTGGAGACAGCGGGCAGGAGGAACATCAATGCCAAGCTCTCCACTGCAAGGCAGATACAAAGGATATAGGGGCCACTCTTCCCTTTGAACAATTTATTATGCTGTGTTCTTGGGATCATTTTAACACTAAGGAGGAGAGCTAAGCTCCTCTCTACATATTTGGAATCAGCAGTGCAGCTCGGAAATGTTTTTTCTGGTCAATTTTCCATTGAAGTTGATTGTTTGCATCCCAAAATATCACCTCAGGGTGGGTTTTGGTCCCCTGTGAATGGATGGGGATGTTTATTGCTCCCAGCAGTATCTCTGTAGCACGTCAACTAAAAGGAAGAAAACAAGTCCCCACATTGCCATCAAAATCAGCTGTGACAATAAACATCATTGTCCTGAGGGGTGAGAGAGGAGGGTGGCAGGTTAGAAGGCACAGGACACTGACAGCTTGGGTCTGCTTTTCAAATTACCCTGGCGAAGACTGATTCTGGGTGAACTTCATCAAGGGGCCTGCTCCAGATAAAAAGGGGAAATGTTCAGTTTTCCTGAAGCTTTTTCCTCAAAACTCTGGTATTTAGAGCTTCAAAAAGCAGCATGTTGAGAAGGAAGGGGTGAGATCACCAAAATTTGAGGGGAACAGCTGTTTTCTGCAGCAAAACTCCTTCCAGCCAGTTGTAGACCTCACACAGATGCTGTCCGGGTGAACTGGGCTGGTGTTTACCAAGCTTTCCTTCAGTCCAGCAGCATCTTCCAAAGTTGTATCACCTCATACCCCCAGCTGGAAAGCTGTTTAGCTCTTGTCTCTTTGCCATCTCTCTTACACCATGATTTATCTCATAAATGAGACCCCAGTGTGACCTGCTGAATAAATCGCACATTTAGGAAAAGCCTCTTATATTTATTTGAAAGCATTACCAGAGAAGTGAAGGGCTGTGATATGGAATGTAGGAAGTCAGATATGGAGGCTGATAAACTCTGGGTTTGCTCTAGATTACATAGTTGAAGAAGAGTTTTTGCAGTGCACTGTACTTCAAACCAGTCAGCTGAAACAGACTTTTTAGGTGAGGTAATTTCCAGGCAGGCATAATAAAACCATGCATTTTACAAATTGTGCCATTCATGGTCTTGTCAGGAAAGCAGATGGGTACCAAATATAGACAAATCCACAACAAACAATGACCATTTATTCACTTGTTTGAACACCTTCAGCACTGGAGGTCTCCAAATCACCCTTCTGAGGGGGCTCTAAATCCTACAGTGATAGGATTGTGCAGTCAGAATATGATTATACCATTAAGGCGAACTTCTGGAACTGCAATGGGAGTTGAGATAGGTCTGGTGGCAGCTTTATTTTACATCTTGAAATCCTGTTGCTGCTAAGTCATAATTGCAAGCCACAGAACTGCCTTCTGATGTGAACTTGACAATTAAGAATTAAGTGAATTTGGATAGAAACCAACATAAGGATTCAACCTAGAGATGACTGCTTCTAATAGAAATGTTTCCCTGTTCTGCACAAATACTTCATACTAGGCCTCAAGAGTCCAGTGTTTATCATATTTCTTCTGCTATCTTTTAGTTTTGAAAAGGAATAAATTTGTTTTGGGAAACTTATACCCTACAGTCTATAACCTTGCTTTCATTATTGAAAATTTATATTTTGAACACATATTTCTTTACTAGTTCTACCAGAAATACCAGTAGTTATTAAATTTGAGATGAGTTAAAAAAAAATTAAATCCTTCTTTATATTCTGTGTATGTTTCTTAGCTTGGGGAATGAAATGAAGTTTTAAATTAAGGTAGTTTTGCTGTTAGGCTCCTAGTGCTGTCTTGCTTGTGGTGTGGCTACTACATAGGAACATAATATTTATTTATCTGAACCAACTGTTTTTACCAGGACAGAACACTCCTCCCCAGCAAGCCTTTCAAATCTTTCCTATTTACTTAAAGTTCTGGTTAAAAAAAAAAAAAAAAAAAAAAAAAAAGAGAGAGAGAAAGAAGTGGGTTGTCTGTAAGTCTTTTAAATATAATGGTAATAGCCTAGCACTGGTGGGAGAAAAACCTGTGCTTCAGCCAGATACTTAGGGACTGCCCTGCCTGAGGACTGTGGGTGTGTGGCCACCAATTGCCCTCCTGTTGGGGTCCAGCAGCAGGGCTGAGAGCATGAAAGGCCGGCTGCATGCCCTGCAGCCCAGGGACAAGCTGCTGGAGCAGAAGAGATGCGTGTTTCCCTGTCAAGGCCCCATCCTGCACCATCCTGCCCCTCCTGGGCTAAAGGCACTTTAGGACCTTCCCTGTCACATGTCCCATTTGTTGCTTTCTTTGCCGCCCTTTATGGTGGAGCTTTCCTTCTTTTCCCATTCTTCTGCTCTGTGTCTGTCCTGGAAAGAGAAACACGGAGGTTATTCAAGTCTGGTAATTCACTGTTCGAGTGGAACCCTTGCCCAGCTGTGTGCTGAGCGTTTCTGAGCACCAGCAGCGACGAATTACACTGCAGTATTTCCCTGAGTATTTTTTCGTGTTTATTTAATTTTTAGTATTCATTTCACAGTCACTGCTGCTGGCAGCATAGAGACACCCCCTCCCCTGTTTGAAATCTGGCCTTTCCAGCCAAAGCCTTTGGGAAAATCCTGCTGAATGTGTGGCTGTCCCACTGAGACATGGATGCGCCGGAGGGGCTCAGGAGCCCGGGGTGCCGCTGTGTGACAGTGCCCCGGTGCTGGCAGCCTTGCTGTCCCTGGTGTGCAGAGGGATGCTGCCCTGAGTCCTGCGAGCACACAGCTGCCCAAGCACACCTTGCCAAACCCACGGGCTTGGAGCTGCTTCTGGTGCCCATGCTCTGCATCAGGGCGCATGCCAGCCCTCCTGCCGCTCCCAATGGACTGGCCTGAGCCCAGGCAAAGCCCGGCAGGGCGGTCACAGTGGCAGAGCCTGTGCCCTCCGCAGGCAGGGATTTTGCCCTCCCTTCACAGCCATGTGTTCTTCTTGGGAAGTCTCTCTCATCAGAAATAGCTCTCCCCTCCCCCTGGCTCTTACCCCCACACGGTGTATTTATAGAGAGCAGCCGCGGTCCCGCTTAGCTAAACTGAGTCTGCCCAAGCCTTGCTAGGCTGCTGCTGCCTGTGTGTGACAGCCGATGCCTAATAAAAATTCAGTCCCCTGGCTCCAAGTCTAGAGCTCACATCACTATGCAAAAACAAATGCAAATAAGGGAGAGGTCTTGCTGGTTGATGCAGGTGAGCAGAGGATGGTGCTGCCCTTCTATTCATCTTTTTCCTGTCTTGGTTTTCATTTTTGACCCTATTGCAAGTGGCTCTGGAATTTCCACTGCCTTTTCCTGTGGCATCACTTGTATAGGGACAGAATATGTTAGCAATCAGATTCAGCATCGTTTTTTCCACTCTGTCTGGAACTCTGCAGCTCTGGGGTGTCAGCTCTCCTGCTGATTGCTTTGAAGCTACTTTTTACCATCTCAAAAGTGTCGCTAAGTTTTGAGACATCTCCTTGTTCGAAAAGATAGGGAGGGGTTGCTGCTCAATTTTCTTTCCATTTCTCCACTCAATTATTCCTCAGCACAACTTATTATAACTTGTAGTCATTCTATTTCTGACCAGTATTGATTTCAGGCAGTTGATTTCCCATCAAGTGCAATTTTTGCTATTTTTTTCGCTATTACTTCACTTCTATATATATATATATATATATATATTTGAGTGTGTGTAGCACACAAGATTCCTAAAAGCAGAAGTAGATTGAGTCTGTATCTGTAGCTTATTTATTGGTATCCAGCAATATTTATTTAACGTAAATTTTGAATACATTTTCAAACATGAGTTTTTGACAATTTCTAAGTCTGGGTCATCAGCTTGTTGTTAATTTTTGGACAGCTATTCCTCTGTCACATTCTAAATACTGGTTTTGGTTAGGGGTGGGCCATCCAGTTTATTTCAAGTAAGAACAGTTCAGAGCCATCATGCCTCACACAGACTCAGAGGAATTCAGACAAAACTGTGGGAATAGAATAGATTTTTTTTTCCTGAGGCTGAAGAGAAGTTTCATCTAGGGGACTCACTCTGTTCCTCTTCAAATGTCAGTCAGGTAAATTGTTCCTTCAACATGGTTGGCAGCTCTTTCTTGGCTGAAAGCAGACAGACAACTCAATCTAATTGCACAGAGAGGTTTGCCTGCTTTCCCTTTTCAAGTAAAACAGGTTTATATGTTTCTGTGGGGCTGGCTGAACAAACAACAGATGGGTCTAAAAAAGCCCTCTGGAAAATCCCTACAATTGATGCACTGGGAAATGACAGGGGAGTGTGTTAGAGCCACTCCCCTCACTGGGTAGCCTGTGTTCTGCTAATGCCCTGAGAGAGCAGAGAAGTGGAGGATGGGGCAGTGTCAGAGGGTAGCCTGGCAAGAGAGAGCAGGTCCTGAAAGTTTAGGTAAACTGTGCAAAACTCATCACTTTGTGTATTTGTCCGTATCCAGCCTAAAATCTCTGTCACACTGAAATTTCTGGGGTTCTGCAAAAATCCCCCATTAAATATAGAAGGGGATTTGTGTGCTCGTTATAAAGATCAGTGTGAACAGGGAGGTGGCCGTCTAAAAATGGGACATGATGACTTTTCATGTAGATGCTAAACCAAAATGTGACAAAACAGTGCAAGGTGTTAAATTACTTGGCTGTTTTTGAGGATAGTTCCACTTAAAATATGCAATCTGTACCTCTTTACCTTTCTGCCCATACTAGGTTTGCTATTGCTGCAATGGCACCAACCTCCAAAAAATACCGAAAGTCCTTTTTTTTTTTTAAATCTTTCAAGAAGAGCTTGAAATTGGGTCAGATTTTATTCTCAGCCATTGATCACTGAATCTAATGTAGCCTTTTTCCTCTTGAACTGCTCGAGGGGAGGAAGGGCAATCTGAGTGGTCCTCACTCAGGGCTGTGGGGTAAGGAGCAAAGGATGAAGAGGGAGCCCACACTTCTGACCTGCTCCTTTGTGCATCCAGGTAAATTAACAGGATTTTCAATACTTAAAGGCAGCCAGCTGACCTGGTTTGTAGGTGAATGGAAATACTGCTGGCATTTCATATTAAATTAAAAAACCAACCCATCCCAAAGCAAATCAAATGATTCCTCCACTCTGAGGATTTTATCACCCTACAATACTCATTTGGCAGCACTTGCCCAGGCAGTGACTTTTGCTGATAAACACTGGGAGGTGCTTGGAGATGTCTCCTACTCCTCTGGAAACACAGTTAGAAAAAAAGTCTATATGAGCAACTGCTCCTCCAAAATATTCACCTTTGGTTGCAGCACAATGCCCCAGCTCAGGCTGTGTGCTTCTGTTGTAGAAAAGGATTAATATTTTTATCAAAAACAAGGGCTGGGAATCCATAGATCTGGGCTGAGACTGTGCTGTGTCCAGTCACCTCATCCCAGTCTTCTGCCCTGTTCCTGCAGTGCTATCTCCCTCCTGTCTGCCCCACAGGTTTCCCTCTGCACAACCTCTTCTTTTTGTTGCAGTTGTTTTCTAGAGGACCTAATCCCTCCAAGAGGTTTTTCTCCTCGTGGTGATACAGCAAACTATCACCCATCCAAGTGTATCTTCACAAAGGGTTTTTTGCAATAGGTAAATTTCTGTATTATGAGAAGAAACCTCTCTGAAACAGCTAGGTCACAAATGTTTTTGGTGTGCTGTGTATGGCATTTTTTTCTTTAATTACTTTTAACTTTAGCTAACAGTTCTCTGGTAAGCATCATTAAAGCTTGCCACAAAAGCTGTGGTGACCTTGTGTGTTTCTCTCAGTGTGGAGCAGTTCCTGGGAGGAATCCACAGTCCTGTGGTTCAGCACAGCCTGTTTCTGGTTCTTCTCCCTCTGAGTCACAGGGCTGTCACCAGGAAGGTCATGGGACTGCCAAACATACCAGTGGCTGGATTTGGGGTTTCTTTCATCATAACCTCAGCTGATGCCTCTTTTCCCTCAGTGACCTTCTGTGGGTTTTTACAAAATCCATGCCATATGCAACGTTGGCATATAACCATCCAGTGGATATTTAGGTTCCTGGGAAGCATCCCTTCCATGTGGATGTCACCAAGTTCTGTATCCACAGTTTCCATAGTAACTAATGTCGTTCAATGAGAGGGGGAAAATCAGAGGATTTTGAAAGGCGAAGACTAACACTGGAAGGGAGTAAGTGGAACAAACAGCATGTACAGTGGCTAGGAACAGACCACAGGTTTTATGATGTGTGTTTTAGAGTGAATTGCATGGTTTGTGAACCGTTCCTTTTGACATGAGATGTGCCAAAATCTTGGCGGTGCAAAATAAAATGGTGCTTCACAGTATCTCACTCATACAAATCCTGTGTCAGCTTATATTTATTCACACGCTTGTGAGCACATGGAGACAAGAGGAAAAAGAGTTTTATTCCCTTTTTCAAAGACAACTGTCATACCAGTATTTTGGAGAAGCAAACATGGATTCTTTTGATACTCCTGCCTCATCCCTGCTGCAACAATGGAAAAGTGGAAAAGAACAGGACTCAGGCAGAACCACCCCTTAGCTTCTCACTTATTCATGCTGTCACAAGTGCCACGTTCAGTGGGTATAAAATGATGATGCTGCTAACCTATTCTTACATATGCTGCTCAGAGTCACTACTACTGAGACATTGCTTCTTGAGCTGTGGGATCTAATGAACAGAAGTGTGTATTTTCCTTCAGCCATGTGGTATAACTCAGGGAAAAAACATATTGGTTAAAAATATAACTGAAATTAATTTATTATGTGAATCTAGAATCTTGCACATCACAGATTGTATGGCATGACATATATTCCTCTGGAAAGCAAATGTTCAGAATGCTAATTCTGCAGAAATAATTATTCAGAAGTCAGGAATGATCAGTTCAAAAACCCATAGGAAGCTCTACATGTACACATTTGTTAAAGTGTACTTGTTAAACATGCATATGGCAATGCCTTCTCCTAGGACTCACTAGGCTAGGTAGAGGCAAAAACCACATAAAGGAAGATTCATGTCACCCAAGTGTAGCTGGGTGAAGAAAGTTGTCTGAGTTAGTTCTCTTGGCTCTGTCTTTAATTAGTGAATAGTAACAGATGTCTCCTGTTGGTGACTCACCCCATCTATTTTAGGTTGCCCATTAGAGGTTCCTGTTTCTGTTCCTTTACTAAGAGGGAAATTAATGGATAATTAGATTTAAACAGCCAAAGGCTGGTGAGGCGAAGCCCACCTAGAGCTGTCCATCCAGTGATGGTCAGAGGGCAGTAACTCTACAGAGAAAGAAGTTTGGCTTTCTGGTTCTTATCCCTATCCACAAAATGGACTGTTTGCTGTCATTGAGGCACAGCACAGGCTGTGCTCCTACCAGAGTACATTTCACACTCCAGATGAAGGCAATTGCACCCACCCCATCTGCTAAAGGTGACACCTGTCCCTGCTAACCCTAGACTGGTCCTGGGCACCATCTGAAACAGCGCTGTGGGGTGTTGGCCTGAATCATCCAACATAACCACAGTCATAGTTTGACAGTGTGGAAAAACCCCAGGAGAAGAGCCATGACACAGCATTGCTTACTAGTGGAGGTGTAGCTAGAGAATCAAAACCAGGACCCCACGACATAGAAAGGCACAGTGACCACTGTGACATTATGTCTGGTAGACAGAGAGATGACTAAGAAATTTGCTTTGAGCTGGGCAGCTCATGTGAGGGCCGTGACAGAATTAAAAAAGCAAATCCACACAGGTGGTGAAGATCTGGGGCAGGCAGAGAGCACAGCTATTCTGGGCCCTGGTGAGGCTGACAGACACAGGCAGCATTTCCTGGCAATATGCTCAGGAGCAGAAGCTTCGTGTTCAGTTCAGAGGTACAGGCACTTCTTGCCTCCACAGCCAAAGCAGGTAGGAGTAGCTGAGCAGGGAACATCACACAGCTCCAGCTCCCCGTTTGCACTGTCCATCTCCTTCCGCAGCAACATTCAGCAGGAGGAACCAAAACCTCCTAAAGGAATGGCAAGGTGAGGAGAAGCCAAACACGCTTCAGGGCTGCGGATGAAGGAAGCACTTTGCTAATGCTCCCAGTGTGCTTTTCCAAGATGATTCGTATTTCTGGGGCACAGAGTGAGCAACTGAGGAGCAGTTATCATCTCTCAGCACCCCTGAGCCCTGCTGCACCAGAGGGAAAGAAGAAAGCTGCCAAGAGGTGAGTGCCCTGAACGTCGGGGATACGCAAGGAAGGGCAGCTGGACGGCTCTGGGTCCTGACGGCAGAGGAAACCAGAAGGCAGCCCACACAGCGCTGCAGCCGCCTCAGTTTTAATGCATTATGCTCTGTGATAAAGAAATTACACAGGTTACAGCTGAACACGGAAAATATGATTCATCCGGTCTCCAAGCACCGACCCCTCCATCCCTCACGTCCGAGGCGTGCAGCGGAAGCCGAGGCGAGGCGGAGTCTCGGGGAGCAGCAGTCTGCCAGGCTCCATCTCTGCCCGGGCTTCCTCCCTTCCTAGACACGGGTGACAGGACCCTGCTAAGAAGACATGCAGGAGAAGTTTTGAGCTGTGGGAGTGAGAGGAGGCGCTGCCGATGAGCAGCCAGTCGCTCCCTGTGAACTTCCCCATGGTGCCGGTGCCTCCGAGCCCGGACAGACCCTCAGTGCCTTCATCCTCCTCTGCCTCCGGCTGCCATCGCCTGCCATGGCCACGGGACAATGTGGATAGGAGTGCCTCAGCCACACCCGCTGCTTCCCTTCGAGGAAAAGAAGTCGTGTGCCGTGTACCGAAGCGCTGATGAGAGCAGAAGAAGCGCGGCGAATGTGCAGGGGAAGCTGTGACCTCCTTTGCACCTGCAGGTAAAAGTAATGTCCTGTGTGCAAAGGTGCAGAGGTTTCCTGTCGTAGCATCGCTGTGGTTAAAGCCTGTAGTAAGAGAGTAAGCTGAAGCTGCTGCAGTTCAATTTGCATCCCGAATGTGCACAATTGAAAGTGTTAATTATTTCATTGGAGATGCAGGAGCCACAGCCAAGGCATATGTGAACTCCACTTGTAGCTCAGGCAGAGCAGTAGGATATAGGGCAGGATATGCAGCAGCTGGTGTAGTGCTCAGAAAATGAACAATCCTTATTCACCAGCACTCTCAATTTACAATAGCCACACCAGTTTGGAGACTGCAGCAAAAATCCTGCAGGGCTTTGCATTCCATAGTCAGAAAAAGCTTTAAAACTGGGATAAGAGAGACAGCTAAGAGCAGAGAAATTGTAGTAGAAGCTTTAGTATTTGAAATTTTTCACTCACATTGGACTCATTACCCAATTTTGTTGTCACAGAAGCCTCAGGATCCATCAAGGACCCAGAGCTTTTAGGTTCAATTAAGACTCTATCATTTCACGTGATACCACAAGAAATATTGTTGGGATGTGAAGTAAGAGACAGCGCACAATCATGTTAGCACCAATTCATTTTACACCTGTCTGTTAGCCAAGCTGTCAATGTGCCATTCATAACCTTTCCCAGCACAAGGCAGCATTGCTGTACCAAGCTTCAGGGAGGATTAACCTAAAGCAGGATTACTCTGCCTTTGGACAAGTCTGAGGCTGTGATCTGCCCCCTCCCCTCAAACCTTGTCAGAGTAAAAACATATGGAAGTATAAGACTCTGCTGCAATTTTCCTTCTACATTCTAACCCCAGTCATGTTCTATCACCTGGTTTTTGGGAGCAATTTGCCTGACAGTCAAATGGGATGTGTCAGGTGCCTTTGGGGCAATCCTAACCTCTCTTGATGCGACATCCAGTGATGAAGCCTGAACTGCTGCAGGGGACTGAAAGAGGTGTGGTTGTATGTTCTACTCTGCTTGCTTTGGTATGGCAGCAGGGCCAGAGAGTTGGTGACAAACAGTGTGGAAACAGATGATAAGCAGTTTGGAAAGAGCATGTGCTCTGTGAATATTGCACACAACAAATGCAGCATCCTCACAGATCAGCAGCAACTCCTAAAGCCACAGCTGTGGGATTCACACCCAACCATGAGCCCATGCTCTGAGTCTCAGAGAATGAATGATGCTGAAGAACTGAAGTCTGGGGTGGGTTTTATGCCTTTCTTTAGAAGACCAAAATCCCATTTCTAGCTATGTATCAACCTCTTTCATGCTTTTGAGAAAATTGCTTAAATGCACATTTTTCAAAATAATAAATTGGAAACTTCTTTTGATGCAACTTCCATGAGTGTCTGTGATTACCTCCCAGAAGTTGGATCATTATTTTAACTTGTGTTTGATGGCAGGACACTGGAGAATATCTCAAATTACTGAGGACAATGCCTGAACACAGGTAATTCCCTTTTTGCTCTCCATGATCTGGTTTCCATCAGAAGGAGTACTTTATGTTGGGAGGGTGAGACTGCTTGCCCTGCTGAGATTCCATTACCTGGACCAACCCCAGCTTAGTCCCTCTGTGATGAGGCTAAAATACCCACTGATGCTGGCAGAACATCTCAACAGAAAAGTGAGCTTCTGCTAGGGCATTCAGGATTAGTTTAAGGAAAACTGCTTACAAGAAAGTGGAGAGGGAGAGCCATAGAGACATTAAATATTTTAGTTACACAGTCTGGTTGGGGTGTTTAAATGTATTCAGGGATTAACACTTTAACACTGTCCACCCAAAACTCAAAATATCACCCTAATAAAGTTTGCAAAAGTGTATGTAAATATTGAAAGTGAAAGATTAAAGAAGGGATATTGGAAATAGAAACCTTGAATAAGTAAAATAGTTTTATAACTTGTTACTGTTATTTTGACCTTTCAATATGTTTTCCTAAGTTTTATTATGAGGCAGTGTTATGTTTGGAAAGGAGGTGTATGACTTGTGAGGTAGTGTTCAATGGGAAAGATTGCATAAGCAGTGAGGAAACAGCTAGGTCCCTTTCCTACATTGGGTAGGGTAAATTAAATTAAAATTTACTATTCTGGTTTCCTAACACATTCTACTTCCCAAGGTCCAGCACACACACACACACACACATATGCAGAGCAGACATGAAGTTTTAAGTTTGTCCTGTTTTGAAGGGAGAATGCCCAAATTTTTTTTTTTTAATTAAAAAAAAAAAATAAATCCCAGACTCTCACGTCTTCTTTCTTTAGAAAGCAGAAGACTGGGGATGTGTGCTGATTTTGGTTGGGGTAACTTTCTTCACAGTGGCTAGTATGGGGCTGTGTTTTGGATTTGTGCTGAGCACAGGGTTGATAATACAGAGATGTTTTTGTTGTTGCTGAGCACGGATTACACAGAGCCAAGGTCTTCTCTGCTTCTCTTCCTGTCGCAGCAGCAAGGAAGTTGGGAGGTTGGGAGAATGCACAACTGGGACAGGTGACCCCAACTGACCAAAGGGATATTTCAGACCATATGACATCACGTTCATTACATAAATAAAAATTATATAAAATGAAGGGAATAAGGAAGAAGACATAATAATAAGGGACATTTGAGGTGTTGATGTCTTCCCACATCACCTGCTCTCCTGGAGAATGGCTGAATATCTGCCTGCCCATGGGAAGCAGTGAATTATCCCTAGTTTTGCTTTGCTGGTGTGCACAGCTTTTGCTTTCCCTATTAAACTTCTTTTATCTCAAGTTTTCCAGCTTTTACCCTTCTGATTCTCTCCCTGATCCTGCTGGTGGGGCAGTGAGCGAGCAGCTGTGTGGGGCTGGGCTGCTGGATGGGGTGGAACCACAACAGGATGCAATCACTGACATTCTTGTCAAGCAGCACCACCAGATGACCCCTTTAGCCTCTGAGCTTGAATCTCTTCTTGTCTTTGGTTGAAGTACTACTGTTGTCCTTGCAAGAAGGACCTACTGCCGACTGTGCTTTATGGTTGTAGGTCTGTGTTGGGTTTTCCTCATGGATGTGAGGACCATTAGAAGATTAGTGGTCTCTTTTCTTGATGGCAGCATTACAGGCAGTGCCTTCAGTGTTGCCCTGTGCTAGCAATCCTCAGGATCCAAAGATTTGCTTGTAGGTGGATATCCTCCATGTGAACACAAACTGAGGGGTGTATCCCTTTCTGTTATCTTTCTTCGTGAACCAAAACTAACTCGCAAACTAAAACGGGGCTGCTCTCTAGCTTTCCAGGTTCCTCATGCTCACTTTGCAGTTTATTGTCCAGAATAGTTCATTATGAGTATGACATTCAGTAAAGTGAAGCCTGCTCTTGGTATAGTAAGTCCCCTGCTGCTGTTATTTCTGATTAACTGGTTATAGTCTTTGTGGATGATCAAGCTTTTTATGTTTCTTCTGTTTTATGTTACAGCCCTTACTGCTTATGAGTAGCATTAATAGATTCCATTGTGCTTCTTTCTAATTTTACCAGAGCTGATGATCTGACTCCCTCTGTTCCTCTATATTGACATGTACATTTTTCTTGCATGGCTGTTAGGACCAAGAGTATTCTTCTGAGATGACTTCTTTCAAATCAAATTGGAAAAAAGTAATCTGCTAGCTCCTTGTCCAGTCTGAATGGCAGCAGTGGGTACAGGAATGCCCAGTATAGAGCCACTAAAAAATAGTTTTTGTGTAGTCTTGTACTTCTTAGAAGAAAACGAATCAAAGAGGTTCAAGCCCTGTGCTTCTCTGGACTTGTCATAAGAGAGCTGTGTTTTGTGGTGTGTTCCCTCACCTTTTTTCTTGAAACATTTAAAAAAAATTAGTTTGTTTTTAGATTACAGACTGTTTATCTCCTTCAGATGATATAAAAATCAGCCCCATTAGCACCTTCCACTGAGCTCATTTTTCTACAGTGCTGCTTAAAGTCTGCAGATAACCTTGTACTTTTCTGTGTGAAAGCAGTAGAAAAAATTTCTTTCTCCTGATAAAAAAAATTGGTTTGATCCAGACTTCAGGGAAATGCAGATTCACAGAGGGGTCAATGGTAATGATAATTGTAGGTAATGGTTTTCATTAACAGACTTCTTAAAACTTTGCCTCAGCAGCTCTGCTAAGATGAAAGTCCTTTGGATTAGTGACCAAGATTTTGTATCTTCTATCCTGTGCATCTCTTACACGATTTGATTAACCACTTCTCTGGTTGCACATGTGTACTCCTGGTCCCAGAAGCACATCCCCTGCTGCAGGCAGGGAGTTCCAGGATCTTGCTGCCAGACTTTCCTTCCCAATTGCTTGTGTAATGCTTCTTCCTAGCCTTGAGACGGGGTGGTGTGCTCACCCCACCCTTGTCTCTTCAAGCTTCTTGGTGATACTCTAGCAATTAATTATCAGAGCCCTTCTGAGCTAAGGGTCTGCCAAAGTGTGACAGGGCACAGTGGAAGTCTCCTGCGGCAGGGGGTCTGGCTGCAGCTGGGGGATGAGGCAATGTCCTGCCAGGGTGGCACGGCAGTAGGCAGTCATCCACTAAGGAGGAGTTACACAAGCATGGAGGATAGGATGGTACATGTCACCTTGTGCTGTCTCCAGAAATCCCACATCCCTGTAGTCACGGAGATGCAGTTTATGAAATGCCACATGTCTGTGGAAAGGTCTGGGCAATGAAAGCCTGAGAAAAAAGAACCATCTCTGTGAGCACAAGAGTCTCTTGTGTGTCTTACTGGAAACTGAATATCTTCGCATGTTTATGTTTTCCTTTGTTTTCTTACTAAGAGCAGATAAAGGCATTGACAGTGAGTAAGTTGAATTTAATTACAGGATCCTTACTCCAGTCAGAACATCTTGCAAATAAATTAATGAATTTCTCCAGGACCCTCTGAGGCAGAGAGATATTGTTAATATTACCCTTTGCAGATATCTTGCTGTTGTTTTGACATGTTTTCCACACACGAAGGATGGCAATATGTTCACAGTCGATGCATTCGTATTCTGGTTGGGAAAAAATGGGATGGGAAAGGAGGAACAGTAGGTGGGGACCAAGCAAGAATCTTTATGAGGAGATGTGATCTTCCCTTTATCATGTGAGGTATCTGCATGGCTTGGCTGAACAGCAGCCTGCCTGCCACTGATCCTTTGCAAACCAGGGAGAACCTTCCCTCCACAGTCACAGAGGCTCAGGAGCCTCCACAGCTTAACCCTATGTTAGCTACCAGTCTGTGAACATAAAGAGTTTTGGAAATGGTTTGTAAAAGTCCCACTGAGAAGCCTTACTGCTCAGAGGACCTCTATAGTCATCTCAGACCTTTCCAGGAGCTCTACACTAGCCATGCTTGCTGTTCCCAGTAAAGATGTCTTGTACAGTGGTGGCCAGCATGTGCTACTCAAAGGTACTACATGGCTGTTCTTATGATGTGGACACACATTGTTCCCCTAAACACCTAGGTTATGGGGGAATCAAAGTGTTTTAGAGCTTCCTGTCCCAAAAGCTTGAGAATGTCTCAAATGGCTGATCTCTGTGGTTTCTGAGTCTGTCTGCACGGTCTGGTATTAGTCTCCAAGAACTTTCCAAAAACATCCTTGGAAAACAGCAAGATAGGCAGATGCCAGGACTTTAGCATTTTCAAAAGTCTACCCAGGAAGAAATAAAGCCAAAACCATTCAAACAATCAAGTTCTACACACAAATTTCCATGAGTCAGCAGTACAACATGCTAAATATTAATAACGATTTGTTTAGTATCCAAAAATTCATCGTACGCCTTCCATCCCAGCCCCAAGGAGCATTCAGCCAAGTGACATGACGAAATTTCGCGTGTACAGTTGCAATTCTACTCCTTGACAACACTTGAAAACAATGAAAAGCTTCATCCATACAAATACCATGTGAGAGCATGAACTCGCTCGGAGAGATGTGTACCGCGATCAGGCTGACCCGCGGGGGAACTTGGATAAAGCAGATGTGGAAATCCCAGCCTGGAAAGGACTTGGGAGGTCACTAAGGTCAGGTCCTTGTGCTTGCAGGGAGTTGTGTCCCAAATCTCAGCCCAGCTCCATCTTCAAGCTAAATAGGGCATTTGTCCTTCTGTTTTGGAAACATCTATATCTGAGATTAAAATGACTTCCTATATTTGCAGCTTCATGCATTCCAGGTAAATAAGTGATGAAGCAACAAACGTTATGACTCACCTATTCTCTTTAGATACAAGCTTAGAATTTCTGTAATTGCAAAAGGGAAATAGACACGGAACAAAAGTATTATATAAAATGTGGAGTTGGAATTTAGGTTATAGTCTAGGCTTACCAGAGTCTTCCAAACCACTCCTTTGCAGTATGAATTTGTACGAATTAGAAAAATGAATGAAGGTGCCAGCTCCACAAGCTGCTTCTGTTTTATGACTAAATTTAAGAAACATTCCTGTTGTGGTCTTCTGCCCTCCCCAAGTGCCATGTGCATGTCACCAAAAAGCTTTCCAGACAAGGCTGATGCTCATGTGCAAAATCTCCTGGAGATCTCACGGTCTCCAGGTACCTTCAAAGAAAGAACAAGAGTATGGGTATAAGCTGAATAAACCATGTGTGCATACATGTTTAGAACCTAGGAGAAAGAACAGAGAGTGTATGTAGATTAAGAGCATGTACAGCAGCCCAGCCTAGAAATGGAGTCAGTTTCTGGATTTATTGCATGTAACAGCATCAAAATACACCCAACCTTAATGCAGTCTCCCCTATTTCTTATGACACATTGGAAAGGTCAGTGTGAGCAATGCTCTATAAAGGCATTTGAAAGAAAGCCCCATTTGAGAAAAATGAACAGTCTGAAGCACTGATTTTTAAACTTTTCTTCTCATGACCTTGTTCTTTTGCGGCCTCAAGTGGCAGTGTCGCTGGCACGAGTGCTTCCAAGCTCACGGCTCCAAGAGAGGGAACCGCTGACCTGGAAACACCGTCTGGCCAGCAGCTCTGAGGCAACCCCCTTGCTTATTATTTATTTGTACTGCAGGGAGGCCTGGGGAGATGCTGCAGGGCTGGGTGCCAGCAGGGTGCCAGTAAGTCGACGGCAAAGAGGGGAGGAAGCAGCTCGGTGGCTGCAGCAGGACCAGCAAGGCTCAGGCTCCCGAGGCCTGGGGGACAGGCTGTGTGGCAGAGGGTGCTCGAGGGAACAGCAGAGAAGGACACCCTGGGCTGCTCACAGGGCTGTTTTGAGGGTTTCATTTCACAGCAGATGTATGGCAGGGCAGGAAAAAATTATGTTTTTGCTAGAAGAACTTTGCAATTATTGAGCAAAACTGGGGGAGTTATGCTATGACGGGAATTCCTCCAAATGACCAACATATTACAATTTGCTTATTCGGTTCAGGGCCCAGAAAAGAGTTGGTCTGTTTTTTTTTTTCCTAGCCTGTCCACATTTCAACAGCATCACAGCAAGGTTGTTTTCAATTACAGAGAAGTGTAGGAAGATAATAGACATGACCAGAGACATTTTAGTAGAAAGCAGTCTTAATACTCATGTAAAACACTACCAGTACTCATAGGTCCAGGCTGCTTCTTCCCAAAATTTGCTCTAGCATGCTGCATACTTCATGTAACACATGCTACTTTAAATGAAAATTATTAGACCAAAATAAACCCTAACATTCTTTTTTCCCAGTAACCTTTTCTTGGGTGGGGAGAGACTCATAGCAATGAGATGAATGTTGGAAACAGTTTCTGGTGTATATAAAGTGAAAATGGATTCTCAAGATGTAGGAAACCCAAGAAATGATTGTGCTGAAAAAGGCATAGGAGAAATAACAGACAGGCAAAGGTTGAACTGGACCTGAACCTGTCATATAAAGCATCTTTACAAAGCTGACCCTGAGTTTCAGTTGCAGATGTGAAACCTAAAAAGCGTAAGCAGCAGATCAGATTTCAGAAGGGGAAAAATAATTTGCAGATATTTGAATAGTATTGTCAGAGGAACTGAGGAGTAACTCTTTGGCTATTCCTTAGCTACAGAAAACAAGAAAGAAAACAGGAAGACTATTCAGGGATAAGAAAGATGATAACTGCAAAAGAAATATATAAACTAAGTTTCATGAAGAATGTTTTAGCAGAACGCTTTATAGAGATGGAGTGATCTGTGCAGAAACTCATTAGGTCTTAGGTGGCTTCTGTAGTCATGATGAGTTTGTCTCTTGGTGTCTGACACCTGAACAAGATGAAACATGAGACATCTTATTAGAAGTGAGCATGGGAATGGGCCAGGACTATGAGATGAGCCAACCTTGTATCACAGCTGACCACTACAAAAGTTTGCTGTCATGCTCCCGCTTGCGCATGACATTTGATGCAAGTGAAGAATGAAATTGTGAATATTAAGTGCATGAGATAAAATAATGCCAGAAGGATGTGAAATTCTGGAACTAAGACTTAATAAGGAGAAACAGCTGACAAAATATGTTGTTGTCTACTGTGATAAGAAGTTCCCTGCACAGGATGTGCCACATGAAGATGTGCAAAATCATCAGGAACCATGGTTCCTATAAAGGAAACAAAACAGGAAATGTAATGAATCATCAGCAAACAAGCTGTGGACAGGTTACATGGCTTGATCCTGAATGAAATTAATAATTCAGCAGGGTTGGGAAAAAAGAGACTTAAATTGCACCATAACAGTGTGAGACAAGCTTGGGAAATACAGGCTGAAAATTGAGGCTGATCATCTCTGCTCAGCCACAAGATGCGCGTGAGAGAGAAGCTACACTGCCACAGTGTGGGGTGCCTCATTAAACAAAGAGTCCCAGACACTAATTAGGAGCATACAGAAACAGATACAAGGAGGCAAGCGTGCTTGGAGACTTGGGAAGCTTCAGGATAAGTTGGCATGTGCATAGTAAGCAGTGACAATCTCTCTACAGGAAACTATTCCGCTGGCATCCCATCTGTAATCCTCAACTAATTACCCACTGGTTTGCATCTCTGGTTCATATTAAAATTCTTTGTGTCCATTTATTACTAATATAGTTTAGCAGAAATTGAATGTTGGAGATTAAGGCAGCACTGGGCTTTTGGTCCAGACAAGCCAACCCAGTAGTACTCATTTCAGAGAAAAAAGATATAAGGAAGAGAACCAGTGTGACAGAAATCCCACAGGCTGACATAATTATCCAGTTCCACTTAAAGCAATAGAAACCGATAAAAGTGAACTGGTGTTTCAAAATAAAGGGCTTTATATGTGCCTTTATCCCATTTCTCCAAAAATCTCAGTATCTCTCAGTTTTCATCCACAGCTGAATAGGCATTATTCAGTGATTCTTTGCACTTGATACGGTATAATTCAGTTAGCTGTTGCTTTTCATTGTGAGTCACCTTATAATAAATAGGGTGCCTTAGCTGCTAGACAGCTCTTTCCTTTATTATAGCAGTGACCTCTAGTGTACAGCTCTCAGTATCCAGACCTAGCAATTCCAGCTTGCAGAGCAAGGCCATTTCCCATCTCATGGGAAGGAAGCAGCCTTACAAAGTGACCTTTCTGTTTATTTTGGATTTCTTTCAAAGAAAATATAAAAAAAAAAACTCACCTGAGACTTTCATAGTCAATAAAGTCGGGCTACATCAGCACACTGGATCTGTGGCTGCCCAGCCTCCATGCTCTAAAACATTTTCATTTTGGAGTAGCACAGGGTGAAATTCTGAAGCCTGTAGCACTGCCTGGGCTGTAATTTTATATTTTGACAAAGCAGATTACTTGCACAGGAATTTTCTTTGTTAGAAAGCTAAATGTCAGATGCATTTTAGGGCAGGACACACTAATCTAGTGCCTAGTAGGTAAAGTCAGCTGGGATTTCTTGAAATGAAATGTGCTAATTATTTGTATGATGAATTACGTTTAATTTGTTTCTGCTGTAGAAATTCCAGGGGAATCACTAGGACACACAGCAATAATCTTCCTCTAGCTTTGAGCTCTGTCTTTGTTGGAGATATAGGATGTTTCACCACTTGTATTCCTGCAGGAATACTGTGTGTTTCATCGTGTGATGCTGCCTCTTCCCAGACAGTGAGGATGGAGGTTGTTCCACTGAGCATGAAGGGAGCCCTCTCACACAAGCCAGTTACCTGCCAGATATCCCTCCAGGGACCACTGAGGGCTGTCAGAGAACTGGATCTTTTACCCCTCTCCCTGGAGAGACCTACAGACACCCCAGCCTTATTTCCCATGGAGGCAGAACTGGATGCTGCTTGGAGAGGAGCTTGCCCATGGCCTGATGGGCACCAGGGATCTCCCCAGGCCTCACTCTTGCCCATAGAGAGGCTGGGATATGAGGCTGGGGATGCAGGAATGGACTTTCCCGCCTGCAAATCTGTTCTGGGATTTGTCTCTGGCAAAATGAGTCCTGTCATCCAAGGTGTGATGGTATATTACACCTTCTGGTGGTCTGGCACCACAGGCCACTTCCAGCCTCCCACAACCAAATATCTTTGACTGCATTTTGATATTCAAGGGCTATTGATAATTATCAATACTAATTTAACTTAAGGACATAAATCACCATGTCAGAAAAACAATTTTCCCTAATAACATAATTGTATCTGTCCACCTTGACAGGTGTTTCCATTCAGTAGTTACGGATGTTTCATCAAAGTTGATAAAAAGAAGCCATAATTCAAGTAATGAGGAGGTGAAGGGTGGCTGGTGGGGTTTATTCACCATCATAAATAACCTAACCTCACCTGTACATTGCTTTCTAGATGGTGAAGTTACAGAAAATCATGGAGGAAGGGGTCAGGGGATTTCAGGAAAGTGAAGAAAACATATTTTCATACTGCTGGCTTCCTGCTGCAAAACATCCAGCCTTATTGCTGAAGTGTTCCAAAAATAGGCAAGCTTGCTCATTAGCCTTGTGAGCACTTAAATAGGAGAGGGATCGTTACCCAAATTATATCCCTTAAAAAGGACTTTCACACTGGGGTAAACTTAAAAAAGAACATTTACGCACAAAGCAATTTACTTTGCCTGCAATCTTCTGTATTCCCCTAAGTCTCATTGGAATAAAAAACTTCCTCCCTTTCCAGCCTGATTCTCTTTTTTTTTTTTTCTTAATCCAGCTGTGAAATCACAAAGCTCAGTGTTTATGACAATAGTTTGCTACCATAGAAACAGCTATGTCGTCACAAATTTATCCTTATGATATGACCTCCCTGACTGCAGGAACAGTTAAAAAGGAAGATATGTTAGAAACGAGACCTTGTTTAACCAGAAATGTCTATTTTAAATCTTTTTGCATAGCCCACTCAGCAGCCCTTTAATAAGAGGACCTTTGATACGAACTGTGTACCTCATTACATACTGCTTTATTATGCTGTTTGAATTGCTTTGAATGTCACCTTTGAATGTAAGCTGTCCTTTTATTGTTGAACATTTTCAATTCCCAGTGTCCTAACACAGCACTGTGGTGATTTCTACAACTTCAGATCATTGCCCTTCCAAGCAGTTTACTGTACCCTGTGGCTTTGCTTGTTTTCTTCTTTTCAAACTGAAAAAAAAAATTAAAAGCAAAAGATAAATCTATTCTTGGGCATATGTTGGAGGGAACCTGTTGGGATTGTGGGACATCTCCTGCTGCCACGCTGTGTGTGCAGTTCTCCCATTATCGTTGTACAGAAGAAGGGTCCTTTGTGCATTGGAGTAGCCAGACATAAAAAATCTGATGGGTATCTACCACGCCTTGCCATGGTGTCCCCTGCCTCCAAGTGAGACAACCGAGCCCTCTACAAGAACCATGTGCCCAAGGGTTTCTGATATGGAAGGTGTTGGCTAAACTAAACAGCAAAGTGCCTGATGACAGACAAGAGTAGTGTGACCCTCGCTACAGAGAAGCAGACATAGAATTTGGCAGCTGAAGCCATAAACTACTTAGTCCTCCTGTCTCCTTGCTCACTGAGCCCATGAGCTGCTTCCCTGCAGACATCTTGCTCCAGTGAATGAACCCATCTGCTTTTGTCATGCAAGCCCAGTGGCTCTGGGGAGCTGTGGAGAATTGGGGAGCTCCAAGGGGCTTCCTGCTCCCCAGCCTCTGCAGAAGAGAGCTGCATAGCATAGCCTTCCCCCTGAAGAACAAAAGAAATCTTTCAGAATATCCACAGTACACCATTTGGGGAAAAAATGAAGCCCTGAAGTTAGATAAAGGCTTACCAATTTCTCCTCAGCATTTCAAAACATCATCTCACCATTTCTGCATGAGGCAGTGTCCAACTCCAGCAGGGGACAGGGGGACCCACTGAAGTGTCACACTGTAGGAAGTTCCCTCTGCACCTCTCTGTGCTGGCTGATGTATTACTCTGGATGATTGTCATGATTTTCAACAGATTACCTGTGATATAAACAAAGGAAATAATAACGCTTCTATGAGCAAGATGAGTAACATTTTAAAGTGCCTATAGCTCTGAGCAAGAAAATCCTTCTAAGGCTACCCATGTTGAAAATGCTCATTAAGATAATTACACTGAATGAAGTGTAGGAAGTGTTAACAGAGGGGCAATGGGACAAGGTTCCTGTGGGTGGGAGGAGGAGGGAGCCTGGTTAGCACAAGCTGGAGCAGCAGCACCCTGTCAGGGCTGTATTGTTGCATGAAACCATGGTGTGCCCACAGTAGCTGCAGCCAGGAGCACAGGCCTGCCTGGACTACACAGCATGTAGCACATCTATTTCCATCAATTGTGGAAATTCTGCATGGTTTCTTGAAAGTACATATAATTTCATCCTTCCTTTCTCTGTTTGTACTCTGCTTGTTATTTTGCCCTCAATAAATGGATGGGGGTGTGGCCTGTGCAATTGTAGAAATAATCTTCTTCACCTCACTGATTTCTTTGGGTATCTTGCTACCTCTTTTGAACACATTTAGTTTCACCTTCTTCAGCTGTTAGATTATTATAAACTCCTTTTTCTCATTTTTCTCTCAGGATGTCCTCCAGCATTTTTTTGTCAGTTGTGACAGAAGGATGTCCCACAGATAAATGCTGTGCTCACACCAAGACCTACCCGTGGCAGTGTACCTGGGGAAAAGCCCCTGCAAGTTTTCTGCATGAGCAATGCTCCTGCTTGGGATGCACATGCAGTGCTCCTGTATGGCTCAGGATCCACTCTCAGGCTGGGCTGTGCTGTGCAAAAGTAACATCCCTACTTTCTGTGTTTATGTGACTGATGCTCCCCTCAGATAGGAAGCATTTCACATCTGTCTTCTTAAATCTCAGTTTCATTGCACTCTATTTCTGCAGATTATCTAGCTCTCACTGTATTTTAAAGCTCTTCTCCAAACTGCAATACTGACTTGTCTGTGAACCTTGTTCTCTCTCTTTGGTGATTGCAGAGGAACATTTACCTTAAGAAGGCTCTTAGCCCTAAATAACCTTCATGTGTCAGACTGCCCCAGTATCTTCCATGCTCAAGTACTGTACAGCCATCAGAGCACTCCCACATCTCTCATTCAGCCTCACACCCACCCCATTTTGGGGTGCCTTGTCAGCTGCTGGTGCCTCCTTTTAACATGTAGCTTTCTCCCCCTCCAGTGTTAAAACATGAAAGGCTCTGTCCTTTGGGTTGCTGGCTGTGGCTTGCAAAATGCAGATGTACAGTAAATGACAAGCCTGGTAAGGGGTGTTGAAAGGAAGCAGTGGTGGGAAGCATTTCAGTTTAAGGAGAAATAGTGTGGGCGTGGTGCAGCACTGAGAGAAAATTGGATAGAAAATTAAATTGGGGAGTGAAAATCTATTTTTAACAGGGCTTTGAAAATCTGGCTGGGGCCAGGCCCTGTCTGAAATGATGTAGAGCCGTAACTATTTCCTGGGGCTTGCATTTTCCATAAGGGAGAACATCTGATAGCAGAGCAAGAAGTCTGCTCTTTCAGAGTACATCCAGTGAAAGCCTTATCATTCTTATGGGAGAAAACAGAGGACACTTGTTACCCTGCACACAGCACAGATGTCTGGCTATTCTCCATGCTAGGCGAGATCTTCTGGGCATGCAGGGAAAATGAGAGCTCAGATGGTGAGAGATGCATCCTTTTGTAGTAGAGAAGCGAAGGCATCTCACCAGGCAGACATTGTGCTTGATGAAGAACTGCCTGGAGAGAGATATGCATAAAAAGGTGATGCATGTAATTACTATATCCACCGAGATTATAACAAAAATACACATTTTTGTTTCTACAGCCAGGATTCTCTGTGCTCTGTGCTTTGTGAGGATGCTGAGAGGAGGAGAAGCTGCTGGTGTTGAAAGCAGATCTCTGTGAAGTTCCAAGGTGGGGTTCCCTGGGAGCCAGGAGGGGTATTGGGGAGCACCTCTGCTGCTTGCATGGGACCACACACTGCTGGTGCCCACTGCTGCCCTGGGCACCCTATGTGCCCCTTCCAGCTGAAGGACAGGAGTAGATCCTTCTTGCACATGAGCCATCTGACTTGACTTGCTTAGACCCCTCTTTTTGAGAAGACAAATTGCATCCAAAGAATATTTTTATCCACTGAGGACAAGCAAAGTGTGGCTATCCTTAGATATGTATTTGGAATAGACATCTGCCTTGATGGCAATTGAAGACCTGCAAAAAAACCCAAAAAACCCCTACATACAGCTGCATCTGGTCTGACAAATTACAGGCCTGAGCCTTCCCAGTGGAGGAGCCAAGTCCCAGCAGGCAAGATCTGTTGGTCACTGCAGTGGTATACAAAGATAAAACCCCACAGTAGGGTCAGAGGAAATGGTTCAGCAGCAGCTCCAGTGGTCCACCACTGCTCTGCAGGCACCAGCAGAACATTTAGCTGCAAATCGTTGTTCCCCAGTGCCAGGCACTCAGCAGCTGTGCAATGTTGCTGAGAGCATCACTAAGTCTTTGAGGAATTTTGTTTCCAGGCCTCGGGGCAGTGGCTGGTGAGCTGGCTGTGGGGAGCTGGTTGGCAAAGGCTGTGCCTGCAACAGCCCATGCTGATTCAGAACTGCAGGTGACCCTTCAAAAGGCAATAAACCTCACCCTAACAGTGCTTTGTGGGGCCATTCCCACTGAAGTACGACCCCTGAGCCCTTTCTACCTGGCATGGCTGCTGACACCACAGGTACCTGCACCCAGAGATGGACACCAGACCACTGCTGCCTCTCTGAGAGGAGCATGGCCTGCTGAAGGAACACTGTCAAGAGCTATTCTAGGCAGCCTTCTTGTAGGGGTGTCAAGGGCAGATGATGACATTCCCTGGGGCCAGGCTCTGGCTTCCAGAGGGAAGCACAACCTCAGCAAGAAGGACTGGGTGCAGGTGGAGGCAGATGCTGGTGCCACCCTCAGGGGAACTGGGCTGCTCTCACCAGCCCTGAGGGGTTTGTAGAGTCCTGAGGTCACTTGCTATCATGCTGAAGTGGTGGGAAGCTCTGGTTTGCCCTACAGTGAAAGAATCTGGACCTGAATGCCAGATGCCTCTCAGGAGAGTGTTAACACAGAACTCTTCTTTTTATTTCATCTTCTAATTATTTGTGAGGAGAGAATCATGTCCCTGTTTATCAGCTGCTGGCTGGTAAAATGGAGCTGTTGTGGCCTTTCAGTGGGGCAGTTTCAGTTTGTGTGCATGCAGTCCATCCCAGTGCTCCTCACAGCAGAGCCTGGCACGCAGTGCTACAGTACTGCTCTTTCCTACAAAGGCAAAAGCTCTGCTGGGGAAACTCTCAGCACACCATCAGGAAAGCTTCAACTAAAATATACCATGGTGTCTAAAAGCCATTGAGGTGGATAACTATAAGCATCAGGCTGAAGAGCTGCAATAACCTTCAGTCTTCAAAGGAATGTTTACCCTCAAAGACATTTTTCATAAGCAAATATTCAATTAAACCAGGAGGGAATTCTTTTAACTTCATGTATGGGCAACTAGCAGGGGCAGACACTGCAGCTACGGAAAGTGGGTACTGCCTGGTTTTCTACAAAATGCAAACTGGTGGAGGAAGCTGCCATCACCCAGAACCACCTCCAGCGTCCCTGAACCCAGAGCTCAGGTCCTTGGGGTCACCCTGGTTTGCAGACTGGTCATATACAGCTCTCCAGCCAGCCTGCAGTGGTAGTGCTGTATCGGAGGTAGGAAATGTTAGGAGGGTTTGGCTCATCAGAAATAGTTTCTTGAGGGGAAAGGAAAAGATGGAGATCCACTGAAGAACTTTGTCATCTATAATTGGATTTTCCCTTAGGTCTAACTAAAAATAAATTAGCTAATAGTATATTCAATTAATTTTGCCAAATTTGAGCAATTCTTTTAATTAGGAGGGAAGAATTTAATCTCACAGAAAACAGACAATTTCCAAGGGCTGGCACAAGAGTATGCCACCTGAGTATGTCTGTATGAATTGCTGTGAGATGAAGAACACGCACACAAACTTTCACAGAAAATATAATTGCATGCAAGAAGTGGAGACAGTGGTGCAGTGTGAGCTATTTAACCTTGAGGAAGTGGCATGTGAGGTTGGGAGGACAGGTATTGTGGAGCTTTTCATTCTTTTAGTGAGATATTGTCAAGTAGCGTGTTATGAAAAAAATCAGAATTTCATTTTAGTGCTAAGGCTAGGCACATTAATTGAGCAACCTCACACACGTGGGTGAGAAGCAGAGGGACTGCAGCCTTCACACTCATGTTGCTGAAAAGTGTGTTTGTCTGTACTTTAGCAAATGCTGCAGTTAGTTTATTTACTAAGCTTGGGAGGAAGCAGGAGGGGAGAGACCTGGTGTGGTTGTGGCTGTATTGAGGTTACAGGGCAATGGCACTGGCTGTGGGCAGAAATTTCAGGACACAGAAAGGCATTGGGATCAGTGAGCCTTTTGCCTTTCTCTCAGCACTCCCTAGCATGAAAGGCTTTGTGGTGGCAGACACAGAAACTCCACAGCTGCAAAAATCCCTCTGTTGGGTCACTTTTAGTGCCTGGTACCACATATTTGTACGTGATCAGACTTTGGAAAAGAGGATGTTTAATTCTGATAGCTACTCCTCTCTGCTATCTTACTGACAGTACAAACAGACAAAAGACAAAGTAATAAAATTTTTTGCTGCTTCTCAGATTTATTAAAGTAGCTGTTAACCCACTGGCAGGTTAACAGAACTGTGTGTGGGATTACAAATTAGAAAATTTGACAAAACTATTTTTACCTATTTTACAAACTCATTTTTCATATACTATGCATTTATTTCCAGTTCTGTCTGTTCAGTTGCTCAATAAAAGAAGCTAATTTAGTATTTACTTCTCTCTTCTCTTATTAGAAAATCTGAACTAGGGAATATGCTGAAGAGAGGAGTGAAAGTTTCCCAGCTGAATCCAGCTGGATGGACAGAAAACTGCTTCTTTCTGGATGTTCCCTTACGTAGATTCTGAAATACTAAGTATAAAAACACTCTAAGTACTTCAGGTACTGCTCTAGTCAAAAAAACCAAACCAAACCAAACCAAAAAATGCACCAAAAAATCCCCTCTCAAAAACAAAATGAAGAAAAACACCATCAAAAAAACAAAAACCATTTGACCCCCCCAAGCAAAAAAAACCCAATGGCACAAAAGAAAAAAGGAAAAACAAAAAAAAACCAGGAAAAATAAAATAAAAGGTTAAAAAGGAAATACAGTATTTAGTTCTTCAAGAGTTTCCATAAAACCAGAAAGCATTTCAGAGGATTTTGAAACCATCGTCCTCCACAAGCTTTCATGACAAATAATGTGTGATGACAAGTCCAGAAAATTATCAGGAGTCTTGTGATCTATGGTGTTTTTTCCTTACAGTCTCGGTTTGTGTGACTAAACAATTCCTTGGCAAACTTGGCTTTCAGTTTTGGAAAAAGTCTGTAGCCCTTTGGCTGCAGAACTAACCTCAGGGACCAGAAGTCTAGAGACTGAATAAACAGAAAAATAATAAAAAATGTTATTTTTTTTTTAAATAATGTGCTTTTCAAAACAACTTTATGAGTTTTGAGGTTTGTGGCATGATGGTTGAGTGTGTTAATTTAGGAGTATCAGTTCACATTTGGGAGGATGAGCTCTTTCTTCCCTGTGTGTCAACATGGCACCATTCCTTGTGCTGGGGACAATTTTGGGTACTCAGTTGGTGCTCCAAGGATTTATGGCCCTGGGCCCAAATCTTTAATTTTTCCAGGCAAATTGTGGAGTTTTGTTGTTCTTTTGTGGCAGAGAGCTGCTGTCCTGCAACCCTAGATGAAAGGCTGGGCTATCTAACCCAGCTGCTGCCCCTTCATTTTGATCAGTCATGCCTTGGCCCAGCACAGTCATGGAGTGAAATTTGGATAGTTTTTCAGATTAAAGAAATTGGGATTTTTATTTTTTTACTGTGTATTTTTCTGCAACATTGTGCTGTTTGATGTGACTTCCAAAATATAGTTGTTGCTGCAAAACCTGAACTTTTTCTGTCTGGCTGTTGGGAATAAGGAGGACAGAAGACTCTCCCCAAAAGCCTGCAGGGATAACCAGGAGTGTTATATCACATAATATCTCCTAAATCTCAAAACTCTTTTATTTTGAAACCCCAGCAATGGTCACTGTAGAGACTCCTCTGTAGATTCTGTGGCACATTACAGCTGTGTTTAAATTAAATGTATTTCTATTCTTAGCCAAATTAACACATCTCTGTCTGAATCTTTTCCCAAATTGCCACTGGTCAGATGAGCAGCCTGTTTTAGTAATCTATTTCCACTCTGGAAAACATCCATTCATTATTAATGTTTCTTGTCTCACAACAAATTTTGCTTACGCCTTCCTCTTACTCAGCTTCCGAAAAATATCTCTGGGGCAAATACCATCATAATTCCCTGCTTCCCTCTGACAGCACAAAGTAAACTTCTAAATCAAGGGTAGCGTGTACTTCTCTTCTATAAATTGCCCAGGCTCCTGCTGGGCACCGGCAGCTGCCTCAAGCGCTGGTTTGTGTCCCGGGCACCCTCCCTATGGACACCGCAGCACTGAGCTCCCTGTGCTCTCCCCGGAGCTCCCTGTGCTCTCCCCGGAGCTCTCTGTCCTCTCCCCGGAGCTCTCTGTCCTCTCCCCGGAGCTCCGTGTGCTCTCCCCGGAGCTCTCTGTGCTCTCCCCGGAGCTCCGTGTCCTCTCCCCGGAGCTCCGTGTGCTCTCCCCTGGATCTGCGGCTCGATCGATGCCTTTTCCCGGCTCGAGTAGCGCAGCTACAGCTGCGGCTGGGCACAGAAAGGGCAGCCCCATGGCCCGGAGGTGATAGCCCGTGAGCCGGCACGCTGTCACCACCACCCTTGTAAAAAGCACATTTTCACCCTCTGTCATTGGCAGTGTGAACCAACAGCTGCTCAGGCAGCAGCCAGATAGCTTTTCCCTGGGAAGAAAGTGTTCCAAACGCGGCTGCTCCGCCGCGGGGAGAGCGGGAGGGCGCCGTCCGTGTCAGCCGCCCTGTCCTTCTTCATCAGGCGAGGCAGAGCTCTCCCTGCAAGTCCTGCAGCTGCCAACCTTCCCGGCAGAGTGGTGTTAGTACTCCCTGTGGGATGCCTCGCCGTGCAGTAGGAAAATTGTCCCTCTGGGAGTTTTGGCTACTGAGACACAATGCTTCAGAGTGGGAAGGTGGGAAGGGCAGTGTTTACCTGGGAGCCCCAGCGCCGCCTTTTCCTCTTCTACCTGCTGATGCTCGGCGTGCAGCGCTGCACAGAGCAGAGCTGCATTTGCAGAAGTCCCTTTGCAAAAGCTCCAGCTTATGACCCAAATTCTCAGTCCCCATTAGGTGACAGTAGATCTGTTGTTGCTATAAAAAGAAATCTCCAGTGGTTGCCCCTCAGAGCTGTAGCCATCCAGGAATATCACAGTAAAAGCCTCTTTCACATTTTCTGTGGGTTTTTCCTGATTATCAGGATATAGGCTTCTCCACAGTGCTCTGCTTGACACTTCCAAAATGGCATTAATTACCCGAGTGGAGAGAAATGTAGGATCTGCTGGACTTGCTGCTGGATGTGGGGCAATTACTCTCCTATCTCCCACCAGATATTCCACTTCCTGCAGAAATAAGGATTTTTTCGATGTATAAGACCTTGGCAGGACACAAAGGGGACTGTGAAACATTCAGTCTTTCCTCACTACAAAATTCAGCCCAAACTCCCCCCCTGCCCCTCTGGAAAGGAGAATAATGGTTGTGAAATGGTGTGTGTTGCCACCCACATTTAGACAAAAGAGACAGCCTCAGGAACAAGTGCTTTTAGTCTCCTGCCAGCCTCACCAAGGCAGCTGTCTACAAGAGCCTGGGCAAAGCCCGGAGAAAGTGCAACTGACAGTCAAGTCAAAGCATTGATCTCCAAGTAGTCGTGGCCAGTGGAGAGGCACCCTGAACAACCTCCCCTGTAGCTGCTGGGCATGCAGGTACCCATGTTGGGCTGGTTCATTGCTTCTCCTTCTTTTCTTTTATTAACCCTGAAATTCCTCCCTCATTTTCAAGAAAGACTGGCTTACCTAATCAACAATAAGTCTGAAAAACCCCAACCCGTGAGGCAGTGACCAGCTCCTTTGCAAGCACTGTCTCTGGCTAAGGCCAGCCTGTGCTGAGGGTGGCAGGGGTTGACTATGGGGACAGAGGCACTCAGGCCATCATCCCATGGGGTACTTGTGCTTTGGGCTGCTGGGGAGCAGCTAGTCTTGGCTGGGGATGGATGTTGAGTTTGGAGAAAACCTGTATAAGCTTTTGTCCTGTTATGGTTTTTCCAATATGTATTGCTCCGACCCTGACTGTCGACAAGAGGATTTCACTACAGGGCTTCCAAACTATTGACATGTCTTATGTAAAAGGAGGGGTAATAAAAACCCAAAGAAAGAAGATATGACCCAGATATGTTTCTATTCCTCCTTCCTTCCCTCCCACCCCTTATAAGGAAAGAGATCACCTCTTAGAGGAAAAAACACCTGGGGAAACACAGCACCCGCAGAAAAACTGCAGCTTAGTTGTCCCCTTATTTTGTTATGCTGTTGATGTGCAAGGTCCATGCTGGGAACAAGGAGTCACTTGGGAGAAATGATGGCTGAGGGAGCCTGGACCAAAGGGAGCCCCTCACCCTGCACAGTGTTGTTCCTTGGAACTTGCACTAGCAGGAGCTCCATCAGAGATTGGGTGTGAGCCAAAGTACAAAAAGAAGATAAAAAAGCTGATGGAGAATAGGAGAAGGCAAATATAGAAGAAGATGCAACAAGTCATGTAGGCTGCACTAGAGAAGATAAATGTGGGAGTTCCTTATAGCCTACAAATAAATGTCTGGGATACATTCAGAGAAGACTTAAAAAGTGTCATTATTTAAAAGGAGCAAGATAGTCAAGTGGTTGAATTTCAGATTCAGGCAGGCTGGGAATATGCTTGTGTTACTGTTATTGGACTTGTTTACACAGGAGAAGGAGTAGCTCAAATCCAGACTGGACAGTCTGCAGAAAGAAATGTAGGCCAACAGGAAGTTTCTGCACTCAGATCTGGAGCTGCCTGGCTCAAAATAAAGCTCTGTGTTGGGTGAGGTTGAATATAAAGACGTAGGGATCTCAGAGATTTTAAATTATAGATCAAGTGACAGGGCATAAATAATGAGGGATTCCCTTTGTTACCTCCCCGTGTTCATCATTGTACAGCTGGACATGTAATGTGAGCAACTTGGTGGAGCTAAGGTTGTTTATATTCCTCAGGCCTTGATGGGACTCAATTAACCTGAGCATTCAAGAAGAACTCCTGGATTTCTCTCAAAAAGGGTCAGAAGTTACCTGTCCTAAATGGCTTTTGGCACTGCTGAGTGCCTCAGCTTTGATTTTGTCCAATCAAGATTGAACTGATCAGCTACTCATAGTTTTCTCCAATTTTCTGTGCTCATCAGGTCAGGCTCCAGCCCTACAAATACTTAGGCACAAACCTTTATGCACATCAAACAGTCCCTCTGTGCAACTGCACTGAAAGCTCATCCTGAAGTCTTTGAAGAACCAAGGCCTGGGGTCCTGGAGGGAAGGTACTCTCAGCTCTTATACCAGTTAAATATTAGGCACTCCTATGGCGTGATGAAAATACTAAAAACTCATGTTCAGTATTATTTTCTGCATTGTGTGCATTTTTTCTAAATATTTTATAACAGCACTGATATTCAGTAGAACTGCAAAAGCTGTTTGCTTTCCGAGTGCAGCAATGTATCCTGTCAGAAGGAATGGAAGGAAGGAGAATAAAGGCAGGTGTTTTCAGTGGCAGTAATCACTACTGTGACAGACATCTGCAGGAAGCAAAGGGAAAACTGAGGCACTGCTGTGCTGAGGGCTGCTCCAGCCACCAACAGCAACACATCTGTCCTCTCATTGCTGGGGACTTGCACTGATTTCACAACAGGCTTACATGGGTTTCTGATCCTATCAGGCCTCTCATGCCAGTGGCCTCCCTCTTTTTCTTATGTGACTACTGATTTTAGGTCTCAGGTTGTTGTTTTAAGAGAGAAGGACAAACCAAGTTTTCTTTAAGCCCACTTCGTTTTAAAAAAGTATCCATTGGATGCTCTGATTGGTTTGTCACCTTTGGAAAGGCAAGCAAAGATATTCTGCTGGGCCAGATTTCCATGCTGCCATGGCAACTCTGTTTGCAGGACCCCAACTAGACATTTTAAAGTTGTACTTGTTATTTTCAAGAGACCTACAAAGGGCTGAGAGTCACGTAGACAAAGTCTCAGTGTGCAGTTGAAGACAAAAGTTGGCAACTGCCAGATGACTATAAAACTGATTGAATAAAGTGATTTTTAATGATAGTAATTTCCTGATTTAATGCATAATAGGCAACTGCACTCTGGATTCTGTTAGCAGAAGGTACATGGAAAAATGACCAGGTACATTTTAGAGCCAGAGGCTGTCTCTCCACTATAATAAAACAGATCAGACATCATTACCTGGCCCCGAGGGCTGCAGGCACAGCACTGCTCATATCTGTACTTGTACATTTACTTTTCCCCAAAACTGGATCAGTGTCTCTGCCCTAACTACTACAAAGGGCTCCAGACCCACGCTGAGTCCTGGCTGTGTCTGGCTGGAGGTCCAGCATCACTGAGGAAAAGCTGAGCTCAGTTCATTGCTTTGAAGATGCCTGAAGACAATGTGAGCTGTGCATGGAGTTGAGGTGTTACAATCCATACACGAGCTGCTTGATTTAGGTGGTGTGACCACCCTGCCTGAGCTGGTGTGTCATTTTGTCCTCCCCTCCAGCCTCCTCTCCATCTGGGCAAAGTTCAGGCTGCCCACACATGCGTACGAGCAACGTGGATGCTAAGTGAGACTTTGCCGAGATTTTAATTGACAGCTGAGCTTTATCCTTCTGTACCACTGCAATTCCATCCTCTGGGCTATGTCTGTGAGAGTGCATTTGCCCATGGCAAAGCTCTGGGTGGCATGTTCTGCAGTTCGCTCAGTGTCACCTTCTCGCTGCTGTCATAACGCGGGCTGGGTGTCAGGCAGTGCCGCTCATCCATGCGTGTGCACCCCGGGCTGTCTCCCAGCACACTGCGACCTTGCCTTGAATTGGACACATGACTCAGGGAAGCAATTTTTGCCTCGGTTCTCCATTATTTTTGTCAGGATCCAGCTGCAGTTGGGGCAGGACTAAGTCCCCTGAAAGGTTTTGAGTAAGTCTGAGTCCATTGTGGGGAAGAACTTCTGGAGGGTGGGAAAACCTCACAAGTGCAGATTAACTATGAGCTTTTTCTTGTTGTTTCAGTGTCAGTATAGAAGCCCCAGAGCATTATTTGCAGTTGTTTCCTTTATCTGCCTGCTGGCTTTCAGAGAGGAAATTTGCCTGTGTTTTGACACAGCAGTAAAGAGTTACCATGTGAAACTGGACAAGACCATTGTCTTATCAATGCAAGGAGCAATGCAAGCTCCCCACCACAAATACAGCAACTGTTCTAAATATCCTACTTCCAAGCAGCATATTTCATGGAACATCTGCCATTGTCTGCAGTTGCAACAGCATCTCAAATAAGCAGTTTCAAAATGACACCTTTTATATTTTCATAAGAAAAAAAATCCAGTTGCCAGTTTATCTAACCTTACCTGGGTGTCTCAACAAAAACCACTTGGGGTTTCTTTTCTATTGAATGTAGCTTAAGTACATGGAAACAGAAGCCAGAGTGCTCATTTCTTCTGTTCAGAGTGAATGAGTAATGTGAGCATATTCAATATCTTCAGAGGCTTGAATCAGAACAGTGACAATGAATGAATCCTCAGTGCTCAGAGGTTCTCTAGTGAGTCTCCTTCAATATTTTTGCTGATGCCCTCTTTATATTGAAAGGAAGAAGCCCATAGAAGGTGATGTGCTGGGCAGAGCTGCCAAGTTGTTGCTTGCTAGTGGCTGATTTCTCCTGTGACTTCACCCTGGGCACTGCTAAAACAGCATCCCCTCTCATTGCCCCTCATATGATGCAGGGAACCAAACGCACTTTTCAAAGTCATCTGGATCATGGGCTGGTCCTGACTGCCTATGCCATGCCTATGGCTCTGCTGTGGTGCCAGCCCCAGAAACTCAGAGAGAAGGCCAGAAGGGCCTCTGGGGTCATCTGAGCATGTCTGAGCATCAAGTCTTACAATGTACCTTGTCATCTAAGCTTTGGGAACAATTACTTGTTTCAGTCACGTAGTTGTGCCAGAGAGATGCCTAAACAGAAAACATACCCTTGTCTCCTCAGATGCCACCCCAAGATGGTCACCAGAGACAAAAAGGTACAGAGATACTCAAACAGATGCAATTCATTTCAGCCTGAAGATGAAGTGTCCATTTGAAGAAATGAACCATGAAAGCACCTGTGGCTCTCCAGAAACAGAAAGGGTTCCTAGTGACATGTACCTGTCCCCATTGGAGGACACCTAGGGGAATCTCACCTAAAACAAAGGCAGAGAACTGCCACATCCCTCCATAAATTTTGTTATAGTTCATTCTGTTAAATACAAGAATTTGTCTGGCTTAAGGTTCCCACTGTCGTGTCTTCTTATCCATCTCTTCCTTTGGTTAAAGGGTCTTTTGATACCTTGGTAGTCTTCCCTCAAAGAGTCTCTCTGGAACGTATACAAACCTACATGACCTGATAGTCTTATGAGAAAAAAACCCAGCCCTTTTCCCATAAAATGAACCTTTTCCTTTTCCTGCATGAAGATGCCCACAGGAGCAGATCAGCGTTGCCATCACTGAAGCTGGTTTACAGTTTTGGCGAGACAGGCTCTGAGGCAGGAGTCCAACCTTGGGACGTCTGGATGGGGTCCCGGATGAACTGAATTCCCTAGGAAATGTCAGGGTTGCTGCTTGTTTCTGAACTCATTTAGGAGAGCAAACATGTATCTGACTGAAATAAAAAACTAAGCCACTGCTGCAGGTTTTTTTCCCCCCTGATATTAAACAACTATTTAATAAAAAAAAAAATAATTTGACAGATGGCAGGGCTGTACCTAATGCAAGACTGAGCATTTCTCCAGTGAATTTAAGGTGGTTTGGAAGAGATTTAAAAAGGCAAGGGGTGGAGAATATTATTAAGAATATATATAAAAAGAACCGTAATATCTTTCTTCCTTTAAATTAAATTGGGAAGGTTTTCTTCCTTTTTCCTAATTAGCTTTGCAGTGCAGAGCCATGCCTGGTTTATTCAGAAGCCTCCTGGTTGTCTGCCCAGGTACTCCAGGGTATCCTTTCTCTGGTAATTAGTCAACAGAAAAGGCAGGGTGAGGTATTAGGTACAGTGCCTGCTCCCCTCAGCTGCAGCTGAGGTCTTTCTAGGCAGGAGACCAGAGCAGTGATGATGGGACACCAGCCTCATGAATGATCTGGCTCCAGCAGCACTAAACCTTCTGTTTCTCTATCCCTTTTAGATTTCCCTGGTTTTGCTTTCTGCCACTGCATTGTCCCACTTAGAGTCAACACCTTGTCTCTCACCACGTGGCAAGCTAGAATTTTGATGAGGCAAAAAAACATAAGGTGATATCTCTGAGGTGCAACTTTTTCAGAATAAATATGGAGAATTTTGTAGCTATCAATAGGTCATGACTCATTTATAGAAAACGCTAATGAAATAATCCTTTAGACAAAACAGTACTGAAAACCCTGGATCCCAGACACATTATTCACTTGTTTGAAATGTCCTGTGGGCTTTTCTGGATTGGAGATGCCTGATTCAGGTGCAATCATTCGCTGGGAGACTTCTGCCTTAACCCCTTCCTGTTTTGTGCTCTTTTGTCTTGTCCTTCCCTTCCACCCCCATGGCTAATGAGATTTGGGCAAGTCACCTGATGATTCCTTCCTGCCATCTCTTCTCTTTCATCCTGGTGGTAATGGTGAACATGTTATTTGAACCGAAGAATTGGGATAAAATAAATGGACATAGTTGTGCAACAGAGGTGTTTGTTTGCTTTTCCCCTGATGATTTACAGGGAAATTTTGCAACAGGCATGCAAAACATAACTGTACAACTGAATTGTTGAGGGGGTCAACCCAACACAACTCAGCTGCATTTTCCTGAAAGCTGGGCAAGCTTGCAATCCCTCTGGAGATTTTGAGTTGATGTGGGGTTTTCATTGGATATTTATAGATTTTGATGCTTTTTTCTCTAAAGGAAAATGAAAATAAACCAAGTGTGAATGCTTAAAATGAGTTTCCCATAGGTTTTGCACTTTTGTACAAATATGCTGAGGTGTAATTGTTAAGTAGAAAAATAAAGAAATTTCACATTATTCTCCATACCCTTGTCATCAAGTGGTATGGGTTTTTTTTCTCTTGGCTAGTTCATTGTTTTGTAGACCCTGAAAGACATAGCCTGAGGGCTGGGACAAGAACTCTCTTATGTCTTTTCCAAAATCTTCCCATTCAAGCATCTGAACACGTGCTGTTACCATCTTTGTGAACCCTGGACCTTGGCCAGGTCTGCTGTGCCCACCTAGTGTTTGCTCTTTGGACTTTCCACCACTAATTCCCCAGCTTCTGCTATTTTTAATGTACCCATCCAATGAAGGAATAAATCCTTCCAGCCCTGAAACTTGGAGCAGCTTCCTTGCATGCAGGAGGAGGGATGTGGTGGTGACCTTCTTCACTCATGAGGAAAAATAAGTGGAGATGATGGCACCAGCAGGAAGGAGAGGAGCAGGCGCAGCCTTTCTTCCTCTCTCTAAGCTGTTTCACTTCCTGAGATGCTTGACATGAAAAACGGGCACCAGATCTGGCCAGTGCCCTACAATTTACGTGTGTCTCTGGGTCTAGAGAGAGCATCTTATATCTTTCCTGTAGACCAAAGAGATGAGGTTGTCTTTCGGTGCCAAAATAAATTCCAGAGACAGCAATGTGAATGCACCACTATTTATGTGGGATTTTTTTTTAAAGGTTAATAAAGTATGTACTGAGAATAAAATAAAATAAAATAAAATAAAATAAAATAAAATAAAATAAAATAAAATAAAATAAAATAAAATAAAATAAAATAAAATAAAATAAAAATCCCCAACTGGTGGCTTGGGAAAAAATACAACTCATTTTTTGTGTCTCTCCCATGCTTTACCCTCAAGGAAGGTTTGGGTAGGACATTGGCTAGGACCTTATTTTCATTTCCATCAGGAATGTTTTTTAGCTGGCACACGAACTATGTGTGTAAATAGTTCAGGAGTTAGGGAAGCTTCTTTACTATTTCCTCCTATAACTAACAATGGAAACCCTTTGAGAACTGTACAAGCCTCGGCGGACACTCACATGTCTCCTGACATGCAGGATTAGCTGCCCTGCTCAAATATTTACCCTGATGGTGCTTCTCCCTGAGGAGCAGCTGTCTGCCTGCTCTGCAGAGCAGCCCAGCAGTGGGGGAGAAAGGCAGGGGAGGCTGGAGCTGCCAGCATTGCAGTGCCTGCAGAGCTGGGCTATGAGGAGAAAAGCTGATTTGCAAATACGGTTTGGGCTGATCTGAGTTTATTCTGTCACAGTGAATTCAGTATCAAACTGAAAAAAGCAGAGCTGCTGTGCTGTATGCAGAATCGACCCATTCCAGCATGTAATAGGCTAGCTCGGTGCAGTTGTGCTTCTTTGCCTTGCTTGGTGGGCCCCCAATTTGTCTTCATTTTTATTCCTGTCTCTACCTTCACTTTGGTCTGTTTTTTTGCAGCCTGTGCTTTTCTGGATTGATTGCACAGAGCCTGCCCCACAGAGCTAGGCAGAGCACAGACTGATCCTGTTCAGTGCGAACAGATATTTTTTTATGATCTGGTAACCAGAAACATGAAAACTCAGGCTGTCTTTGGTGGCAAATAGTCAACATAAAAAAATTTCTAGTTTCACATTGTTGATAGTCATAGAAAGAATTCGGAGATGTGTGCTTTGGAATACAAGCACTTTATGGCATCTTTTCTGTGTTTAAGGCCTTTTAGAAGAAAATAGGGTGCAGACAACTACCTGCATAAGTCAGTTTTGAAAATGGGACCTAGTCTTAAACCTCTATGTAAATATCTTCATATATGAGGTTGCCTATTATAACTCGGAGGAGCTTTATGAATTAGTTTGGAAGCAGACCTCAGCTGAAACAGAAACAGTGGCACACTGTGGGTCCCCCACAAACTGTGGGGAACATGGTGTAACCTTGCACAAAGCACTTCTACCCCTGCAACAGCAATCTTGGTGTTGCACATGCTATTGCTGAAGTGGGTATGCAGGACAAGATAAATTTCTGTCCTATTGGAAATACCTTGGGAGAAGTTCATTAGTCAGCTTGTTGAGAATATGCTGTTGTTGGTGGTGCTCCAGGAGAAGAGGTATGGAACATTTTTGAGCGCAACTTTTGTCTGAAACTCAATTAGAAGAGAAGCAAAATTGCCCTAAATTTACAAAAGCTGAGCAGCTGACCAGCAGAGAAGAGAGGAACCTCACAACAGTGCGTTGATGGTGGGCAGGCGATTCCTCTGCAGTGACCATCACAGCTCCTGGCCTCAGGCTTCCAGCTGGGAACTTCACCATTCCTTTGAGCATGGCTAATCCCAGGGCCTGGAGCATGCCATGCTGTCTGGCAACAAACCCTGCCACTCCCAGCAGGGAGAAGTCTGTGCCTCTGCGTGCCCAAGTTGCCAGCAATAGCAAGCAGACCGCCTAGCAAAATCTACCAGTGTTTTTGGAGCACTGTTGTCTTGAAGAAGGCAGCTTCCTTCCAAAGCCCAAGTGAGCAAACAGCATGTGAGACAGGGCCAGACAAAGGCAATATGTTGTCATGTAATATTTCTATTCCTTTTTACCCATCTGTTTATTTATTTGAAGGAAGAGGCACAAACAGTAGGTTTGACAGAAACAGAGGAGTCTCTTTGTAACATCCATGCCCAAAGAACAACGAAACAGGACAATGTGCAAAAACCTTCCTGCCAAAAGGTGAACTCCAACTCTGGTGTGTGTCTGGAACTAACACCCAGTTATTAGGAATGACCAAATCCAACCCTGGCTTTGATGGGTTTTGTTGCAGTAACTCCACCAAGCCCACTAGGGAGTATCGAAAATCCTGGCCCACAGCAAGTATCAATAACAAATACCTCTGGCATTTTGTCTAAGACCTTGAATCCAGTTAGAATGCATGGTTATATCCATTTATGGGTTTATAATTCATACTTTTCCATCTTTTAAGACAATGGATTTACATGACATATTTCACAGACAGGAAGATGATTTTTTTTTTTGCACCGAAGAGATGTGTGCAGTATGTAGAGGTCACTGAATATACAAATAAATTACATTCTGTTCAGGGTAGTATTAGAATGGCACCAGATAGCAGAGCAGGTTTAGTTCAGGAAATGAATGATGCTTTATATAATCAAATTTGCAAGGGAGATTTGGCAAGGACGAAGCATAAAGACAAACTATTGCCGAGTCTGGACATGGCATTAAAAACATTAGTTTTTAGGTTGTGGGGGATCACTAAAGACCTGCAGGAGAGGAAAAGGGCACATTGCCTCCATTTATTTAAATCAGAGCCAATACTAGCAGAGACACAGACTCCAATACTCAGTGGTCAAAGCACCGGTGCACTATTTATGCATAGGAGTTAGTGCCGCTGTCTTTGTGGCCTTATGGCTACTTTTACATGCAGGGGTCGGTAGTGCAGGTGCTGTGAGGTCCAGACAGCCTCATTTAAGTGCATTTGTTAAGGAAAGGCAGTGAAGGCATGTTGTTGCCTTTTTTGAGAGCCGAGTCCTACTATAGCAGGAGTGGTGCTCCTAGCAGCCTGCCCTTCTCAGGCTGAAGAGGTATGCTGATTGACTTGCACACATGTGAGCATTCATCCAGCCACCTAAAATGACATTTTAATGTGTTACATCATCAGATTGTCCTCCTCGGGGATGAACATTCCTCCCACTCCTTCCAAACCCAACATTTTCTACCAATCAGCTGAATTATACTCTAAGCATAGTTTCAAAGTCTCACTCTCTACAGCTCAGACACCATGTTCTCCAGATGATTCCAGCAAAATACACCATATAAAACCAAAGGGTAATCCTACAGAAATATCTCTCTCCTGTTTCCCAAGACTGGGGACCATTATTCACATCATACCAGTCTTTGCTAGTTCACACAGAGCATTCCCAGTCCTGCACTGGTCACATACTTTATCTCTGCAATGCAAAGAGAAAAGCCACATTTCAAATAAATGCTGTGTGTACCTCTTGCAGTACTAGAAGAAGAATGGATGTGCTAGTCCTCTGGCCTTCCTCACTTCTTATAGGCTGGAGAGTGAAAGGGGTGTCTTTGGAGCTGCAAGGGAAAACTGAACCTGGAATCTCCTCAGACAGCTGGCACTGCTCATTATTATCCCTCTGAAAGACTGCCGGGAGAGGTTGAACAGCCTCCACCCTTGGAGGTTTTCCAGATCCAAAGAGACAAAGCCATGAGTAACCCAGTGTGATCTCAGAATGAGCCCTGCTTGAGCTGGGGTTGGACTAGAGACCCCCTGGGCCCTCTTCCAGCCTCAACTATCTTCTGATTCTAAGAAAGAAGCTATGTTTTGATTGTATGCAGAAGAGACTTTTAAGACACCTGTGCGTTATGTTCATAATCTTTCAAGGGGAAACACAAGGATGGCTTGTGTCTGGACTGCCACACACCAGAGTAACATAATGAAATGAACTGATCTGCTGCATCCACTTGTCATCCTGGTACTGCCTGGACTTTATCTTGAGTTACGTGACAAAGTGATTGTGCTAAAGAAAAACAGATTTTCAGTGTTTTACAGCTAAACGCTCAAGAGTTTGGAGGGGCAATTCAGGTTGCATTTTTAACCACAGAGGGCATGCAGTGCTCCAAGTCTGGGAGCCAGAATTGCTTGGGCTGGATTTGATTCCCTACTCCCACTACTGCCTCTGTCTACACATGGCTGCTGTGTTAGTGAGGTCTTTGGCAGCCTCCCCTAGTAATTCTTGGGCATCAGGAGGTGCCTGAGCAAGGACAAATGAGGAGACCGCCAACACCACTGCTGCAGGGCTGGAGCTTTTATCTTACCCTGGAGACCCTCACTTGTTAGTCCAAAAATCAAACACATCACCTTGATGATATTAAGAGGGAGGGAATTCAGAGATTTGAACAATCTTGTGCTTAAATGCAGTGACACAGCAATAAGACAAGGTGCATACTTCAGGGAAAACTACATTTTAGTTTGGGCTTCCCCATTAGGATTCTGTGGAAAGAAACAGTGCAGAAGATGTAGCAGAATTTCTACGCTGTATAGGATCTCCTTCCCTCTTTAGAGAGTATCCACTGACTGTGAATTTTTATGGAATGATTTGCTAGGCACAATACATTAGAAATTTTGAAAAACTCTGCTTTCTCCACCTCAAAAAATACATGTATTTGGGGCTCTTCAGATTTCAGAAATTCCTGCAATATAGATTTAAAGACAAGTTAAAAATAACACTGCATTTCCAGCAGCAAGATTTTAAGAATCAGATGTCACCCTACCTGACCTCAATTAAGTCTGGCTGAATCAGCTGGATGGGATCAAGCAGGGTGTGAAAATCTGTATTCTACCAGTGGGGAGAGAAAAGAAGACCAGTTGGAAATTTCAGTGTGAAGCTGGTTCAGTATGAAGAGGAGAATTTCAAGTGTGAATGCGTGTATGTGTTCGTGCATGTGCTGGGGAAAGTAGGGTTGGCAAGGGAGACAGAGGAGAGCTTTGTGTTCAGTGCTTCCTCTGACACAGCTCAGCTTGTTCCCTATCTCCCAGTTTCACTTCTGAATGTGCAGGAACATGCGGTGGCTCCTTGTTCCCACCATCTTCATCATCCCTTACACTCAACAGGTAAGTTCATTAAAAAGAAAAAAAAGATTTTCCCCTTCCTCACCTTGTTCCAGTTAAAAGTTTTTATTTCCTTTATGACGAATTAACTTTCAGAGAAGTAAATTCTTCATAAAGAATAAAGAGCCATTCCCTACTCCTGAGTAAATTTCATTTGCAGCTTATTTACTGCATCAGTCATGTTTTGGTAATTTTTTTTCTCTTCGTACATTAATATGACTTAGTGGGAAGAAAAAAGTGTTAGGGAAGCTTAAATTGTCACTGACTTCGCTTATTTATTTTTTTAATTTTTAATATAAGCACAAATGACTATCCTATGCAGTAAGGAAGTAAACATCTTATCTATGCTCATATTCCATAATATATATGTATACATGTGTTTGCAAATATATATATATATATATATATATACAGCAGTCTGACTTCAGGCTAGTTTTACAAATGAGAAAGGTACCTGGGCTGTGTTATATTTTGTCTCTTATGAGAAAATTTTAAGTGATAGTTTTTTCTAAAGGTATTTGTGTCAAGGGCCAATTTCATTATTTATTTACCTGATTTTGAAAATCCACTCTATGTGTACACAGTGTATTTTTCCTTTACAATCAAGATGAATGTCAACAGAATTTTTAAATGGCTGTCTCCCTCTGCTTTCTGCATATTTAAAGCCAGACTAAGATAACCAAACATTAGTCATAATACATTGCCTATTTTGCTATTTGCTTATTTATGCCATACTAACCTTGTTCAATCTTTAAAACACAGGAAAACAAACAACACATGAAGGGCTCTTACACAATGGTCTCATTTTCTGATCTGCCCATAGGATCAGGAAAAGTATGCAATGGATTTGTGTGATGTGAATAGCTTTGGTATAGAAACTTGGGGAAGCACAAATTAGGAAAACATTTGACCTGTAAACTGTAAAAGCAAACTTTACATTTTCATTGTAACTTAACAGATATGTGAAGATTTTTCATGTAAACCTAAGTTCTCAGTAATTCCATGGGTAAAACTGTCAGATATTCGCCTCATGGTGTTTTTCTTTGTAAGAACTTTTTAGTCTCACACCTTTTAGCTGGCACCTTTTCCGGAAAAAAGGAAACTCACTGAAGTAGAAGGCTGTAGGTTTAAAGCATGTTTCAATTTGTAATACAAATGAAACATATTGGTTGAAGCACATAAGGTTACTTCCCACAACACATACCTGTGTTGAAACATGGTATCTGATTCAAACCACAAAAAAAACCCCAAAACAACAAAAACCCACAAACAACAAAAAACCACAAACAACAAATTCCTGATGACGATGATAATAATAATAATTAATAATACTCTGCTTCTAAAGAAAGAAGCAGCAAGGAACTGTGTCCTAAAGCAACCATGTTGTCTTAAACACTGCTAAATGTATAGAACACTTGCTTGTCTTTTTTCCAGAACAGTCCTTTAAGAACATTTATATGCCAATGCACACATCCATCAAATTAACATTATGGTTTATAGGAAAAGGCTTAGCTGCCTTAAAAAGTATACTTGAGTTAGTTGTTTCTGTATTATTGTTGCATTTAGATAAAAAGGATTAGAAGAAATCCTTTAATAAATGAAACATTTATGCAACTATCCTCTTCATACTGCATGGAATACCATATGACATTGTTTAACATACATTTACTGTATGAATTGCTTATGTAAATTAATATCTAGCTTAAAAATCATTCAGCTTGACAGCTACTTCTTTGTAGCTTCATTAGTAGCTGCAGATTAAGATATCGTAAGTATAGTTGTAAATGACCATGAAAAATGGAAATTAGGGGTAGAAAAAAGGCTTTTAAAAGGTCATTTAGTATTGCACTCAATTAAGCCAGCTCAATTATGCTGCAAGAGCTTTCCTGGGCTATGACATATGAAATGCTGAATTCTGCAGATACTTCCAGTTAGAAATTGAGCAGCAAGGAACCCCAGCTGAATGACCCCTTTCCCTCAGCATCTCTGCTGGTGGTGATGTCTACACCAGCAGAGCCTTGCAGTTTGGAGGAACAGAGAAATTGATAGGCTGGGCTTCACATGCCCAGAAAAAAAATAAATATATAGGATACATGTTTTGGCTTTTTTTATTGCAAGCCTGATGGTGATTCTGGCATCTGATGAGGGGCTGGGTCTTCTTTCCCTTTTGCTCTTTGGGCAGTCAAAGCTGTGTGATGAGAGTGGCTCCCAGGCGCTACATTGTAGAGTAGCCAAGTGCTGTGCATGCCCCTCCCTTAACTACAGAACCACTCATCCATGGAGAATAACCATACCATGATCTGCATTTCTGCTGAAATCAGCAGCATGAAAAGATTTAATGCTAAGATCTAAACCACTATGTTTTAGTTGTAGTTTTTAAAAAATGGAGATAGACTATAGCTATCTCAAATAGATCCTTTCACACTGTGCTAACTTAATCTGCCCCCATGTTTCAGAAAAATAAGCTCATTAAGAATTAGTTCGGTCTTCCTTTACTTAAAAAAAAAAAAAAAAAAAAAAAAAAAGAAGAAAAAAACACATTAATTCTGAGACAGAATGTGTAAACCAGTAAATTCTGGCTAGATCTTGACTTCCTACTGCTGATACAAATCTCATTAATGAGATGTGTCTTTGCTCCATAAGCCCGGATTCAATGAAGGTTTAGTCATGCAAATAAATGCACTCTTAGAAAGTGACCTATTAAACTCAGTGCAGCTTATAGCCTCCCTTATTAGGATTAATTTTTTGCATCTAGCACAAGAGCATTTGTAAATATTATAATGCTCCTTCGTAAGCATCTACTCAAATTTTGGAGCAAAAGCAACACTCAAAAGAGGTTCCCTATTTTAAAAGGGTCTTGCCATCAGAACTGGCACACAGGACTATGGCTGGCTATAAAACAGTGTGAGGAATCAAAAGCTAATTAATTTGATAGAAGGTTTCTAGGAAGGAATATTTACAATAAAACCACCATTAACTTTAAAACACTTTTTTAAAAACTTCTGTTCAGTTTTGTTCTAAAGAAGGCAAAGGAAAGACCAGTCAATTGTGTTTTGTACAAGCAGTAGGCCAGGCTCACTGGTGGAACATCTCAGTGTATGACACTGACTGATGAAAATGGTCCTCTGTCTTCTACCTAATCCTCACCTCCTCCCTCATGTTTTGATCTTGTGAAATTAGAAATGTTGGTTATCTTCATGCAACTTCTCAGTTTTTTCCATGTTGACTTCATTTTATGTTATTACAGCTATACATATGCATTCAGTGCTCAAAATAGCCCACTGTGTGTAAGTTTTTCCACAGCCCACCAGAGCAGCCTGGAGATAAACCTTCAGAAACTGGCGAAGTCCAGCGCAAAGAGGTTTGCCACTGGCCATGCCGATGCCCGCCGGTGCCAGCCTGCACCCCTGGGGTCAGCCTGGTGAAGGACGGCTGTGGCTGCTGTAAGGTCTGTGCCAAGCAGGCAGGAGAGCCCTGCAATGAAGCAGATGTCTGTGATCCCCACAAAGGGCTCTACTGCGACTACTCGGAAGACAAGCCTAGGTATGAAACAGGCGTGTGTGCATGTAAGTTGTTCTTTCACGTTCCCTTATTGAAATCCAAGTGGGTGGGGACCACCGGGTGAATGGTTTTGGAGGAACACTCTGCTTGCAGGTGCTGCACAGCTCTGTGCTAAAGAATTTATCCTAATTTAGTCCTCCAACTGCTCAGTCAAGAATCTGAGAGTAGGGCTGTGACTGTATTTAAACTAAGCTGCGTTAGTGAAACCAGTTGTGCACATTGTGCACAAGCCTATTACAGGCAGACATGTTGATGTCTAATTTATAAAGCTGTATAATTTACAAAGATGTCACAAAGACTGACCACATTTTAGCACTCTGGTTAGCAAGAACCACGTGCTCCTCCCGTGTTAGTAACTGTTGTTCACCATTTTCAGATGTGGTAGCTGTAGGATGTGAGCTCAATGGAGTTTATTATGCCAACGGGCAGACCTTTCAGCCTAACAGACTTTATAAGTGCCTGTGTGTCAGTGGTACAATTGGATGTACCCCTGTATTCACACCGAGATTAGCAGGAAGTCCCTGCGCCAGGGTCCCAGGCAGAAAGAAGCCAGGACAATCCATCTGTGGCCTGGGACAGCACAAACAACTTCAATCAACCAACTACAGACTGATGTCAGGTGAGCCTGGCTATGCTGGTAAACTTTTCTGTACGTGAGTCTTTCTGCATTTAGCATCCCTGGCTCCAGCAGCCAGGCAGGCAGCGCACTGGCACTTGCCCAATTCTTGCTGAAGGCCTTTGCCAGAGTGACTGTTGTGTCCCATTTACCCCTGTTACTCTCAGGTCACAGACTCATTTCTCTAAACCTAATGAATGTGAAAAGCAAAAAGGCTTTTGGCTTCTGTCACCAGGGAACTGGCCAAAGCATCTTTCTGCAGAAGTTTGCTACCCATCAGATCAGCCCAATTAGGGATACTGCTGGGCAGCCATTTTACAGCCTGGGAACTGCCCCACTTTTTCCTGCTTTGTGGTGTTAGGCAGTCTTCGTTTTCACATACTTATATTAACATTATGCAGGTCTCCTCTTTCAATAGAAAGCAGAAAACTACAAAAATTGCCTTAGTGGCTTTTCCGCATTCACAAATTTTAGGTCACTGCAAGAACAATAGTTGCCTCAAGTTTCTTTATTCAGTCTGATGAAAAGCATTCATAAGCTTGTCCATGCAACTCTGCCAGGGTCCATGGATGTTCCCTTTAACTCCATTCTTGCTCTGCTGCTAACACGAGTTCTCTTTTTCACTCTAAGGAAGCACCATTGACAGAAGCAGCTATGCCAGCCCTTCCTTGGCCATAGCTGCTACGCTTGTGCAATCTCCTTCCCTGTGCATGTGCAACTTTCTGTGGTGAAAATCATCTTCGTTACAGCCAATGCAGGTACCAGAAAGCAGAGTCATTTATTTGGTGGCAGATGGAATCACCATCATGGATCAATAAAATAAAACTATTTATTTTATTGATTGCGATGCTTATCAGAAAAAACTTAATCAAAGGCTGCTGAGTAGACACACATTGATCAGTCTGCAAGCAAACAGACCTGCTTACAAAATCTGAAGTCCAGTTAGGACAAGTTCTCACATGTAAGCAGTGGTCACGCAAGTAAGCCAAAATAAAAAAAAAAAAAATTCTTTACTTCAGAATTATGATACAATATCTATATCTAACATCAAAGCCTTTTACCAGAAGTACACTTAATGTCTTGTATAAACACATACTTGGTAAAGCAACTGACTTCGACTGAAGAGAGATTTAACTTCTAGAGAACAGTGCTAATCTAATTGAAGAGAGACCATAATGCATTGAAAACATTGTCAACCAAACCATATGAACCTCTGAAATACATCTCACCGCAAACCAAATTAATGTATTTCAGTATCTGAAGAACATCATTAAGCCATTTACCTTGTAGTCCTTCAGCAGATCCAAAAGCTGAAGTCCAACCTTCAGTAACTCCTTCACTGACTGCAACACGACATCATTTATTCCGGAATTTGGATCAGCTGCACAGCATAGCCTTGAGAGCAGACACACAGCTGAGAAAGCACACTTTCTATTGGGCTCAGTTCAAGGACCCAACACCTGTCCCTGTGGTGGCTGTACATGCTGTAGGATGCTGCTCTTTGGGAATCTTCTGAAGAAAAACACCTTGAATTCTCTTTTTTTCCAAGTAAAATCTTCCTCCTCCCATTTCCCAGTCCAGCAGAAGTATCTTGTCAACTTGTCCATGAATTCCACAGATGGCTCAATGGGCTAATATGTGTTTTGAAAAGTCCCTTTGATGTTAGAGTGGATAGTAAGTTTCATTTTACTCCTCTTACCTTGTTTTCTGGCTTTCCATTTCAATTTGATTTACCTAATTCAGATACACAGAGATGTAACTAGGTCATACTTTAATGTACCAAGTATAATCAACCATTTAACTTTTATTTATAGCAGATTTGTGTCAGGCTTTTAAACTGCTGGCTTCAATGAGATCTTTAAGTTGCTGTCTACTTTCCAAGTAGATAGCAGTTCTGGTAATTCCAGGTAATTCTGCCCATGCTTTTACATAAATGCACAGATTCTACATAGTTTTTTTGTAGAACCCTTTGACTGCAATGTTGTTTTTTTAAAGTATACTCCACCTAATCCAGTCCTCGGGCTTTTTAGTGATATCTGAAAGTGATTGGGTAATTTTATTCCTCAATACAAAATCTAAACTCTTATCAATCTACAAAGACACAAATATTAATGTTCTCAGCAGCCTTTACAAACTATGCTTGGCCTAAAATAAAAGAAAAATCTGAACATTTCATAAAAATTCCACAATTAACTCTTTTCACACAGTATTTCCATCTCATTAAACTGGAAGGTCATATAATACATGCAATTTCATTGTCCTGGCTAGGATCTGAGTATCCAGTATCAGCAAAATTTACCTGCAGCTCAGCTGAATTTTGTATAAATTTTATTTCTCATTTTTAGGTTTGCCAACAGAAATACCTTCATAAACAGAAAGCAAATTCTTATCCTTGTATTTTCAATTCAACCTTTTGGGGCTGCATAAATAAAATATTGCTGTCTTAGCTTACAGAAGCTTACCACTAGTTTTGAAGAAAAATTGCCTCATACAGGCAACTCCCTGGACACCCTGTTCCAGGACCTGTGGCATGGGCATATCCAGCAGAGTGACCAATGACAACAGAAAATGTGAAATGAAAAAAGAAAAGAGATTATGCTTCATTCAGCCTTGTCTGACCAATATGCTGAAGAAAATAAAGGTATTTTCTTGCATAAAATATGTTCCTATTAAAAAATTAAAATATTGGAAATAATGGAAAAATGGATGTATTAGCAAGTACTAATAAAATAGTTATTTCTTTTTTATGGGTTTTAAAGTTAGTCTTCTATGTCTTCTACTATCAGTGTTCATGTTTCAATAGCAGACCACAGATGTGGGATTTCAAACAAAAGAATATAGTGCCCTGAAATATAAGTGCTGCTAATGCTGTCCTGATGCACAGTCACTCCCAAAATATTTTCTGTTTGTTGACTGACAAAGGAAAAATCAGGCAGCTTTCAGATTGAGTAACTTTCAAGATATTTCTACGTAAATGTTGCAAGTTTTTTTTTACATGATCGCTTTTAATGTTCAGAGTTTTCTTTGTTTTAATATTACAGATTCCAAAGGGAAAAACATGTCAACCAACATTCCAGCTTCCAACAGCAGAGAAGCTAGTTTTTTCTGGATGCTCAACTACTCAAAGATACAAACTAACTTTCTGTGGAGTGTGCTTGGACAAGCGGTGCTGCATTCCTAATAAGTCCAAAATGATCACTGTGCAGTTTGAGTGTCCCAACGAAGGCTTCTTCAGGTGGAAGATGATGTGGATAACATCCTGTGTGTGTCAGAGGATTTGCAGTGCTCCGGGAGATATGTTTTCCCAACTCAAACTCCTATGACAAAATACACCATTGACTATAACACATGGAGTGCAACAGCACAGTTACACCTTGAAGAGTCAGCATAACCCCCTGCCACTGCAGTGTTTATAATGAAACTACACACATGACTATTCATTCACTAATTAACTAGCACCTGTAAAACGCCAGATGGCATCTTTTTAAATGTAACTGTTTTTACATGAGGAGATACATCCTCCTCAAGAATGTATCTAACACCAGCAGTACTCCAACAAGAACTTTTGGTAACTAAGAAAGGCACAGCAAGAGAGCTTCATATCCCTCTGTAACAAGTTTTTGCCCACAAAGACAAATAGATGCTCTAACCTATTACGAAAAAAGTTGCCCTGTAATACTTCATCTATCATTCTTCATTCTTAAATTAACCTTTTCTGCTATACATCTTCAATAGTAAAACACATCAATGCTGTTTGGAAACAGAAGTCATCAGCTTTAAACTAAGACTGCTTTTTGCAACAGATAGTCTTTCTCTAGTGTTATGGATATAAACACTGGATGTGCAAAGGAACAAATAAGTGGGCAACTGCAGATAATAGAAGCAAGACTTAAGAAAATCGCTATTTTTAGAACATTTTCTTCAAAAATGCTCTCAACAAATGTTATCACAATACTTTATTGAATACTTACAGGCTTATACATTCAAAACTGTGCTTACTTACATATCCACTCCAACTGTGTTAGGACTTCAAATTTCAAGAAATCATTATATCAATCCATTCTGATCTGTAACAGTTCACTGGAAAGCAACTGGAAATAGCTGTACATTCTATTTTGTAAAAGTTCTTACTGTAATATAAAAAGCTGCTTACCCTGATAACTATAAATATTAAAACATTTATTTTACTTGCATTCTTTCAAGGCTATAAGCATTTTTCTCCAAATGGTCATTTCAACAATAAGTGCGTGTTTCGCTCAGAGGTATTCTGTATCATCCCATTATCAAGTGCAACTCATCATTCATGAATATGAATCATGAAACAATTAATATTCCAAGTATAATACTTGAAACAAAATTTATTTTTTTGAATTTTCTGTTATTTCCAATTTTGGTATCAACTGAGAATGCTCTAATATAGCTAAGTACAACATAGAAGCAGAAATACTAGAACGTGGAACATAGCTTAGAGCATTCTGAAATGTCTACTGCAAAAGTATAAGCAAGCAGTTTCATTAAAGACTTGCTTTCATCTTTGAGAAGACTACATGGGCTTTTCTTCTCTTTGTAGTCACTTGTTAAAAACTAAATCTAGCAATGGTGATCCTTCTTTGAAGCAAGACCTACCTTTAGTTTACTCTAAGTTGAAAAATCTGAGAGAAGAATTGTTTTTGGCTGCTACATACAATCTCTCCTCCTTTTCTTCACAGCATATTGTGTGTCAATTTATTCCACAGTTAGGATTACTGCCCTTACTGATACCAGCCACAATTAGGTGCCTTCAAATCTTTCTTACAGGCATGGCCCACCACTTAATGACAACTCTTGAGGTAAGGAAGCTGTTGTGCTGGTCCCACTTTGAAATTACAATAGCATGCTGCAAGTCACTCTGGTTAACTGATGCAGCTGGATGCTTAGGGAAAGTGTTTTCTGTTTTTGTTGTTTTTAAAATCAGTTCTTCCTTCTTTAAACAGCAATCTTCAGTCTTGAAGGATCTATTCTAGGCCCATCTTTTGTAGCATCCAGTTCACTGTACTCTTCTATTAGGTCAGACAAAGAGGATATAGCTTCCGAAAAACAGCTTTGCTCCATCCCATCTATTTGCAGATAATGGTGAAGGTGAGCCTAAGAGAATAAAAAAAAATAAAAATCAGTGTTATCCTTTTCTTGGTATTTGATTTCTTTGGCTCCGTAAATACCATTTAAACTATACTGAATGGGGGAGTGCAAGCACTTTTGAAACAGCTCTTAGAGGCTTATACCACGACATCCCTTGTTTACACACTTGGTAACTTTGGTAACAATTCCCTAGTCAATCACAGTCGATATTACTGACTTCTCAAACACCCATCTTTTCATACCCAGGCATTCTTGGGTATGCCTGACCAGCTGTGGATTGCGTTTACATGGCAGGGTTTTGGTAGCAAGGGGAGCACAGGGCTGCAGGGGGGGCTTTTGTGAGGAGCTGCCCCCATGTTGAACAGAACCATCCCAGCCAGCTCCAGTATGGACCTACCACTGGCCACAGCTGAGCCCATTAGTGATGCTGGTAATGCCTCTGTGACAATGTATTTATCAAGGGGTAAAAATGCTGCATAATAGCTTTGAGTGAGAAGACTCAAGAAAATGTGAGAGGAACAGCCCTGCAGACACTAAGATCAGCTAAGAAGGAACAGAAGCAGAATTCTGAGGCTGAGAAGAAGGCAGCAGGAATGGAGGTGAAGGTGTTTTCAGTTTCATTTTTATTTCTTGACATCTACTCTGCTATTATTGGCAATAAATTAAATTAATTTCCCAAATGCCAGGTCTGTTTAGCCCATGACAATAACTGGGTGCTCTCCCTGTCTTTATCTTGACCCACAAGTTTTTCACTGTACTTTTCTCCTGTCCTGCTGAGGAAGCAAAGTGAGAGAAAGCTTGGTGGACTCCAAGGTTTAGACTAGATATTAGGAAGAAATTCTTTACTGGAACAAGTTTCCCAGAGAACCTGTGGATGCTTCATCCCTGGAAGTGCTCTTGGTCAGGTTGGATGGGGCTTTGAACTACTTGGTCAGACAAATATAGCCCTTGGGCTGTTAATTATAGACAGTCCCTTCATGACACTAAGGTCTGTGTTTTAATAATGCAATATGCTAATGTTTTGTGACTATGGATGTTAATAATGATAACAGTTGCACCTTTTTCTTGTAGAGCTTCATAAATCTGTCTTTGAGTTCAATGAAAGTTGGTTTTATGCATGTGTTGTTTGCTAAAGCCAGAAGGGAATGGGAATGGCCCACAGGAGGTACTGAACACAAACCAGTTTTCCAGCCCTCTTGATTCCAGGAGACAAAGTGAAGAGAAGGCTTCAACCTGTGATACAAAAATTTAGTTATCTAAGGAATATAAAGAACACAAAGGCTAACTACTAACGGTTTCAACTAACAGTCTGAAAAAGTTAACATTTAAGCACTCAAGATTAAGGAGGACAGTTATAACTATCACTGTGAATAAGATATTTTAGACTTCAGACTAAACCACTGTATCTCTGTGTTAAATTTAAATTGCAAACATCAATTGTGTTTTGTTAATTCAATGCATTGGGATTTGAAAAGTGAAGTTATGAGTACCTGTTTCTATAAAAGGGACTGCAAGCACTCTGAGATTTAGTAAAGGGGCAGATTAATACTGTGTGGGGGCAATCAGTACACCTGTAGTTTTGAAATAAGTAAAATACTTTAGATTCCCAGAGATTTTCCCCATGCACCTGTCTGCCTATAAATTCCATTCTGCCTGCCTTTCCTGTTATATCTATGCAGCTCAGTAGTGTTCAAGGTAGAAAATGGGTGCTAGCAGCACAGAGCTGTTAAAATAAAGATGATGTCCTACCTACATGAAAGTAACCATTGAAAGAGAAGGGCCTTCTGTCCAGCAAAAACAAACTACTACTACAGAACTCATTACTCCAAGATCCTTTGCTGTTGGGAGACCCCCTGGAAGGCTGGGCTTTGATTTTTTTTTGCAATTTGGAGAAAGAGAGGAGTAGCACCTCCCTTTACTTGGAAATCCAGGAATAATATGACTTATTTTCACTCATTACATAAGTTAATTATGTTTTCTTCTCCTCAAAATTTAGAAAAGGGTGTTGAAGTAAACCGATTTGGTATTCAAACTGTTCAAATTAAAAGCTGGAATGCTCTGAACAACTGCCGGTTTCTGTACAAATGCCATGACTACTCTGTGTGGTATTACAAACCTTTCAATATTTCTGCGAAGGTCTGAAACCTGCACGTTTCCTCGAACAAGAAGTGCACAGGCAAGGTAGAGGCTGTGCTTTGGATCTGCTTGAATTAGTTGATGATCTCTGCTAAATGCATCTGAGAACATCTGATCCAGCCTGGGAGAAAAGAAAAGTTATCTACTCTTAGTAAAGTAGGATACGAAAGTTCTACAGAATGCCACCTTCAGGATTTAAAAGTTCATAAAATTCTGGATAAAGGTACATTTAACCCAGGACCATAAATTATAGGAAAGATTCAAACCTTTATATGTACATAGGTTGGCATTAGAAGTTTTTATAAACATACTGGATGCATTTTTTCCTCACCCTCAAGTTACAAGCCACTGTTTAGTCAGAGAAGTTGTCTTTATAAAGGCAATTTGAGGCCAAGGGTTACAAAGTCTTAAAAATCTGTAAAAGGATTTAACTACTTGGGGTTCTGGTTATGTGGCAATTTGAGTGGACAATCTAACTGGGAAGGATCTGACAAGAAATATCAAAGTGCTGAAGATCTTTACAGAACTGATTATCTGCCTGTTACACTTCATTATTTAAAAGGATCAATGAGTCATAGAACTGTGTTAATTCTGATTAATGATTTGGGAAAAGACAGGCTATACATACTTGCCTAGTCTACTTATTCTAATTTTATCACACATGACTGCTTTAAAAGATGACACTGCAGATCATATTCTTTCTCTCTTCACTTCCTTAATCAAGTTTCCCTGTACTATGGATACTAAAGATGGTGTTCCATGCACCCACAACATCTCAGCTATTCTTTCCATGTTTCAAATGCTGTAGATTTATAATCTCTATTTCTTTTTTCTTGTATCACCTCTGCCACATGCCTATTACAAAAAAATAAAGGAGACAAATATATTAGAGTTCCCACTTCGTTCTGAAACATCTTTGAGACCATCTCCTCATAGTCTGCTACCTTCCCTCCAACCCTGCACTGTCTCCTCAAGGTATGTTTTCAACAGATCTGTCACAACTTGCTACTGGAAAATAAGTGTGGTCCTGTCCTCTTCTCTACTTTGCATCACTTGCCCTTAGCTGTCTCTAACACTGTTTGGGCCTCTTGCTGACAGAACACACTCCATTAAACCCAGTAATCTATTTTAACTGGTATTTTTTCCGCTATGTCAGAGGGATAAATATTTCACAAAATTTGACACATCAGCTTATTAAAATAAGATGTTAAATAGGCTCACTGCACTCACTGCATCTCCAGACTGAAGAAAGATGCTGTTATTTCCCCAAAGAGCCTAGTTAATCCCTTGTTAGTCTTTAGAGTATTTTGTCAGTCAAGTGCAAACTGTTACTCAAAAGAACTTTTGGTGTGGGTTCTAAGTAACACATTTTCCCAATAGAAACACTTCCAGCAGAGATTAAAAGGATGTCAAGTTTACTGGATCAACCATTACAGAGAAAAGGGACAACAGATATTCCATAAATCAGCAGGATGAATTTGAAAATATGGCAGACATACAAGTTTTAAAACTTCCATCCTTAGTTTTGCTACAGAATGCAATTTTTAAATGAAAACTATGGAAAAATCAGAAATTAAGCTTTAAATGTGAAACACTAATAATATTTTTTTTTTTTTACCTTCTAGAAGGAACATTAACATCTGCCAGTGTATACAGAGGAGTCAAACTTGAAACCAAATAATGAAGTCGAGGAAATGGAACCAAATTCATGCTGATTTCATTGAGATCCATGTTTAGGGAACCTTCAAATCTAGCAGAGCTGAAAAATTAACAACTTTTATGATACTACTACAAACTAAGTAAATCACTTCTATATGGTAAACTTCTATGAAATCTATTTTTCAGCTGTTCTGCACAATAAAATTATAAAACAACACAGCATTTAAGCAAGTGTTCAAGTATAATTAGAAAACTTTCACATCTGGCAGTAACAGTGCTATGTCTTATTTACTTGCATGCCCCATTAAAGAACAATAAATTACCAAGAAAAATTCCTTGTTTCCCAGTTGTAGTCCTTAGCACTGATTCAGTACTATTAATATTGTTTAATACAATTTAATACTGGTTAATTAATACCAGCTGGTTATTACCAGTTAATTGGGTTCATAAATCTGTCTTTGAGTTCTCTATCACTTTTACTAAACAGGCTATAATAAAACACATGTGACTCAGCATTCCTGACAAGCTGCTTAAAAGAAAAACAGGCCAATAGTCCAGAAGTATATTTCTTGCAGCAATAGACAGTTTACATGCAGAAATGATCTGACAACATTTATAAAATAGTGCAACTGGCCTAGAAAGGCAAACCTCCATGGGCTCCATTAGGCACTAGTGGAAGGCAATATCCTTCTGCCTATAAAATTACTTCAGTTTTAAGACTATCATGGCTAAAGCAACACCATTACAATCTGAGTACTTCCAAATTTAGCATTTAGTAACAAATTCTTAAAAAGAGAAGACATATTGAATGAAAACAAGTTAATATTACTCAAGTTGATGCAGGCCTGTATATTTACTGCACACACCACCTCCAACAATCCCACTTTGTTACAGAGGAATAACCAGTAGCTTTACCTTGTCAGGTTCAGCAGCAAGTTGGCAATGATGTTATTCATTGCATCAAATGGCTTCTCTTGTAGCGTTTTTGCACTCCCTGCACTTGATGTTACCAAGCTGTTTTGCTTCACAGTTGATCCTAACTTCCCAGAATTGATCATTTGATGAATTTTATTAACTATCTCAAACAGGGACTTGGAGAGAGAGAGGGGAAAAAAAAGCACAGAAGTAGTCTTGAGTATAGAACTTCGAAATTCAGTACTGCACTTTTTAATTTCTAATAATCTTTAAAGCTCAGACATTGTACTATTAGTTTAAAGATTGTACCTTTGATACGTCTAACTTTCGAGCAATTCCAGTTGACCGAAATGCTTCTAAAAGCCTGTGCCTTACATATCACAAATATATACACAGCTTGACTCAGAAGTTTGAATTTTATTCAACTATTCAAAATCCTTATGAAAATTTAAAATGCAGTTTTAGAAGATAACACCTGAAGCAAAAAAATATGGTCTCTCACTAAATTTCACTTTCTCTTGCTTTTTTTCATAAGTAAACAGCAAGACAGTCACCGAAGCTCGATTCAAATGAGTCTAGCACTTTGCAAGGTCAGGTATATCTATGATTCCTATATCACTAATCAGCACAGTTAAGTTTGCTGGAATCTGGAGAAGTCAGAGGTCCTTGCAGGACCCTACTAATACTATGCAAAAATTGATTGCTAAAAGAATAGAAGACACTCTACCTCAGTAAATAAGAAGCTTTTCACTGTTTACCTTGAAATACCCATGAAAAATTTCACTCTACCTTACTCTGAAGGAGCAGAGCAACTTTTTAGCAATACCCATGTTCATTTCAAAAGCTTGCAAGTGACTTAGAAGTTCAATTATAGTGAAATGATGCTTTTGGAGATTTGGTACGTAAATCAGTACTGAAAAGGAAGAGACACTTCCACTGTCTAATAAAAAAATTACAGAAATAGAATATTATTTCCTACCTCATTCTCTATTGGTAGTACACAGTCTGCATGTTCATTAAGCTCCTTCATAGCCAGAACACTGTTATATGGAGAAGTAATAACATCATCTTCACCAGATGGATAAACTGAAGTAACAAATCTGTATACTTCTGGGAATTCCTCCTCAAGCAAATTTAGTACAAAAGTTCCAAGACCAGATCCTGTCCCTTATTATGAATGAAGACAGAATGAGAGAAGACAGGTTCCCCACATTATCTTAGGTTCTAACACTCACGTAGGAGACATACAACTTTTCAATTATGTATGTTAACGAATATTTTCTGAAGCATTTGGCTGACAGTAGAGGCTACTCAAAGGTAATTAAGGCAGGAAGGTTTTTCCCAGACAGGAAAATAATTAAATAATAAAATTATTTCCCACAGTATGACAATCATGATGAAGTATACACTCTCAAAAATTTCTGTAAACCATGAAGTCCCATTACATAACAAACATTTTCTGACCTAATATTTCTGCTTCTTGTTTTCAATTCTTTAATTTGAATTATGAAACACAACATTTGCTTAAAAGCATTGAACTTTCCCAAACAACACTATTTTCCTTTTAGGGTTTCTTTATGAAATTTTCTCATACTTCAGTAAAAAAAATTAACTGCCCCTGCCCCCCAGCACACAGGCTTTTTTCCTCATTAACACTAAGCATGCAGCCCTGAGTTCAAAACAGAGAATTGAACTGTGGTCTTTTTCTGAATATCCAGCTACATTCTCAGTGGCAGACAATTTAGTCTATGAACAAGACAGCAGTTTTCACAATAACAGAAACAGTACCTGCAGGGTCTCTGAAATTAAGCAAATGGCCACAAAAAAGGCCCTTGACAAAATCCTTGCTTCATAGTTAAGAGCTATTTTCTGTGTCTTTTTCCACATCATAACCAGTTATAATGCATTCTATTCTCAGATTTCTGCAGTAGGAAGGCTTGATGGCAATGTAAAAATGACAAAATTGTCACTGCAAAGGATTCTCCTTTTTGGCTTATTAACAAAGTAACTAGATCAGATTCAAGTGAATTATGTGGAAGGAAAACAGAAAAACAAAGTTTTTCTGAAGTTAAACGACATTAGAAGTCTCCTTCAAAGCTTTTTAGAAAACTCCCCACAATTAAAACCAACTTGATTATGACAATGCTGTCAGTGTTCAGAGGTCACTGATACTTCTTCTGATCGGTAATACCTCAGTGTATGTCTTTGGTATCTGTCTTGATCTCATTGCCTCATCTTTAGAATTTTAGATTCATTTTGGTTCTGGGTAGCACATTAGAGCTCCTCGGTGCTCTAACAAAACAAGTGATAAATAACTACAGGTCCACTCAATTATACTATATTAATTTTATAAAAATCTGCATTCTGAATGATATAGATTATTATATTGTTTTTCTTTTCAAGATCCATGTGTTTTCTTTTTTTCATCTGTGGCTACTTCAATCACACTCCCCATAAAAAGATTACTTACCACCTCCCATGGAATGAATTATAAAGAAACACTGTAGACAGTCACAATGTTCAGCAGTTTTTCTCAGCTTTTCCACTATGTTTTCTCGGTATTGACAGCCATATATCTTATGACCTACAGCCCTGAAGATAAGAAAAGTACTTTAAAACACACCCCCAAAAATCAAACTTTAAAGTTTTAATTTTAACTCCTTCTATGTGACATGTTAGAGTTCAGAGTCCAAAGCTGGGTGCAACACCTCATCTGTGAGTTTTTAAGTTGTGACTACATAAGAGCATATGGAAGTCAGGACATGGTTTTAACTTGGAGGATGCAAACAGCTCTAAGTTCACAACTTTAGAGTATGCACTTATTATTCTGTACTGAAAAGGAAATAAACTTCCACATTGCATGATCCAATTGTAGTAATGAAATGAAATCTACATAGTCCTTAACAATAAAGATATCCCTACGTAATAAGTGTATAGATCATCTTTTGAGTACTCTACAAGTCAGTTGCTACTAGTAACAAAAACCCCCCTAACAGCTAATTTTCTACACACTTGTCTAGTAATAGATAGTAAAGACTCTTTTACTCCCCATATTGCACTCTCTTTTGGTACATTGGCTGGGTGATTTGCTTTCCAGTCTGTAGTGCACTGAATTAGAGTACCTTAAGGTCTCTGTGAAAATTTGGAATTCATTATGTTAATCAATCTTCTTCTGAATATCTCTTTTGGTAATTTGTAGTTTATATGCACAAAGCCAGACTCTGCAGTGCTTAAAAACCAGAAGCACATTTGTTCATATATCTCATTTCCACAGTAGCTGCAGTCTCAAACTAGATTATGGTTTCGACTAAGCAATGAAAGCAGCTGAATGCCAAAGAAACAAAAATAAAAAGCATGTTCTTTTGTAAAGAAAATCAAAAACTAAGGAGAAAAAAAAGAGATAAAATGATATATCAGCAGAATTATTCTTCTGTAAGAGCCTTTTCAAAGCCCTCCTCCAGGCAACAGTGACTCCAAGTTTGCTAGCAGCTCTCCAGGTGCAGAAGACTCAAAGCTATGTTATCATTTCCCCTTTCAAATACCATCTAATTAGCTGCTAAGAAATGTGTTCTAAAGAGGTTCTCACCAGTTGTTTCCTGAACCAGAAACATCTGTGATAAGTTGCTTGCTATCAAACACATCCCTCAATGGTCCCTGTAGAATTTCATTTACCACACCCTCCTCCATGTCAATCAACAGAGCCTTTGAGAATGGAAAGAATTTAAATCAGTCAGTAAGCAAACCACCCTTGAAATAATCACACAAAGAAATATGAAATTATTTACAATACAAAAGGAATTCTGTTTCTGCTCTGCTCCAGAGAAACTTTTTCCCTCCCCAGTTTTTAACCAGGAGACCAACTAGATTCACCTTAGCTGATTTGCTAGAAGTTGTTTGATAGGACTGCATTTCAGATGATGAAATTTTGTTAAAATTTTATGCTTTGCCCTACTACTTAGGAATAAAAAAATTAAAACATTTTTATGTTTCTTTGCTTCTTAATCATTTAAAGTGGCTCAAAGAAACCAAATCCTCAGTTGATAGTAGCTACAATAATTTTAATAGAATTCCAATAAAATTACTCAACAAGACTGTCAGCAAACTGTATTACTGCATTAATAAAAGTTAATATTAGAAATTTTACTGTTCAAAGCAGTATTTAAACCTGTGTGCAATTTTAAGAACTTCATGACAATTCCCACACAGCTGGACATAAATATTTAATGTAAAAAGAGTGACCTTTATAGATAGCCTTACTCGTGCTTTTAAAGAGCAGATTTTTCCTTTGTAAATATCAGGACCATTATCACCACTTCTGAAAAAAAAAAATAGTAACAGAAAAATCTAAGATCAGATTCGTAGCATAAAATTTATACTACAATAAAATTTTATCTATTTTGTGTTTGGAGGACTATGACAATGCAAACAAACAGAAACACCCTGAACATGATGCTAAGACCTCATAATTCCTGAAAATAATACAATTACAGGACATGATCTCAATCAGAATTATCCTAAACATTACCTCAAGAAGATGAAAGATAAGCATGAGAGTTTACTCCCAGATACAGCCTCTGCTTTGAAGCAATTCTACAAGCATTGCCAAAATTGGGAAGGATTATCTTTTATCAGCACATGATATGTGTATCCACATCAAACAATGGAAAAAAGCTCCCCAGGAGCATTTCAGTGGGGGTAGTACAACACTGTGCTTGTGCTCGAGGTGTGAAAGCTCTGTAACTGCACCAGCACAGTGCTGTGCTTGATTTATTCTGCTTATTATGATTTACCAGTTCAAAAATCCTGCTGGGCTGACATAGCTAAATCCTCTTTCTTTCCCAGGACTGGTTGCACTGAGCCAACAGACTATAAGTTATGTTAGAATCACATTTTTTCCCACTCAAAGGATGAGATACTATGGTCTAGCCAAACTATATTTAGCACAAGGGGAAAAAAAAGGCAGGGAAGATTGATCTTATTTTCTTTTCCATTATTTACCTAATCTGGGAGATGGCCAAACCAAAATTTAAAGTATGTCTTAGACCATTCTACATTTAACTGCCACTATATTCACAAAACATCAGCTAAAATGCACTACCGAATCCCATCAAGAATAAGGGGCAAAGAGTCCAGGGCTGCACTGGATTACTCAAGAATTTTCCAGCTTCTCAAGCAAAGATGGTCTCTGGACACTTCTCATTAGGTGAGCAGCTCACAGCAGCCTCCAATGCTCTTGTGACTCCTCTAGCCTACACAATACCTGCAGGAGTACGCTACAGCACCAGTAAATCCACCTAGAGAATTTCTCTTCAGGGCCTAATAAAATTCAAAGAGGAAATAGAACCAACACCAGAACATTTATTTTTCTTACTGTTGGCTTTGTTGTCTTTCATGCCAGATCATACTTTCAATCACTTGGATTCAATTGCTGAAAAAAAATCCCAACATTCCTATATCCATGGGATGGCTTGGGTTGGAAGGGACGTTAAAGATCATCCAGTTCCAACCCCCCTGCCATGGGCAGGGACACCTTCCACTCGACCAGGTTGCTGAGACAGAAAACAGATGCTTCTATTGCAGCCAACCTGTCAATTACAAAATAGGAGGCTTTGTCTAGCACATACAGAAGCAGACATATTTTATGATCGAATTTTCTTGCTTTAAAAAATGAAAAGGTGTCAGAAATATTGATATGAAATGATGATAATGAACTTCAATACATTTGCAATGTTCTTTCTAAGAGGTAAAATTTCAGACAAAGTAATTTGGATTTCAGTGCTGTTCTAGTTAAAATCACACTGCTGTACAACAACCTTTTCATATAATGGAAGGAAACAGAGGTTGATCAAACTTTTTTTATTGATTAAAATGCAACAGGCCAAGAACACATTTCTTTCTTGCAAACTGCAAGGATTTTTGTAACTGGATAGATAAGAGATGACTGAATAGTTTTAAGGTATGAATTCGTTAACTTATAAAAAAACAACTATAGACACCACTCTGGATAACAAAATAGTCAGATAAATAAGACAAATTTTTTTTTCTAAAAATTTCTAAACGAGAAAAAGTTTTTTCTGACTATCTTGTATACAATTCCTCTTACAACTCTTAAAGAAATGCTGCTGAGTTGGTATTCAGAGGGCACACAATCTGAATTTTATCTGCAGTGGCTAAAGCTATCAGATCTCGACTGTCGAGGACTTGGTACACGAGGAGAAGAAAACAAACCGACACACTTTCAACACATTTAACTACTGAAGTATATAATGGAAATGCAAAGATAAGGAAAATGATTTTTTTGTTTTTGTTTTGAGGAGAACATAAGAGAGCAAAATCTTTTTCTTGCACAAGCTGAATATGACTTAAAGAAAACTATAACTTAGGTTAAAAGAAGATACCATAAGCGCTGATCTACCATGTAAACTCATGAACTACTGGATCAAAACTTACCTTGTATCTACATTCCTGAAGAAACTGCTTAAGGCTTCATCATAAATTCCTTTCTAAAAGGGAACAACACAAAATGATGTGTAACGTCAAAAATTCTCAATGCTTTTTCATGGAATAAATTAAGTTGGAAGGGACCTCTGAAGGACACCTGCCAAACCTCATCATTTGAAACTGAGTGAACATCTCCATTGAATCCAGCTAGTTCTAGTCAGCTCTAAAAAGAACATTTCACTGAAACATCAGCTTGTTATTAAAAACTGAGAAGAGAATGTAACTAGGAAATTAATTTTTCAGCACAGGATTAAGCAACTGTAGCAGTTTACTGAAGATCCCAATGCAATTATTAAAAATTGAAGAGCTGCTCTTCCGCTGACTCAGTTCATCACTGATACAACTCTCAGCTCATCATGGGTTCCATGCTTGTGATACCAATGGCAATGGAGTTCTGCAAAAACTGATCACACTGATTCTTGAACTCCCTGCCAAGGGATAGCAAGGGAAATTACTTACCCCAACATAAATCTAAAGAGATCTGACAATTTTAAATACCTTAAGTGCTTTATAGTCACAGCAAGAAAAGTGTGTTTTTGTTCAATCCTATGCCCTCATGTTGCTATTTTGGTCAGTAAAACTGTACAGGAAGTCATGGCATGAGCTAACATAGAAAACAATGGTGGGCCTTGGGGGTATCCTCTTTCGCTTTACTGCCAGTGGCAAAGTATGAGCACTGAACAGCCCTTACCATATTGTTAACTGCCTCAGACCTGCTAATGCCTGGCCATAGGGAGACACACTGAGCTTTTCAGTGTGGAAATGCTGGAGGAAGCTGACCAGAATTAGTGATCACAGAATATTCTGAGTTGGAAGTGACACAGAAGAAACACAGAGTCCAGCCTTTCAAAGGACATCCCAAAAGTCACACCAGGAGCCCGAGAGTGCTGTCCAAATGCTTCTTGAACTCTGACGGGCTTGGTGCTGGGGAGTCTGCTCCAGTGCCCAACCACCCTCTGGGTGAACAACCTTTTTCTAATATGTAACTCAAATGTTCCCTGACACAGCTTCAGGCCATTCCTTTGGATCCTGTCACTGGTCACGACAGAGAAGAGATCAGTGTCTGTATCTCCTCTTCCCCTCATGAGAATGCTGCAGACTGCAATGAGACCCTAAGTTTCCTCTCCCTCCAGGCTGAACAGACCAAGTGACCTCAGCTGCTCCTCGTATGGTTTTACCCCAAGACTCTTCACTTTCCTCGTGGCCTTTCTTTGGATGTTCTCTAACAGCTTAATGTGGGTTTTTTTATATTGTGGCGCCCAAAATTGCCCCCAGCACTGGAGGTGAGGCTGCCCCAGCTCAGAGCAGAGCGGAACAATCCCCTCCCTTGCCCAGCTGGCCATGCTGTCCTCCATGCAGCCCGATGTCCTCCAGGGCAGGGTTGGCTCTCCTGGCCGCCAGGGCACTGCTGGCTCATGTCCCACTTACCATTGACCAGGACCCCCAGGTCTCTTTCCATGGCGCCGCTTTCCAGCCTCTCATTTATGTCCCCAGCCTGTCCGTACATCCAGCGTTGTCCCATCCCAGGTGCAGGACGCGCCGATCCCCGTTAAACTTCACACGGCTGGTGGCTGCCCACCCTCTAACTTAACAAGGACTCTTAATAGTTCACCCTAGCCTTTTTTTTTCACTATTAGACGTACGGCACGAGAAGCTGGGGTTGGTTGTGCTCACAGTGAAGCGCCCTCAGTTTAACCAAACAAACGCAGCGCTCCGCAGTCACAGCGACGAACGCGGAAGGCAGCGAGGGCGGCTCACCCCGGGCCAGCGGCGCCCCTACCTTGTTGACAGCGGCGTGTTCCCGCAGCGCCAGGTCCCAGAAACGGCATCCCACCTGGTTCCCGCACTGTCCCACTGCAAAGGGGAGAGACACGGCTCAGGCACGGGGAGGGCACGGCGGGAGGTCTGGGCGCCACGACCCCCTTACCCTGCACCACCACCGACTGGGTCATGGCAGAACCGGAGGCGCAGCACTGTTTCGAAGCCGGCGCCCGGAAGCCGCGCCCCCTGAGTTCCTGCGGTGGAACGTCCCAACCGTTGCCTCAGCTGCGGGCGCTCGCCGCCTGCCCGCCGCGAGTGGAACGTGCCATTAGGGAGCGGGGGGGGGTGTTAGGGGGGACAGCGCGGGGGAGTAGTGAGGTTTCCAGAAATTCGGTGAGTGTGAGGGAGACCTGAGAGGGGTTGCAGGGTCTCGGCTGAGGCCCAGATGCAGGGGGCCTGACAAAGACTTAAAATAAAGTCTCTCTACGGGAGAACAGAAGGATTTCCATCCACTACAGTTCATTATCCTTTATGGCTAAAAATGCTGCGATAAGGAAGCGCTTTATTTTCCCCAAATACAAAATTCAGGGAGGTGGTGTGAAATGTGCGAAACGGTATGAAAATACAAATTAAAAATTAAATGTAAAAACGGCCATTTGGTAATGCTGTAAATGTACCCTCCCAGCAGGCTTGCACATTAAGCTCAGTTTCATATTGTGCTTATTATAATTGTCCACAGTGGAAAAACGAGGAGTGTAGGGATGCTGTTGTCTCAGCACGGCACGACTGGTCCACAACACAGCTCAGCTGCAAAATCATAGAATCGTTTAAATTGGAAAAGGCCTTTAAGACAAACAAGTCCAACTGTTAATCCAGCACTGTGAAGTCCAGGACTAAAACAGTAAAGAATGTGGGACATACAAAGCTTGCAGAAGGCTGTCTTGTGCCACAGATGACATTTCTGCTTCCTGTGGGAGGAAAAAAGCACTTCCAAGCAACCCAGTCCATTAGGTTTTATGGCTAAAATCTTCCAACAAAACACTCTTTTTCCAATTTGATTATTTTTAATGGTGGTGTACAAAAAAAAAATTTGTTAAATAACATTTTTAATCCTTTATTTGCTCCTAGACATGACCTGTAGAGATTAATTGTAGGTCTACAGGAAAATAAAGTTACAGTAAATGGCTATTTAAAAAGAACTTTCCTGGAAAGATTATGTATGTATTGCAGCAAATATTTTACAGTACAATATAAGAATGCATTATATAGAAGAAATAGATACACAGGCAAATTTTGTAAAACTTAATTGGAATCATATTATTCTTAAGAAAAAGTACTGAGTGGCCCAAGCTTACTCAAGTGTCATGTATGAAATGTGTGAAAAGGACCAATGGCTTTAGTGTTATAGGCATGTTTAGCATGAATAAAGTAATTCTGCCTCAAACATATCTTTTCTATAAACTAATCATTAGTGTAAAACTACATGAATGTTAATCAGGAAAGTAGGTAGCCATTTCTCTCTGGACAGACTAGATGTAATCTATAACTTAGTTTTGTTCCCTATGTTTTTTTGAAGTGGTCCAAACTTGTAGGCTGTGCTCTGTTCTTGCTATTAGATGTCAAACTGCATCTATACTTCCTGCCTACTGTCATGTCCTTAAAGTCTTCTCTTCATGTCTTCTCAGCCTTAATTAAGGTTAAAAGCTGTACAACATTGCTTATAAGCATTCTAATGCTTAATTTAAATTCTACAGAATCTCTTAATATTACTGTATCTGACTTTCTTCTTGTGTGATTAGGTCCACTTTCTACTTGTTTTTAAGGTTAGTTGTCATTTTTATGTTCCATGTCCCATGAAGATTCAGCTTAGTGAGATTCACTCTACTGAACATGATGTTGCAACAAGACACTCTGAGCTTTGGCTTCCACTGTTCTTGAAGTGGTCTGTGAAGGCAAAGGTGAAGTGATTAGTCTCTCTGAGCTTGGAAACACTGTGAACTGGAGATGCAATGGAGATTCATGCTCATGTGGGGATGTTTTTTAGCTGCCAAAGGAGGTCCAAGGGCAGGAAGTTGATGTGCAGTAGCCAGTTTGGCTTGATGCATATGCTCAGATGTTTAACGAAACACCTCAACTCTGTCGAAGAAATAATCACACACTTGACTTCCTATTTTGTTGTAGCTGAAGTTCCACTTCATCAACATAGTATAAAATGCATGAATCGATACAGGTCCCCTTGGAAATAATTTTGTCTATGTTAATCATTTAACCAACAGACTTATGGTAATACATGTTTCTTACCCTTAATTTCTCCATAACATTCTGCTGATGTGTTATACAGGAATGGTGTTCCACAGCTTTGGAACACAAATAGAATAATTGTATAAATAACTTACTATGTTATTTAGTGGAAATTAATTGCCATGGACCACAGTGAATCTGTGAATAACCCTTAAATCTCATGCTGTAACAAGAGCCAAAAGTACATCACAAGTTAAATATGTGTGCTATGCTTTCCGCATCTTTTTAATAACAGTCATTTGACTATTTAGGCCACGTGCTGCTGTAGGGAGAATACACTGGAATTTGAACTGATGTTATCCTTTGATTTATATCAGGTCTTAGTTCACATATGAAGGTTTGTTGGCTTGTAATTTTAATTTATTTTATTACATTTTTTTGTTTCTTAGAGTTTTTTTTTAAATTAAGAATTGTATTTTGAGAAATTACTGTTAAGCTTGTAACACTTCCATCTTTCATTTTTCTACTCAGGCTGTTGTCCATACTCTGGATTCTTGAGGAGAAGGGTGTTCTCTACACATCTTGAGATGCAAGAGATAGAGGGGTCCATGATCCCATTTAAATCCTCTATTTTGAAGCAGTTTCCTGAGCATTTGATCTTGAAAACGGTTTCTTTCTTATATAGTCATGCAAATGTCCAATTTCAGAATATTTTGGGATACAGTAACAGTGTAGTTGTGGCCCTGATTTAGGTAATGGCTATAACAACACTTATTAAAACCTTGACGGTGGCAGGGAAAAGTTATAATCTTGGGTCAGTGCTCATTTTTTGTAGGCTTTCTGCAGAATTTAGATACTTATATTCATGTTAGAAATGGAAATGGAAATGGAAATGGTGAATCTGACAATGTAGTTCAGAACTTTAAGGTTTTTCCCAAATCTTTGTAGATGAAGGGTTTTGTACTTTGAAGCTATAATTTTAAAGATAGATACAGGAGACGAATTCTGGGAAGATTTCTGCTTAGGCAGTTCCCTTCTCTTAGACACCAGCAGCCTTGAAATGAATGCAGAGGTATGTGCAATGTAATGCATCACATACTGGCTTTCTTTGGCGCATATGAAATGGTAATTTTAAGGTCTATGTGGATGTTGGGGGCAGGGAAATTTGCATTATTTTCTGCTCTCTCCTGAGTCTGCAATATCCTCTGGTTTATAGTGTTTTTCTTTGGAATCCCTATTCTGCAGAGGGAAAACCCACACCTCTGGAGCCTAGAAGGGAAAATTGAGGAAGACACTCTCCAGAATAGTGGTGTGTTTGATTAGCTGGTGATAAAGAGAAGTAAATTGAATAGTAGCAGTTTATGATTTTTAATTGGTTTTTATTCACATACTGTTTTAATGTATTTTTAGTTTTCCATATATAAAGTATGCAAAGGACTGATTAAATCAAAAAAAGTCATTCTTAAATGTAAATCCACAGAACGAAACCAAATCATATTGCAGCAAATATGGCTAAGAGAAATACTGTTTATTCACAGAACTTGGATGTGGATGTGAGAAAATACGCTTTGGTTTGAAGTAGGTGTGAGACAGAAAAACATTCCGAGCGTGTATGTACCAGTTAACATACAATGCCCCACTTAATACCAGCATTCACTAAACTCTGATGCTCTTAGAGGGCACAAGCATTTGCTATTCCTGGCTATCTCTGCTGAGCAGCTGCAGGCAACTCAAAAGGAATTTCAGTAATCCTTGTAACCAACCTATCTAAGCAGGGAATCTGCTGTTCTTTTCTCTCCAGCAACAGGGTCCTGGAGACCAGGGCCTGAGGAAGCTTAGCTCAGGTTGTGGTGTCATAAGCTTTTTTGAGCCAATCACTCACTGGCACTAGGATGAAAGAGACTTCCTTTTTTACCCCTGCTCTCAGCTGCACTACCCTGACACCATCCATGGCCTCTGTAACTACTGGGAACCCAGCTCACTGATCTGAGGATATTTGTCCTCAACACCACTAGTAAAAAAAATTCCAGAAGCAAAAGCCCTACATTTTCTGTTCCATTTCTGCGTAGTAGCTAGGAGCAGGAAAAAGCTGAGCCAGCATACTGGTTTTGGTGACTGAGACAAAGATGGCATTTGAAGGCAACTGGATTTAGGGATCCACGCCTGATCCAGAGAGACTGCAGAGGGATACTTTTACTGCTTGCTTCTCAAGTATGAACAGTGGGCTTTGGAGTGATGAAAAGAAGGGTCTATATATCACTCCCGTGTGAAGGGGGCATCTGTAAGCTTAGAGTTGGAAAGGGAATCAGTCTTTGGAGCATATTGCCTGAGAGCTGCAGGGAGGAGAAAAGGGGATGTGTTCAGGAGAAGGCAAACAGAACAGGAATGGGGCTGAAAGTATAAGCAGAGCTGACAAGGCTGGTGAAAGGAGAGGCAGTGGCTACTGGAGCCACACAGTGTTCACTTACCATCCATCACTGGACTCCAGAGACAAGTGGAGAGTCTGTGATGGGGTCCCAGCTGCTGGAGAGTTCCTGTGCCTGTGTACCCAGAGGTTGCAGTTCTTTATCTGGAGAAAGCTAAGTCTGCTGCAGTGTGTCAAACCCCCTTTTTCACCCTACTGAGAGTAGTAGGGAAGCTGCTGATTAGCGCTTACATATGCGTCTTATTCTGGTGGTTCTTCCATCTGTCCATGTTTTCAAGATCTTTGGATTCCAGTTTTCATTTGTGTGTTTTCCAGATGAATTCTCATTCATTTTGAGTCTCTAGAGTGTTGTCCTTTATTTTTGCATTTCATAGTTTCCTGCTTTGCAGCTGGTCATGGTTTGAGTTGGTTCCAACAATAATTTGCTCAGCAACCATAAAACTTTCTATAACATTATTTTATTCTTTTAAGAAAAGAAAGCTAAATGGATTTTATTCCTTGTAGGTGATGACTGAAGGGACTAAGTTTTGCAAGTGACTTGTGTCTATTTGGTGTGCAAGCCTACTGTGAGTTGAACCCTACTATTGACTTCTATGATTGTAACAGAGCTTGGATTTGCAGCCCTTTGCTTTCTTTTTACATCTTCCCGTTTCACTCTTGGTTCCTCTGCAGCAGCATATCTTCCAAAGGAACATGTTCCTTGTTTGAGGATTACTGCTGTAAACTGAAGTCCTACAGGAGTTGCGCAGGGAAGTGATATTTTTGTATGGTAAGGGAGTCACCTGAAACTGTGACTGATTCTGCTTTCTACACTTCATGTTTACTTGTGTAACATTAGTGCAAATGAGATCACAATGAAATTGTGAATTTGGTGCTGTGTTTGTATGTAAGTGCATTAAAAATTCAGAAAAAAACTTGAAATTTGGAATTGTCTCTAAGGCAAGCATTACTCTAAAATTACCTAGTTTAGGTAAATGAGCATATATATAAAGCATCTGTCTTAAAAGATATACATCCTTTCTTCATATTGTGGTAGAACATATCCATGAAGTCTAGAAGTGAAATAAAAATTTTAATTTTTCATTGCTTGTAAGCTAACATAATTAGTATACTCTCTTCCCCCCATTTTATTTGAGGACAATATAAATGAGTTGAATGGAAAATTAAAAATATACTGTATTTGCAATGTAAATCTATTATCTAGCTTTATTCTTTAATGTGCATTATCAGATCTTTTCCTGTGGAACAAAGGGTGACTAAGATATGAAATGAAATTATGTAGAGGATCTATTTTGAAAGTAACATATTTAATATAATTTTAATTATTTTTATAATCTTATATTTTCATGTAACAGACTGGCCACACATACACTATAAGAAATGGTAAAGCTCACTCTTGTGGTATATTAAGAGAAGTGCAGGAGCAACAGCTTTTATTCTTCAGTGATTTTTGTTTTCATGTAAGTATGTGACCCCTCCCCTTCCAGCTTTCTGTAGGCGTAGCTGTGATATTTTCATTCTTCTTGTCTTGCTGAACACGGTTTCTTTAGTTCTATTTTTCTTTCTGTGGTCTAAGGAGCTTTTCAGAATAGATGCAGTGCACTCTCAGGCTGCTGGACAGGTGTTAATGCTTACAGCACCACTAACCAAAGCTGCCTTACTAAAACTCACTGGCTTTTCATCAATCATGAAGTTACGAATGCAGCCAATGAAGGAATTGCGTGTAGTCAGGCTTGATGTTAGCAGAGACTCTGGAAGAAGGAGATTAAAATAAATAAATAAATAAAAAATTTAGAGCTCATTATGGGCAAAATAATCAGTTTGGTGGCAGGATCTTTTAACTTTGCTACTAAGTGCAGGTCTTCTGAATCTTCTTTTAAAACTATTGGCCAACTGCCAGTGTCCTAGAGGCCATTAAAGTATGGTTAGTTGTCTACAGTTATGTAAAACTCTCGATACTGTATTATCAATAGAGACACAATTTTGCATGTTTTGACAACTACATTTTCTTTTAAGTAACAGAGTAGATGAGTCCCAGTGTCTGTTTTTGTAATTTAACATCACATGTATTGTCATCTGTGTGTGATTTGTTAGTTTGCATTCAGTTGGCTGTATCTACATAGCATTATTTAGTATTGTATCTTATTTGTTGTTGTGAAGTTCTGTGTAAGAGTTTCCTGTGCCAGGCTGATAATAGCATTATAGAGCCAATGTATGGCATTGGTTTATTATTCTATAATTAATGTAGAAATAGAAAGCTCTATTATGAAGCAGAACAGCATTTGCAATTACCCCTTTATATTGCCTCTCTGGGAAGAGTTCTGTCCTAATAAAATTCCAGTTTGGATTTAAAGAGTGAGCAGGCATCTGTGCACAGATTTTATTATTCCCTTTTGGCTGATTTTACCTCCTGGTACTGTGGGATGGATGTGAACACCACACACTCAAGCCTCTAATCCAAGACAAGCATTATAATGAATTTTGTAGTTAGAGCTGTTAATGATTGACATGCAAGGCTCAGAGAAATAATGCTACATGTTCTCAATGAGAAATGTACTGGAATTGACTTAAAAATTGAATCACGTAGTGTTGATTACAGTTTGCATATGAACCCCAACGGAGTACCTCTGTCTGTTGAATAAGGGAAGGAAATGTAGTAATCTTGGCCCATGCTACACAGATGGTCTGTGAGTCACAAATACACAGGAGAAGAATTCTGTCTAACAGTAACCCCTAGTAAGAAAAATAATCTCCATGTTCTGTCTTGTGTTCAAAGATGCTGTTGCTTGAAGAAGAGGAAAGAAGCCTACAGCAACTAAGCCTTGGGACTCCAGTTACAGTGACAGTGAGTTTCCAATCCCATAAATAAATAAATCACTTCTTAAAAAACCAGTAAGCCCATATGGGAAAGAAAGATAGAAAAAAGAAATCTTTTTTGTAGTTGGATAACTTTTCTACAGAATCCATACCTTACCCTCCAGCAGCTGTGAATGTTTTAATTTCAATGAAACAGCACATCTTGTTCTTTGAGAACTTGAGGCAGAATATTTCTGTTCAGCTCTTGAGCCTTTGAATTTTACCAGGTTGTTTACATATTTTGTTCTTTTTTGAGATGAAAACTTAGTCTTTATACTTTCTCTGGAAACTGGGTTGAAATCTGAGAACAATGTACCACAAAGATATCAAAAGCATACCTGGTACACCTCCAATAAACACTGGCTCCCTGTGGTCAGTTGCCTTTGGATTTAGTGGCCCTACCACATGGTTGACTTCAGAGTCTACGTCCAGCTGCACCACATTTGCGTCTCTAATAACTGAAAGGAGAAGGAACAGGGATCAGCAAGAAGTAGCACATGAGTTTTTTATGACAGACAGGAATTATCAGTTTGGTGTGAGTAGCTGTTTTAGTGTTTGCTAGATTGGGTGTGAGCCATTAGTAACAGTTTGTGAGCAGATTCTGCTATAGAGCAGGGCCAACGGAATATACAGTGGTAGCAAGGATGCTTTTGAGTGGGGCTCTTGATCACTGCTGGCAGTGTTCAGGCTCCAGGTTATGAGCATACAGTAGCTTGTGGCTTAGAAAAACTGACCAATCACTCCCAATCAGGGATGTATTAGAATACAGTGAGGCTTCTTCCTTTCTTGTTCCTGGATTTCCTTCAGATGGAAACCAGAATGCTTGTGGAAAGGGTGCAGATGTCTTCTGCAATGATAGTGGAAGACATCCTTAGTCAGCATTTAGACAGGAAGATGAGGGAGTTTAAAATCCAGGGTTTAGAAGTTCTTTCTGACTTTCAAAACCAGGAAAGAAGGATGTCTGGCACAGAGGCAAAGTCCAGCTGTAGATATCTCTCTATTGTGAGCAAAAGGTTCCCCACATCTGTCTTTTTATTTGACTTTTAAGAGTAGCATTATACTTGTGCTTACTGCATTCTATCAACTTAGTTCATCTCTCATTGGGAAGGGAAGAATATAATCTGCTATGTGAATTAGGAAAGGTAGCCAGCATTTCAGCTAGGCTGCTTTCTGTTCTTTGAACAAGGAGCTTCTGTCTTTGTTTGTTTTTCCTGTCTTTGTAGGAACTTGTGCTTGCACTCCCAGGAAGCTCTACAGTTTTGTGTCTGAGGGATAAGTAAGACTGTGTCTTTCACACAAACTTGGATCTTGGAAGGTGAAAAGAAGTAAAAATACTTCTGCATTGCCAGTGTTCTAGCCCATGGAGATGGATATCTGGGGAGCAAGAAATGGGCTCTGTTACTTAGGGGATGATCACCTTTTACTGACCTGCAATTCGATGCCACCTGCCATCGCAGAGACTCTGTTTCAGCGTCACTGAAGTTGAAAAATCCCTGATTCCATTATTCAGTTTCACAGTAACCTGAGGAAAAATAAGGTATTTATCACTGTAATCCCCCTAATTTTATCTTTTTATCTGTCTTCAACCTATCTGTTGTAATAATGTTGTATTCCCCACTCAAAACATGTGAACTATCCAAGAGAAAGGAAAACATAACTTTATTAAATTCTTCAAAATAAAGTACCTTTTAAATCCAAATTTGGGTTTTTGTTTTCTTTTTTTTTAATTGTTTAGATTCAATAGTTCTGAGACATTCCTAATTATTTCAAAGAAGAGTTAAAAAAAAAAAAAAAAAAGAGATAATTTTAGTCATTTACTAGTACCTCTACTCTGTAATTTCCTGTGTGGTAAATTAGTGTTTAGAGGCATCAGATGATGTTTTTGGCATCTTGCTAGCCACTTAATAAGGAAAACAGTCATGAAAAATCCAAGTAAATCCAAGTATAAACAAGCAGAAAAGATATGAGAAAGGAATATATGGCAAATTCAAGAATGACTTTTAAGTTACTTATTCAGAAGTAAGTCTCTGGCAGAGCTAGAAAGTGAACCTAATTCTGAATTTTGCACCTCTGCTTTAGTTAATGGATTAATAATCTCTTTGCATGGAAATGTTCCAGCAACAGCAAAACAGTGTTGTGCCCCTGCTGTGGGACATGAGATTCCTGGTAGTGATTGGCAGAGAACTCCACACTCAGAGTCCAACCATTCAGGCTTTTTAAATGTTGAAGTAGTCCCTGATTATGCTGACACTGTGTTGACCGAAAATCATAGAATCATAGAACGGTTTGGATTGGAAGGGACAGTAAAAATTGTCTTGTTCCAACCCCTCTGCCATGGATGGGAACACCTTTCATGAGATCAGGTTGCTCAGAGTCACATCCAACCCAGTCTTCAACATTTAATGGGATGGAGCATCCACAGCTTTCCTGGGTAACTTGTTCCAGTGCCTCACCACCCTCACAGTAAAGAATTTCCTCCTAATATCTAATCTAAATCTACTATCAGTTTGAAGCCAATCCTCCTTATTCTTTCACTACATGCCCTTGTAAATAGTCTCTCACAGTGAAAAAACTTATATTTAAATCTAGAGGGTCTCTGTTTGGATACAGTTATAACAAAGATATATTAAATCTTTTTTTCCAGAAGGGCATCAACCAACACAATTAAAATGATCCTCATGTTCTCTTTTATTCATGTTTGGACAAAATGTATAGATTTAAGCAAATAAAGAATCATGGGAGAAAGTGACTCCTTAATAAATCACCCAGACAATCTGTACTGATAGAGATGTGTACATTTAAAAAATAAATTAAAGTTGCTGATCTTACTTGTCCAGCAAAACGGTTTTCACAAAACAGGTCTTTTGTAATGCATTCAAAGAGAGCAGATAGTTAATGCTAAAGAAACACAGATCTTTACTAAGAAGGTTCTGAACTACTGCAGTGACCAGCAGGGATGAGCTGCTTTTCCAGGGTGAATTTTGTTTATGAATTGCATATACAGGAAGTGAGATGTGAAGCAGTACCTTTTGTTAGACTAGTAGGTACAGTTGGGGAAACCAGACAGATTATTGGACATCCAGACCTTTGGTTAGAACTTTACATAAGAAGTGCTATACTGGATCAGTTCTGCACAAACACAAATTTTAAGTGTGGCATGATACAAATAAGTGCAATGTACTTAAGAAATTCTCTGTTAGTTCACCAAGGACTAGATACAGGGGTAAGAATGGGCTTCATCTTACCTAATCTGTCAAAAGTTAGGTGCCTAACTGAAGCACCTGTTCTCTCTAGCCAATATAAAAAAAAAAAAAAAATTATCTGAAAAACATCTCATTTAGTCACCTAATTAGAGATACAGTTTAGGACAGGACGAATCATGATGTTAAACTGTTTACTCAGTCACTCTGCTGTAGGTGCCTGCTCTTGCAGAAGAGGTGAGAGTGTTTCCTCAGGTGTTGCATTTCTAACTGAGGTACAGCCAGCCTCACTTAAATACCCTTCCACTTTGATTGACAGGAGCATTGCAGTGATTGAAGGATATTCACACTGCTTAGTCTCTTGACTGTGCCCTGAGTTTCTCCTCTGCAGGAAAGACCAAAAAAACTGCCAAGATTTCCTTTGCTCTAAAGATTTGCTTGTGTTGTTCACTTAAGACTGAGATTTATTACTGTATGTGTGCAATGAGTAGCATGAAGAGATCCAGATTTTATCAATGAACACAATAAAAGAATAGCAATAGCAGCAACTATCTGGTGAGTTGATTTCAAACCTCTCTCCTTCATTTGAAATCCAGAGCCTGTAGAAATCAGGCCAACAATGAGAACTTTTCCTTTCCCTCACTCTTTCAATGATATATATATGTGATAAAGAAAGAAGAGACTGAGTGTAACTCAGACTTACCTCTTAAGAAATAAGAAATAATAATTTATTGATAGTTACCTTACTTGTAACTGTGATACATTTTTAATGTGTGGGTGAAAGAACAGTGCCAAAGAATCACTGCTTTTGCTTCTTTTCAGCTGATAACAAAATACATGAGGCTTGTATTAGTAAAGATCTGATCTTGTTTCAAGTATTATTTTTAGTATTTTAAAATAAATATTTGGTTTGCCTAATCTGAGCAGTTATTGTATTTAAGAGAGAAATGAGAATCAGTTAATAGCAGATTTGTAAGACAAAATCTGCCAGTAGAAAAGCCCAAGTAGGTGGAAGAGAAACGAGTCAAGGCAGTGGAGGAGATGTGACCTTCTTCATACCTGTCCATTTCTCATGTGCATATTCAGGTACTCTCCATTCACACTATGACCATGCAGTAGGATTCCTGAGCTGCTTCGGGGACGTATTTCAAAAACAACTTCAAATTTCAGGCCTAAACTGAAGGACTCATCTGTGAAGTAAAAAGAAAAACATTCTTTTTGTAGTGATTTAGTGATGATACTGGACATTTATTCAAAGTCAAAGTAGAACACCAAAATCAGGGTGGATTTTATTTGTCTTTAAAACTATTGAAATGTGAGATATGGAAATGTGAGATACACATAGCATGGTGTACTGTCAATGACCTGTTTCAACTTTTGTTTTGATTGTGTTTGTTTGGAGTACTAATAAAGGTTTATTTACTTTTCTCATTATTTAAAAAATATATTTTGCTTAAAAATATTTCTTAGCAATGAAATGGACAGCAGAAAGTAAATGATCTGTATTTTTGGCAGTTTCTTATTGTGCAATTTCCTAGACGCTCAGCAGTCATTATTGAGTGAGTCAGAGTTCACTTGAGCTTTGATGATTCAATAGGAGAAACTCCCTTTTTCAAACTGGTGACAGGCTAGGGATCAAATTAGAAACACTTGTCTGATTCTTCTTGGTGCTGCCAGTGAACAGGGTTGTGCAGTTTCCTTTCTTGTTCAAATCAGAGCCTATGTGACCAAAACAACCTCATAAAACTCTTCCTGGAACACAACAGGCCTAAATGACAGAAAAGATGTATTCTGTCATGCTGTTCTGCATCAAGACATGCAGAAAGCCTTTCTGCAGGATTTTTTAATCACATGTTGTTTATTAATTAAAAAAATAAGGGATGGCCATTTGATGATGTATTTGGTTTTGGACATGTTGACTTCCATAATAATTTTTAGCATATTGGTCTGTTCCCTTATTAAAATTATTCCCTTATTAAAATTATTCTTATTATTTGAAATACACACATACAGATGTGTTTATGTAACAACTTGATAAGTTTAACGGTGACATTGTGACCTGTCAATATCATCTGCTTACCACAAGAGTGATCTGTTTCTGATAATCCTTACAGCTCACAGCCTCAGAAATTACCACACCCTTTAATGAAAAATGCCATTCTGAAGCACAGTGAATACTACAGTCCTATTTTGGGATACATTTGTATAGGAGTAAATTACCAAGGACAACATATCCTCCTTGTGATGAAAAGTATGTTCCTGCTTCTGATGGGCCTTCATAGCAAGGTGTTACACTAAATGTCTGTGAAGCTGAAGTAAGTGATCTTCCATTGAGCTGTAAGTTGCTGAGACAACCACTAAAGCTGTAGACAGAGTTAATCTGAGGGGTAAAAAAAAAAAGCCTTGATTAGTAAATAAACTGCTTGTCAAGGAAATAGATTCTTCTGTCCTTATTTTTACTTGTTTATAAGCTATAAGGCTGTGATTGTCTGGGGCATCAGTTTTGAACTAAAAAACAATTTCCAGACAAGGGAAGAAGCAAAATGATTCTCATAGCCTCTCATGTCTTTTTGATGACTTCAGGGTCTCAAACAGTCCTTACTGAACTGTGAGAAACAAAGCACAACTAGGACAAAGCAGTGCTATACTTATGCCTCATAGCCTCAAGGCAAGACAGGGGTCTACTTTTTCAGAATAGTTTATCAATCTTGTTAGGCACATAACACTAAAGATTACCTTGAAAGAGACTGTTATATTCATTTTTGGCTTAACACTCCTTTCTGTATACTTCTGTACCTAGCTGTAGAACAGAATCCTGACCTCTAGGTATTGTCTTAAAACAGAGGTAGGTACTAGAAGAACATAAAAATATCTCCAAAACTCATTCTCAGACCTCAGGGTGAAATTGATCTTGCCTAACGTTCCTTATCTCATCTAATTTTGGATGTCACTAGGATTTTTTCGTTCCTTATAGACCATTGTTTCCCCAGCTGCTGCTGCAAGGCTATGGAAACCTAACCCATACCACCAGCCCAGCCCTGTGGGAGATTTGCTCTATACACAAACTGAGCTGCCTGCTCCTCAGCAGGATGAGGGTCAAGATCTTAATAAGCTTTTGTCTGCTCTCATCCCTACAGCCAGCTTTTGTATTCTTTACAGAGAGGTGTGGGGTCTGTACATAGAGGTCTGCTTTACCTGGATGTTTTTTACAGCTTTTCCGGGAGCTACACCTCCAATATAGAGTGGTTCAGTGACTTGCCAAGTATTCGCATTCCCATCAAAAGATTCTTCTAGTACTCGGAGACCATCAATTATCAAGCGACCAATATTTTTGCCTCTAATAAATATCACCTAGGAAGGGAAGAAAAAAATGTGGAAGATTACTTTCCTCTGTTAAGGTATCACTGCTGTGCAGTGGAAGATGAGATATTTGGGAAGAGAATGTGTGAGTGATACTGTACAAGCCTGTTTTGCTAACTGCCCGTATTCTTTGCTGGACAACTCTCTTTTTTCATATTCATATAAAGGTTAGATAGTAAAACTGCTGCCTTCCTTAAATTTTAGTGTACAAGACAGAGGTAATTAAGGTGTCATAAAGTCTTCTGAGATCTACTTATCACTGTTAGCATTTTCACAGTCCTCATTAGTTTTATGGTATGGATTCATCCAACCTGCTTTCAACACTTAAATACCCAAGTCAGTAGTTTAGTAACTGCAGACTTCCTCTGTAGTTAATGAGGAGAGAGACATAACTAAAGAGGGAAATTCACCTTGACTCCTAAAATTGTCTTTTCATTTTCATTTAACTCTTAATTGCCTTACTGTTCTGCTTATTTCCTTTATTTCTGTTCAGCTGTTAATGTTGGGGATTGCTGAATTTTTATAACTGACTCACTTTCCTGTCCCTAGTTAATGACTTAATAAAATGCTTCATGGAAGATCTAAAAATACTGATGGAAGTTTCTCAACACATAGGTGTGTTTATGAATACATGAATGAAAAATCCCTGAGCTGTCACATGAGCAGTGTCTTTACTTGACAGCATGTGCCACCATAATGATTGCTTTCTTTTACTTACGTTGTGCCACAGACCATCATTGTATTTCTCTTGGCTCTTAATCCTTATCTTCTGGTGACCAGCATTAAACATAAAAATGAGTCGTCCATGAGCAACGAAAAGGGCCATGAAGTTGGTCTCTTTTTCATCCGAAATGTAGAAAATCATTCCATGAGATGAGTGAGTTTTCAGACTGATAGAGAACTGAGCTCTGGCACATAAAAACACAATATTAACATCAAACCAGATACGTTTGATTTAAATCAAGCATCAGGCAGAGGAAGATGAGATTTTCTTTTCATCGAAAGAAATATTCATCTCCTTTATGGAAGAGGTGCTTCTGAGAAGCATTCTGTGATGGTTTTTTGAGCAGAAGTCAAAGTTGGAGAAGAAGCTGCCTGGCAAGGAATTTGGTTTCAAAAATTAAAATCTCTGGAGTGAGTAAGTTCAATGCAGACCACCAAAATCTGACTCTACATTTCCTTTCATGTTAAACAGCAGTGTTGGGGGAATTTTTAAGTGTGATGTCACGGAGGTGTAATGTTTAATGTTATTCCAGACTTGATTGAAGCTTCCCCTTCCTTGTAGTTCCTTGTGAAGTCCAAGACAACATGGAAATTATACCATTGTTGGTTTGACATTGCCACAGTGAAAATTTCTTGAGTGATTTCTATTACTACTTACAGTTTAAAACACGGCAAAGCTGTATTGCTGTAGGACAGTGCCAGAACTGATTCCTGCTTCTTCTGATGTCAGGTCTAACCTAGTTTCTGTTCTTCATGTTTTCTCAAGAATCTACATATTCCTGATGATATGTGTGTGTGCGTTCCACAGACACTCAGCCCCTTGCCAATATCAGTTGTTTTTAAAAGACACAACTCATTGGTTTTTAAAAATGAACATTACAATAACAAAGCTTTAATAACATTTGGCAAATAAATATGTATTGTAGGAATGAAGGTGGGATGAAGATATTAGAATCTGTGTTTTCCCTTCATATGGGTACCATCAGAATTGCACTAAGTAAAACACTGTTGAATTAAAATGAACATAATGATTTTTTAATTTAAATCAGAAAAGAACATTCTTTTTTCTGAGTTAGTGGTCTGGTATGCTTCCAGGAAGTGCTGTGTTGCTGAATTTATAGTCTGTAATGGAAAGTATTAAATCAAAATCCTTGTTGGATTTTGAACATTGTATGACATATTCTGTGGGAGCATGAATATCAAATGCCAACAGTATCTGGACTCATTATTACTTAGATTTTCATTATGGCTTGAATTGGACAAGGTTTTCATAGCTTTATATCCTACTGCACTGTGAAGACTCCTAAACATTAAACTACTGACAAGGTCCACTCAGCATGTTACTGCTTCCTTTCTGCTTTAATGCCTTTACCTCTTGTGTAAAGAGATTGATTATTGTGCATTGCTTGTATAGAACTAACATCCTCAAAAACTTCACACAAATAGGCAAGGAGACACATTTTGTTAATATGAAATGCAGATGAAGATTCCACAAGAGGGATGAAACTGGGAACAGTCTATGTTTTGTTCTTACTCAACTGAAGCACCTTTTAATATAACCTAACAACATGCTCTACACAAAATTTAGCCTAAGATATAAAGGAAAAAAACCAGATAATAGCAGAAATGTGTTCCTTTAAAAAAAAAAAAAAATTAAAATACATCTTTCTCCTACCCAGCACATTTAATTTTTATTTCTAAAGTAACTTTACCTTTGACTGAAATCCTTTGGTATGTGATCAAATTCTTGCCGGCTGTTTGCTGTTCCTCCAAATTGATAGGCATGTTCAGTTGCCTTGGGATTCATTGGCAAGTGGCACTGCGGCTCTCTTTGAAAATTCACTTGATACAGTTTTTTCAGGCCAGATGAAGGCTGTGAAATCTTGTCTTTATCTCTTCCCACCTTCACAGAAAAAGAACTATTAACCAGAATTTTTAGCTAAGATTGGACATAATAAAACAGTATCATTTATATATGAACTAATAATATATTGTTTCCCTACATAAATACAATAGGATTGTTTCTAAGTCAAATTTTCCTTGAACAGATCTACTATAAATGCTGATATAGGACAGAAGAAGGGATCAACAAAATGCCTGTGTAGCTAACATAATTACAATTAAATTTTTTTTGCAGTTTTCCTAATTAAATCTTTTTCTCTTTGCTTTTGGTGATATCAGCTATATTATAAGCTTGAGAGGATATGCTTGGACTAAAAATTCTGCATGCTGGAGGAAGGTTTTTTCCCCATTTATATTAATGTGTGCTAATTGTACCCAGTAAAGAGCCATACAGAAGTAGAAGAGAGCAGAAGCAAGCCTGTTGCCTTTAGAATACAGAAGAAATCAAAAAGGCTTGTTTCTGAAGTACTGCTTTGAAGAAGTCAGGTATTTTATTTCAGAGTTTTAGCAAAAGAGAATGATCTAAGTGTAGGCCAGATAGATAGTGTCAGTACTATAATTTCCAGTGATGGAATATATAAAGGAACAAGATCCTGTTCATATATGTGACATTGTCTTTATGCATTTTAGATCCATAATTCGGAGAATTTTGAAAAATTCTAGGGTGGTACTTGAGCAATTTGTAGCAGACCTTTTTGTTACGGTTTCCTTTGGCTTTTGATGAGTTTTTTCCTTTCTTATGGAGAAGAGCAACTGGAGGAGATTCAACAGGGCATCCATACAAAGATGCCTGAACCTTCTCAGAGTACTTCTGGAAATCTTCCACTTCAACCTCTTGATCCAGCCTGTGTTTCAAAGAGGAGATGACAAGAACAGGTTTTTTTCCCAAGTATTAGAATTGTCTGCATAAAAATCTCAGAATTGTAAATTTATAGTTTATATTATATTTGAATAGGCTGTTTTTCATTCTTGGATCATGGATAAAGTACAGATTGATCAGCCAATGTATGGGTAATGAGGACAGCCTATACTACATCTGCCTGTTTTATATATGCTGGCATAAACAGAGAGAGTCAATCTGCAGCATCAAATTCAACTTTAAAATCTATGTAAGAACATTTCATAAAGCAATTAAAATAAACACATTATGGCCATTTTTGCATGGAAGTCCTAACTTCCCTAGCTTCCATGAAATGCCTTTATATAATTTAGTTTCAAAAGGCAGACCTGAAAGCTATATAATATAAACGTAAATTACAGCTATGCAAATTATTCATTGCACCAGCAGCATTAGCAGGTGCAGTGCTGAGAGCTTGTTTCATCAAGTTATTCCCACCTTAACAACATCTTAACCTAGCAGATCTGTGCCAACAGATTCCACGGCAAATAAGGTAAGAATCTTATTCACACATGCTGTCTAGCCTCACGAAATGAGACAGGAATTTTTATTGTGACAATAAATCACTTCTCATGAGCTACTATCCAAGCTGTCAGGCAGAGCAGTGACTGCCTGTTAATGTGTTTGGGAGGATGTTACTCACCTAGTGAAGTAGGCGTTGCTTATGCAGCCAGTGAAGTTGGCTTGCTGTGTTCTGAGGGGAGAGCCACCAAAATAAAACTTTTTGATGCTGTCTGGGCTTTTCCCTGCTCTGTCCTTTGCTGGGTTCTTCTTGCTCTGTTTCTTGTCATCAACAGTCAGCTCATACCTGCAAAGGCAAAGCATCCATTTTGCAGGCTAGCTTTGGAAATGTTAGTGCCCATGGTCAGACAGCACATTACATGCACCCAAAATGTTCCACTCAGTGCATACATCACTCAATGGTAGTGCTCAAAGGCATGAGAGGACCTTTTTCTTTCAACTGTGCAATAAGTAGCAGTGCATTGGCAAAGTTGTGAACAGAGGCCTATGGATTTAATATTACCCTGCAGTTAATCGTGATGTCCAAAATAGTACAGTGAAGAAAGATAAACTAGGGGATTGCTGATGAAGGGATGGAGCCAACATTTGGGTAAAATAAGATCCAAGCACATTTAATCCAAGCTAATTATTTATGCCTCTATCCCTTTTTCCTTCTCTTTCCTTGCAGTGCATTGGTTTTTGAGTTTATACAATGCTTTTTACCTAATCTGATTTTGCAACCTACTAATTGTTGCAGAAGTCAGGAATGATTCTCTGGCTTTAATAAGAAACTGAGTATCAGACATTGATTTGTTTTGCAAACGCAGGGAAACATGACAATCCCCAAGGTTGTTCCAAGGCACCTTTTCACGTCTTCAGCTTTTCAAACTATGATTCTTGGATGTCAGAAGTCACAAGTACAAACCTTTATTTCCATTAGGAAAGTAAGAATTCTTGTTTCTCATAGGCAAGATTCTTAAAGAAAGTTGCTTTGATTATGTGACCTTCTAAAAAAAATTTAAACATAGAAACAATAGAAAAACATATCAATAAACTGAAGCTTTCAAGTCTTTCAAGGAGCACAGAGAAAGGCTTATTCTCTACTGCTGTATTTAGTGACATTTGTGGCTGCCAGTGCTAAAAATATTTTTAACATGTTTCACTGTGTATATCCCACATGAATGCTTTATGTGAAGATGCCTCAATTACTTTAGGGTAAGCTGGGAATTGTTTTAACAAATTAGAATAATCAAACCTGTTAAAAAATTAAACTCATGCTAGCTTTAAATGTTATTAAACTGTTTTCTTACCTGAGAACAAAAAAAGTCTAAGCTTTCAGAAAAACTGTTATTTTCATTTTAATAAAAGTTCCCATCATCTTGAGCTCAGGCCCAAGCTGGCCAGTTTTCAATCACATTTAAAAATCAGTCACTTAAAAAAAGCCCCACTCAAGTGTCACTTTAAAAGGGGGTGTTAAAAGATAATGTGCTTTACAAGAAATATTTATGTTCTCAAGGTAGGGAATAAAGGATTCTATACAGCTTTACCTTTCTGGGGTGACAGAAGTAATGATGAAATGCGTTTTTCCATCATTGTAATTTCGTTCTGGCGACTGAATTTTGGTTCCACTCGCATTTAAAACCACAGCACCTCTCTCCATAGAGATGGATAATACATCTGACTGAAATACAGACAAAAGCACCTTCATAAGCAAGTATTACACAGAAAAAATAATAGTTCTGTGAATTTGCCTGTTGTATTTATTTTTCTTCTGGCTGATTTCCTCATTTGCGCTTTATTTGCGAAATTATATACTCTGAGAAGCAAAATAAGAGATTATATCATTAGAATTTATATTGACAGTTTTAAAGCCTGGATTCTGGGAATTCTGCTGCCGATTACGTCTCATGTACCTGTCCCATGAGCTCCTTCCATGTAGCACAAATGTATGATGTTTACATTTTATTTGTGTTTCTGGTACCCTGGTACTGTACTGAGCAGCTGTTACTGCGAGATTCCTGCTCTAAAAAAAAAAGACTTTTATTTTTCTAATTCCTTCTGATTGGGCCCGTTCAATCACACAAAATTATCTCAGAGATAAGATGCGCTATGTGGGTCAGGCATACGGGATCACTGTGCCACTAGCAGGAATATCCTCAGCTCCATCAGAGCAAGCACTGCCACTGTGCGCTGGTAGGAATCGCTCTGTCTCATTGTGCCAAGCGCTAAATAGCTGAACTTCTGTTTGCTAAGTAGGGCACTTGGAACCTCACAGGATTAGAGCTGTTTAGTTGAAAACCTGAAGTGGCGTGTGCGAGGCCTCATTCATGCAGACGATGTGGGGAACTGACACGGTTACTGATTTCAATTTAAGGTAATACTCTAGGCTGCAACACGTGAAAGTTCAGAAGTGGTTATCGGTGTCGCACAGCCCTCCCTGCTGCACTGCTGATGATATTCTGCAGGCATAGCAGAACAGACATTTGGGGGTGGTTGCAAATGTTCTGTCATCTGAGATCATGCTCGCTGCAGATGTCAGTCTGAGCCTGAAGGATCTTGGGATGGCTTTGTCTCACACAACATTTTGTGAGTGCAAGTCCATATTTGTGCCCATGTCACACTTCTGAGGGGGTATTTTGAGCAGCCTGGCTTCCCATAGCTGCAAAGAGCCATTCTCAAGTGCAGCTTTCCCAGTCACACATGGAGGTCTGTCTGAGTGCCATCTGGGAATATAGGCAGCTTTCTGACTGATTTCTGTCAGCTCAGCAGTGCTCAAAATGCCGTGCTACTAATTCAAACAAACTTTGCTTCTAGGGGATTGGATGGCAAATGTCAGGTCCTTAATATTATCTGTACTTTGGTAGCACCTGCAGGTCCAAGTGGGGATTGCAGTGCTGCTGAGCACAGCGAGCTGCTCTGTGCATTTCTGCCCTGAGGGCTTTATCGAGCACAGATGTTAATGCATGTTAATTCTAGGCATATAAGCCTGTTCTCTTCTCAGCATCAAAATGACGTCGAAGCATTACTGGTTTTCATCTGTAGATCAAATGCAAACTGCAAAAATGAGGTCACCAGTGAATGCTTCTGTATTGCAGACTACTTTCTCTATCATGAAGCCATAATATATTATATTATACACAAATATATAAAATACACATATATATAAGTATACACAGTATATGTAATAATACAAGGAATTGTGCTATTCCCCTAGTATTCTCCTGGGAAAAAAATTGAGAAGGTAAAATAAACAGTAAAAAAATAGATACTTACTCCTTCAGAATAGTAAAACAACAGCCCGCTGGGCTGCAATGTCCGGAAATTAAAGCCTCCTTCGAACTCAGTAAAGAGGGACACTTTTTGGCTTGATGCAATGAAGCTCTCACCATTGAAATATGCATTGCGGGACATCTGTGTATTAAATAAAACAAAATTACAAGTAGTGCTCAGAAAACATTCCATTAATACAAAGAATGAGTCTATTTATTTATTTATTTTAACAGTTGCAGCCAGTTCAGTTATAGAAAACAATTTTTTCCTGCATATCTTAAAGCCTAATTTATACAGGCTTTCCTTCACATCATGGGAAAATATTGAGAAAGAGTAGCAATTTTAGACTAAGTCAAATTATTCCCAGCTTCTCAGGATCTTGGGCCCATCTTAAGTCTGCTGATGTTAAGAGCATGAAAAGTAGAAGCAGAGGGGCTCATGCCCCTGTCTGAGCTGTGTGGCACTGAGCCACAGTTCCAACATGTGATATATTACTTTGTGTGCTGTTCTGGGTACTGGGGTAGGGTGGAGGGTGTTGGGTATGGTGGTCTATAACCCTCTGAGTTCCATGAGCAAAGCTAGGTCCAAGGTAGGACAAATTGCAGATAACTTCTGTGTTGACAGAGGGTGAAGCTGTGTGATGAGTTCTACAAGCGATCCTTCCTCTTCACAGGTTTGCAGCGTGGCTTTTGATAGACACAGCCATAGGATGAAGACCCCAAACACTGTCTGGATTTGCCAGCCCTGTGTTGTAATGGACAAATGATGATTGACAGAAGGGACCAGAAGCCAAATGGCAATTTTCTCAGAGCTAATGCTGGTGCAGTTGGTGTGTGTGTCACAGGGGAAGAGCTGATCTGACTTTCAACAGAGAACTCATTTGAAGGGTGAATATTTTGCTGTCTTTTCCATTTCACACATCTGTATTAGGATGCATGTAAGGATGATTCTTCTTGTATCTCTAAGAAAAAATTAACTACATTGGAATATTCCCATTCAGAATACAGTACATAATTTATTTCAGATTGAGTTTTCACACTGCAATTTCACATATGAGAAAAATTTTAAGTGAAACGCCTTGTGCTATAGCTCAGAGTGAAAATTGGGTATTATGTCAGCAGACTTAAGAGACACACACAAAACCCCCACGTCTGCCAGTCAATGAGTGCACGGTCATTTCCTTGGTGGAAGACTGTCTTTTCATTGTTTGGAGTAAAACCTCAAGCTCCCAGCTATATTCATTGTCAAAATTTGTTGTTATGTCTCAAATGGTGTTACGCTTACCAGTGAATCCTCTGGGCACCCATAGCTGATTCCCAGGGTTCCTGGTTCTTCCAACAAGTTGAAATCCTTCTTTTGGAACTGGAAACCCTTCATGCAGCCTTTAAAGCCGATACTTCCTGCCAGGTGTGAACTAATGCTGCTGGACAACAATGCCAAACAAGCTGCAGTTAGACAGCCCTTGCATATCTGAACAGGATTTTATTGCCAAGATGTTCTAAAAGGCCTGGAAGAATGTTAGTCATGTGCCTCACTAGTGCCCAATTCTTGCATCTTTATGTAAAACAACTAATGAGCCACACTTGATGTTTTGAAAAGTCAAAATGCACCTTGTAGTAGTTGTAGTAAATATTATGTATTTATAACTGCTTACAGTAAAAGTAAGTGGATTTTTATCTCAACATTTTGGCTTTGAAGAGAAGTTCTGATTTAGGTTTCCTGTCTTGCTTTTGCTATCAAGCTTCATTCTTGCCTTTGCAAGCAATTGGGTTCTACTTCTTAAGAAAAATACTAACAGAGGTCAGGGAAATAAGAGTAAATTCTACTTGCTGATGTGTGGGTTCACATACTTTTAAATGAGAGCAGCAGGTGGGCTTCCAGGATTCTTTTTATGTCAGATTTGAAGTAGACAGCACAGCAGTGTATCCCAACTGCTCCTACTCATTACTCTCAGTTTTTCAACTCCACATCTTACCAAGAAACTACAACATCACAGCACAGGGTGAGTATAATTGAATTTATCCCCACAATTCTCAAGGTGCATGAAGAAGTAATTTGCCTAAAATCACAGTGAGTCTGTGACAGGGTCCAGGAAGGAAATTACGTGGGAGCTACTACGTACCAGTCCAGGAGATAACTAGGGAACATATACACAGGAGGAGTGAAAGTGAAATCCTGAGTTTGATCTGGCTGCCTGTAAACAATCTTTGTCCTTTAAGCAAGATGTACCTCAGCAGTGGGACTCTCTTCACCTCCTGAGACATGATACTGTTGCCATCTGCTACTTGGAATTGTTGTCTATGAGTTATCTCATTGTAAGGCAGATATTTGGAACATGGCAGAAGAATCAAGATCTGGAAATGCCTATTTTTTTGCATTGGCAAAAACCAGACCATCAGGTGAAGTACAGATCTACATGTACATGTCTGAAATATGGTGAGAGGAGGAGTGATGTAGGGGCTTAATTTACTCCTCAGTGAAACCAGCAGGAAGGCAATATCAACAGGAAGGCTCCTGTCATTCTTACTGGGCTTTGGACCAAAGTGTGGAGTATCAATTGACCATTATAATCTTTACTCTGATTGACCATGAGGCTAGCTGGATGTGACAAATATGCCTTTCTGTTAAATGCCACAACATTTTCTGGAAACAGGCTTAAAGAAAGGCTTCTGAGTTAATTTATTAACTCAGTTAAGAATTATGTTCCCAGTGCTCCTACCTACCCTTAGCTTTCTGCTGTATGCAGTGACTGAGGTGGGAGCAAAATAACGTATAGGGGTACTTACAGATTCATTTATTTGGGGAAAAAAGGCAGTTGACAGAGAAAAGTGCATTTGAAGTGAGTGAAAATTACGCTGCCTTAGAAGAATATTAGACTAAGACTAGAGCTAGTTTCCCCAAGCTGTTGCTGCCCTGCAAAGTATTTAAATGTGTGTCTGTCTGCATAGAGGAAGCATAAATATCAGTAGCAGATAGTAGTAGCAGTAGAGAGAGTACATCATCAGTAGGATACTAATTTTGGCTCCTGATGAAAATAGAATGGTGCCACCACATTTGGCCCATACTTTTTGATATCTACCCTTGTCAAGAGAATGAAGGCTGAGTACAATATCAGAGACAAAGTTGCAGCTCTGCTTAAATAATTTCTGTATATATTCTTTAACATTATAATTGATAATATTTTTACAATGCCTATGGTCTTTTTTTCTTTTTTTCTGATACAGCTTGTTAATTGAGATGTTATTTTTCCTGCTTTGACAGTACCTTCCAGGTGTTTTTCAGAATAACCACAATCTGCTCAGAAAACTGCAGGCATAATTCATGTGATCTATCTTTTATCCTATATTTCTGAACAAGTCTCATCTGCCATTGAGCTGCTCAGTTGCCTAGATTTCTAGGTCCTTCTGGGCTTTTTCAGTGTTCTTTAGGCTTGATTAATGAAAGTAATTTTCACCATCCTTCTGTATCTTTCTAGATCATTAATGTATTTAATATCAACCCCGAGAGAGATCCTTTAAGCATATGCTGTAGACTTTTTATAGTGTGAAAATTTAGAAGTTACTACTATGTCCTATTTTCTTTTTCCCAGCTGCTTTCTAATTCACTGCAGCCTTTTCTCTCTCCACTCCACTAGTTTTCTTAATAGCCCCTTATGAAAGACATTTGTAAAGAACTGTTTGAATGGACAGGTAAGTTATACTCTGTCCCTTGCCCACCACTTTGCTTGCATGTTCAAATAATTACATGGGATTGAAAGGCATAATTTTTCTTTACATGAAGTTTTTCACTATCTTAAGAGTTTAAAGATTAAGTATTTTATATCTCAGATGTAATTTTTCAAGTCAACAGAATAAAGAATGAAATTTTACCACTAAGTCCTAGAAACTGTTGTTCAACATTGCGCTTTTCTTTTTTTTAACACGGAGGGTATCCCTGCTAGCAGTTGTGACACTTGAAACAGCAGCTGGATCCTTCTGAAAATTTTGGCCTTGCTGTCTGAGCCTGGGAATGAATATTGGCTATCAGAAGAGAATACTCTTCTTCAAGTAGCCAGTCTGGTCTCAGAGCATGACCCTGGGGTCCGGCAGATTCCTATGGCAGGGAATGAGAGTTACACAGTCTCCTGAGGTTAAACTGCATTTCTGTCAAATGGTACAATGGGAAAATGAGACCTCTTCTTTTCTTCCCACACTACACTACTAAGTCAGAGCCAGCTGACTTAGATCCAAAGAGAACCTGAGATGAATCAGAACTGAAATGCTGAGTGGGAAAAATATCATCTTTGGATTTGAAAGTGCAATTGGTAGAGGTAGAGGTAGAGGGTCTTGGTTAATTTTTTCAGAGCAAGGAGCAATAGCAATTTTATATGCTGGTCTTTGAAAATGCCTTTTGTTTAAAGAACACAACTGTTTCTGTAACTCTTACTAAAACTGGCCCAGTTTCAGTAGAATTTAACTGTGCTGGATCAAGCCTAATCTTCAGTACTTAAGAGCTCTGAGACACTTAGAAGAGTGTCTGAAGGGTTGTTTTATATAAGGTTGATGCCAAAGAAATTGTTTTATTATTACCCCTTAAGGACAGGCCATACAACTTAATTTACATGTGGTGATTAATTGAAAATATTCACTGTATCCCATTTGTAAACCAACCTGGAATGCAAGATCTCATTAGGTGCTCCTCCAATGTAAATATCTGTGAATGGCATTGCTGTTCTTTCATTGTCCACACTTTTTATATGTCTTCTGTCTACTACCAAGATCATCTTCTTGGAATTGTGATATATAATGGAAATCTGAAAAGAAAAGCATGTGCTTAAAAATGTGATCTATTGTAAGCTGTTATGGTGATATTGCAAAATTGATTGCATCTTTATACCTTTTGTTTGAAAAGTTCCTACCATTTTACAGAGAAATTGTTTGTAAATTAGGAGAGGCTGACAGTGATTACTAGTAGGAAGTTTGTTTTGATGTCACTATTTTTCTGATGACTGAATCCTCAGGATATTTTAATTTTGAATAAAGCAAATGAAAGCACTCAGATTCTTCATTGTGTCAAACAGATAAGCTCTGGGAACTTCAGAATGCTTTCTTGATTTATCAAAGAAGTTAGGGCATACTTCTTAAAAAACTTCTTTCATTTTCAAAGCATAAAAAGCTTAATTGTTCTCTGCTTAAATGGGAATAGAATTATAGCTGTAGTTTTGGTCACTAATCAGACTTCAAATTTACATCAAATAAAAGGCAGGAGAAACAACTCACTAAGGGGAATTTACTACTGTCACAATTACACTGGCTTAAAGCAAATTCCCTGAAACCAAATACAAGTAGATATTTTACATCTCCCAAATTCCATAAAATGCTGTGCATATATAGAAGGTTGCTACCATATCAACTCTCTTTTCAAATGAAATGGGAAATGCCATAATTCTTGTAATACAACTAAGGTGGTCAAGTTAACATAATGACGTGGTTTTACTTGAGGAAAGTTTTATATTTGATATAGAGAATTGTCCTTGATACAATTTCATATAGAATTAATAAAACTTTCTCCCATATGAATGGTCCTGTCCTTGGCTAGTAATACACACAATCTGTCTACAAGCACTGATTTATGAGGAGGCAGGGACAGACTTCCCTTTCCTCTGCTGGGTACTAGTGGGACTTGCATGCAGTCTGCTCTTCTGCCTGTTCTACCATATCACCACCTACACCCTCATCCTTTTATGCCTTTTATGGGCTTTGAAGCAGTTATTTCTGCTTGGAGCTTCTGGGATAGTTGGTCAAATGGCTGTGATAGCAACCACATTGGTACCTCATGAAATTTAGCGTCGTTAATCCTAGCCTTCTTCATGGAGTCCTCGAGAAGCATAGGGCCGTTGCTGAAACCAAAGTCATAGCGGAGGTACAAGAAACCATTGTGCATCTCTAGGCTGAAGAACATGCTCTGTGTAAAACAAAAGAGCAGTCAGAAAAGGACTATGTGGCAGTAATTAAAAAAAGTTAATGAACAGCGTTATGAGACTGACATTGGGAAAAGGATGCCGGGAAAGAAATTTTTATTTGCAAAATTGTAACACAGTTTCTATATTTTTATACTTATAATATATGTGTATGTATGCACATGCACACAATTTTTTTAAAAGTGGCACTTTTTGGAAGACTTGGTGAACTGTTTCCTCATAGAAATAGTATTTGGTAACTCAGTGATGTCACTATTCTTTACCATGGAAGTATTCCTAATGCAAGCACATCTATTCATGGTTAAAATACCACATGCCCTAAATGAAAGATATTACATTGGTAAAAGCAATGTTGTGCTAAAATGGCTGTATCTGCATTAGCAGCTTTTATCACAATGTCTGCAATCACTCAGGGTTTTGTCTTTTCACAGCCCTGATCAGCAGTGATGTATTTACTGAAAGGTGAGCAATAGCTAGAGTGTATTTACTATGTATTTGGTTTCTAGAATTCCTGATTGTACTTAACGATTCCATTTCTGTTCTGTGGCTGGGTAACCTAAACTTCATAAGCAGGAGTTGCACTTTAGAAAATCTTTAGGGAGTGCTTGAAATGAAGATCTGCACCCTAGAATTAGCCTTGTTCCAAAACTGAACATAAAGAAATAGAAAGAATAGTTTACAGTAAATGTGCATCTGGGTTAATGCTTTCAATGCTAATGTTTTTCTTCTCTCCTAGTGTTCATGCCTAATGGAAACATGGGAACAATAATTCTCAAAATACTACTGCAGGCCAAGAACAGCTGTCTTTGACATAAATGAGCCCACCATTTATGTGGTCACATACATTTATATAGAAGTCACTACTTAAAGAAGTAAGAGTAGGTTTTAATCTAGCGCTTTTAAATGAAACTGCAGCTTGGGCTTGTTCTGAAGAGAATAAACTTGAAAATGAAACAAGGATTACATTCCATATTTATGAGCTGTCTTTGCAGAATTGAATAATGGACCAGCTTACACAGACTTTCTAAAAGTGCTTGTGAGTAGGTGTGATCTCCCACAGCTGATATCCAACTTGAATGCAGTTTCCACTGACAAACACAAAGTGCATACATCTCCAAGAAACCTCTAGGTGCTTTTGCTTGGAAGAAAAATAAGTGCTCTACAATAAAGGCTCTTAAACTTTTAACAGCAGCTGCTTAGTCAAAAACTCCAAAGAATGAAGGTGATTGGTAGCATGCTATTCTGCAGAGCAAATTGCTTCCCATGACCCTCTTCTGGAAGTAACTCTAAAGGCAAACACTAGAGAGTAGCTCTTCTAATAAGAGTGGATTTTTTTTCCTTCTAAATGCTTAAAGCAGTCCTACAGGTAGGTGTCTACACAAGTGTCTGTTTGTGGACTGGATAGAAAAATATTTGGTTTTGGTTTTTCTAGGTCGTAATTCACACAGAACTCATGAGCTTGATGTGGAAATACCCAAAGATCTAAAAAAATAAAAGGTCCACATTTGTCTTCAAACACTTAAAGAGATTGCATCACTCTCACACTTGAGGAAAGCTCCTGATATTTAGATCAAGCCTTTTTATTTGGACTGCTTTCTATTTTCAGAAACTTAAATGTTTAACTCTAGTACACCCTGAAACATAAAGTGGCAGCTACCACAAAGTGGCTGCTTCTTGGGAGTTACTTCACAGAAGTTTTCTGTAGCTTTGATTGTGCATTCACATTTAAATAAAGGTACAACAGCTCAACTGGAGTCTATCTTGAAGTATCATCACAGGGATATGACCAGTTTGAAGTCCTGACTGTCTCTGGATAAAAGCAGAGTCCAGCTCAGGGGTTTGGCTTCCCAAGGACTTTGCAGAGCAAGTTCCAGTTCCCACCTAATATATGCATGCACCAGACAAACACAAAGTATTTCCTCTTCCCAGAAGAGGAAATAAAAACATTTTGGATTTTCCAAGATATTCTAGGTACTGGGGAACTTGTGGTTCTAATGGATAAAGAGAACCAGCAGGACTTGGTACTCACCCCATTAATCATCAGCAGGATCAATCCACTGTCTGTAGGCGTTCGAACTTCGATGTCAAATCGAGTCACCTGGCTGAATTTTCCCCTTCTCTCAATGTTTCTGGCCAAGGCATAGCCAGAGCCATCAAAGAAATAGCTCACAGCCCGGCTCTGAGTGAAAGCCAACTTATCTCTATGGAAAAACAAGCAGAGAAGGGTGAATTGGCATATACCCATTTTACTTTAGGGGAACTTAAGTGCTTTTACATACTTTATTGAAATAATTGTTCTGAACTTCTGCTTCTGCCTAGCAATGCTGAGACTGATGACTTCCTTTCAATTTTTTTCAGAGAATTTTTTTTCCTGGGAAATAATGTGTAGCTTTGAAGGTGCATTTAACTCTTTCATAATAACATTGTGCTTTTATCCTGTGCTATATGTAGAGGAAAAATCTTTGCTTGTCCTTGTAAAGTGATAGGCCCAGAGAACTTCCACATTATAATGATACACAGCTATTTCTATTAAGAGCTTTCCTAGTTTGTACAGAAATCCACTTGAATTCTCCAAGAACTTTAGCTGAGCATGGACTCTGGTATGCTCTGTTCTGGAGAGCAGCAGCTTGCACTCCCTGTGGGAATGGTGTGAGAAACTAATTTTCTCTATCCCAACAGTTCCTGCATTTCTTCCCAGTGCAGGATGCAAATTACTCTCCTTTTCTTTCCAGAGAGAGGTTCCACTGTTGCTGCCTGTTGTGTGAGCAAAATGCCTGCTGTGTCTGTGCTAAACGAATGCTGCAGTTAATGTTCACTTCTACTTTAGGAACTGCATTTCCCAGTTTGTGAATGGCTTATCTAAGGAATATCTGTTGTGGCTTCAAGTGTATGGCAGGAATAAAGTTCTGTGTAAACTCTTCTAGCTGGGGGTGGGACTACACTCAAGGTTATCAGGCCCACTAGACCTGACTGGCTGTGGCTGTATCACTTGGAGCAAAGTGATTTGAGTCAGGAGCTCTGCCCAGGCAAACAGTGGGGTAAGAAGGGAGCCTGGAGCAAGCCCCAGATAATATATATATATATATATATATATATATGTAAATGAAACTCGTTGACACAATTAGTAGCTAAGAGCGACCAAGTTCCTTCCGGGACAACTCAATGCTACTTTCACTTTTTTAATCTAAAGCAGGAATGAGCCACCAGGACTGGCACCTGTAACAAACAGCAGTGGCAGGGTGAGGATGGGATTGTCCCCTACCTGGCACAAGGTGGCGATGTGGTGGTGTCGATGTTATAGATGTGCTTGAAGTTGTACAGGCTGATCACATCATCGTTCAGGGTAGCCAGCTCCAGGCAGCCGATGAAGCCAGGTAGGTTCAGGCTAGGAGGGAGCTGTGCAGAGGACAAGGAAGAGTTAAAAGGGGAAAGGTGGCACTCTTTAGTTGGGTGTTGTGAGAGCATTTGTGCCTGGGATCAGTTCTGTCCCCGTGCAATTCACATTTTCAAAACAAAAGGTTAATACTGCTGTGAATAGTCTTCATAGCCCTTACCATGACATGGCCTTTGGGCTGTAAATGAAAAAGGAGCACATAAATGGTCTCACAGTGACACAATTAGGCCAGGTAAGGCAACTGCAAACAAAAACTTATTTTGTAGTTTTGGTGTGAGTATGCTCAGAAACAGGGAAAAAGGCTAAGGCTTTATTAATAACAGAGCTTACTCAATGTGAGTAACTCAGTAGATATTTCATATCTAATGCATATATATCCTTCACAGCCAGAAAAAATAACTCCATACCATAATTAGAGAGAGAGAAATGAGAGAGCTCTTTAAACCCAGGAGGCTGGGATTCAAAATGTGTGCCAGTGGGTAATCCTCAGTAGGTATTATTTTGAACAGCTAGCAGGATGTAGAAACTTCTTCTTTTGACAAAGGCCGCTGCAAATGGAATTTAAACAGCCACACTTGTGAGGGGCAAAATGCAAAAGAATAAAGCTACCAGACCTAGGCCATTCTTCTTTATAATAAAATATTTTGCCTGTGGAACAGGTGTGATAATAATAATAGCTCTTGTACTTCAGTTTGATCACTGTTGGTAGCTTTTCTTAATATTTTCAGTATTTCCATTTTCTTATGATACAATAGTAATGATAATACAGCAATACAGAATATAAGTATCTGTAAAAGAAAATTATATTCTTATCTGCAGCACAGATACATTTGGTAAATGATCATGTTTTCTTTATTCTTTTGTTTCTTCTATTTTTTGAAATTATGTTAAACTTGGGAGTTCTATTGGTTAAGTGGTGCATTCCATATTTGCATAGTATGTAACAGGGAAGCAAAAAGCTTTTAACAAATCTATGTTAATAAATAAAAAAAAATGTGAGGTGTCCTTTTCTAAGGGGGAGGGGACCTATCAAATAATACCATGAATCCTTTCCTTCCTATTTCCCTTTCCTCTTTCCTTCACTCTTCTCTTTTCTTTTTCCTCTGCTCTGCTCTGGAGCAGACCTGGAGAGTTCATTTGCTGGGTTGCTTTTTGTATGTGCATGTGTGCATGAAACTGTTATTCAATCTTCAGTCCTATTTCCAGGCAGTTTGCACCCAGGGATCAATAATCCAAAATTCCTGCCATGGCATATATATAGTAGTCATAAAAATGCCAATCTCAGGAATGCATAAGTGTATTGAGCTACTCTTTCTTTGTTTTTATGTTTTCAGGAGAGCTGCTTGTGGATCAGTATTTGGATCTTTTTAACACCTGCTACAGTTAGCTTAAAGAATTTAGGATTCTCTAGGTGTGTTTTTATTCAGCCATGCAATTTTCACAGCCAAGATCATTCATAGGAAGTTTTAAATCCCAAAGTAGGAACTGGCATATTCACAGAAGCAGGTAAGTGAGGTGCTAATTGCTGCTGACTATTAGGAACTAGACTGAAGCTACTGTCTCACATGGGTCTTCAGACATATTCTCCACAGGCAACTTTCATGCTGTTTTAAGTCTGGATTTAAACCAGTGATAATTCAAATTCAAACAAATAGCTATATTGTTAGTTTACCACAAGATCTTAATATTAACAACACTTTTCATTTTTGTGACAGCTGTAAAAAACAAATTCTAAGTACAAATAATTCATTATCATTGAAAAATACTGGTAGCCTGCAAGTTAAGTTGAACTAATAGGCCTTTGTCTATGCATGCTATTTAACAGCTAGCAAGCCTTCCTTTTAGTACTTTTCAGGAAACACCTGATCATCTTACTTGTATGACAAAATATGTTAGGGAAAACTTCTTCACCATGGCTAAAAGTTTGAGTCCTAAGATGATAAATGACTAAATAAGGACTTTTTATTTATCAACCATTTCTGTGTTTAAATGGAAGTCCAGCAAGATTAGTTTGCACTATTTAATTTTGAATAGAGAATATTTATCTGACCAACCTTGAAGCCTGGAGGCACTCCACCAACATAGAAAACAGCATTTTCAGGTTCCAGGTTAAGAAGGGAGCCAGGACCAAGGACCTCTCCCTTTTTGATGAATTTTTCTTCAGCTGTGCTGCTAAGACTGGGCACAGTTAAAAACATTTTGCCATGTCTTCCGATCCTGCAGAAAAGAATTGTAAGAGAAGAGAATTTCAAGTTGTCCAGACTTACAGAAATAAAAACAAGCTCCAACTCCAGGAAGAGTTTTATTTCCTTAGAGAAGACTAGCAATTAGGAGGTAAAAAAATGGGAGGGACCACAGACACTATCTCTTCCTCTCTGTGGCCCCTTGGGTCTTGGCTTTTCAAAAGCAGGAAAAATTTCGATTTATTTCAGCAGGAGTAGAACCAAGCACAGAAATTCCTGATGGGCAGTTGTGACACAGCCTTTTCTGCTTGATTTTTCCTATTAATTATTTGATTTTGGGGAAATACACATTATCACTTTACCTCTCAATTTTGATGATACTGAAGTAAGAGGGCCAGGTGCTGACTGGCTTGGCATCCAGAGGTATTTCCACGTCTTGGCCCCCCAGATTATAAATGTACACAAGGTTGTCATTTTTAATTGCGAGGCCAATGTAATGTTTTGCCTAGAACACCAACAGAGAGGGATGTTAAAGATACAACATGGAAAGAGATTTAATGCAGGACCTAAGCAAGGGGTAAGCTTTGATAAACTGAATGACACCTTTAAATACTACCAAAAGCTATTTAAATAGAAACAAAACCTTTGTTCTCTAATTGGTTGCTTTCACCACATAAAACTGTACGGAAAAAAAAGTCTCTGATATTTTAATTTATATGCATTTTGACTGAGGTAAATTCAAAGTCATGAGATCTCTGCTGACCATGAATTAGTCATGTTCAATGGGAAGCTGTTCAGTATTATTTAATGTGCAGTGCCATGTGCAGGAAATAGTCTAAAGCCTAGATATTATGCTGCAATTAAATATTCTGCCAAGAGGTGTTTCAATTGATTTATATTCAGCAGACATTCTTTTTAGGAAAGCTTAAAAATGAAAACCTGCCTCTTTACCTTCCCAAGTAACAGATTGCCAGAATGATACCTGGCTAGTGAGTTGTGACTGTTTTTTTTCTCAGAACCACAGTTTAAAGAACAGCTATTTCAAAGTAGTGATGAGGAATGAACAGAGTGTACAACAGCAGCACAAGACACAGATAAAGAAGCCTACTTATCTTGTGGGCCTGTGACCTCAGAGATTTGGAACTGACACTGTCAGCAGCATGAACTGATTAAGGCATATCTCACAGAAGCCAGGCAGGTGACATTAACTGCTTCAGAGCACCTTGGTATTGGCAGAGGAGATAGCAAGTGTGGCTCACAGCAGTGAAAATCAAAGCAGTACACTGCCAGGCAGTCTAATTTGCTTTTTAGAGAGAATCCTTCATTATTTGGGGTGACAAGTCTCAAGGACAGGGGTCTCAGGAACCCTTGCTCTTTGCTTGTCACAAAATCAATTATGGTCATAGAGCAGACACCTCTAATTTTGAAACGTGAAGAAACAGTGAGAGGGAAAACTGAGGGCAAATAAATTTCGAACCGACTTATTTTTTTAAAAAAATTATATGCATAAAAATTAACCGGGTTATTCTCTTACATTTTTGTTTCCGAGGTACAAAATGAATCTGTCTGGAGAGGCTGCCAGCTGTGGGTTGTCTTTGTGAAGCTTTATGTACAAGCTCATGGAAGTGAAAGATTTCAGTTCTTCCACGTTGATCTTTGGATTGACTTCAACAGCTGATTGGCCTTCAAACATCATGGAAACTTGGACCTGCAGTTGCAAATGTGCAAAGTGAGACACATGTTGCTGCCTGGGGTCATTACCTAAGGTAAGTGTGTCACAATACTGAGCCAGCAGCCTTGCTTACTGCAAGAGTTGAGTTGGCATCTGTGTACTGGGCATGTAAAATTGTATGTTTGAAACAATGTTTTCTGGAAGACACTGTAAAGAATATGGAGGAAGTTATTTTAAAATTAATTAAATGTCCTAATGAACTCTGCTTAAGTATATTCATAAAGTAAATTACATTTCAGTGGGAGATAGATGTGTGCTTAGTTGGATCAGGGCTACATTACTGTGTATGGAACATAATGAAATTCTTACACGGCTATAAAACTTCTGCCCATAATTTGTTTCTTTGCTTTGGGAATTGTATGACCATTTTCTGTTCATGAGTAATCCTGTTATATTATTGAATCTACAGTGATATTTATGAGATGCTAATAGAATTGTAAAACTGTTCATTTTAGTTCAAAATGCTTTCAACATAACTAATGTTTTCAAGTTTAAACACAGTATACCAGAATCACAAAATACATTTTAAAGAACAGTCAAGCACTACACAAAAACTGATTTTTCCAAGTTATATTCTAGCACTGTGAACATACAATAGTGCACTGAATTTTTTATTTCTCTGAATGAATTCAAATATACTTGACCTTGGTTTTCTTGTACCCTCATTATTTATGTATGGTAATGTAAGTGTTTTTTTTTCTATCTATTAAATATGTGTGAGCCAAGGATTCTCTTACGCTGCAGAAAATGAATTCAAAAGAAAGAAAGAAAAAAAAAAGAAATGCTGTCATCTCAGCGAAGCTTACATTAATTGCTGTAATTATTACTCATAGTAATTAGCTTTGTAGGTAATTTGCCTGCAAATTGTAGGTAATTAGATTTTGTTGTTCTGGCCATCTTGTACAATCTTTATTGTCAAGTTGCTACTGCAGTAACAATAGTCTACCATGAATACTATGATAATGTCAAATGCTTGCAAATAGTTGCTGTAAAGATTTAATGACCTCCAATGTGCTTTGTTCATCCAGTTTTGGGGAGGTGACAATGTCCAGGTTTGGGCTTCTAGCATAGCCTGAGAAAATAGAGATTATAGTAAGATTTGATTATTAGCACTAGTAACCAAATGTCCCAAAAGTCCAAAAGTTTTACCTTGCTTGCTACACTCCTGGTCTGAGCAATTAACTCTCTGATCCGCTGAATGCTGGAAGAAATATTGTTTGCTGGTGCCTTCTGTTCTACTTTTCGCAGTTTGTCCAGGAGTTGAGGGAAAACTTCTGTAAGTTTCTGCACTGCAGTTAGAAAAGAAGAGAGAGCTTAGAGGTTTGTTTTTTTGTTTTTTTTTTTTCCTCTTTGAAAGGCTGGTTTTGCATCAGGAATATTCCACCCTATCCTCTTAGGTTAGCTCACCTGTCTCCTTCTGCTTTCTGACCAAGTCATAACTATGATGTGTGAGTCATGGTGATTTCAGAAAGGATAGTGACTTCTAAGAATCCAGTATTGCTAAAGTTTTTGGAAATAAGTTTGCACAAGGGACACTGTGTTTTCTTAAGACTCATAGGTAATACTGTGGTGTGTTACCTCTGTTATTTTTTCCTCATGGAACTGTGCAAACATTAATAGTTTTAACCTTTTAATCTTCCTTCAAGACAAATGAATGTTAAGCCTAATTTTACAGCTACAGCAATTGGAGTAGAAGGATTGCTTCTTCTGCATCTCACTGGATATCTGTGGCTGACCTGGGAACTACATCTAAGAGTTATGGTTCATGAGCTCTTCAAATTCACTGTAGGGGAGATGTATGAGCTGTTTTCCTCAACTTTCAGCTGAAAAAGATTTTCTCAGCATTTTTTTTTTTTTTTTAGCCAGCGGTCACCACCCAGATAGCAGCAGTGACTGCACAGGAGATGTGTTTGCTTGTGGCTCAGAGTCCACTCTCATGACAAAAACACTGCCAATTTCAAGCTGTGGTAACTGGCCTGTGGTGGACAATAGAAGGCCTTAGATGATGATGATGGTGTATGTGCACCTGAACTGTGCTTAGTGCCTGCCCCAGCCCTTGTGATTGGTAACCTTGTTAATTTTCCTGCCTGCATCTGCCAGGGGTTGTGAATTAGAGTCCTGGACCTTTGATCTTTTGCTGCTGTGTCTTCTGGTGGTACCTGTGCAAGTGTCATTGTTATCGAAGGGAAATGCAGGGGCTCTGTCGTGTTCAAAGTGAGAAAAGTCCTTTCCCAGGAAGATAAGCAGAAAAATTTTCAAGAAGAAAAAATAACTACCCCTAATTATAATCCAATTTCATCACATCAGATTCCAATGACATGCTGCCCTTTGAAGGATATTTACACATCACATCATTTTTCATCTTTAATTAAATGTAGGTACAAGTAGCTGAGTATAATGAAATTTTAGATTTCAGCTGCAAGGCTACATGCATATAAGAAAGATCCAGCATTCAGAGTTAATTTTAATGGCATGGATTCACTGTAAAGGTTAAGACCAGATTTTTAGGGTTTGAAGTAATATTTTAGGGGTTGTCAACTTACATCCATGTGCTCTTGTGTTCTTCCTGACATGTTTTTACCTTTGTCTGAGACTCACAGAAGGGCTTGTGCTGGAAGGGACCTTAAAGATCACCTAGTTCCAAGCCCCCTGCTGTGGGCAGGGACACCTTGCACTGGTCCCCATTTTGAGAGCCCTCCCCAACCTGGCCTTGAGTATTTCTGCATGAAGACTGCAGAGAGGCAGGTAAAGGAGGTAATCATCAGATATAGGAGACTGTATAAAAAATGGGATGAGGAGTAGACTCCAATCACTTTTCTGTGCTTCCAGTCTGGATTGAGTAAGCCTCAGCCTCATTCATATCAACCCAGAATATAAGAAGGCTCCATGGATTCCTACAAGTCTGCTTGGTTTTGGATAGACTGAAAAATCTGTATTTGCCAGTCCTGTCCTGTCTCTGCATGGCTGTTTTCATCTGTGTTTTACTTTCCAAGTTCAGTTGAGGAGTGGGCCATATAGAACTTTAGACCTTCCAGTTTTTCCCATTTAGTCCTGAAAGGCCTTGTGTAGTGGGAGTTACTAATCAGCTATTCTGCATGAAAACTTCACTTTACAGAAAGTAAAGTTTACTGTACATTAAAATATCATAATTTTAATGAATCCTCAAAGAATTACAGTAAATTTTGGATATAATGGTGAATTCCAAAATGTGTTAAATTTTCTACTTAAAAAAACCCAAGTCAGTTTATAGGAAGTTTTCTTTACCTTTCTCCATTTTTAAGGCAAAAATACTTCAATCTCAGAAAATGATTTAGCAAATTGCAGCCACTTTTTTTCTTTTTTTTTTTTTTTTTAATAATCTGCAACTGAATTGGAATTGTGTTTGATTCAATATTTTAAAACCTGGATTTTCTGTTTGAAATTTGATGTATTAAACTTGAAATGCTACTATAGCAAGAAAACACAAAACTAACATCTGTAACTACTAGAACTATTGTGAAATCTCAATATAAATCTCTTCGTCTTGGCCTTTATAATGGCATTCTTAAACAGAAGAACACTGATTTTGATTTATGTCTTTGAGATGAAAGTGAGAGTGGAAAAGAAAATTAGTCCTACCCAGTGATAAAATATGAAAAAGAGTAGAAGGGAAATTGTAAAGGAGGAAACACCCTGACTGTAACCTTCCAGACACTTTCCCCTTTCATGTTTTCCTTCCCAAACTGTCTGCCAGCCTCTCTGCTGAAGCTCACCAGTTCCCTGCACAATGGCAACATGGACTATTCCCAGACAAACTACACAGCCAAGACATGCTCTCACCCCCACAAGCACCAAGTTCAAGCTTTATTCAAGGGCAGTGCAGACATGCCAGCTTAGAGGTTTCAGCTGCTCTGGTAGTGTTATTGGCATGGAGATAAGGTGTTTTGGTGTTCCAGGCACCTGTCTGAACATTTGTTGTGACGTTCCTTTGGACTTTGATGGACATTCCTCCTGTCAGATCAACCTCTCCTGGCAGAATACACAGCTTATCTGGGAATGCTCCACCATGCCTGGCATGTCTACATCTGTCTTCCTGGGCTGTGAATCACAGTCACATCTGTCTGGAGCACTAACTGTGCCAGCCTCCTGTGTAGCACTGATGTCCCTTCTCAGCTATTTCCACCCGATCTTTCTGGCAAAAAACACCTCGTCATACCTTTAAGCAAACAAATCAAATGCCTTCAGAACAAAAATGCCATGGAAAAGCTTCCTCCACAAATGTACTAGGGCACACTTTGCTGTAGGCTGCATATTAGCATCTTTCCAGCAGTTAGTTTGTGCTCAGAAGGCCCTCCAGGAGCTCAAATATGTATTTGAACAAGTATTTTCAAGGTGACTCCCTACCTGCAAGCCCACCATCACAGGGAAGGCATTTTTTCCAGGCACATCACATAGAAGCTGTTCTTGTTCCTTTTTGGGAACATACCAAGGGAAAGCTGGGCCATTTTAACTCTTTTCACAGTGCACCTCAAATGCTGCTGGAAATATTTCCTCCAGTACAAGAGCTAATATGAGCAGATTTTTTTGAATCCTGAATGTCTGCTGGCATTTTGAGCATGAAGAGCCAAATGCAGTCTGTGTTGCTGCTCTACCTATTAAGCTGGCAAAGGTAAATGTTAAATGTAAATCAAGTGTAAAGGTGAATAAAAACAGAAAGCTTCATGTGTAAGCTACAGCACACTGTTTCTCTTGGATGTTTCTCATCATACCATTCTCATCATTCCCTCCTGGGAGGCCAAGCAAGCATATCCATGTTTGCATTATTTTACATGGTAATTAGAACCCATAGCCTAAACTGTGCTTTGTGGTGATCAAAAACATTTTATAGCAATGCAATCCAATCCAAGTGCTGCTATATTAACTACACTCTTATGGAGCTCTGTGCAGTGACTAGCAGTGAGCTTACCCATTCCCAGAGGGAGAGGTTCACTGCTCCCTTTTGATGAAAAGTTCAGAGAAATCTGAGTTTCCTCCAGTTCTGGAGCCAGAAATTGGGACATTGAATAGCACTGAGTTTATTCTTGTGAAGAGTATCACTTCTATGGCAGTTCTTGGGAGCACTCATTTAACCAAAAATACTAGGGGTAAGGGTCTTATGGATCTTGGAATTCTGAAAATAACATGACTCTTGGGATTCCCCGGCTAAGAGGGAAGACTGTGACTTTGGAACACTAGAAGCAATGATTGGGTTGGGCTCATAACTCCGCTTACAGTAAAATGACACTTGAGTTGCAAACTTCCTGACAGAAGGAGAAGGGATTTAGGGCAGTAGATCTGAGATTCAGACTTTCTGGAGACAGAGACAATGAAATTATGGACTTTCTCTGGGACACTTTTAGGAGGCAAGACATCACTGAACAGGTCTGCAGGTGATAGTATCATCAAATGTGTGAAGGAAATTACTTGTTCTGCATTTCCAACCTCCCTTGCAATAAATATCTTAGGATTAGTGAGCCTTCTGGGCAGAGTCAAGAATACATGGAGCAATAAATAGTGCTGCTGTAATCAATTTTTTATTCCAACTATTTTAATTTCTAGATTGATTATTTTCTACCCCAATTGTTCTTTTTCTTCCTTCTACAGTGACTTCATTTCAGCTTTATCTTCACAACTCTTTTTCTACTCTTGCCTATCATTTCCATTTCAATTTTGTAGTCTGCCTTAGCTTTTCTTTTATCTTTATATTTGCCTTAAAATTTTCATAATAACTTTTCCAACGTTTCCTGTGTTTCCAATAATAAAAGTGGAATTAATGTGATGTTTACAAGCTTCTCCAGAAATCACCCTACTTAAATATTTTATTTCCTCCTTTATCCTCTTTGACCCCTTTGTTTAGACTACGAGCTAAGTGAGGGACTATTTCTTCATGTTTGTACTCCTGAGGACAAAAGGGCTCTGTTTTCAAATGCTTCTCAATGTTAAAAAACAGACAAACATAAAACCCTAAATCACCAACCATAATAGCAAGAAGTGTTTAAACAAGCTGTTTACCATGTGATCTTGGTACCCTGAAAAAATGAATTAGAAGTCAGTAAGTCCTCAGCACTTAAGTGTTTAAACAGTTTTTGGAAGTCCACTGAATATCCAGTGTTTTTAAAATATAGTCAAGACCTAGACAACTGCTAATTTTTGAAAATTTTCATGGAGGTAAAATGCTACAAGATTATATGCAATGAATATGCAATGTAAACAATTCATACAGTGTGTTATTGCTATGATTCCCCGATTTTTTGACACTGAGGAACGGCAAACTTCAGGCCACCATACCTGCATCCCCAGCTGAATGCACAGCACTGTCATATGCCTCTGAATTGTGCTGGAAGTCTTGCAGGTTTTGGGACCACAACTTCACATTCTCATCCATGGGGGTTGTAGCCTGTGTTACTGTTGTGGTAGCACTTACAGCCTCTGCAGTCTTCAGCTGAGCTTGCTCCAAACGCTCTCTGGCCTCCTCTACAGAACAAATAGGGAATGATAGGAAATTAACTCTTTCAAATATTCAGGTGTGTTTTGTGTCCGACCCTTCTCCACTCTCTGTCTTCCCCCTCCCTTTTCTCTTCTTCTCTCCAGTTTATATACACTGAGCATGATGTCAAATGGAATGGAATATTCTTTTGGTCACTTGGGGTCAGCTGTCCTGGCTCTGCTCCTTCTTAGCTTCCCATGCATCCCCAGTCTCCTCATCAGCGTGGCAGTATGAAAAGCAGAAAAGGCCTTGCCTCTGTGTAAACCCTGCTCAATAGCAACAAAAACATCTCTTTTATTATCAAAATTATCAAATCTGTGTTCAACACAAATCCAAAATACAGCCCCACGCTAGCAACTGTGAAAAAAATAACTCTACTGCAGCCAAGACCTGCACAAGGCTCAAGAAGAATGTTGATCATTTCAGTGACAAAACATTTAATTTCATTATGAAAGTGTTAGAGCTGGATATTTGATATCTAGGTTTGGTAGTGTCCACAGTGCTGAACTCCTAGTAGCTACTTCATATCCATATTCAAAGAAAAAAATGTGCTCTTGAATGTATGAATATAAAGCATCATAAAGATGAAGTTCCCCTTCTAACCTGTCTCTGCTGATTGCATTTTTGCGATGGCTCTCATCAGTTGGCTCCGCAGGGAACTCATTCTGGCAAAAGTGCCATTGACTTGCCAGCTGGTGTCTGCAATGGTGTAACTGCTGCCTGTGGGGAGAAAAGGGGAGGTACAGCTGAGGGGCATCAGAGTGGCATCTAAAAGGGTAAATTCGGTCCTGGGGAGGTATGTAGTTAGGCATTTAATACACTATATACAGTATGACATGGCCTCTTTTAATTTAGGACATACTTGCACTCCTGACTTTACATAATCTAAAGGAAAAACCAGCCCTGCAGCACCCCTGCTTGCCACAGGGTGTCTTCCAAAAATCTGGAGAGCTGTGTTTCAGTCAGTACTCTTTCTCCTTGCTTTACCCGAAGTGCTGAGAATAGCTGGAACTGGTACACAGGAATAGTTTTAAGGCACTCAAAAGGCCCTGAAAAATTTAAAAGATAAATCTGTAATTCTAAATCTTTCTTTCATTTGCAGTGAAGAAAGGCCGAACTACTTTAACATTTATTATTACCCTCCCTGGCTGAAATCCGGCTTTCTGAACATTTAAGCTGCTGTGATTTGGTTTTAATCAAACTCTTTAATTGAGTATATTTACCAGTGAACAACAGCTTGCAGGGTTCATATATTAAAACAGTAGTTGTAACTGAAATGGACTTTCCATGAATGAAATAAATTATCAGTATCTAGTGGGATGACAAAATATGAGCTATTCAAACTGTGCCCATGGGCCATTTCAAGTACTTTGTGTGGTAAATTAAATCAATAAGCTATTATACTTATTGATTGTAAGCTATTATAATCAATAAGTAGTTCTGCTTAGTGGTGTGCCTCTGAAATTTATTTTAATGTGCATAGCTATAAGCTGATTGGGAAAACAGAAAGGATGTATATTTACTGTCATGTGCTGTCCGTTGTAGCTGCATGGCTCGGATGAGAAGTTCTTCACTTTTACCTTTATGGTAAATGACCTGAGTATCAATTCCAACTGCAGCCTACAAGCATGTTCCAAAAAAGAAAGTCAGAATAATCCTCATCAAATATTCCACTTTATGGTGTTTAGTTGTGGACAATATTTTACCTGCATATAAATTCAACTGCAAAGTCACTGCAGTTTCATTTGCTGTGTTAACATTTAAGATTGGCAGTTGGATTGGAAAAAGGTCTGAAAAGCATAATTTTCTGTTTTAAGAAAGATTAGAGAAATGTATGGTTTTCCAAAAACACTACTGAGCAACAAAGATGGAGAAAATCCTCTTAATTTATCAGCCCCAGTTTAGTCAATGTGACTGAGTGCTGCATGTTATTTAGGCACTGTGACTGTTCATTTCTACTGTCATCTCAGATGATAAATGCTTTCACTTGATGGAGAGCTGCCTTGCAGTCTGCAGCAAGTATGGTGGGTACAGAGGGCTGGACTTGGAACCCCTTAGCTCTCTGGGGTTCAGACTCCTTTAATCTACCCAAATTCTCTTGTTATCCCACTAATAAATTGCTGGTAAATAGCATGTGTACAGATTGGTAACTATAGGCTTACCAAAACTTCATGTAAAGTATTTTTGAACAGTAAGACCAGAGACAAAATTAGCATCCTACTCCTTACACTGAGTATATGAGTGGGCTTTGTCCCATTTCAGCCTGATCTTCTGTGAGATGCAGTGATGTCTTGACCACATCTCAAGCCACTTGCTACATTCCTACTTTACTACCGAGTGAAGTAGGAGGACTCAAGCACTAAATGCCAGCTCAGGCTCCTACAGGAGCAGGGAGTTGTCTGTAATTTTACAGAAATGTCACAATGTGAGTGACAACACAGAGCAGCATCACCCTATGGGATAGGGACAGAAGAACCTCTCGTGTCTTTTCAAATACCAGGAGACCAGACTGGAAGAATAATTAGCTACACGGGATTTAATTCAGGAAATAATGAAAAAAAAGTGCAGTGAGAAGTTCAATGCTGCCAGTTAAGCTAAATTTGTTTTTTCTTTACACTTAGGTGCCTGAAGTCCCTGAGCATTGTAAAATAAAAGCTGGTGTTACGAAAATTACTTACATCCTTGACCCGGTTTGTTGTATTCAGTGCCAATGATGCAACTTTATTGGCTTCTTCAATATAACCAGCAATGTTCTCATACACATTTGAAGCATTGATTGCCCTTTGCACCAAACCATTTGAATCAACACCATACAAATTCCTGTTCAAAAGAGAGTAAAAGGTGAAAGAAACCAAACTGAATCAAAGTAGTTTCTGACTACATAATCACACACATAACTACTAAATTGAGTATATTTACCAGTGAACAACAGCGTGCAGGGTCATATATTAAAACAGTAGTTGTATCTGAAATGGACTTTCCATGAATGAAATAAACTACCAAGTACACATAAATGTACTTGGCCTAACTGGAATCCTCTTCATTGTGTTTGACCAATCTGAAGCAGGTGAAAACTGTGTATAGAAGACTCTTCCCTGCCAATTAGCTCTGAGAATTTTGCCTTTAACATTTATGTGAGCAGCAACAAATGACTGCTCAGCTTTTACCTTTTTTAAAAATCTAGATTAGATATTCCATAAATTAACAGGTCTATCAGTAATCCTTCTTTAGGAATAATTCCTACCCATGAATGGAAAGACTATGTGTGCCAGTGACCAGGATAGCTGTGTCACTGTCCTGTCCATGTTTTCCAAAGGTGAGTGGGAAAAGGGGGAGAATCAAATGAACAACTACCCCTAGTCATGAAAATTTGCAGGCAGATTTAAAAACTGAAAAAACCCTTTGATGGCATGGTTTTGATCTGTGTGTTAGGTGATAACTGATGATAACTGGTCATCATCAGGGGAGATTCCAGACTGAAGATAGTTCAGGACTCTACGTTCATCTGTTAAAATTTTTGAATAAATACTGTTTTTTAATGTTCTGGTGATATTCAGATTTCAAAGTATGTGTCAGAAATAGATTCTAAAAATAGATGTATTTGCACATGTCTGCATTCACTTCAAAGTGTTTGCACTCTGAGGAATTATTAAATTTCCAGATTCAGCGTTATTGCAAGACTTTTCTGCTAAATTCCCTTAAGGCAAAAAAAAAAAAAAAAAAAAAAAATTCCATCAAATAAAAGCTTAACAAGCTAATAAAGCAAACCTATAAAACCAAGATGTTTTGAAGACAGGCTAAATGTTTTAAAGGATTAAAGTTTCACTGCAGAACGATCTTCTCAACAAATAATAGAGTTAGCATTGTTTGATCTGGGTATTTTGTAATTACTTTTTTTTGCTTTTTGTGAAATTCCTAGTGTGTTTGACTTGATAATAATTTCAAAATTATTTTGGTAAGGGAGGAAGGCTAGCCATATGGGGTATTTTCTTTCTAGTCTGCTGTCCCCAGTTAGCTGATCTCAGACTGAACATATTGTTTGGTTTTTATGTTTCTGTAGTTTGTGTGTCATTATAGAACAGTTTCAGATGTCAGCTTTATACAATTGCATAAAAGAAAACCATCTGTTTTGGTTTTTTTTTCCTCTATTTTAATCTCCTATCTAGGGCATATGGATATTAAGAAACAACTGGTATTTAGATAATACACTTGAAGAGTAGTTGTAAGCTTATATTCCAAAAAGCATATGCCCATGATATGACTTAAGGTAGAATTTGGTGACATATTTTATTTAAGGATTCATTTACAGCAGTGATTTTTCCATGGATAGTCCCAACTGCAAATAAAACAATTATATCTAAAAGTGATTTTTTAGTAAATTGGTGCAATATTGATGCATTTAGTATCTTCCTGCAAAACAGAAAGACTCATTTTAAGTTTTTTATGTTACTGTGAGCCAGTTTCATTGGGACACAACCTACTAAGCATCAGAACTACTCCATCTGTAAAACTGTTCTTGGAATAAAATTATCTCAAAGCTCATTTTGTGCCCTGTAATGTTAAACATTTTTTAATGTAAATGAACTTACTGACATGAACAGTTTCTGCAGACCCCATTTAATCTTGCCTGTATTATTTCACTTTTCACTAATCCACCTTTCCTATTCTTTTGCTATAGGAAGACGAGAACATGCCCAATTAGACTAGAGAGAATGTCATGCAAGATACATATTTATTCTTTAAAAATTTTCATAGATTTTCCCTAGCTAAACTTCAGCTGTTCTCTGTGCAGCATGACAAGTCCTTCTACACGACTTAACACTGATTTGTTTAGTGCCTATTTATTGTTGTTGTGTTTCTGCTTGTCTTTTCAGCTGTTCAGTAAGTGGCACTTATATGACTCAGATTCTGCTGAAGTTAAATTTTACCCATCCAGCTCATCAGCAAGTCTTCTTAGGTTGTGTGCATGATGCATAGCCTTTTCTACCAAATCATCATCAAACAGGGACAGGTTGGCTATTTTTTCTTGCAGTTCCTTTTTTGCTCCATCTATTTCTGCATAGAACCCTGATGCATTCTGAAAAAAACAGGGAAGGAAGGAAAGAAGATGAAAATTACAAAAAATCAAGTCCGTATTTTGATTGTTTTATTTTACCCTTTATGTTATTACAATGTTCCTTTATTTCTGTTATAGTTGTTTTATTTTACATTTTTAAGAGAAAAAGAGGAAAGATCTAATGGTGAATGCTAGTATGGAGACAAATGCAGGAAGATGAAAATCAATGAAAATTTTAAAAATCACTTAAGAAAGCATTGGAGAGAGATGCATAAAATATTAAAAAAAGATGGCAAAAGTCTCACTATATGTCTTGTATGTTTGCTCCAGAATTGTGTCAATGACAAGTTTTTCAGAGTGAAGTCTCCTTTCTGCCTCCTTGCTCAGAGAGATTACTCATGCTAAGAACTCTTGGATTAGTCTAATTTGTAAATCAGCCCACCTAAATGCTACCTATATATGTACAGGCAAGGAGAATACATTGCCTTAGCCATGTTTCTTTCTTTTACTAAATACTTGTGGCCTGCATTCACCTTCTCCCCAGTACACAAGCTTGCCAAAGTGTTTGAGGATTATAAATGTGGCAAAATGTGAATATAAATGTGTTTCAAAACACATGAAAAAGCATGAAATACAGAGAGGGAAAAGGGATGAATAAGTGAAAGGTGAAAATACTTGTTGGTGATGTACAATGTTCGCCTGGTACTTCCTTGCCTGAAGTGTGAACATCTTCTGTGTGTGAACTTATTCACAGCAGTGAGGAAGCCAAAATGATAAACTGCAACAATTAGTTTTGCACAAAGCACCAGAGAAAAACCCCAACATAATGCTTGATCACAGGGATGGTTACAAAGTAAACTGTCTTTCTGTTTTCTCAAATTATTTTTTCCAAGAAAAATTAATGACTTTTGATACATGCTTTCATGTCAAGAAGTCGAATGAATGCTTGTGGGAAATTTTATTTTTTCTTCAATTATTTCAAAATTTAAAAATAAGTCATGAAGAAAGAAACCAGCTTTGGTAAATATTTTAGTTAGCATATTCCCAGTTTTATTTTCTTCATCTTTTCATAGAAAAGCCAAACCCCTAAAATTTATAAAAATTTCCTTCAGCACCAAGTCTGATTCAAAACAGTAGATAGTAGTCTATGGTTCCAGATAAGGATTTCTGTATGACAATCTGTTTATATATGTTTGGCACGACGCCTGGTTTTAATGCTGATATTTGGGATTTTTAGTGTTCTTCCATGTTCACTCATAGGTACTCGGGAAGGAATTTAGCATAAAATGCCGTCTTTTACCAGAACATCTTTTTGGCAGCTGCTTGTAATAAAATAATTGAGAACTCTACAGCAAAATGTTTCATTAAGATTTGCCTACTGTAATGTGTCCTTTTTTCTAGAATTAATTTTTTTTTTAGGCAGTAAATTCTAATAACAGAGCTTTTTATCCAAGAAAACTATCAAATTTTTCAGGGAATATTAACCAGTATTTCACTAAAGCAATATGAATGAGTTTTTCCATTAGTGATCTAAACATATGACTTCCAAAAATTAGGATGCATCATTTAAACAAGCCACCAAGGCACCTACCTTTATTACTTCGCCTAACTCAGAGTTGACCTTTTGTGGTCCTTCCAAAATAGTTGTGGCACTAAGCAGAGTGCTGTTCACTTCATTTATTTGCTCTTTTATCTTCTTATGTTGTTTCTAAAAAGAAAGCTCAAAACATAAATCACCTCCAATGCCATTTGTGCTCTGATAAAATACAGTGTTAACCATTTTTGTTAAATGTGCTAGAGTTAATTAAAAGATAGTGGTGAACTAAATAGATTTTAGATATATCTGAAGTCTGATTTTCCAAGACATGTCTAATTGCTACATATTATGATGTGATTTTTTTTTTTGTGAAAGAAATGTTGGTTTATTAAAAATATTAATTTTATTTTATATTACAGCCTAAGAAGATATTGGAATAAAGCACTATTCAGTGCACAGCAGAGACAAATTAAACATGGATTTTTCATAGTCATCTGGATACTATATTTTTCTGGAGTTTTTTTAAATCTCCAGTACAGACATCTCTTTTCCTTGCCACTAGTAAAGCCAATGTGAACAGTCTCTTTTGTACAGCATCTGCCTCCATTGTGCGGAATAATGGAGATCCAAATGGTTAAAAACAATGAACAAATGCCTGAACACACTTCAGGCTTTGCTTCATAACTGTGAGACAAGCTGCAGCTTGGCACTGTAATTATGAAACAATGGAATAACAGAAGGGGCTTTGTACTTAAGGATCTCAAGCTCTTGTGAAATGACTCCCTAGAGGAGCATGCCTGATTTCTCTATTGAATTCTTAGACCTTCCATATCAACATGAACTTCTGGCACAATTCAAGAACTCAAAACTCAGCCACTGATGTTATGAAACCCAGAGGTTGGCCTGAATTTGTGGGGTCATTCTTCAAATCACAAAATTGCTTGCTAACGCCCTCTCCTCCAGAATATAAAAAATTTCATCCATTGAAATGAAAACAGTTTGCTTTGAATGGTCCCTAATTGTTCTCTTTGTAGTTTTTTTTCCTTGCTGAAATAAAAAAATAGAAGTTTTGGGAGGGATATTCTGGTTTTGTGTTCCTTAAAAGAAATTTACAAAAATAGGGAAAAAGTCACAGAACTGCTGTGAAGAGAAAATATAGTTTCTTTTGTTTTGCTGATGGGTTGGGTACTTTTCTGGGATACGAAACCTGAAAATTCAGTTTTCTCATCAGCCACATGGGATTTGAACCTATGCCACCCTTACAGGCAAAGGTGCACCACTTCCAGGCTACAGGGGACAGGTCACCTCTGAGCTCTCATCCAGAGTGGCTACTTCGTTCAAAATCCTGAACTGCTCATTTGGGCAGGACACAGGGGAAAACTGTTGCAGCCTTATGGCTAGGCTAGCAGGTTCACCTAGCAAGTAGGAAACCTGATTTCAAGGTATCTGCTGTGGAGCAATTAGACAATGGATTTGTGCTTGAAGATTCAAGGAAAACTGTCTACTCCCCCTGAAAAAGTGGGGATGCATTCTGTTCAGAGAAAGTTTGGATCAGACAGTATGAATGTACTCAGCCCAGGGCACAGATGCAGTGCAGAATCTTTATATGTAATTGTTTTTTTAGAATATAATTAGTTTTATGAACATGAGGCCCCTCCAGATTATAAATCAGTACATAATCAGATGAAAAAATCCCACCACAATATTTATAGTAGCCATGCTACATGAAATCTCAAACTTCTTGGATTTTACTGTAACATGTCTTTCTAGTCTAGACATAAGTATCCATCCTTTCCTTGGTCTGATGAGGCATGACATGCCAAAGCTTCTCATTTACTGTCACTCCACAAATGGATAATAGTACCTTGTACTTCCACAAGTTGTTTCTTAGAACTGAAGAGTCAAACTCATCCTGCTGAGTGGTCCAAGAAATTCTTTTTTTGGTGTGGTGATTCCTGAATCTAAATTGTGTACAATCTAATGTTTTAAGCAATGGCAGAGATGGAGTGCTCACAGCCAACACTTATGACATACGTAGTATACAGTACCTCCTGCCTTTGGAGCCTGGCTGTGTTTTCCCTATTTATATCCTCTGTTTGTATGACATAGTCAAGTGCCTGGTGTAATGCCTCCTCCAGGTCTGACAGCTTCACATCCTGTTCGCTGAGCTGCTCCAGCACATCAGTTACCAGGGATCTGGTGTCATTGTACTTCTCATGAAATGCTTCAATTTGCTGTAGCACTGGGAGAAAAATAAGAGGCAAATAAATCCAAAGCTTGGATTTCTGATAAAACTTACCTATACAGCAATTTCTTTGCTGTTACTCAGGCAACAGTAAAACACATTTTGTAAACCTCACTTGAGGGATCATATACCTAGGTTTTAATTGTCCCTCCTCTTTTTAGAAGGAAAGATGCCTCTCATTTTACTATTTCAATTTAATCCTATTAATTCCCCCTCTGAAATACATTTTATTAAAAGAAACTAGGTCTGCTTTTCATTTGTTTTTCATTGTTAAACCTAGGCAGCCTGGAGAAGACAGTCTTTGTGCCTCATGTTCTGATTCATGTTCACTAAGCTGTGAGAATTAGGCTGCCACTCTTTGTCGTGCCAGAAGATCTTCTCTCTCTGCTGGTGTTTGCTGTCCTCATAGCAGAGTTGGCAGGGGAAAGACATTCACATGAGCAATTCCAGCCCTGCCATCAACCTACCTAAGCAGCTATTGTTGAGGTGCTGCAGTGCACAGGCACACACAGGCACACAAACACATTGACATTTTTCTCCCCATTCTGCCATGAGGAGCACCAAGCACCAGCAGGGATTTGTGGGAGGAATTTGGGAGCAGCAGCATCTCCAGCACACCAGCTGCTGCCTACCAAATGCCTGCTGGTCCTCCCCAGGCGCTCAGCAGTACACCCAGAGCTGCCCAGCACCTGCCAGCTGAGCAGCAGCATGTGGATGAAAGGAAAACTGACTTAAAACTCACACTCCTTTGCTGCATTTTCCTCCTCATCTGCAAGTTGCCTTTGATTAGTGAAAGGCTTTCGACGTTTGATCTCTTTTAACATCTCCTCAGCCACACTCCGCTTCTGGGCAATTTCTTCAGGGCTCAGTTCTTGTTGAATTGCATAGTATTTTGACTTGCTGTTGATTTCTGGGGGGAAAGGGGAACAGATGGTCGATTCAGTATGACTACAGAGAAATAAATACCATGGACTGCTTTTCCTTTTGTGAATTGTGATGATACTGATGGTAAAAGAAAGTTTTAATTATCTTCAACTCCATAGTAGATAATTATTATGTTTAATCCAGTCTTAAAATTAAACCTGTAAATAAATCACACTTTCTGTCATGTGTGGAGGTCTCATCAGAAGAGGATGGGATTAGGCAGATGTGGGTTGTGTGCATTATTTGGCTTGACATTTCTTATAGGCTGGGATAATAATTTTATTTCGGGTTCTGTGGCATGCATCAGGCTGGGGCTTTTATCTAGGATCATGGTTTTTAAGTGCTGCTGTTTATAAAATAATAACAATGCAAGGAGACTGAAGTAACCTCATTTTCCATCTGCATAAGTTTGAGGCACCCTAAGGAGGTAACATATGGCTTCTGGCCTGATGCTGCCTAGCTGGTTTGGAGATAGATACTATTTCAAGGTTTTGGTCTCAGTTCAAAAAACATTGTTGTTTCCCTGCAGCTGAAATTGGGTTTACCCATTCCCAGTGAAATCATTACAAAGTTTACTCACTTCTCATTCCCTGGCCTTGAATACCAATCACCTCCTCCTTTATGCCCTGTGATGTGCATGCCTTTGGCTAGCACTTGTTACTAGCTTTGTGGATAACCAAAGTTGGAAAAACCAGCACTATTCTTCTGGAAGGTTTCTTTAAAAAATAGGTGTGTAGTTGTGGCACCACTGATTCTTTGGCAGAGTGTCTGTATGCCTGCTCTTGCTAGGCCCTGAGTTCATTAGTGATGCTTTAAAGGCTCATAATGAGCAGTATCTGATGACCAGGGCTACATGGATGTCTTTTTCCTTATGCTGGCACACGTGTGTATGCACACAGGGTGGTGCCTCTGTAGAGGAACAGTTTTGAGCGTGGTGGAAATAATTTTCACTTACTTGTTTCCAACTGTTTTAGTTCTATTCACAGCCACGGACATTGTTTCTTCTAGAACAGCTTAATGTGGTTGTGCTATTTGTGTGCCAGATCAGATGCATTTCTGCCTTATGTGGTTCCTGTCCTGCTCCAAACCAGTTAATGATACTAAAGGGTGATTCTTTTGACACAGATGTCAGCCGTGATTTTTAGTGGGGCTCATGATGACACTTTTACTCAATAATTGTAGAAATAAAATAATGGTGGATGGCCAGGCAGTCAATGGTTTTTTAGCACCAGAGGTGTAAAAAGACAGTACAAATATAACATACTACATGGTCTTAGCCTGCCTCTTTTGTGTGATGGGACATATTAACCGTGTTTCCTGAGAGAAAGTAATGGAGCACCCGTGGAATTAAGGATAGGAAGGATAAAAGTTGATACGTAACCACTCTTACTTACACAAGTTACCAGCTATTGGCTTGCAATAACTGCTGAGAAAGAACTGTTCAGGTCTATTAATCAAATATTTCCATTGGAAAAGGGCTGTTTAACCTCAACTACCAGTCAGCATTTCTATTCTGGTGCCATAGACAATTTTTGCATACTGTTGGCTTTGCTGAAGACTAGGGGAAACCAGTGTGTTCTGCAGTAGGGTGGAGGCTTTCACGTTGCAGGTGTACAGGGGACAGGGGTGTTTTTGGGTGCATTGATTTGGGGTTTCATTGTTTTCTGCAGGTACTGAAGAAGAGGCTGCAATTGGTTTAATCTCATTTTTATATTTCAGGATGATAATGGTATGTCATAGATATTACAGATGAAGATGATTATCTCTGACTAGGAAATAATTTTAAAGTGCAGTTGTGCTTGACACTGTTGCCACAAATTACATATTGTCCTATATATCAAAAGATTTTCCTTTGATATATAGGACAGCAAAAATTCTTGATGATCCATTAATACATGAAGGTTTCGTTAATACATTCTTGACACTGAGATGAACCAGAAATTAATCTATTTACCTTCAGTGTTATCTCTTATATTATTGAGCTGCTGCACAAGCTGAGAAGCACGGTTGTTGATCTCCGTGGTTTCCTTCTGTACCAGTCGGCCTTTGCTGGATGCTTCATTTCCCTATGAATAAACCATGAGAGGTAAACATTAGATTTCTTTTCAGATGTGAGGATGAGCAGTATAAACACACATTTTTGCTTTCTCCTGGTGAGCACATGGAAGTCCTTTTTATCATATAAAGTAGTATTTAAAGGTGTTCAAAGTGAAGATCTGTCTTGTCAGTGTTTTCAGAATTGCAGAGTGAGAGATTAAAACCTGCCCCATATTTATCCGTCATTTGCTGCAATGTGACTTTCATAAATTATGTACAGATGTAAAACTCTATCTGCTGAGTCTCCTAGGCATTCAGTGGGGCTGGCTCATTTTGCTGGGTAAGGCATTTCCTGAGTAAACAAATAGAATGAAGAAAAAGGTGTCAAGCTACCAAATGTTTTTAGAACTGTGTCTCCCTGCAGCTTGTTAAAAATAAGAAAAAGCCTGAGGATTGAAAATACTCTGAGAAGCACAGACATGGCCCTGTACTACATTGTGCTGGGGGCTGCACTCTGCATTGTTTTCCCTTACTTAGGGTTTGTGGAGGCCCCAGGTGGCATTTGAAAGCAGGGCCAGGGTAGTCAGCACCTCTGAAAGGGATAGGCATAATGATAAAACAAATTGTAAGGGTTACAAGACTGATAAAACAAGTGTAAGGGTTAGTAGAAATGTTTCTGGTTCCCATCTTCCAAATATTCAGAATCAAGCTATGTGTTGTTTTACTCAAAACTCATCTCATGCACAATTTAGGAGTTACAGGAGTTATATTTAATGGAAAGATTTGCCTACAGTTCGTCCATTCACACAGCCTTTGTGGTTTAGATCAGAATTTGCAGCAACCCCTGAGATGTGGAGACATGCTCCAAATAAATTTGGGGCATAAAATAATAAAATCCTCTGAATAGAAAATGCTCTGTGTCTCTGCAAAACCCACTCAAGGTCCTAGCACCCACTTTCCATAAATATACCCTGAAATAGCAAAGACCTCAATATATTCAGAGTTACTATTGTGGTCTTCCACTGTCAGAGTCTGGGGTCATTATTTCTCTTGCCTTTCAAGTAACCACAAGTATTGATGTGGAACCAACATTAGAAGTAACCAGGGAGAAAAGACTAGAGAAAACACGGAATTTATTTGTTCAGGGATGGTAAAATTGAGGAATGAGGAAAGAAATCCCCAGATAGTACTGCAAATGAAATGTTATTATTCAAACTCACAAAATATTCATAGAAAACCTAATGCCTTAATCAGTCTGCCCACCAGCTACAGAGAAGGACACTGAGGCGAGTGAGCTCTGACAGATATTCACAGGTACAGAGCTGTGAGTGTGAGTTGATTTAATCAAAGTTCTCTTGAACACAGGCATAGTCTGTATAAATCTTATGTGCCCTTTCTTCTAAGTAAGTGTTGATTAAAAACACACAAAACTAAATTTTCTCTTCCACTTTCCTTTGTGTTGCTTTTTTTGCCCCCTACTTGCTCCTATATTTAAGTTTTAGTTTAAGATATAAGTTTAATTTGTCTTGTGAAGGAATTGGTAAAATGAATGTAAGGTCTGGCACTTTAAAATAAGCATGAAATATAATCTAGTTCTATGGCAGCTGTGGCTATCTTTGATAATAACATAGAGTGATGAATTTTACTAACATATGTATATTGTAGCAACAGGAAGATGTTTAATATTATCTTTTTAAAACAGAGGATAAACAATTTTGAACTCTATGTCTTCTCTTAACATATATCATAGCAGTGTTCTTCTAGGATGTAATGAAAGTGTTGTGGGAGATGAGAGCAGATAATTTTATAGCCTGGCAGCTGGATGTGGATGCAACATTTATGCTTTTAATTGTATTAAAAATATCTTGAGGGCTGATCAAGCTCCCATTTCAGTGGGTACATGAAAAACCTTTTAAACTGGAAGTTTTGAAATGCATTTTGAAATGTCTAATCAGGATTGATTTACTTTTAAGAGAGCATACATGTAAAATAGATATAGTACTAATGCTCCCAAAGTCAATCTGCATTTGTTTCGTGCTGGTTACTTCACTTAATTACTAATCAAAATGTGAATGAGAAAGGCAGTGTGTCTAAACCAGATCAAACATGTTGTGTAGGGGGTAGGTGGGAACTCAGCTCTTGAGGTGAAGATTTTGTGACTGGTGACAAACCTCCAACCACACTCAACACACTTCTTACCTCCTTCCTTTTCTGTGAAGAAGACTTGAAAATTCATTTATGCTTTTAAGTCAGATTTAAAAGTAGAAAGTTATAAAACAGAAATAGAAAGAGAAGGTTCTTCCAGCTGTCAGGGCACACCCACTCTTGTTTGGTGAACCTAAAGTGTCAGACTAGATGTTAAATGTTTTCTTTATGAAGAGGGGTCAAACACTGGAGTGGGTTTCCCAGAGAAATGGTTGATGCCCCATGTCTGTCAGGATTTGAGAGGCATCTGAACAATGCCCTAATAACATGCTTTAACTTTTGTTTGGCCCTGTATTGCTCAGGCAGTTGGACCAGATGATTATTTTAGGTCCCTTCCAGCTGGGACTATTCTGTGCTCACCAGTTGCCAACAGTTGAATATGACAAAGTGCCAACCCTCAGAGCTTTGGCAGAAGGCTGCAAACAAACCTGTTCATCAAGTGTTTCTGCTTCTCTGAGGAGATCATTCATCTCATCTGCAGCATCATCAACCTGGATGGTCCAAAGCATAGCATGATTCTTTTTTTTGGACATTGCCTCCTGTGTGTGGGAAAAAAAAGTCAGTGCATCTGAAAACAAACTCCTTCTCTAGTGAGGGCAGGGATTGACATTTACAGGAACGGAGTGGAAATTCAAAGATTCAAACTACATGAAAAAAACGAAATATAATCAATTATATTAGATATCGTACCTGGAGATGAATAGTAGTGAGGTTCAGGTCATTCAAACGCCTTTGAGCTGCAACACCTGTAGAAATGCTCAGTAAAGTGGATTTGCTTTCATCGATAGTCAGAACTGACAACTGAATGTCATCTGTCAAATCCCAAATACATTTGTCGCAGCCTGATAAGAAAATAAGACAGTGTAATTTTTCCTTAGTCCTTGTGTTAGTTAACAGAAAATATCTTAAATTCATGTAATAGTGCTCTTGACCCAGGGTGTTCATTATCTTTGTCACTGATGCTTCCTGGTGGATACCCGTTTTTCTTTTGCTTTCATCCTCCCACTTCCAAGGTCCCACAGTACAGTTATGACATTTCCAGCTGAGCAGCACCAGATGGGACTGCTCAAAGAGGCTGCCACAAGGATTCTGTAATCAGTTGGTAGAGAGGGAGAGGTATTTCCTGGATATTCCCTGGGCTCTACATGTTTTATGGACTGAAGGACAGCAGATAAGGGTAAAAAAAACCAAAACAAAACCAACTGCACTTTGTCAGAACCTTGAACTCTCTATTTAAAATTTAGTGGTATGAGAAATAAAGATGTCCAGCACATGAACTCTTGGCCACCTACTTGATTACAATGGCAACTTCTAAAAATATGGTTAAAATGTGCTTGGAAAGTGCTTGTGTAGAAATATATCCTTGTTCCTTCAGAATGATTGCAATGCCACCTTGTTTATAGTGATACTGGCACAAACACTAAATGCAAGAGACTTAGATGAATGTGAAACACAGATTCCTACAGACACTTTTGCTTGATATTTTAGCAGGTCCCAAATTTTTCCTTCGGTTGCTCTTCAGGCCCATGACCCCTTCTCTTGCGAGGTGGTTCAGGAACCCATGTGTGCTACATGCTCTGCATTATATACAGGTATAAATACACTAACATTTAAAAAATACCTGTGCTACAACATACTACTCCTGGAAAATCCCCAGGCTTCCTATCCTTAGAGTATGGGAGATAGTGAGAAAAGAACTGACTGATGGATATATGCCAAGTTGTCAGCAGCAGCAATCTATATTAGATGTTGTACTGGCTTTGACTGGGGTAATTTTCAGCACAGTTAATTTCAGTGGCTAGTATGGGGCCATGTTTTGGATTTGTGCTGAACACAGGGTTGATAATATAGCAATGTTTTTGCAGTTGCTGAGCAGGGCTAACACAGAGCCAATACCCTTCCTGCTTTTTGTACTGCCATGCTGGTGCTGACACTAGGGGTGTGCTGGAAGCTGGGAGGAGACACAGCCAGGACAGGTGACCCCAGCTGACCAAAGGGATATTCCAGAGCATGTGACACCATGCTCAGCAAATACAGTGGGGGGAAGAAGGAGGAAGGGGAGGACATTTGGATTGATGGCATTTGTATTCCCAAGTAAATATTATGTGTGGTGGGGTCCTGCTCTCCTGGAGATGGGTGAATGCCTGCCTGCCCATGGGAAGCAGTGAGCCTTTTGCTTTGTTTGCAAAAGTGTGTGTGTGGCTTGTGTGCGCACAAGTTTTCTGGCTTTTACCCTTCTGATTCTCCCCCTGTTCCTGCTGGAGTGAGTGGCTGTGTTGTTGATGGGGTTAAACTACAAATAGAGAACCATAAATTATATGCAAGATGTCACAGGTAAAGTTGTGAGGACAGTTTTTAGGGCCAGAATAGTATTTTTCAGGCAGTGTGTCTCAAGGTCTACGGAAGTGGATTAGGCGATACTTCTCTACTACTCTCCAATTTAGACCTGAATGTGCAGTCTGTATCACATAGCTGGATATATGCCTGCACTCAGACAAGAGTGTAAGAACATGATGAAGTACTCAATCAACAGGACATTGTGTATATTGTCAAAATCCTGGGCCCACTGGAGTAGTAGGTTCTTAAGTTAGTATTTGTAAGCTTCTAAATATAAGAACAATATTAATTATTGGCGTTTTCATGATAATGTTCTTACTGATGGTTGGGCAGTCTGTGTCAGTAGAAACTTCAGGACTGTCTGCGAGGCATTCTCCAGTCTGGCTGTCACACATCCTCCCTCCACAGTTACATGCTGGAGGAAAAAGAAAGGACATTTGAAAGGAGAATCTTCAAAATGTACAGTTCCCACTCCCAAAACTAGTGAAATTACTATACTTAGGATTGTGTGTGGATATTCAAACCAATATCAAGAACTTCTTGGACTGATTTTCCTTTCAGTACTTGGAAAAGATGTTGCTTGCACTGGTCAAATTTGAATAAATGAAATATGAAGGGGAAAACACCTCTGCTGAAATTACTTGTTCAAAGCTTGATCACAAGTACAGCTCGAGTTGCCCAGAAGGGCCACTGTACATCAATGTCTAGAGAGGGTGACATTTAGGAGATGTATTAAGAAGAGCAGGGCAAGTAAAGTTAATTATTAGTTACAAATCTCTCCACAGCCCCGTGGAATTTATCAGCACTTTGTCAGGCCATCACTAAAAAGGCTTTGCAGCTATCAGGGATTGATAGTGGACTCCAGTTACATTGTTAGCTTGAACATATCAAAAAGTAAGTATCTCCTACCACTTACAATCAAGAATAAACGATGTTTTATATTTTTTCAAACTTGAGAAAGCAACATTTTTATTTCCAGCATGAGTGGCTTTTTAAAAAGTCCAATTTTTAATCTAAGATCTCTAAACCTCTTTCAAGGTTTAATTGGCCTTTTAAAAATATTATTTTAAAGATTAAAATATTCTTGGAACACTTTGATACATAACAAAAACTCAAGCAGAACATAAAAACAGCAGCAATCTATCTGGAATTTATTTTGGTCTTGTGATTCATGGTTTCACCAGAACCTCATATAAAAAAATATTTTACTGCCTTTTTATTGCAGCCCATTAATTGTTATCTATGAATTGCCCTTGTATTTACATTTCCCATTGCACATTCAAGGATTTGTCAAGTGAAAATTTGTAATACAACTTCAAAGACAACACCATGCACTAATGTGAGAATAATTTTGTGTAAGTGGACCAGTGTTAATAGAACTAATCAGTTTTTGGACTCATGTAAGAACAGAAATTGGTTATGATTTCTCTGATGTAGTCAGCATTTTGACCTTATCACAATCTGTGCCTCCCAGATTTTGGATCTGTGATTACTTTTAATTTGTTATTTCTTTTTTTAAGAAGTGAAAGTAAATTATTGGTTGAAAGTAGAGATTTTACCTATATTATGGGGATTAGGCTATCACCAGGTAGCAAGATTAAAGTTAAAAGGTTAAGATTTTGATGAGATTGGTGCACAAGAAAATAAAATTGTATCTTATTTAAATGAATACCTGTGAGTCTGCTACACAAAATCTTATAGCAAATTAATTCCCAAAGCAGTCTGGACCATTTTTCAACTACTGGTTCAAGACGTACCACATTTTTAGTAGGGAATTAAGACTTTCACTCTGATTGCTGGTGGGGAAAGCTTCTAAGATTTACCATTTGTGGAGAGCTTTGAAATATGGCTAAAGGATATGTGGTTAAAAAAAAATAAAATTTAAAGCAGCTGAAAACTACTGTTCACAGCTACCCAGGTTTTGTCTTCCACTCGAAAGAAAAATAAAAAAGATGATTTTAGATTGATAGAGTTGTTTGTTCATTTAGTTCTCTTGCCTTTTTTTGTTTTGTATACCCTTTGAGATGCTCTATGGAAACCATGTATATAGACTATTTTGATTTTTACAATGGTTTTGTTTCTCTATTTTTAGTTTAAAGAAGATATTTGACTTCTTTCAGAATCAATTCTAAGCAATAGTTCCTAATTGTCCCACAAAGACAAACAAAGGATAAGCTTTCCCTGTGAACTACACAAATAGTTTGAATATCTTGGATGTATGGATGTACTGCAATCTGCACAGTACTGTCAAGTACAGCACATTGTGGTGCTCAGCAGAAATGAAGATGAAACGAGAAGTGTGTAATTCTCTGAAACATAATACTGTGAAATCAGGATTTGCTAGAGTGAACGTCAAGATTAAATTCACTTCTGAAAGGAGAAAAGCTGTACCTCTCACAAGGTATTCAAGTGCCCAAGCACTTTCTATTTTTAGCAAAGATGGAAGAAAATCTACTAACGAAGAGAATTACCACACTGATTTGAAGTCTGTGTGAGCAGCCTGTACAGAGAACTCCTGTGCACCTCCTTAAGGGTGCAAACAAAGAAATTCTACTGAGGTGATGAAAAGTTTGATTTGAGTTTCGAAACTGTACGTTCAGAGGTGTCTTCCAAAATCCCTTCTTGCGTAGCCCACTCAGGCACTTGGAATGCCCTGTAACTCTCAGACTTCTGGCAAAGATACTCCTGGGTGCTTGAAGCTTTTGGCCATGGGCAGGACAAGATTGCTGCGGTTTGCAGGGTTGAAGTGCTGAGTGTGTTCCTCCTGCCTCATGGAGTTCAAGACCCACTGGGTCCTATCATTCCTTCCTGGACAGCTGCAGTTAAGTCATCTCAGGTGAAGTGAATTAGGCAGTGAAGTTTATAAACAATATTTTCGTTTGCCACCTCAAAATCACAGATATATTGCATTTCACTAACATTTTGGCTACCTAAATCCAGGCAGGAGGTGAGTTTTGGGCCATGCTGTTCCCCACAGCTGATGTCTTTTTAGCTGGTTGGAATACATGGCTTTGGCTTTTGGGATCACTGTGCATGAGCACCATCTCTTCCCGCTCAGCATAAATGGAATTCAACCACGTGACTTTGCAATGTGAGCTACATCCTGGAGATGGACACTCAAATTCTAGCTGTCACTGGAATATAAAACCAGAAAGGACCAGTAGTGGCATCATGGCATCATATGTGGTCCCCTGCAAGTGAAGATAGCAGCACAAAGGGCATTTGATTACACAGCATCCTCACAGCCTCCATCCTGTGTCCCAAAACACACATAATCGTTACAAAACAAACTTTATAATAAGGAAGTAAAAATAAAGTCCAAATACACAGCAAGTTGCAAGAAGGATCAAGACACTGCTAAGTCCCTGAGGCCTGTAACTCTGTACCTGGAGGCGCTGGAGCACTTCTGAGGTTCTAGCTGAGTGTGTGCTTCAACTGCCTTACCTTTGAGTCACACTGAGGTAGGAATAATCTGTCTTCCTCCTTTGTGTTCTGGTCCTTGAGGGACCCCTGTCAAAGAGTTTGGGAGGGAGCCCCAAGGTCTTTGCTCTGAAAACCTGCATTTTGCCTTTAGCAGTGGCTGTTCCTAAGTTTTTTGAAAGAGGATGTAAACTTCTCTTCCAGAGCCAGAGTGAGGATAAAAGGTATGAGATCAAAGCCCTGTTTCGATTGAACTCCATGTAAATTAGGACAATATTAGAGGAGACAAAATCTTGCAACCCCTCTGTGCAGGTATGTTTTGCTGAGGTACTCTGGGTAGCCATTTACCAGACTCTGAAAGTACAATCACCTCTTGTGTGAAAATATAGTAACCAGCAAGATTATACAGACTTGTAGGAAATGCAGAATATATTCCCAATGTGGAAAATAGCAGAAAGTGAGTGGGTGTTGGGTCAGGACAGGAAGGATGATCCTGTTCCCATAAAAAATACTTTCAAGTCTTTAAGCACCATCAGACTGAGTGGTCATGGTGTGGACAAGCACAAAGGTGAGGACTTTGCCCAAAGAACTCTTAGAGAACCTTATTTAAAACAAGATTCAGGAGAACACAACCCTGCCTCCATTAAACCTGCCCAGGCACTAGAGATGTTGGAGTCTGGGGTCTGAGACTTGCTCATGGGAAGATGGAAAAAGATATTTCTCTGGCACCTGGGATGATGCAACTGAACAGGCATCCAAATTATCCCATCACCTGCCTCCCAGAGACACAGGTATCTGGCAACTGGTTCAGGCATCTGTGATTTCTGTGAGATCATGCCCAGACCATGCTGTGCTGCCTGTTGCTCAGCTCTGCTGTACCAAACTACAGACAATACCTGTGCAGTTTTTAGCGAATCTGGCGTCCCCATAGTAGCCCGGAGCGCATCGTTCGCAGTTGAACCCGGTGGTGTGGTGCAGGCAATTGCGGCACTGGCCGGTCACTTCATCACAGTCTTCAAAAATCAGATTTGGGTCTGAGTTGCCGTTGCAGTCACATTTTTTACAAGTGCTTCCAATTAGCAAAGGGTTTCCATAGTAACCAGGGGCGCACCTGAAAGGAAGAGCAGCACTGGCAATGATGAAGAGTGACATTCCTTTCTGCGACACCTTTTTATCTCTGACCTTCTTTATGTTACCAGGAATTGATCACTGTCTGCAGCTTCTAATGGACAGAGAGCTAATTAGGAGCATTACTCCTACAGAGGCTATTTTGTACTCCAATCTCAATCTCTACTGTTATATATTTTCCCCTTGAATTCCCCTGGTATCTCAAATGTACCAGTCTGCATTAATTTATTTTTTGTGCATGTCTGTAGCAGTGAAATGATTTGCTCCCTATTGTTTTAAAATCTGTGACATAATAACTTTGGCAGCAAGGCAGCTCTACAGTGTTTGTTTTGGTCTCTTTCAGCTCTGTATCTCACCAACTATATTGTGTTATATAGGAAACTGAGGTAAGAGACTGCATTTCAGGATGCTGAAATTCTGAGGAAGTTCAGGCCTTATTTCTATTATAAATGTACATAAAAAGTACAGACCAGGAAAGGTTTATAGAAATGCTTCTATGGTGAGGTATTGGGGTGGTTTCTGGTTTTTGCAAAACAGAGTAAGTCCTGAACCAGAATCCATTTTTCAGATCTGTTTGATGTTATCCTGTTGAATGAGAGTAAAAGGCTGAAAGCAGTCACCAGGAAGGGAGGATTCCTCTCTTGGTTTGCAGAGGGAGAGAGGGAAGTGGGTAGCAGGCACCCCAGCAAAGGCCTGAAATAAGTCCAAATTTCTCATCATGTCTTGTCATGTTTGGGAAGCATTTCAGTTGAGAAATTTCTACATCTTAAAATGGGAGGCAAGTTGATATTGTGGTGGTTTTTCAGAGTAGAGACCCACGGGTGATGTATAACATTCCTGGATGATCAGTGGCCCTAAGCAAAGAGTAGTAATAGAGTTGCTACCTGGAAAGAAAGTGTTTCAGGTAAAGGTGTTTCTGCTGATATCAGGGAATGTGCTTAATCCTACAAGTAAGGGGAGCTTTTGCAAAGCAGCCATTGACACAAGATCTAGTACTGGGGTGGGAATGCAGCACTAATGAGAGTGAATCCTTGAGCAAGGGATTCTCTGGGGGAGCTGGCATGTGGAGAAGGATGGAGCAGTGTCTGGAAGGATGGGGCAACCCACACTGTTAATGGTGTCACCACGTGGTGGCAGGATGGCCCGTGATGCAGAAGTCTGGAGCTCAGAGATCAGGGACTTATACCCCAGACTGGAAATGAGGAATTCCTGCCAGGAGGGGAATAACTGGCTGGTGTAACAATTGCTGGCTGAAGGAACTGGAGGATTGAATAGTTGCTGCAATGATTTTGGTAAGGAGTATTTATCGTAGTTGATTCTGTTTTATCACCATGTTGTCCTTGTCTCCCATCCAAAGTCCTGTTTAAGATGCTATTTTTTCTGTCTGCTGTTGGTGGGCAGGGAGGGTGAACACTTCGGGCAGCTCAGATTAATTTTCCCAGATTCTGGCTGGGTACCTAAACCATTGTCTTCTAAAGTCATGAACACAGTCAAATTCAGGTTCTGCCATGTCTGATTTATGAAAATGTGGGAGATCTGATAAAAGCTTTGAGTTTTGATCTGTTCCTATATTTTCTTTTTCTTTTTCTTTTGATAGAGTAATTTCCTCAACACTGCTTTGTTCATGTTCCAGTCCTGAATCCTCACAGTAGAAACACATAAAATTTTAAGCATCTTAATATAAACCACTTGGCTGCCTCAAATACTGTTTTTGTCAATGACAAAGGCTCTTTCTGTCTCTTTGCAGCACTGCCAGAATCTTTGGTGCAGATTTTATCGTTTGGGTGACCCAGATGTAAAGAATTAAAGTGTGGCCGGGAGTTCTGTGCTTCCCCTGAAGAACTCACTCAACACTGAGTGCATCAGTTGGTTTGGTTGAATCATTCCCCACTCCCATGGGAGTTAGAGCAGACAGTGATGGGTAGAGCTACTAGACAATCATGCCAGAAGTCTTGCTATGATTTCCTAAGATTTCCAGTTTCTTTTTGTTTTTCTGTAGTCTGGGATTTTCCAGATGATCATCTGTCTAATGTGGTTGCCAGGTTCACAGAGGCCACTGAGTAGGGCTGGGGTCAGACCAGACTTTTTCTCAGTGCTGCCCACATCTACCAACAACAGCATGCTATCCCCACCAGGCCTGCAATGTCTGCCCTCTCATCAGGACAAGGCCATTTCCCCCCACTTCTTTTCTGAAATAAACTGTTCATTTCCCTTGCCAGGAATGTAGAGGACATTTCTTCACATCACCAGAGATATATTTTACACGTGCTGCTTTTTATGACCACCTGAGGCACCAGAACAGGTTGCCCAGAGAAGCTGTGGATGCTCCATCTCTGGCAGTGATCAAGGCCAGGCTGGATGGATTTCTGAGCAACCTTATCTAGTGGAAGGTGTCCCCACCCCTGGCAGGGGGTTGGAGCCAGGTAACCTTTAGGGTCCCTCCCAACCTGAACTCTTCTATGATTCTATGACTCACTTTTATTAGCCATAACTTCTCATCTGGAGCAGCTGCTTAAAGCAAAAAGAAAAACCTTCAGAGCTGAAAATAAATGTGTTACCTTGACTGTCCCCTTCCCTTTGCCACTCAGTACATCTCACAGTGCTAAGGCATTTAGCCTCTTTTGAATTGTGGGTAGAATCTGAGAAGAGCAGAGGCCACTGACTGGAAACATACTGCTCCAACTCTGCACTTTATGGCCTGAAAAAGTAAAGATCCCTGCAGTAAATGTCTTTTCCTAGATTGTATCAATAAATGACCCTTTTTTTGCTAAAAGAGAATATTTCCTCTTCCGTAATAAAACTGCAAAGTTGTCTTTGTTACATTTTGCAGCCATAGTTGCTTCCTGTAATTATCAGTGAGTAAGAAATTAACTTCCTCCTCTCTGGCAATGCTGAAAGAACATTTTTCATCTGTTTGCTTTTGACAGTAAAATGTAATTTGTTCAGTTGTTCTTTTTAACATTTGTGCATTAACAAAACCAGTTACCACCCTGATGCCTTACTGCTGAAGTCCAGGGGAAAAATGATTAATTCCTAAATTTGGAAAGCTGGTTTTTTCAGTTCCTATCAAGGGCCTCTGTGAATTCACACCTCCTTTTTCTGGCAGTGCCAAGCAGCAGTGTGTGCCAAGTAGGACTTGCTCTTTAGCAAGTGGGCAGAGGCAAACAATGCATCATACAGCTTTGAAACACATTTTGATGTTTCCGATACAAATGGGAGTAGAACCAGGGGCCTACCAGAAGGCAAGTCCTGTTTGTTACTGCTTGCACCTTACCCCAGCAATCAGCCAAGGTCTTCACGTGGTGACCAAGACAGGCTGATTTCTTTCTGTGGCTTTTTCTACACAGCTCTGCCTTCCTTGAGACAGATGCACTGTGTCAGGCTTGGTAGTGGCCATTAGGAAACAAAGCTGATGCTATTTTCTGCTCTTTCTATGCTACTGTTACCCATTTCATAGGATTTGTATTGCTTGTAGTCTGGGTTGACATTTTAATAACCATTAAGAAACCTCAATGACCTTTTAATTGTCTGCATTATCCTTTGTGTACAAACCTGATATTTTGAAAGAACAAAAGAATACAGCCATGGGCCTGTAAACAAGGAGGGGTTTTTTATTTTTGTGCCATCTGCTTTCATTGTTGCTGTCATAATTTTAGTGATGTGGAAGTAATAGACTGATGTTTTTGCATCATCTGTAAGGAGAAAAGCCTTTACTCATTGTTCATCTTACCTTTTTAATTTTGATTTGTCTTTGCATCTTAAGCATCCCTTTTCTCCCTTCTCTGATGGCTAAATTAAGTATCATTTGAATTCCAGGCTTGCCCATTATTGACAGTTGACTAAAGACTTAAATACTTCAGGGGCTTAAAGGGAAAACAAAAGGAGATGTGCAGGAAGCCATTGTCTGAGCCATCCTATATCCCTTAGTCTTTGTGTTAGAGCTGTTTTAATTTATTGGCTGCTCAAGGACAATTTCTGAATTATAATCAGGCCCCTGACATTCATTGAAACATCATCCACGTGTGTTCATAACAAGTAAGAGCGGCCTCTTACAGCACATGAAGTTATATTTCTGCTGTATAGTTCAATTTATTTGTGTCCTTTTTTATTTAGGGGATATTTACTGGAAATTGTTTATGGACATAAGGGAAAGTTGAAAAGCAACACTGGCCTATAATTGCTTGCTTGACTTTATTGAATTATGCCTGTGAAGTGCATTTAAAATGTAACTGAATAAAGCTGCATCTGCTTTAAGAATTTGACTCCATATGGGGTTTTCTCCTTTGCTTTTCTAAAAGTTATTTGGTAGAAATGTGATGCATATTTTAGAGGGATGAATTGCAAGAGGCATCAATGTGGTGGATATTTTTCATGTCAGCTTCTGTTTCTGATTTGTATTTTGTATTTTTAAATTGCATTCCTTTTAGGAGGATCACCACATGAAGGTGCACGAAGTGTAAGAACTTGATCAAAATACATGATATGTAAATGTCTGTCTTGCACTGACACTTCCCCTCAGCAAATTTTAGTGCTTTTCAGCTGGAACTGAATGAGATCATTTAACAGACACAACCCTACCTGATGAAAACAAGTGCATTAGATTTCAGGGAAGATCTCCTGAAAAAATTCTGGACTTCTGTATTGCTGACCAGCAAGTCATCCTATGAGTTTCTTACCTTTCACAGTTGGGTCCTGCATAGTTTTCCTTGCAGACACAGCGTACACTTCCACTTTTTCTGTAACAGGAGACTGCAAAGCTGGAATTTCATTAGGATGAATAGTTAGAATACCAGGCAATTACAGACACTTGGAACTGTTCTTTTGGGTAAAATATGGACATATGTCAATGAGAACTCTGGCTCTTGGTTGTTAATTTCTGAATAGGTATTTAGCTCTTTACATAATTTATATTATACCCCTTGTTTAGACTTTAAATTAGTTTATGAAGCACTAATTATTGTATAGAACTACAGAGCTATATAAATACAGATGTACATGTATGAAAGCTGTTGTCTTCTAGTGCAGATCAGACACATTTGCAGGTTTTGATAAACACACTTCAGATAAGGGACTTAAGATAAATGTGTATGTCATGTGAACCTAATTGTTTCCTGTCTGTTATCCTAAGGGGTAAAATAATGTTTGTGGAAGACACTGCAGTGGGCACTTCAGGAACTGAGATTCTGGAATGGGTGCAGCAGTTTCCTATGCAAATCCTACAGTTTTTCCTCAAATTCCAACCTGGAAGTTCCTAGTGGTGAAAAATAACCTCAGTAATGCTGTCCTCATTCAGAGTAACTGAGTTTACGGTAACCAAGGCTGCTCTGCCATCTTCCCAAGCAAGCTGGAAAGAGTCTGTGGCTCTTCTGAGACCAACACGCCAAGTAGTGATGCCGACTGCTGTAATGGCTTGAGCTGTAATTTCTACTGCTGTGATTCTAAATCATGGATTCCTTTGTTTTCATATGTTTTCAAGATTTGACAAATGTCTAAGTAAATATGAGACCCAAGAAACAGCAGTAGCCAGATGTGGGAAGTGAAAATTTTATATGCATTTCAAACACAGCGATGGGCATGGCTTAAAAGGAAAAAAAGAGATACGGTCCTAAGATGTTTCTAGTTAGTTTTCAACATGTGTGAATAAATTTCTGCCAGCACTAGATGCAACCAGAGTAGTGAGTGGCAGCATTTTTCAGCTTCTGGCCCATGATTGCTAAAACACAGCTCCTCAGTCATACAGGGCTGGGCAGCTGTGGCTGGGTTGCATCCACTTCACACAGGACAGAAGACTCAGAGCAATGGGAAAGTGCATGATCCATATACTGCTTGTTCCAGGAACAAACAGCATTGCAAGGTGACAAGAATTCCCGTATAATTTCAGTTCCTGCCAGCATTTCTCAACTGGTTGGACAACCAGAGATGAAAAATCTGTCTGGATCTCTGCTGTCTCAAAATATTTGATATAACCAGAGAGAACATAAAATGAGATTCTTCTCACAGAATTTACAAATTAACTGCTGTGTGGCTTTTACAAGAACATGTTGAGAAAGTCATAATAGTTTGGCAGCCTTCCTCTTTTAGAAAGTCTAATTCTTTCACGTAGTTGCAAAAACCACATTGTGGATCTAAGTTATGAAGTAAGACTGAAATCTTCCTCAAGTTTTATACTTTTTGTGAACTTTTACGGGGAAAAAAGGGCTTTATAATTCCCTTGGGTTTGAAAAGAAATAACATCTGCTGGACTGTGAAACAACTTCCATCCTCCTTTTTTTGTTCCAAAAAGATGACATTACGCTTCATGTGTAATGTCCAAAAGTTACTCCAAAAAAGTTCCCAGGATAGAAGATATGAAGATAGTCTGGTCAGAAAATCTAGAGACACTGCTGAATTCCTGGAAAAAATATCTATCTGGTGAGTCTGTCAGTTTACAGATTTGGTATTCTATTTCCAAAGGAAATAAGGGTACAAAACAACATCCTTTGAATGTTCTTTTTTTAAGCCATTTTATGCTTCTCTGTTTCTGGTAGAATTAAAATTTTGCCTTACTCTTTATATGTAGTAGGATTAATGAAGGAAAATTAAAAAAAAAAAATAACTAATAAAGAACATTTTTTCTTTGAATTTAGTTAAGCTTTTGTAAAGCTTAATGTTGCCCAATTATTTTTTGCCTGTTCCAGCCCCAGCTGAAGACTATTTCTGTGGTCAGGTCTCTCATGCAAGAAGCTGAACAGGCAATTTCTGCACATTATTTAAATAGGGGTATGAAGCAACTTGGGATGGGATGTTTCTTTAATTATTACCTTCAGGACTTTTCTGAGGGAAAACCAAGGAAGAGAATTTTTACTGATGTAGTTTCAAAAGGGAGACAATCTCATAGAACATAGAATATTCTGAGATGATGGGACCCCTGAGGCTCATGAAGTCCAAGCCATGTATTGCTGCTAATATTGAGGTATCTGCTTTCAGGTTTCTTGCAACCTTTGTTCTCCCTTCCCAATCCCACGTTGCTGAGTTTTGGATTTGGGGTTTCCTTCTCTTTAGTGGTTTGGAATAGGAAAGGCATAATGTCCCTAGCTAAGGAGCATGTTGAAACAGGGAATTGGCTTCTGTCTCCCTCTCCCATAGCACTGGCAGAGAGCAGCTGCAGCCCAAATCCCTGCTGGTCCCACTGCAGTGAGCCCTGCTCAGTGCCTGGTGGGCCATCCAGCTCCCTGCTCTCAGGGAGCACCTCTGCAGAGCCTGGTGGGCTGCAGGGTGAGGCAGGTCTGGGTGAATGCACACCCAGTCATGTTGTGTCAAATCCAACTCTAGGGAGCACAGACCAGACCTTGCCTGACTGACCTTGCTTGGTAGAGCCTGAGACTCATGTAGTAGTGCCTCAGGCATGTGCAGCCCAGGTTGTGGCTTAGAGAACAGCTTTTTTACCAAAGTGGTTGCTTTGTGCCTGACAGATTACAAGAAACCCTTTGCCAAGGAAAAAGCACTGCTCCTGACTGCTGTATTTCTAATTTTTCAGGCATTACAGCTGCTACTGAAACTGGAAGAAATAGTCTGCTTCATCTGTAAGCTTGCTCACTCCTAAGCCTTTCTACATGTGAGCAAAGCCAGGTTCTTCCACTGTGTCTGAAGGATTTTTTCTGTAATCCAGGCAAAGCTGAAGCTTTTCAACAATAGCTGTTCTTCACCCCAGGGCCCTTCTCACATGTCTGCTGCTCACTGCAAAAGTCAAGAAGGGATCTGTGGAAATTTGGCCAGAGTGATTTTGTTCCTTTTCCAGTTTGAGCCCCAAGAAGCTGAGCAAAACGCAGCTCATCCCACCTTAAGGTTGTGTGAGTAATCCTATAGCAACAGCAAACAAGTACAGGAAGGACAAAATCCCCTTTTGAAGTCCTGTTGAAAGCAGAATGGGAAACAACAGAAGAGGAATACCTAGCTCCCTGAAAAACAGCATCAGCCTGCTGGCAACTCTTTACTAGCATCTCCCTATGGTGGGAGTTGCATAGATACCTCTCTCCCAGAGCATGAATCTGAGCAAAAGGAAGTTGGTAATTTCTTTCAGCTGCATTACTGGCATGCCACTAATTGTTTCTAATGGCTGGTTGTGGCTTGTAGTTTTGTGTTTTCTTTATTTTTCTTTTCTTTCCTTTTTTTTTTTTTTTTTAAATCTGAAGGCACAAAGCCCACAACATCTGGAGTTCTTTGATGTGGTCTTGGTTTTCTATCAGGCTTCAGAGTTTCTTACCCAAAAGTAGCTGGGTATCAGCTGAAGGGGGACTGTACCTGTCAAAGGGTGCTCCAGCACTTTCCTTTGAACTGTTACCGTGCTAACCAGATCCAGCTGCTGTAGATTCAGGGGACTGAAAATCATGCTTTTTTTTTTTTGTGTTTGGTCTTGCCCTTCAGGTGATGTGTCTGTTTTGTTTTTTTTCTGTCTCAGCCACATTAATCTATGATGCCACCTTTCTTGAGAATTGCTCTTTAAAGGATTTTTAAAAGCAATCAGACAACTGAATAATCTCTTCTACATAAAAGGGTGAACTTGAACTTGCTCATTCTCCTCTCTCTTGGTAAGAATTGGTATGAGCATCTAAAGATATTTTGCACCTTCTAAACTAAACACTACTTGCTGTGGCTATAAACGTGAGCAGCTGGTAGCCCTCTTCTTTTCCCCTGTGTTTGTCCAGGGCAACAGCTTTTGTCTCCTGTATTCAGGAAGGGATGCTGACCCCACCTTGGAAAGAGCCAAAGCCAACCTAAATCCAAGAGAAGCAAAGACTCTTTACGCACTTGGCAAGAGCTGGCAGGGGGCAGGGGCAGGGCTGGCAGAACGTGGGCACTCCCCTGACGGCATCACCAATGAAGCCATCCGGACACTGCTCGCAGTGCTGTCCTGTTGTGTTTCTCTGGCAGTCCTGCAGTGGAAAGAGACAGAACGGTGAAAGTTAAATGGAGGTGCTGCCTGATTCAGAAAGAGATCTTTTGGCTGAAGACCTGGCCAATCGGAAGAGTGGCTGATACCAGGTCTTGACCTTTCAAGGTGTTGACAGATTCAGGCAAACAAAGTAACACAGCTGCAAATAAAACTACTATAATTGATTACAATGACCAGCAGCAAGGGTTGACAAGCTGCGGTACAGGTCAAAACAGACATATGAGGCCAGCAGGTGCTGGAGCAGAGGTGTCAGATCTACTCAGCTGTAGCTGCCAGCCCTGTTTTGAACTGCATGTGTCAGAAGGGAAAAATCCCTTTCGAAGACTCCAAAACTGAAAAAAAAAAGGTATCTGCTGGTAAATCCCATCAACAGACTTGAGCCAAGACACAGGTTCCAGCAAGACTGCTTCTGGGACTTGATGACTAGAAAAGAGAGTTGGGAGCTGTCTCACCAAGCTACTTTAGAAGAGTAGGAAGGATGCAGAAAGGGTTTCCACTCTGGCAATTGTGCAAGGGGTTTTGCAGTGTCCCTGAATTAGAGCTCTCCAGTTACAGTGCTTTGTAAAGACACAGTACAGATGTGAGCAGCTTTGCCAACCTTGAGACAGCAAGGAAGCAGATCCATGGCAGACATATGTGGAGAGCTACTCTATCAGTGTATATTTGCTATAGGTTTGGGCTTCCTTGATTCTTCCCTCTTCTGAGCTAATACCATGGCTCATGGAAACTGCAGGCTGACAGATGTAATTGCCATCCCTGGGAAGATGACAGTGTCTATAATAAAAAAGACTTCTGAGTACACGAATAAGCATCAACTGATTCAGGAACTCCTGCTTCACTATGTGGTGCAAAATGGTGCAAATAAGCAAGGGTATGAAGGGGAACCAGAGGATGTCACCTATCTAGACTTCCACAAAACAAGCTGACAGGATACTTGAAAAAGCTTTCTTTTGCAAACTGAAAGCTGATAAAGAGTAGGAAGTCAAGGGTAGGATATGGCAGTAACTTTTCAGAGTGCGAAGAATATTCAGATCACCTAAACCTTGGTACTGATAGGAGTTTTGTTCTCTATTCACCAGTGTCTCACAGAGACAGACAATGTAGGACTGCTCAGCTGGGATGGAAAGGCAGGAGGGTGTGGCTGGGTTATGTATAACTCAGAAGTTTGTAAACAAGCTAAATGCAATACAAGAGTTCACCCAAATTCTCCAATACAAGAACTGAGGAGCACTGACTTGAAAAGGTACTTCCCTACACAAAACATAGACTTCTGCTACTTGTTGACAGGAGGCAAGAGAACCTGCAGGGACAAAAAGGGATTCCTTAGAAGAATTAATGGGCAAAAGATTTATAAATGGATATTCCAAGGACCCAAAAGGTATGTACCCTGTGACATACTCTACTACAACAGCTGCGGGTGATGGTGGAGTACAAAACAGAGACTTCAGAAATGGGCCAGTCTAGGTTCTCTCTAGCCTAGACCTCTCACTGCCACTGATGGAGAACATCCATGGGCTGCAGAGACATTCAGTCAGGCCCTGCATGGGACCTCTTGTGCTACTTGGCCCAGGAGCTAGGAATTGACAGGGAAGCTGTGTGTGGGATTTCAGGAGTGCTCCAAATGGGAGGGAGCTCCCTATCCTGGGGCAAGGGACACCTTGCGCTGGAGTGGGGTGGGTGAGCTCAGCTAACCAACTGCTCACCTGCAGCATCCCCTGCAGATTTGAAACTCACTTTCTTCTCCAAACATGGTGTGTTCTCTGAAGAAATGAGTATGAGACGAGAGGAATGCGATTAGGGAAGACATTTAATGAAAACAGTCAAGCTTCACTTGCACAGGCATTCCTAAATTAGTTTTGTATCCACATGCTATGACTTGGATTTAGTGGCAGAATTTTGTTCTGGCAACACTGATGTTTTTGGTTTTGCTTGTGAAAACACAACTGATTTTTTTACCCAGTATTTCTTATTTGAATTTCATAAAGGCTCCCCAGTTAGGACTCATTTTAGCTCAGATCCTTTTTGATTCTAGAAGACTTTGATTGTATTGCTTGCTGCACACTTTATAGTCATAGAGAACCTGTTTCACAGAAATATTTTTTTTTTGTACAAGGCTGTCATTTGGACAGAGAACTCTATAGCATGTGGAATGTGATGAGAAAAAGGAAAAAAAATTGATTTTTATTCCATAGATCTTTAAACAGATTAGCCATCAATAGTTTTAAAGATGGTTTTACTTAGTCACATTTGCTGCAAGGAATAAAATATTTTATATGTAGTAAACCAGAAAGTTATTTTAACAAAGAGCCTCTAATATGAAAGAATATTAGGAGGAAGTTTGAACAGGAGGAAGGCAAGGAGGAGGAAAGAGGTGGACTAAGAAGGGCATGTGGTGAGAACCAGAAGGCTAATGGAAGGCTTATACAGTTTAAAAAATATTTTGCATTTGTCATTAACCAATGAAAAAGTGATGTTAATGTATCACCAGAGAGACAGGAGAGCGTGGGCACTGAGCACCTGAAGTGCTTGAGCCACCCTGCATCTGAAGCACTGGCAGAGGCCTCGGGTGTGTTGGTTGCAGACTTCACCGTGTTTGATCAATTCACTTCACCCTGTTTGTCCTCAGCTCTCCAAACAACACACAGGTATTAACAGAGTAAATCTGCTACTGGTTTCCAAAGCTCAAATATGACTGCAATGAACAGAAAAGGACAGCAAGTGCTGCTTTTCAAATCTGCAGTTTTTCATCTTCTAAACTGAAGGGAAGTGAAAAAGGGCTCTCTTACCCCAGATACCCCATTATCTGAGTGCACCTTTGTAGTTTTTCTCTGGTTAGTGATTATGTAAAAGTGAATTTAACCTATTTAGCCAGACAGAACTTTTGTGGGTATTTAGAACCATATTTTTACAGGGCTAGAAAAAGTGGCCTGATATTTTATGTTCATTATTTTGCAACTCCAACTAAACTGCTGAGTGCATTAAGCCCCAGAGACAACTCTGAAGGTTGAGAGAACACCCCTGAAGCTCACGGGTGATTCTCAGCATTCAGTGACACTGGTGTGGTAATTTGAGAAAAGTGTTTTGCTTCTCTGAGGATTGTATTGAGTGGATTATCAATAGCAGCCTGGCTTCTAAAGGCTTCTGTGTGAGTCTAGAGCATGTAGTCATTCATCCATCAGTACACCAGCAGCTTGTCTGATGACAGAGTGGCTGGATTGTATCTGCCTATGTAAGAAAATATCTTAGCTGGTCATACTAGTCTGCTCTGACACACTCCCTGAGTGCCAGCAATCAGTGTGAGCATTTTTACCTGTCTCTTACTCTAACTGTTTGTGCACACATGAAAAGAACGTGAAATAGTGCTGTGAGTGGTGTGGGGGGCGTGCGGTGTTACTGGGAAATGGTTGTCAGCACTGAGCTCCTAGACCCATTTGATTGGAAAGTAAAACTGGAACTACTGTTCTGAGAACACACAACACTTCATGTGATGCAGTTCTTCTCAGAAGATACATTTGAGTGCAAATAATAGTGAAAAGTTTGTTGATCCTCTCCAGGCAGTAGTGCTAGGACAAGTTTCCCCAGCACAAGACAAGCATGCCTGTGTAAATTGATATAACTGGAAAGCTGAGGTGGAAATCTGCTCCAGCCTCATTTAGGTGCATGAACTTGCAAGAGAAGAGCTCATTCTGATGGTCTTTGAAGGTGCCAGCTTCATTAAATCTGCCATTTATGCAGTTTTAGGGAAATGATTTGATCTGAGGGATAACAAAGTGCAATTTAGGCAGTCTGGATCTTCTCCATAGGAAACAGGTAGCACACTGTTTTTCTGTGTACCCTCTAAAATTAAAGAAAGACAGAACCTGCCACAGTGATGCAGAGCACCTGTTAGACACCTAATGCTGGATGGCATGGAGACACTCTGGGGGCAGTCAAAATTTAATACTCAGCCCTACCTCTGGTGAAGTTAGTACAACAACAAACACCCACTAAAAACACAAATGCTCCCCCCCCCAAAAAAAAACCCAAAAAACAAACAGGGTCTTAAATATTGTCTGTGAAATCTGAAAGGGTCCTCAAACCCTGACAATCTTGCCACTCTGGAGAGGAAAATAATTATTGTTACAATGTACCAGGAATTGTTGGTTTGTTTACCTTTTTTCTCCCTTGTTACTTGTCCTTCTGAGAGATAGTCTTTTAACAACTCTTAATGCAGAAGATTGCACAAGGATAAATAAGTTATGTAGCTAAAGAGATGCAGGTGGCTGTGCAGTCTGTATTTAGAGGTACATTTAGACTTCCCCTCATATATGCTCTTGTATCTGAGGTTACAGAACTGCATAGCATTGCCCATGCCAGCACAGCAGAATTTGTTGCTATCCCAAAATAATAATCCTAAAAAAAAGGAGTGCAGCATAATGACTTGAAAGCCAAGAGTTGTACATGTTTTATCTTTTCCATCTATGAGGTTTAGGGTTTCAAGCTTTCTCTCTACAGCCACTGGGGGTGAGATGCAGTGTTAGTTTTCAGAATTTCATATGGAAGAAGGAGATGAGGCATTTAAAGTAAACATAAAATCTTGTGTAATTTTTACTAAAGTAAAGACACCTGTCTAGACAAAAAAAAAAAAAAAAAAAAGGAAAAAAAAGAAAGAAAGAAAAGAATAGCTACAAAACTCATTTCTTGATGTGGTTTGGGTCAAAATACCCCCTCTATGTCAAAGTTTTGATTTGTAGACCTTGTCCTGTATTAGTGAAGTGGGAGATGATGCCTTGCCAAACACACCAGGCCTGCTACTTTCTCAACCCATCACTTGTGGCAGCCAACTGTGACAAATGTGGCTGAGCAGGTGGGAGAGCAGCAGCAGCCCCTCCTCGCAGTCCTGGCCTGAGCTCCTTTGTGCCTCTTACACCAGCTGTGCAGGAGTGGAAACAAAGTGGTTTCATACTGGGGGCCACTATGTTGCATGTTTTCAACAGTAAACTGGGTAGGACAACAAATACAATACTAAGTTAAAACATAGCTAAGGGGGAGGGAAATATCTATACCTGAGAAAATGTCCTGACTAACACTAATGTTTTTGACAATTACTGCATTCTAATACTGCGTTCTTGTTAGATTTTCAAACATATATCACCAATGCTGAATAGGTATCTGCAGCCCATCTTTACAGAAAGAAGCAGTGAGCGATAAGCAGCAAGGCTCTTTGTGAAGGCAGAAGTACCTAACGAGCTGGGGAGTTTTGCTAGCTCCCTACTGCTTTTTGCTCATGCTTGATGGATGGTTGTAGATCCACTGGCAATTCTCCAGAACAGCCTTGGCAACCATGTGGAACATATTATCCTCTTGGGCAGAGCTGCCAAATCTGTTCCAACCTTTCCACCCAGCTGTAAACCCAAACGCTTAAACACAAATCACTTACATGACAATATGCTCTATTGTAAAAAATTCCATAAAAGGCTGGAAAGGATACCAGTGGATTTATCCTCTCCACTGCTAGGATCATTTGGTCTTTCTTGTTCCAGAATGGTCACATTTATTTATTTCCTTACGAGTATTTAGGTGCCTTACATAAAGACTGATCAAATATGTGGACCTGAAATGATAACGAGCCACTTAGAGATTTTAGGGAGACAACAAGAAATTTACCTTCACCCTCTGCTATAATGCTTTCTCCAGACTTCTGTTCTGTGTTTTCATGCATCAAGGAAGATCTCATCTCCATTAGCAGTAGACATCTCACATAAGACACTGATAACTCAGTCTAACAAAAATTTTGCCTGGATAAACATCTTGGTATTTTTAAAGAGCTTTCAACCTTTCAATCCATTTTGTTGTGTTCATTTGGAGTCACCTCAAACAACTTGTTTCCCTAGACTGTGCAATCAAATTTTAAGGCATGGTAAAGCCCTGTGAATTGTACTACTTGCACAATCCTATGCAATGGTGACAGTTCATTGCTTTGGAAAGCTGTTTCACTTAAATATGACACTCTTCTCAGAGGTGACCATCACATCCCCTCTGATGATCAGCCATTTGAACACCACTCCCATGTCTGAATTTTCAAGTGTCAAACCTTCAGCAGAGGTGCTCTAAAGAAATTTGTCAGCTGTGGGGTGCAGTCTGGGGGATGGTGAAGGAGGTAAAACATTCCCTTCATATCTTCCTATCTTACTAGCAGAAAAACATGATGGGCTTTACGCAGGGGAAGTGCACATCCCTGGGTCTGCAGACAGTCACTTGAAGCTCTTCCAGTTTCACCCAGTTAGCATCACATATATGCATGTTTCCAAAATCAAAAGCTAGAGCCTGAAAAGAGATTTAATTTTTTTCCTTGTAGCCAGGATTGAGAAAATAATGTTAAAAATCCAAAGTCCAAGATCAGCACAATGAATTGGTGTTTCTTCCCCTACTGGCCTTACATGCATCACCAGATGGTGTCTTTGAAATTAAACATTCTTTGACATCTCTCTTTTAATATATCATTAGTAGAGCTTTGGCTGTGCTGGCTCTTCTTCTTCTAAGCACTTCATTGGTTTTCTATCCTAACAAAATGGACTGTGTGTCTCTTCAGTTTTAGTCACAGGACCACGTGACTGATTTCTCTACTGTTTTTATGTAGACATCTATGCAAGAAAGGCTCTGTCTGCAATAATTCCTTCTGTCTGGTTACCTAAGAAGATTGTTGATTCATTGATTGTGTCATTCAATAAGCTTTTAATGACGTGTGGATTTGATTTGCATTCTATGAATAAACTGAGAGAAGTTTTGAAACAGAACCTCAAGATATATATGTCTGCAGAAATTAAACATATGAGCACTCTACCTTAAGACATCATTAAAAAGGGTTTAATCTTATTTGATTTTGAATTCAGGGCACAGGCCAATGAAAATTTCATTAATTTGTATGCTGTGGGAACTACATTTGCCAAATTGATTTGAGGGATTTGCATAATGTGATGGCCTCAGAGCATCATATGGGGCCCGACCCTTTCTTTTCATCCCTTCTGAAGCAGAGTACTTTTCCCTTTTCATACTGTCTTTTCCATTTATTCAGGTCTAAACAGATTAGTTATTACTTAGACTATAAAAAAATATCTACTAACCAAATGCAGTGTTATTATTACTTTCATGTTATTATTGCTTCCAGCATTGTTAGCAGAGTTAACTTTTAAAAGTGATGGCTTTTTTTAATGTTTAAAACATTCCATTATGATGATAGATATATAGATATATATATATATATAGATATAGCATGAAGATATAGAAAACTTTAACTTAGGGGAAGATCAGTTCTCCTAAAGATCCACTTCTAAAGATGTTTTGTATCTATGGCTCAAAGTTAAGATAAGATATGGTTACCATGGAGAGTCCATAGGTGATAAAACTTTAGAACACTGTTGCATCTTGGAAGCAGCTAGATAGCAAGTTCATAATCATGGAAATAGAGGATGACAACTATAGTAATGTGTGATAAATAAAGATTTAATTTTTAACAGCTCATTAAAAAATAACTGAATGCAGAAAATCCTGTCTATCAGGTGTGGTGGTTTCCACTGCAAGAATTATTGGAGTAGGTTACCTAAAAATTTGAGAATAGAGAGAATGGTGAGCTCTCCATACCGTATGGTCCTATCTCTTCACAGGAACTCCCAGCTATAGAGGTATTGACTCATTTCTGCCCCAGCAGGCTTTGGCCAGATCCCTACATGTCCTTCTCCAGCTCTTGCTGCTTTGTCCACTGGTTCTAAGTCACCTTTTCCTAAACTGAATTAATTAATTTGTCTCACATGCTTCTTCCTGCTGTAATTCAAGTTACATCTTACTTCTCTGGAAATTTCCGAATCTTCAGTAAGGTCCAGTTACTGCAGTCCCCATGGGCATCTCTGGTTCTGTTTTATGATATCAAACATTTAAACCTCCTTTTCATTCTGCAATTTTCCTCTGCCTTTCACTTTTACTTCACTTAAGCCTTTTCACTGTTCCTTTTTATTCAGAAGTAAATGATAGTAAATCAGATAAGCTGTCAAAGGGCAATTTGAACTCAATCAGTAAACTAGGGTTTAACTTTTAGTTTTATTCCTTACTACCTAGCTGGTTCCAAGAGAAGAAACACCAATCAGGAATGCACATTTGCTTTCAGATTATTTCTTCCTGATACTGTAAATTTTCTGTTTTTGTTTGTTTGTTTGCCTTGAACCTTTGACTTCAGCCTTATTTTTGTAGAAGATAGGAAACAGGTTTTCTGATGTGTTTGTAGCCTGAGGGTATAATCACTTCCTAACTCATATATTCTGATCCAGAAACTCTGTGGTGACCAGAGTCATCAGAAGCAGATGTTTGACAAGCTCTCTATCTTGTTCCCAAGTCTTCTATCAGAAGTTTCCCCTTGGTATCATTGTCACTTGACACTAAGGGGACAATAATCCCATGAGCCAAAACCCCTTGTGCATGTGAAAGAGAATAGCTGAGACTGCCTGGTGGTCTAAAACCACTTTTGAAAATTTGCTGAACAGCTGCACTGTCTTCTTCCCACAGAAATAAAAATTGTAGGAAATATGCCGTGGAACTTGCTGTATTTGTATAACTGAAAACTTGATAGTGGTTGCAACGATGCGGAGTATGTGAATATTATGAGTCCATTTTATGAAGAGATAAACTGAGGGCAAAGGTTTATGACTTGTCAAAAGTAACACATGGCAGAGCAAGGGGCTCTGGGCTCGACTCCTGCTTTACAAGATTGCAAAGAGCATACTAGTGCCTAGCTCTTGCTATGTGGTTGAAATACAGTATTAACTTGCATCATTTTTTTAGTGTATTAGTGCCCTGATTGCCTGCTAGTAGTTGGGATTAGTTTTACAGGGCTGATTTTTGCTCTGGAGCTACAAATGTTTGACTACCATTGCTAACACACAGCTTTCTGTATGAGGTGATTCTGAGTCAGATTGAACATATGGGAAATTGTAACAGTACCTTGGAATTCAACACACTCTTCCCCTGGTGTATTGTTTCAACCTTCTCATGTTATTCCTTCACAGCAGGAGACTGCCATGCAGCTGAACTGCTATGGGTAACACATGCATATACACTCTCAGGGGTCACTCACCATTGTAAATTGTTTATATTATACACAGCATTGTATTCATAAAGGGGAGAAAGAAATGTGTTTGAATTTATACTTTTTTTTTTCTCCAGAGGTATACAAAACTCTTCCCATATTTCTGATGGACTAAAAATTTTCCACATGCTAACTCTCACAAATACTGCATGAGGGAAATGTTTAGAATCTGCAGAGATAATTTACTTGAGAATTAATTTTGACCAGGATAATTCATTCATGTATTGATCTTGGCCCTACTTAGGATCCTTCTTCAGCAGAAAGCTCCTGTGGTACAGACACTGCTTTTGCAGTATATTGAAACTGAGCACTGGTGTTAAAAGTCAGACAATCAGGGAACAGAGGAATTCCTTACCACACAGATTCCTGATCCATCAAGGCATCTGTTTGCATTACCATTACAGTTGCAAGGAGAGCATTTTCCTGAGCTGGTACGATAAAATCCCTCTTGGCATCCCTGCAATGAGAAGAAAAGTATTTCTTATACATATGTAGCTGGAGAGTTGGGTTGGGTGAGAGGAGAGGAAAGCAAGACTACAGCCATCAGGTCTCCCCAGAGCCCACTGTACAACCCCATCATAGCAGACCACACACACACTGCTGAACTTGAGTCTGTTCTTTCACTCTCTGTCCTGGTGCTTGGTTTTTTGCCTTAGAGTGTTAAAGCTGTCAGCATTCCTGCCTGCATCCTGTCCCTGACAAGCTATGGGTGAGGAGCTGGCAGATTCTTGCTGCATGTTGTACTAGAGGATGAGTTAACCAGAAATTGTAATCCTTATTCGGTAAAGAAGGTGTATTTATAGGAAAGGAATAGCTTTTACTAAGAAAAAGAAAAAAGAGAAGAGAAGAGAAGAGAAGAGAAGAGAAGAGAAAAGAAAAGAAAAGAAAAGAAAAGAAAAGAAAAGAAAAGAAAAGAAAAGAAAAGAAAAGAAAAGAAAAGAAAAGAAAAGAAAAGAAAAGAAAAGAAAAGAAAAGAAAAGAAAAGAGTTTTAGAAAATTTACTTTACATCAAAGCTTTGATGAGATTTGGATGAATAACCTATGGGAAACAGAAACATACCTACAAAGATCAATGACCTTTTGAATAAATATGTGGCTTTGCCTGTGGTATATAATTTGGAATTTTGATAACTTACCAAAACTTACCAAAATGAAAGAGAAATGATAAATATCTGGATCACCTTCTTTTAAACAATAATTAAATCAATAATATAAGGAATCAAAACCACAAGGGGAGAGTTCTTGTTGTGTTATGTATAAATTGTTGTTCTTCACTGAGAAACTTTTCCCTCATTATGCAAAGCTGGTGAGGCACACAGGCTGACCTCAGGAGCAACCTCTGTTAACTCAGGTACCTTGTGTCACCCTGCTCACCCTGGCCAGTCTCCCTGTGTCACATGTATTATGCTAGATCCATGAATTTTTGGATCTTAAATATCTCATTCTTGTCTAAGTTTTGCAGAGCTGATATGAAGACACTGGCATGACATTTAGCGCTCCAAAAATTATTTTCCACACCAGTGATTTGCCAACAGTGGTGTTTCTGCTGTCACATACAAACAGTATCCCTGAGATGGCTGTCAGAGCTTAAGGTATGCCAGATTTTCCTGGAATATTTCTTGTGGCTCTCTCTACAGAACTTTTTGTATACTGTGGCTCTTGAGGTCACCTACCCTTTAAAAAAGCAGGAAGTGTAAAGTAACTCAGAAAGGTGTGTGTCTTCTTGCATTTGTATAAGCTAACAGGCTTCTTATGGTATTGCACTGATCAAATTAGGATTAGCTCTCCTTTGTACCTTCATATTCCTTATTTTCCTGGGTTGCCCTGAAATCAAGGATGAGGTATCTTTCCACACTGCTCAGAAAAACAGCTTAGCACCCATAGCTTCTCATGCCCAGTGTAAGTTATGGCAGAACAGCAGGTATGCAGCACCACATGCAGAGCCACCCTGGTGGCTGGGGCTAGCCAGCCCTGGCACTGTGCCATGGACAAGTCACTCCCAGGACCTGCACTCGCACATCTGCATCGGGCTGTAGTTACAGCTGTGGAGTGCTGGGTAGCGAGAGCCAGCAACCCAGAGCATCATCTGAGAGTTAACTTCCACTCCCAAGTGTGGGCAGGTCCTTCCATCCAGCCAGACGAGCTGCTCACTTAAAAACAATGTATCTTAGGAGATGGCTAACAACATGCTTTAAAAATGAGGTGTAGAAATGAATCATTAGTCCAGTCTTATCCCAAACGGCTCTGAGAAGTTGAGATGAACATATATGGAAAGCTTAGCTTCCTTTACCATTCTTGCACACAGAATTTTATCTGGTTTTTTTGGAAACGTTTTCTTTGATAATAGCTCTTTGGAGGCAAAGCCTTCAGACCACAGGCTCTTTGGGACAGCAGAAATACTGTCTATTTGTACTGCTTGTTTCTTTCAGTTGTTTAGTCTTTACACAGTGTTAGGACTGGCTCCTGCCAGACTAAGGATTGCAGCTGAATGATTACACCACACACTGTAGAAAGGAGACAGTTATTTTCTAAATTGAAAACAGGTTCTTGTCCCAATGTCTGCCTTTGCAATATTTCTTTCCACCCATACAGATCTAAAGCTTGTTATATTCTCTGATGCCTTTGAGCTGGTGGGTGGTCCTAGCTGTGTTCCTCTAGTGTCTGACCAAAAGCTTTCTTGGTTTGCAGGTCTAAGCAGAGTAATTTTTTACTTATGATAGTGAATATGGACAATGGAAATGTAGGAATGCTTGTAGACATAAATGTCTACGAAAATCCTTTAGTCAGCCATGATAATAATCTCATTCATACTTCAACTGGTGGTGTGCCTGCGCTGCAGCCATGAGTGACCTTCCATCTAGTCCACACACCCAGAAGTAAAAAGTTAGTGCAGGTCAGTGCTACATCATTGGTTTGAGTGTAAGGGCAAGGGCTGCACAGACTTTGCCAAGGTCCCCTGGGAACCAATTTACCTCCTATTATTAGCAGACACACTTCTCAGTTCCTCAAGACATCTGCCTCAAGTCTGGTCCCTCTATTTTCATTGTCAGAGCCCCTCCTCAAAATGAGATGTGGGGAAGTCACATGGGTATTTTTTTCATAGCCTTTTCCCCCATGTTACTCAATTAATCACAAAAATCTTGGAAGGTGCTGATGCTCACTATTTTAAAACAGTACTGTAAACCATGGGTTGCATCAATGTAAACCAGAAATGAAGTATTGATAATCAATGTTATGAGGGACAAGGGAATGAAGGGAAAATGGGATCCAGATTGTTTCCTTTGGGCTCTGAAGTTTTCTCAGGCATTCTCAATTATTCTGATATATTTTTTGTCGCTCCTTGCCCTACTAGTGATAATGGAGTGAGTGGTTGGTTGTTCCAGAGCTTGAGCCAACATAATATTTATAAAAAGGAGTGTCAGATTGTTGAGCTAATTGAGAGATTTAAATCGCTGAATGTTCTGGGAGCACAAAATTATTGCACACAAAGCAGAAACAGGACTGGAACAAAATGGAAATACCCTCCCTGCAAAATTGTTATGAAGGCAATTGAGTGAGGAACATTTCCATCCACTGTCTGTTTCTGAACGGTGAAGACAATTAGAAGGCCAAAATGTTAGGTCTGCATTAGCAATTACATTTTCACAATTATTAGATGTTTTTTTCCCTGAGGGACAAAGTTTGTTCCAGTTCAAGTTGAAAAGTCCAATCAAATGTTGGCCTTACTGATCTGAAAATCTCTGCACCCGTGGGGCATTTATTCCCCTCCTCCCGCCCTGCATCTGGATTTAATGATTACATTACTTAAAAACAAGAACCAGCTGCATGCTGAAAGTGCTGGGAAGCCTGTAGTAATTTTCTGCTTCTGCAGACCTTTCTTCTGGTCTGGGTGCAAGATGAGACTGAAGATGGAAGACAATTCATATACACAATATGAATTTACTCCCATATTATAGTCAAGCAGTTCCACCAATTTCATTGTAGCTGCTCCTGCAAACTGAGGGCAGAGCCAGGTCCCCCATTCCTTCCCTGCTGCCAGCTGACAGGAGTGGTGCAGCTGTGCCAGGGGGAGTGTTTGCTGTCAACCTGCCTCTTCTGGTTTGCTTTCCCCGGAAGAAGAGTACTGTGCTGGTAGCACACAGAGTGCTCTCTGTGGTCACATCTACATTGGCCAGCTGAAGAAAGGCAAGGTGTGGTTTCAGGCCTTGATCTTGCTCCTTGACAGACTGTGATTTTCCTCCAAATGACCAGGCCCAGCTCAGGGCATGTCATCTGCTAGAATGTGTTCCCAAGAGGCAGTTTTTATAGGACTACCCTTCTCTGGGCAAGCATGGGGGGTGTTTCAGGACATGCATACAGGCTGTGTTATCCTGCTTGACTAGGAGGTCCCAACACTGCTTCATTCGGTACTTCAGATGTAGCCATTGACTCTCTCATCTAATGGTAAGAAAACATGGCATGTATCTTTAGTTAGTACTGGAACTTGTGAATATATAAACACACAAAAGCTCCTTTCCATGACAAAAGGCTCCCTTGGATCCGCACCAGTGTTTGTTATTTCCAGTGTTTCCTCCCACGTGCTGAGGTACACAAAAACGTGTATTCAGTGTCTGCTTTAGGACATTTCAGCCTTTGTTACATCCATTATACTATTTTCAGTCTTGGACCAGGAATCCCATCACATCTGGTCCAAAACAAACCCAGAAGAAAAAGATGGTGCTGTCCTCCAGGACCATTGTAAAAGAGGAAACAGCTGGTGCACGTGGGGAACAGAATCTGAGGATCAGCACTCAAAGTAGTTGTCATGGCACATGGGCTGCCAAAGTCACTGCTAAGTTTAGTGCCAATAGAGCCTTGTTTGCAGCTCCCAGCAGTGTTAGTCTTTGCTGCTAGAGAGTCCAAAGGTGTGCTTCCCTCCAGGTCTGAGCAGGACCCTCAGGAATGAAATGTTCAGGCATGAGGGAAATGTCAAACTTTATGGTATTACTTAGTAGATTCTCACTACTAGAGAGAAAGGCCTGTTCAGGATAGTAAAAGTGAACACAACCAGGGCAGCGCTGAGCCTGATGAACTCATGGGCTCGTGATGAAATTAGAATTAACTTAATTAACATAATAGCCCAGATCTATCTGCAAAAATACTAAGTTCTGTCCTGTATTGCAAACACTGTATTTTGAGTAGAATGATTTTTGATGGCAAGAGCAAAAAATGCACATTTCCTTAGTTTCTGGCAGCCTCCATGCATTATTTCTTATGACAGATAGGCCAAGAGGTTAGATAAATGACTCTAGCATCATTTATGATATGCTATTCAATTCTAATAAACTGTTCCTGATCATGTTCTTTTAGCCTTCAGTGGAAGAGAATATATTTAATTCTCATTACCCATCATCTGGTTTTGGCCAAGTATATACATAGCTAAGCTGACAGTTTGTTCACTTGCTTTATCCTGATGCAATTTAATTTTCTGTATGGTTTAATTCTGAAAAAATATTTTTGCATTCCGGTTTTTATTTTTCTGCACTCTGATCTTTTCTGTAAAGGTGGTAAAAATATTGTCAAAATACATAAACCTAAGGAAGTAATAGTTTGAGGAGAGTAAAATCTGGCCTAAGAGTCTATCTTTCAATCAAAACATTTATAGAGAACTGTGACAGATATTGTGAATTATTTGCATAATAATATTTATCACTTGACATAGATTAACAATTTTGGAACAGTAGGACCCTAAGAAGTCTCCATTGTCTCTTACAGAAGGAAAGAAAAAGAAGAAGAAAAGAAAACAAACTCTACTTGAATGTTATGAAGCTTTGCTGCAGAACACAGGGAAAAGAAAATAGAAAAATGTTGCTCCTCTGATATAACAGGCATCATATCAGCCACAGATACCTGTAAAAGTGGGACACATGAATAATTTAAGTCCACATTCAATACATTGATGAAAACAATCAGACAAATTGAGTGAAACAATGTCCCTGCTTGACAGCTTCACATCAATGTATAATGTTTATCCATCTGGAAGGAACAGTTTAGACTAACAGGGACTCAAAGTTATACCAAGTCTCTGAAGCTCTACATCTTTTACCATACAGAGATGAGTGAATACTCTGAACCACCTCCATCAATTTTAAAGTCTTTGTCTCTAAAGTAGAGACCAGTCTGCTGGAAGTGCATGGCATTACCATGGAAACATCAGCCTTCTGTTTCTTGAGGACATTTTCAAGTCCAAACCAAGTGTGCTTGCTTTTGTATATTTGTCTTTATAAACAGTATTTGAAATTGGCAGCTACAGTTCTAAGGCCTTTTTGAAGATTATTTGCTTAGGCCGACTTGAGATAAATAGCCTATTGCCCTTCCTAAAAATAAAAATGTTTTCCTGCTTGAATATCTCCCAGTACTTTCATTTACGTAATTTTTTATTAGGAATAAGAACATTAGAGAAAAAAGCCTGAGAAAGCAGTCCTCTCCTGTCCATTTGATGTTATTTCAGTTTCTCTGGACTCTTTTCCAAAGAGATTGCTGGTTTTGATCACCTATAATAGGGACTTCACTTTCAATCCCCAGCCAAGATCTGACAGAAATCTTGCCAAAGTTCAGCATTCAGCAGGTCTCACCCAGCAGGTCTGTGTGAGCCCTGAAGGCAGTCCCAGGCCGGAGCCCAGAGGAGCTCTGTGCCCCAGGTGCAGCTGTGAGTGAACACAGCTGTGGCCATGCTGGTGTGAGGGCAAGCTGGCCTCGGCAGCCGCGTGCCTGTGAAGGAAAACCAAACCGCAGCAAGCTGGGACTCATCCGCATGGAGACTTCCACATGGGATGCCATGTGGCCAGGAGCCAGCTGGACACCCGCTGTATGGTTTGATTTCTTGCACACAGAAATGCATCTAAATTAGCTCAGCTGTGCCTGCTGCTCTCTCCGGACTGCGTAGAGGGGCGTGGAGGGGTAGCTCGTGTGTAGGTGCCAGCTCTGTACACAAAGTGCATGAGATGAGACCTTTTGCACATGACAGATGTGCTGTGCCTTGTAGAAGAGTCCAGGCTGCAACAGCAATGCCTCCGATCTGGCCAAACTGCTGGGCCCTGTGTTCTTGGAGAAGTGGAAAGTCTCCCTACAGTCTGTTCCACAAGTCCATATGCTCAGGTAGAGAAAGTGGATGGACATAAAGGAAATCTTGATGTCTGACTGGCCCAACCAGTTCTCTCCTTATGTGCAGGAAAGATCTAGCCTAGAGAAGAATGACCCCATTATAAGGACACCTTCTGGCTCCTTCCAAAAGGCACACTAAAAATACTGCTTCGCCAAATTGGGATGTAAATAAACAAAGTGCTTCAATCCATGGACATCCTGTCTTAAAACCACTCTGGGCAGGCACAAAATCTATGACTTATCCTGCTTGGAAATCATTAACTATGAAACTGTCTTCTTTACCTTGGACAGATATACAAATATACTTCTGGTATTTCATTAATGAAAAGGTCCTGAAGACAGAAATGTGATTTTTACATCTGCTTTTCAGCTTGGGACATCATTGACTTCCAGTGCATTTAAACATGGATTTTTAAAATCCAGTCTTCCAGTTGTAGACTGATGGCCATTTGACCAGTTCTTGCTCCCTGGGAGCAAACTAATAGATGTTTCAAATTTCTCAGGTCAAAGATGTGTTATTCATAAGCATAGATACAAAGACAGTTCTTCTTCAGCCTGCTGGGAAACTTTATGCAAACAAAAAGAGCTGTGATAAAGCTGCATCCCACTCTCCCGACCCTCCTGCCTTTGGTGACCTGCAGGAGAAACCTCTCTCCATTTGTTGCCAAAATACAAAATCCAGCAGATGGACAGAAAGCACTGTGTGCAACTCCAGCTCGATGCCAGCCCCTCTTCTGGTGTGCAGCACACTCAGGAGCCCTGGGGTCTCCTGGGGTCTTTGCCATTTTACACAGCCAACATGAATTTTATTGATCACAGGGAAGGTGCTTAACTCATGGAGGTTAAATTTTGGGTTGAGAATTCAATATGTGTAGTTTTTAGGAGTATCTTTTCACTGCATGGGGTTTTAGAAGTGTGTGGGTACAAGAGGACGGACAGTTAAGTGGGGGAAAAGGATGTATACCTATATTTGCTCTCCAGGGCCCAGCTGCTGGCTGAGACATGTTGGTTTTTGCCCTGGTCCCAGAGGATTGGATAGACTTGCATGTTCACTAGAAAACAAATGAACTGCACTTGCTGCATAGGGTCAGCAGACAGGAAAACCTGCACGTATTTCTCCCATTTCTGAATGTGTAGGCAGCTGCTCTGAGCCCATCAGGGATTGAGTTTACGAGACTGATAAGGTGTTTATTAATTAATGCACTCTGGTGCTCTTCATACCTAGACTTGTCCACATTTTTGGATGAGGGTCTCAGTGATGCCAGCTCACCAGTTTTTGCTGAAAGTGCTCTGGGACAAAATATTCACTATAGCTGAGAAACACTGCTAAGAAAATTTTGAGATGCATTTAAAGTTAGAACTATGCTGTTTATATGTGTGCCCAGGAGACAAGTTCATATTTTACAGGTACATGTACGATAGCAGTATGCATCAGCAGGTAATCCATCTTTCTAATTTGGCCTAGCCAACCATGAAAGACTGACTCACCACATTTCTTAACTAGGAGATATCAAATCACTTCACCCAGCACCAGATGCTTCCAGATACCTCTGCATGGTTCTTGATTCCTATTTTCCAAAAGAATAGGCCCACCAGAGATAATTGCATGAAAACAGTACTCATAATATTATTTTCTATTTTGAATATTTTTTAGCATTGATCCTCTTCTTCACTGTTTTTGTTCTCATCTGTTTGACACGTGAACACCAGACTATTCACAAGATCATTAGCAGAACAAAATCAAAAAAGGAAAAGCAAAGCTCTGCATTTTTTCACATAACACCTTGTAAGAAAGAAGCTTGAATTGGTGGTCTTTGCTTCTCAACAGCTGAAATGGTTGAGATAACAGATGGGTGTATTGAAGCACTTGGATTTTTATTGCTTCTCCAACAATGCCAATCATGGCAGGGGGGGATTGGAATTACATGGTCTTTAATGTCCCTTCTGATTCTTAACACTTTGTGACTCTGTGATCTGATGGATCCTGACTTGGGGTAGAAATTCTGTAATTAAATTTTCTTTGCTTTGTTTTCTCCTGTTTTTTTGAGACACAAGGGAGAAAAAATTTCTAGATTGTGTCCCTGGCCTCTTTATACACAAGTACTTGATGACAGCTCTGATATTCTGTCATACATATTTTTACAATAGTAACTGTTGTTGAGAATAATTTATTTATTAACTTCTTCTAGACCTTGAGCTCCCAAAATTTGTATGGATTTGAGTTTGCTGAAGGAGAAAGAATACTCTAATGGATAGAGATTTGTGCAGTCACAATTTCTTCAAAAGCACAGTGAGTACTTGTAGCATTGAGGGGTTTTCTGCAGAGAGGATGTTCCAATAAGTCTGTTTGTATGTCATGAGGCATTGATCAAATCCATGGTTTCTCAGTTTGTATTTATAGCTCACCCTAGCTCTTATTTATAGGTTACCTTTTAGTCTTGTCTATATTATATGTCTCTCTAGTTGGCAACAAGGCTTGAATGCAATTTAAACAGTCTTACAGTGAATGCCAACCGGATGAGATGATTGTTCATTGGCCCTTCGTGGGGGAGGCCTCATTGCCTCTCCTGGGCTGTATCTATTAATGGAGCAACTGAACACTACACTGAGGGGTTTGGATCTCCACCTGCCCCCACTGGCTCCCACAGACGTTCTGTTGTTGTCTTGTTCTCTACTCATGCTTCTGATTTCCATTTGGCCTCCTACTCCTGTTCTCCTATCTTTGCTATCCCTGCCTGTACCTGCACCTGGTCCCAGCCACTCACCCACTTTATTACATATGCTTCACCTTTAACCTATAAACACCTCCACAATAGTTTCATTATAACATTTGAAATTAACATAACAAAAAATGCTCCTTCTTGCCAAACATCAAAGAAACTCGTCACCTTGTCTCCGTGCACGAGCTGCTCTCTCTCTAATTATGTAAACAAGGATGAAAATACATTCTGCTCATGTCTTGTGTGGTGATGAACATTACTCCTTCATTCAGTTCCTCAATCAGTAAAATGGAATAATGACCACAGCCATGCAGAATCACAGAGCAGCTGAGGCTGGAAGGGACCTCTGGAGGTGGACTGGTCCAAGCAGGGCTGCCCAGAGCCAATTATCTGTGTCTGTATCCAGATGTAACCAATGTAATCCATGGCAGAGTGCACAATGTAATCCCAGTTTATCCAATGTACCCAGCAGAGACATTCCTCAACAACTTCATGTCTTTTAAGAGACTAGTCAGAACCACCAGGAACCCTGAACATCTCCACATGGGCAGGCATTTCTAGTAGTTGTGTTTTGCTTGTTCCTGATGCCTGCAGTTTCTGGACTTTTCTTAATGCACTGCTGAAAGAATGTTCTTGGTTTTCAGCTGAACAGCCATACTTTGAAGACATTTTGGTATGTTCACAGCACTGCTTGGCATTGTGCTGCCTTCTCCATTTTTCCCACAATTTTTTTAGGCTTAGACCTCACTCTTGTATTTGAGGGTGACTTTTATGAATGACCTTCAATGATTTACTGCCAAAGCATACCAGATATATGAAAAGGATTAGTCAAAGAGTATAGAGTGAAAGAATTACAGTTCAGTGATAAAATTTCCCATGAAAGCTTCAAAGTAACTATGTAAGGGAACTTTTAAGATACTTAAGGAAAATCTGTCTTCTTCATACAAGGAAGGAAATATGAATGTGGAAAAATCAATTTGATATAGAAGTTGGTTTTTTAAACTATCATCTGTGGCATTTGTTTTTGTTAGATACAATGATGAAAGCATTTTTCTCTTCCTGAAAAAAACAAATTAAGAGCAAGAGCTCTTACTCAAGTTACAAAGAATATTAATTCTGCTGGTAACTTCCCCTTTATCTGTCCTGTTATTTTCTATTAATTTACTACATGCATCTTCCTACACCAAGTCTTGGCTAAGGAGGAGATTTCTGTGAATTCTTCAAACCACTGAGGTAAACTGTAACTAATTTTAAAAATGAAATGCCTTGGTGGTGGCCTTTCACAGAGCTGTCATACTTCACTCTAAGATACCATTTGAAGAAACAAATGGATTTTAAATTCCTAGACCGTGAGTAATAAATTCAAAATTGTCTTTGTACTTGAACATATAAATCCCTATGGAGTGACATTTCAGAAGGATCTTTGTCTTCCTCTGGAGAATGAGGCCCTCAGAAGTTAATAACTGACCTGCTGGTCAGACATATTCTACCATCAAAGTAATCGTAGAGAGAGACTGACAGAAGTTCTGCTCTCCGCCACAAGGTACTCCAAAACGTGCAGGCAAAAGAGGACATCTGCTCTGCAATTTTATTTATTCTCCACTGATTTTTGCTAAATTTATCTGGGCTTTGAAGCCTTACAAACTAGAGAATTAAAAACAAACAAGCTTGTTCAGCAGCTTCCCCTAGGCCTCCAAGCCCTGTTTATAATTTCTATAAGCCTTCATTACCTTTGGTCTACAGTATCAAATTCTGAGCAAGAAAGGTCACATTCTAACTATTATTACTGAAGAAATGAATTCAGTGTGTGACATCATAGCTAGAGTTAATTATCCCATTTAATAGGACACTACAGCTGTTAGGGAACTGTCTGCATGCAAAAAGCCACTCTATAGTGTTTACCATTTCAAAGGCAGAAACCTCATGCAAATTAGACATTTGCAATTTCAAATTTATTTTTAAAACTGTAAACATTCCTGAGAGGAACATGATATTTAGCTTTGTCTCCAAATCAGTGTTCATGATAGTTCTATAATAAGCACCCTGATGTGGTACGTTAAATCCCTACATCGTTCTTTTAAATTTCTGACATTGTTAACTGTGAAATATTTATTATTTCCAGTGTTCCAACTGATGTTGTAAATTAGAAATTAAGCATAAATTGGTGAAGAGATTTGGGCACAATTCTGGTAATTTTTTATCCACTTATCTTGACAGGTATCTCAGTTCTAATTGCATTTAATGAGACTGCAAACGAAAGTAATTATTGCATACTAACAAGGTTTCTGTTTTGTTAATTAAATTGAAAATGTAAAACCAAATTCTTTCCTGCTTAAATTGTCATTCAGTAGAGCCCTCCAATATTTTTGCATATTCTTATTTTTTAAATGAAATTCTAACATGAGATAGGTTCGACAAGAAAACCTCAGTGAGTGCATTTGCCATAGATCTGGGCAAATTAACGTAATAATGGAGTCCTCTGGATAAGCGATATGAAATGCTCATTAAATATGTAGCAGTGTATTTTTGTGAATCTGAGTCATTTGAATCTTCCAACACCAAGACAACGATAAAAAAAGCAGTGACACTTTTTGTGACCCTATAATCTTTTCCAGTAAATGAACTGCTTAATAAGAGACAAAACAATTGAAGCATTATTTTCTGTTACCAGTGTCCTTTCTGTCATCTCATGTGCATGGATCTCAATATTGTTCCTTTTTGCCTACATCCCCAGTGAGAGTCCCACCTGAGAACACAGGGCTGATGTGGAGCCAGGCACACCATGTCTGGCCAGTCTGCAGCTGCTAAATCTGATGATTTAATTTAGTCTGGTTTTCCAACTGTTGTTGTGTTAAGCAGCAACTGAACACTAGAAGTTCTCCATCGTTTATGTATACAGAGGGGTTGACGTCTCCTCAGAATTTACTGGAGAAATTGTGTTTGCCTTAAGGGACACAGGACTCTAACTTCATAACTTTTTAACTTGAAAACTTCACTTTCTGATTTATCCATGACAATTTGGATTATTTATGTATTACCTGATGAGTTATCAACTCATCAGCCTCCAAAAGAGAAGTTTATTTTTGGTGAAGCTGGTGGAAACCTTCTTCTTAAAGTTTCAGAAGCCAAGATCAGAGATCGCTAAAACTAAAACTACCAAGACTGAAACTAGTTGCTACAACTCTAGAGAAAATCCAGCTGGCAGGAAGACAGAAAAAAATGTTACTTGCATTTCTCCCTGTGGTATGGTAGAGCTAGCAGTTGGAGAGGCAGTGAATATGGCTAGTTGCACATGGGTAACCTCCAAACCGATAAGCAGAGCATGGCATGCAGGAAAGTGGCAAGGAACCCTCTCTCCAGCCCAGTGTCACTCTGTGTCCTGATTCCTTGGGTCGGCTTGCGCGTGCCTCCACTGCAGCAATGACAGACGCACACAAAAATGAGAAATAGCTGCAAGCCAGATGGCTTTATGCAGAACAACATTATCTTTTACCTTGATTAAGTAATTGTATCAATTTTTTAAAAAATTTCCTGTGTTGAAAAAAGTTTCCAGACTGTTATCCCTTCCCCAATTCAAGTGGAAAACAAACTGCCATTCAGCGACAGAGATGGGGCTGGATCCAACATAAACATATCTCAGCTAGGCATTCTCCATAGAACTGCACAGTCATTTTTTCCATATACAGTGGGAAAGACAAAGCCTCTGCTTAAAAGGCATTCTTCTCTGAAAAGGGGGAGGGCTAAAGTGTTGTAGCTGTCTGGAAGCTGGCTAAGAATCAGAGATTAATGCCAGTCTCTAATTTACTTATTAGTGCTGCCACTGAGTGAAAAACTTACTTTCACAGATGCGCTGGAAATAGAAAATCTGCAGCTGAAAGGGTAGCTGGTTGATTTTCCTCTTCAAAAAATTCCAAGTTATTCAATTTACAGGAAAAGGGATACATTGTTTCCTCCTTAACCCGCCTCCACCCAGTCTCCACTTACATGAAATGTACATTCTGAGTCACTGAGGTGCTCGGATAAGTGGGGCATAATCAGTTGATAAACCACAGTATTCCCTGAAAGATTTACAGATAGAGACAAAAAATTTCAAGGGATGAATAAGAAAAGTGGGCTTGAAAGCAAGTACTAAAGTGCTTGTGGTACACTGTTAATACTGAGAGGGTAAATATCAAGCTTCAATTTCAATCTTCAATTTCCCCCCATTTCAGATTTCCCGTATTTCCTGATACTGATTTTGCAGCTCTTTGAATTGTTGGAATCACAGCAGAGAAAAACAGTGATCTGCTTGACCAATAGCCATAACATCAATTAAAAGCCTCTTAGAAAGAAACCAATATGAAAACCTTGAAAGATGAAGAGGAGCTTTCATTCATCTCTGCCTGCCAAGGGCAGCCCAGTTATGGACACGACAGACAGCTGCTGGGATGGCTGATGGGAAGATCCCGTGTTTCTGTGCAGTTCTCAGAAACAGGGCTTTCCCCTGGGATCATCCTAGCACTTTACAAACATGCAGGAAGGGAGCAAGACAGCACAGCATGGTTAACTTTGTACTGCATGCCTTTCACTCAGGATGAAGCTGGGCAGAGGCTGTGCTCTGAAAGGAGAGAGGAAAAGCCAGGGCTGGGGAGAAGGGGTAACCTGCCTCCATCTCTCAGTGGCTCTGGGCTTGTTTCATCATAGGCATAGTCTGATCATGAAGAAATAAATCTTCTGTTGGATCAAGGAGAGGGAAGAATTGATGTATCAAGAGAAAAACAATTTCTTTTCTCATCCTCCACAGAATTCCATCAGCAAACACCCTGAATTAGGTGGTGCCTTAGAGACCTCTGCAGACTATCCCTGCCATTGACTGGAAGTAAAGAGCCACAGAAAATCACAAACTTGCAAAGGCTGAGAAAGAAATGCAAATTCCCCCTGACTTTACACCCTGTCTAGATCTCCAAAACCTGTCCACCTCCCCCTGAATGGATCTGCACCAGGTACTGGTGCTCTGGAGACCTTGCCTGCCCTCAGTGGGCCTGTTAGCCCTGTGTTAGCCTTTCTGGAGCATGAAGGACTCTAATAGCCAGGGTAGGGAGGGTTATGTTATATTTTGTCCTGCCAGCTTTTTATTCATTATTTCCTTTTTTGGATACTGGATCTGGACAAATGTTTGCTTCCACAAAATGCTTTTGAGGAAGGGTTCCTGGAGCCAGGAGTGGGGAGCACAGTGTAAGGGAGTCAGTCATTAATGGTAGTCTCTCTGTGGCTCTCCATGGCTCCCATCCAGGCTCAGCAGTGGAAAAACACAGTAGGAAACCCTAGGACACATTGGTCTTGCCTTACCCTTGGCAGAAAATCTGCTAACCTCTTGCCACTTAGAAGATCTTTCATAAAAGAGTAAAAAGATGCATTGTAGGGTGGTAACAGGGCACTACACAGCTCAGAAAGTATCTGGCTTAGGTGCTGGTTCTATATAGCTACTTTTCTACTGGCAAAAATAGTCAAAGACTGAATGAGCTATTTTTTATTCATTTTGTTGGGTAGGCAGAGTCAAGCAATTGTTCTGAGTCTTACAGTTATAGTTAAAAAGTCTATTTTTACAGAAAAAATTAAAAGTTGTTCATCCAGGTAGAGTATTTTTTTTTTTTGGTAATTATTAAATTATGTTTCAAATTAATGATGTGTGCCAAAAATTAACTAATTTCAAATGAATTAAAGTGTGCCAGTTCCTCTCATACTCTCTGGCTTCCATATGTCATGACCTAAACAATAACATTTTAGTTGTTGTTACAGTCTTGTAAAGTTGGAATAGTAATTTCTAAAATATTTTTCACAGCCCTCTCTCATTCTTTGACTCTTGAATGCTGTGAGTTTAGTACTGTTTCTTGCTGGTTTGTCACAAGAGCAAAAAAAAAGGAGTTCTAGTATTTATGAAGTATTTATTTCAAGAGAATAACTATATAAAGAATTGTAAAATACAGCTAAACAGGAACAACAAAGCCAGATCATATTTGCTGTATTTCAGTCAGTCTGTTTTCATTGCCAAATACACACTTTTTGTATCCTGACTGACAGTTAGGAAAATCTTTTTGAGTTTTTAATGGCAAAGAATTAGGTTTCAAAAACTTTGGAGCTCTTACAGCTTTGTGTATAATGCTATTCAGCAATTGTTGAATCTTACATTAGGATGCATAACCCAAACATCCCCACCTCATGGTGGTGTGTGAAAATGGACTGGGATCAGATCCAAACATTCAAGAGGACCAATTAAAATATAAGACCCGAAGGGTCTATATTTTGGTGTTTGAAATCTAGGTCCAGAAGAAAGTTGTAAATTATCAGAGGCTGCTTATATGTTACTCAGAAACTAGATCTCTTTTACACAGCTCTTGAACACTAGAAGCTCTAATTTTTATCAGTTTAAATCAAGCCAAGTTTTCCTTCAGAAAGCAATTCTTTTATTTCTTCTCATGCCCCCTGGAAAAACTGGACTTTTAATTCCTTCCTTGCTTCCCATGTTGTGAATAAGAGTGGGCATAAAATGTTTTTTATTGGTTTTCACAGCCCAGAATAAGCTTTGGTGCACTTTTCTGGTACTTGCCCAAAACTTTGTGGGAATACACTGCAGTGGAGTTTAAATTTTGTTTTCTGCTGGGTGTTTTATACACCTTTTTGAAATAGAGAAAATTTCCAACTATGTGTCTGCTCTGTCCCGTGCTTCCATTTGCTTCAGCTTCCTATGATTCAAAAGGTTTGGGGACTGGTGGCGCTACTCCAAGCAGCTGATTTTCATTAAAGTTTTGATGAGAAACTTAAGTTGGAATCACAAACATCTGCAATAAAACTTCCTCCCCACTAATAGATGTTTCTCAGAACATAACCTTGTTGTATCAGGAAAAAACAGCAGCTAGAAATCCAAATTGCCCATTATAGGAGTTAACCTAACATAACCTCAAGGGTCTGAAGTGAATTAATTTAAAGATCTGCTTTTTAAAAGTAGATACAGTTCACATTAGATTAAAAGAATATAAAGGTTCCTGTCAAGCTAAAACCCTTTTTGGCTCACACCTCAGGATTAGGTCTTCTGCTGCTTCTTGTAGCACTAGTTTGTTTAGAACAGATTAATGCTGCAAGTAAGGATCAAATTGTGGTTTCTCTCAACATTGCAAAATTTTCTGTTCCAGCCTTTTTGGAGAAAAGGACTGAAGATGATTTGGTGATAGTCTTGAGTCTTTGTTAACAAGTGGCTGGCACTTATGATTGCTGTCATTATATATATATTTAATGTGAGCCATTTTAGAGAGATTTATCACAAGTCCCATGCTAATCATTGCTTATCGCTCTAGAGAACCAGAAAGCAAGCATCTCAAATACTGCTTCTTGCATTTTATCAGCAGCTGCTGGTAAAAATCAGGTGGGAAAAACTGATCGTCAAACATGTCACTTTAACACACAAGCCCCATCTGATAACTTCTACCTCTAACTTTCTCTTACAATAAATGGCTAATGTTGACTTGTCTATTACAATTGCTTCCTTTAAAGGACTTTTGCCTCTCTGTCTTTCTCCTGAGCCAAAACCACTGATGCTGGAAGCAGTTTTCCTCTTCCCTCTGTCCAACAATATCATGCCTTCCTTCACTCTGGGAATTGGCTTCCTGCCCTGTCCCAACTCCATATTTTTCCTTTACTCTTAAGACTCTTGATTATCTCATTCTTGCTCTAATTTTTTCCTCTCCTTTGTCTTCCTGCTTCAGTTTACTTCCTTTCCCACTACTTACTTCACTTCTTTCCATGGAGGACATTTGAGATTATCTTTTTTTTTGCTTGGCTGATGTCTCCACAGAATGTCTGTCTTCCCTTTCTCCCCCTAATCCTTCCCACACTCATCTCCTCTACTGGTCTCTGGCCTCTTGTAGTCATTTATGTTAGAATGAAATTAATATTTTACTGGGTGTCACCTTACATTCATTTTACATTAAGAAGAGTGACAACAAAGTGTGGATCAGAGAGAATCATTTGTGATACTCTCTAGTATTTGAAGTCTTGTACCATTTTTTATTCTCACCTTAGACTCTGTAAGGAACTTCCTTCCTTGGGGAAGAAATGGGGAACAAAATCCACACCTATATGATTAAAACCATTGTATCAGTGGAATTTACAAACACAAATGTTGACAGTGGCAGGCCTTCAGACCTAAATGATAATGTATGATCTGCCTCTTAGTTTAGAGCCATGTGTTTGACAGTGGGCTATAACTGTTCTCAGAACTTCTGGTTTCAACAGAGTTTCAACTCTGTGCCTCATCAAACCTGGAAGTGTCTTGCCATTCCCTTTCTTTCTGCTGTGTCCAAGCTTGTGAGTGGAACACTAAAACAAAAATTTCTGATGTTTGCCACTTGCTTGTCTGCTTTCATTTGATATCTGCCTGTTTTAAGTCCTTTGCTTCCATCTATTATAAATCTTCCTTATAAAATATTTTAATCTATCCTTGTTTGGAAAAAACAATCTCTGACTTCATGCCACCAGCTGCTGTTGGGTTGAACTGATGAGCTGGATCCAATGCTCTGCACTCCCTCCTTTTCACTCTGTCTCCCCATAGACATCAGGGTTCGTCACTGTAACATCTCCACACTTCCCCTTATTATCTTTGTGAGCCAAGAAACTTAGTTTTCCTAAATAGCACACAAGTACTCTGAGTATTTAAGAATGCTTTTCATATTGATCTGCCTCTTCATGGACAAACCAACACAATCAAATAAAATCTCCAGTGCTTAATCACTTTTGAAAATAAATTTTTTGACTAACTTGTTGTTTCAACATAGTCACCTTCAGTTTTCAATTGTTGCATATGCCAAGACCTTATTTTATTAACCTAACAAGACTATTGTTAATTTTTTTTTGCCTGTGTATGTACTTACACAATAAGTTCAAATTTTTTCTTAACCTCCCTCTGAGTTGGCAAATTGTATGGCAGACTCTCTCAGCTATCTTCAAATTCCTAACACTGTAATCCTTCTCATGATACTTTTCTGAATAATTTTAATGAATTTATAAGCAATTTTTTTTTGAAACAAGAGGCAGATATCTTATTCCATGGTGGTCACTAACAATGCTCCTTATATAGGAAACACAACATTTCATTGTGTGGAATCTAGTCCAGTTAATTTAAACATCTACTTTGGCTGATTTATAAAGCTGTCCTGAAGCAGGCATCCAACAAGGTCTTTACGAGGAAGAGACTCCTTTGAGTGTTTCCAGGGAACACCACTAGGAATCAGAGGCTTAAAAAATCTACTGTTTTCACTACTGTATGGGGAATTTGTACCTGAAGACAGTCCATGATTCTGATTGAAACATCTAGGAAAAATTTGTGTGCCTAATTTAGGTGTTCTGGATCACATAATGATTAAGAATGAGGGCACCAGGGTAGTTGAATTGCTTGAATTCCTAATCAGACCCATGGTACTCTCTGTGCATGGATGCAGCATATCAGCATAGCATTAACAGTGTAGTTAGTTCTCTTAAGAGGTTTTCATCCAAATCCCCCCCCAAAAAAACCCACAACAAAAACTAAAACCAAAAAAACTAAAAAGAAAAGAAGGCAAAGCTCCACAGCTCCACATTAACTCTAATTCTGATTTTTTTAAACCACTTCTCCCCATTCTTCCCAATTACTATAGGGTTGCCTCACATGGTAAAGGAAGAGGATTGTAAAGCTGTGCAATATTCGCTAATATGTATTTACCTTAATTGAGATCTCCTGTTATATTCTGTTATATCAAACCCTTACTGGGATTTAAGAGCATCCCACTAGTTACATCTCAGAAACTCCCACTAGCATGGGCATTCCACTTCATCCTGCAGCTGACTCACCACAGACCACAATGAAGGCCCATCTGTGGCTTTGTAACTCTGCCATATGAAACTGCCCCCTTTGTATAATTTGGCACTATTTGACATGACTAACAGCCTCTGTCTGCTCGGGAGAGCTGTAGGCCTGAGTCAATATTTAGACGAAGGAGCAGAATCAAACCGCGCTGTGTAAGGGAGTTTACTCTGCGGTTCACTGGGAGCTGTGGGTTAAGCACTCATGCTTCAAAAGAGGCTAATTCAAACCTGCTTGGAGAGCCCTGTTCTTGAGGCTGAGGAAGGGGAGGTGAGCTGTGGGAGGGAGAAGTTCTCTGAGGACCAAAAGTAATGCTCCTTCCTTGGATGAGAGACGACCAAACCGTCAGTCTCCGGCCCCTACATCAACCTCCAGGCTTAAAGCCTGTTCCTCCACTCCTATTACCAACCACACACATGGATCAATGAGTAAGCAGGTTCTCGCTTTTACAGAGTCACGTGTCCTATCCCAGAAAAAGCATCCTACTGGGCCTCCTTGAAAACTGCCATGGAGGTGAGGCCTGAAAAATGCAGCTAGCAAGAGGTCCTGAAGCCCCTGCTTCTTCCTCATGCAGCCATAGCATTCTGCAGCCAAGGGCTTTGGCATGAGGATACCAGGCACTGTCATCCAGCTGTAACATGGGATCCAGTGTCCAAGTGCTGCCACTGCATGGGCTGAAGTAAACTACCAGAGGAAACACCAGTTATTGAGTCTATTATGTTGTCAAACATTTAGGAAGGATTTAAATGGTTGAAGAAACACAAAATGTTATTCCCCTGCAGTGTCCAGTGTATCTCACAGCACTTTCCCAAAGTAAAATCTAATATATTTATGTCAAGAAATGTGAATGGTGTCTTTGGGAAAACAATACATTGCTATTGTATCGAGAAAGACTAATAATCACTTCTGCTCATTTTCCCTGTTACAAAACCCATCCAGCTCTTAAGTAAGGCATTTCATTCAGGGGCTTTCCATGTTGTAAGCAACAGGTGGTAATGCAGCTTCCCAGGGCTGATCCAAGGCCAGAGGAGAAAATCTGTACATCCCACATCATGAAGCCTGTCCAAAAACTGGGATGGCTCTTGAGAGTCCTTATGCTGAGCAAAGCAGGGTTTAATCTTCAGTTTTCTCACACAGGTCATGTTTCATGTGGACTCTCTGGCAGGGTGGGCAGGCGTTTCCTGAGGCTGTCCAGCTGCTTGGAGCAGGGGAGTGAGCTCTGCCTAGCCCTGCAGCAACCCTGGCTGTCTGCAGGCTTTATGCACTTATTTCCATGGCTGTTAATTCTGGCAAGTGGAGTAAACGTGGAAAATCAGCGATGTGATATTGGAGATTGCGATCTTGATATTGTCACAGTGACACAGCTGTTCTAATCTCACCTCATTTTTGAATGTTATGCTAGAAGAACTACTCTTTCCCTTCCCATGACCTTATGGAACTCAATTAGCCTCCTACTTTGCATCTACCATGCGTGAGATATTACTGTGCTGTGTCCACCGTTCCACTTCCAACCTTACCCCAACCCCGTGTATGCAGGGGTAATTTATTATTTCCTAAAGCTATATTTTTGAGTAGCCCATTCCCAATGCAGTGTCGCTAAAATGAAGAGTAGTAAATCAATCCCAAAATAACAGGGGTTGCGGAAAAATTTTTCATTTTCAAATTGCTTCTCAGATCTCTCTAATTTCATTTGTCACTAATCCCAAGCACAAAATTTTTGGAACTTAAAATCGCTGCAGGTGTGTTCTCTGCAGGCGGTTTCCTAGATGCATTTGATTTGTCATCCCCGGCTTTCACTGTGAAAACAAACTTCAGATTTTGGAGGCGGATGGCATTCAGAGGCAAAAGCACAAACTTCTACAGGACAGAATTTGCCATCAAAAGACAGACTCTTTCGGGAAATTTCAGTAAATTACAATTGCAGGAATTACAAGGCAAGCAGAAAAGTGTTGTGACAATTAACTCTTGTAAAATAGCTCTGTTTGGACAGGCCTGTTTAGTTATGTTGGCAGGAAAGTCAGAGACATGCTAAGCCAGCTTCACTGCAAAGTACAGCAGCTGTCTGCTCACAGCAGGCAGGGCATGTGTACATTTTGAAGTCTGTGCTGTACCTCTCCAGTCCCAAAATGCAACATCTCAGACCACCTCCCCCCACCCCCAAATCCTCCTGTATCGCTTTAAGGCTCGAATGAGTAAGCTAACATTAACCAGATGGGAGCTTTGACACAGACAGGTGAAAAGAGAAAATTGCAGACACCGGAGAGAGAAGGGAATTACTGTACCTCAGCAAAAGGCACCCAACTTCCAGGAGCTACTGCCTGCTGCTGCCCTCTGATAACAGTGGCTTCTTGCGTGCTGACCGCTGAGCTACCTTCAATGTCAAACTGAAAAACGCTTCCCTCACTCGAGGCTGTGCTGGAGGAGAAGCATCTCAAAAAGAATAATACAGGAGAAACGAGGGGCCAGGCGGAGATCAAAGCCATTTCCTCCCCTTACATCCAGCAGTGGTCTTCTAGCGTCTCAGTAATTGTTTACCCTCTTCTGCAATCAGCCCCCCTTGGCTTAGTGGTGCCTCAGTTATTTTAACTTTCCTTCAGCATTCAGTTTCCAGATGTGGCACTTCAAGACAGTCTAACCGGATCCCGACTTAAAAGAGGGGAAAAAAAAAAAAGAAAAAAAAAAAAAAAAAAGGAAAAGAAGGGAAGAAAAGCGCTTTTGCTGCCTCCCTCGTTCTCTCTCCGTGCCTATGGCTCCTCTTTTTCCCCAGAGGCTCCAGCACAATAACATACAGATGGGCAGTGCTTAGGCAGAGAGTGTCAAACAGAGATTGTATTCCAGGAAAGCACCGCTAGCTCTCCAGCCACCTTATCTCCCCCTGTCAGGATACAGACTGACGCTCCGTTCAGTGCTCTGGCTTCCTTCACATGTTCACATCATTCCCTTTTCTACCTTTCGTGTGGAGACCCTCCCACTCAAACTTTACTGTTCAGAAAGTGAGGTCACCCTTTCCTCCCTCTCCATGCCAACCCCCCACAACTCCATCCGACTGCTCCGAACAAATCATTGACTCTCCTGACTGTTTATTTTTTAACATCTCCAGTTTATTCAGCGGAAGGCAGAAAGGTGCCAAATTTATTAAAGCTCCCCCTCGCTAGAGTAGCCATTCCTTATGTCATGGGGGAGGGGAGAGTGTGTGCGGGAGGAGGAGGAAGAGGAGGAGGGAGACAGCCTGTCTGTGCCATAGGCTAATAGGGCTAAAGTGGTTTCTCTAACATGCTTCATTCAGTTCCTTTCCCTCAAGCCCACCTCTCAGCTTCTCTTTGGCTCGTGAAAATATCGTTCACTGCGATTTTGGAAAATGACTTCATTCCTCGGACTCATGAACTTCTATTTACAAAGAGCATCTTGTATTCCCTTTTCAAGAGATGCTTTGTGAGGCCCTGGTAACAAGGCTTGCAGTGTGTATATGAAAGCGAGCTGGATATGTTGCCCACAGCTCACTTCATTTTGTAACTACGATCTCCAAAAGACAAGACAGTAATCCTTGCTAGGTTTTTGGATGAAGTCAGGATATAATTATACTAATGTGCAGTGCTCCAGCCGAGGGGTCAGCACCCTGTCCCTCAATGGTCCTGTGTTCTGGGAGTGGTAGCTCCACTGGCCTGTCAGACTTCATTCTTAAATCTTCACAGAAATTGTCTTACCAGGCTTCATTCTGGGAGTGGATTCCTTCTTTTTCCCTCCCTTTACCCTTTCTGGTAAAGGTATTTCTTGGTATTATGAACCAAGGAAGCAGCCAGTAGACATTTGAGGGTGAGATTAAGAGTTTTGGGGATCTGTTAACTTCCACACACCTGTAGGGACAGCTTTGGGCACATAAGTGCTGTACAGAGGGACATAAGGAAGTTCACTGTGAAGAAACTCTGTCTGATTCAGAAATGGTGTAGCTGAGCAGGCAAGGTCACTCAAGCTTGTGGGACAAAATATTCCACCAGCAGAGAGGAAAATGTTGTGTGACACAAGTCTATGAGGTTCAGGACCAAGGTTAGTAAGGGGAAAAAAAAAGATAAAAATGGCAGTTGAGGGTTATTCTATCCTGGGAGGAATAGATGCTTCTCCCTGTTAGCTGAACCTGATATGGTGGCAAGCACACAGTCATCCCTGAGCCTGAGGTTGAGATGTCACAACTGCCAGGACTTTTCTAATTTTTTCTAGTAATGGCAGTCCTGGAAATGGCCTGTAATAGGTCTGAAGGCTCAGGAGGTAGAAGACCAGGGAGGCCCCAGGCAGGGTCTCCATGAGCATCCCATTAGGCCTCCTGCTACAGGGAGAGCCTTGAGGTGTACAGAGAATATTAAAGTGGGGCCAAGAAAGAGAATAAAACATCTTGACAGTAAGTGATAGAATCACAATTCCCATGGTGGCAGTAGAGATTCTTAAATACCCAGTAAATTGTGCAGCAAATTGCCATAACATGTGTGAGAAAATGTTTTTGATAATTTTTGTTTTTTGAAAAAGCAGTCACCAACCAATCTTCTACATCTGCTCCCAGGCATTTGGCAGGAGGCTGGCCAGCTTGGGAAGGCAGGCTTTAAAACTGAAAGACCTGGGGGATGATGTCCAAAGTGGCAGTGCTCACAGCATGGTATCCAGGTGATAATAAGCAGGCCAGCCACAGCAGCAGCAGCAGCAAATGCTCCTTAGCAGCTTCTCAAGCTGAGAACAGAAGGCCAACCACCTGAAGGGTGTGTATACCTCTTGTACCTCTCCTGGGAAACTGGCATGCTCCATTACCCCTCTGAAATGCCTGTGCACCAAGGCACTCAGCATGGGGTATAAACAGGAGGAGGAGTTATGGATCTGTGAGCATTTGCAGGGACATGACCTCATTGCAGCTGGAGACATGGTGGGAAAGCTCGCATGACTGGAGTGCTGTCATGGCTGTCCCTGTACTTCAAATGAAGACAGGCCACCAAGGTGAGGTGGAGGAGTTGCTGTTTATGTGAGAGAGCAAATTGAATGGATGGAGCTCTGCCTAGGGGTGGAGGAAGGAAGAATCAAGAGCTTATGAGTAAGAATTTAGTTGGATGGCACTGTTATGGGGGTTTACTTGGAGGAAGTACAGGTACTTCACCTGTCAGGAAGAAGAAGCATCATGGGAGCTCAGTGTAGACGACTGACCATCTGCACCCTGCACACGCCATTGAGGGACTTCCTTCAAGGGTTCATCTGCTTCACCAGAGCAAGAAACACCATTAGAAATGTCATTAAGGATGCTAAGATTACAAGTTCTTCAAGTAAAGCCTGATATTTTTTGCATATATGTAGCAAGTAACCAAATGGACTTTGAAGGTATCTCACCTATTAAGTTATTAATTACACAAAATGCCTCAAAAACATTTACAGAAAACAGAAAATATTATTCTTGAAATGCGGGAAAGTTACCAAGTGAAAAAGACATTGCTACCCATCATATTTCTTTATGTAAAATCAGAACAAAGATAGTTGTATCCCTCTAAAAAAGTTCACCATGCTAATTTACAGCAGTTTGAGAGAGGAAATATTGTAATTATTCTCAGGATCAAAGTCCTAAAAGGAGGAACATGTTGGCTTAGCCTCTTTGTAAAATTCCAGACTGGCCTCAGACATTAAAAATCTGAAAAATTTCATGTTATGATTCTATATAACAAAGCAAACACAGATAACTCCAAATGGTAGAATTATTAAGTCATGAATAATTTATTCTAAAGAAATACAAAAATATAAAAAATAGAACACAGCTTACAAGATCTGTCTCCCCAAATATATTAGCCCCACACAAGAAAAAATATGACCAAAGTCTTTTGAGCAGAAAATATATTTCCCTAAATATCACTATACAGGGGAATAGCTTGCTAAAAACCAACTGCTTACAAAAGCAGTTTTCCAGATTTAATTTCAAATACTTTAAAAGACTTTATTCCTTTTCAAAAAGTGCAGATTTGTGTAAAAATTGAAAAACATTAATAAGTATGCATAGAGTACTCATGAAATATAAACCTTTAAATATAAATTTATGCTGTGACAGACTTCCAGTTTCTTTATCTTTGGCAGTGATGATGCAGCTGTGTTATGTAAGCAGACTGAGATTTGGAACAGGACTTCTCCAATATGGCAGGGTGCAGAAACAGGAGCTTCTCCCCCTGTTTTCACTGTATCATCCTCTGCTTTTTTTTGTGAGTTCTTTCCACAATCTTTAACATTTGGTTTTGATTCACTGTGGTAGACAGTGGGACTGGTGAAAGACAAAGGGAAGAATCCAGCAGAAAGCTTATTACAAATAACATATTCCAAATTAACCAATCTCAAGCTTTTGTGTGTGGGCCACTGGTGGTTTGTCAGTTCCCAGTGGGACATCTGCAAACAGCCTGTTGAGCTCTAGTGCCAAATGTTACCAGCTGAACATCTGATGATGTTGCATGGTGGTCCAATGGAAATGTTGACAGTTGACTGATGTTTGGCATCCAAAATATTTTGGAACCAGCATTCAAAGTACCTTTGTAAAGGTTAGAAGATGTTAGCAACGTATCTATGTATTGTCAAATTAATTAATTATCTACAGTCAGAAACCTGTGGCAACTGAGGGGCATCAAGCAAGAATTTGTCCGTCTCAATTTGTGCCAGAGAGAAGTGCTAATAGAATTGTAGCTATGAAAACAAAACATCACTTTTTAAAACTTATTTTGTGTGTTTTGGGTTATGTCATACTAGAGGTCTCGGCTTGCAGGTAGAAGATAAAATTTATGCTGTAGGGTTCAAGGATGTCATACTGTCAGACTTCAAGTTGTATACCTGGTGCAGGGAGACATAATCATGCTCTTTGTTTCTTTGCCATACTATTTAAGGGCATCAATTAATTATTTTCCCACATGAGGAGACTTAAAAGCCAATAGCTCTCATCCCTCATGTTATTAGTTACCGGCAACACTGGCATCTGGCTCATTCCAGGTTGCTTACAACCAGCCTCATAGTGTTTCTGGGCCATGACACTTGTCACTGCCCAATTTTTTCACTGTAAAACTCTTCAATTAAGAATGCCAAAATCTTGCAAATCTGATGGAAATGTAACACTAATTTCCTTACTGCTACAGTATTAAAGGCAACCTTGTTTACCAGGAAAGATGTCTGAAGATTTCCACCTCCAGAGTGTAACAGGGAAAGAGCAGCCTCTCTCTCTTGTTAAAAGCCTTGTCCTTGGGAACTCTATAGACTTTGAAAGATTAGAAATGAGCCACAAATTAATACTGGATAACTTGAAAAATCCAACCTACACTGGTTGCTAGAAATCAGTCAGATTAAGGATAGTGTTTTCCCAATCCAGTGTCCTCTCCACAGAGGAAACCAATAAGTAATAATAATATTTTCGCAGTTATTCAATACAAAAGTCTTTTGGTACTTCTGGTCATTTTTAACAGTCTTATCTGAACCTCCTGGTACTCTTGCTATATCGTTATTCCTGTTGAATGGCCTGAACTATAAATGTGCTATGCTACCATTAATGGTAATATCTACTTAATTCCTTGTGGAATCTGATATTCTGTATGCTTCTGAGACAGCTTTTCTACCAAATTGCTTAGAGGTGAGTAAGAGGTGTTAGCCTGTAGTGTTGCATAAATAGCAAAGACTTTCAGATGTTAAAAACTGAACTAGAAGAGGTGGGGCTGGTGAGATGAAGGTGGTATTTGCAGGGATGGAAGCTGTGCTTTTTGTGTTTTGAGAATAAACAGTTGAATCTTTTAATTTCCTGTTAAAATTCTCATGCCATCTTGCAGTGGCAAGAGAACAATTGTAATATTCCAATCATTCAGTTTCTTGTGACCCAGCGTTTTGCTCTAACACTTTGGCTTGCACATCCTGAACCTAATATTGCCAGATGGTCTCTCTTATAAGTTCTGGACATGTCTGCTTATCTGTTAAGGTAAAGTTAGCCAAGAAAAATGAAATCAGTCTGTTATAGCCAGTAAAGTGGTACCTTTGGTAGAACAAACCAAAATGTTATGTGAGAGATTTTTTTTAAAAAGCTATTTTTACAATAGAATTGTCCCTAATTTTATCAAATATGCTTGTAGGTTTGTATGAGTCTAGAGGGAATCTGATTAGGAGGAATAGAACAGGTATGTTTTTAATGTCAATGCTCAGTATCAGTATCAGCATGCACATTGATGAAGAAAGAGATGGCATTTTAGCATAGCTTGTAGTTTATTTGAGTTGTTGACAGATTTTATAGATAAAAACAACAGGCCCTGACTAACAATGATCCCACTAAGACAAATCCTTCTCTTAAAGTGAAGATCTCTCCCAAACTCAGATTTCCTTACATTTTTTCCTTTTGCTCTTATAAACCTTCAAATCTCCAGAAAGGTACTTCTTAACTTGTTAATTCTTCATGATGCCACTTGTGTTCTTACTGCCTCTGAAAATTCATTGGAGAGTCCCCAAATCTACAGCAGTTCCTTTGGGAGGCTGCTCTTAGTTGAATGGTTCCTCCTGTTGACTGTATCTTGTCTCCTTCACTGGAACCTTGGACACAAGGGGCTAGCTGCTTTTCTTGGCCAAGACAGGAAGGGTTTACTCTAACAACAACAAGACCAAAGAAGATTAAAGCAAAAAAAACCCTATTTAATTTATTTTTAAGCAGATATTCTCAACTTATTTGTGGTACTCATACTCTGATTAACTGACATAGTGTACTCCTCCACAGTGCAACGTTTCCCCATGCATTACGCTTTGACCTAAACTGACCTCTTTCCTCTCTGTTTGGAGTCTTTAGACATTTCCCTTTCTCTCTCAAACTGTTTGTCTAACTCAAGCTGCATATCACTACTTGTTTTTTTTTTTATTTAAAAATTCATTCTTCCTCCTGGGAAGCTTCCCCACCCTTCCTCATCAGTTGTTTGATCACAGTAATGGAACATTGGCAAAAGAAAATGAGTTGCATAAAAATCCACACTGAACTTTATAACCTCTGTAGAAGTGCCCATAAAACAGCTTTCCAAAACTGAAAAAAAAGAGCCCCCACCCAAAAGCCCAGATCCTGGAAAACTGGCTAACAGCTATCCCAAATCCAACACAGAAGTACGTATTCCGGCTTACTGCCAAAATACTTCCCATGGATCCTCCTGGGTCAGCACAAAGAAAAAATTGTCTCAGATCCCTTCAAGTTTATCCTCTTCACTCCAAGGATATGCTGGTGTCCAAAAAGGAGTATGTCACCTGTAGCTGACAGCAAAAATGTGATCTAACAAAACTGGAGCAATACTGAGATCACCAACAGTTTAACTAGGGCAGAAAAGCTCTTGGTGTAACTTGTTTTCTGGCAAGTTTGGTGGGTTTTAAAGCCCCCTCAAAACTCTGAACTTCCCCTGACATGTCCCTTTGTGCTACAAGTAGCAGAGAGATAGTGGACTTGCAAGAACATTCTTTTCCAACCAACCACGTCCCCTAGGAGGGCATCCCAGCACCAGCCAGCTCTGTGCGCTCAGTCATTCCCTTTTTAAGCATTACACCACTTTTAAAATTGCTCTGTGCCAGCAGTGCTTGAAAACCATCCTTAGCTGCCTTGCATAGCAAGCCTAAAATGCAGTCAAAAATTTTTCTGCTGTGATGTGAAAAGGAAACGTTTCCCTATAACACAAACAGTTCAGCAAGGCAGATCCAGACTTATATGTCCTGATTGTTGTATCACACCTATTACCTGTCAGTATGATCTGATGTCGATATTTTCAAATCCTTGGTTTCTCTAGTTCTGAATTTATTTTTTTTTGTTTAAGTGGAGGGACCTGTGAACCTTCTTTGTCTCAGATTATTGGTTTGGGATGCTAAAATTAATTCCCTTGTATGGCCCAGTAAGAAAGGAGGAGGAATACATTTTGATTGCACTCTGCACCTGTACTCATGACAGCTTAATTTGTTAATGTCAAGTCTGCAGGCACTAAATGAATGCTCATGAAAGTCTTGACTATCTGATGAAGGGCACTGGCTAGTATGATGCAATTATCTGAGCTCATCGATTATGATGGACAGCTGGAGCTCTCTGAGTTTTTCTGAAAGAGCTTAATCAAAGGCATCAGAATAATAGAAGCTCTCTACATGAGAAAGGCAGTGAACTAAGGCAGTTAATTAGATTTTTTTAAAATTGTGTTTATTATACTTCCCATTTGGCCTTGACATTTAAGTCTAAACCACAAGTGAACATAACTGTACTGCTGATTTCACTGCAATCAAAACAGTTTTAATTTGCATAATAAACTGAAAGTATTTGTTTGAAACTAAGGCCAAAAACAAAACCCAAAAAATTTCTCACGCAATTTTGCAGGAATTTCATATTTTCTCTTAAAAGCAAGGGTGATAAAAGGTTTTTTTCCATGTACAGTAAGCACCGTTTTTCTGATTTTTAATAAAACCTTTTTTGTATTTTATTGTTATTTTCAGCTTGGCCAACTGACAGGCTCAATAGAATAACAAAACAATTCCCTTTGACAGGAGGCACAATACCGGCTCACCCAACTTGTCTGTTAGCAGCAGAGCAGGCTGAGCAGCTGTCCCTTGTCCCACTGCCAGGAAATGCTGACAGCAACAGCTACACCATTTCAGCTGCAAACTGGCTCCATAGCAAGTTTTGATGGCTAATGAATTGCGTAAGTGCTACCCAGATCCGTCCAGATCTGAGGAAAAAGAACCTTGGGATGTTGGCTGTTTTGAGAGAGACCCAGCACCACAGAAAGTTTCTTTCAGTTGTGGGGGTCATGCTCTGTCCACAGTGACTTTACTTGGTGCTGTAACACAAACCAACCATGCTGTGTTTTCTGGTAAAGCAGAATGAAAAAGGGTTTGGGAGACACTGGCACCTTTCAGCTGGCACAGAGTGTTTTGCTATGACAGCAGCCAGCCACGATGGAGCCAACAGACAGAGCAGTGTGCATGCATGTTGAAAATCAGCTGATTTAGTTGCTTACCCACACGTACAAATGAACCCTAGTAGCTCCCTAATTGCCAAGCTATTAGCTATGCAGTCAGGCAGCTCCAAGATTAAGCAAGTCCCTTCAGTTTTAGACACTTGCTTTCATAGCTGTGAGAACATCCATGTTGCTTTGTCCACTTTTATTAAGCTATGGGAGACCTGAATGTGTACGCATGTGTACAGGCATTGTGTAAATCTCCGAGCTGCGCTGCGAGGGAGCTGCCCTTAGGTACACAGGCTGTGTGCATGACAGCAGTGGGGCAGCTGATTCTCCTCTGGTGTCTTAGGCAGACTTTGTCTGGACCAGGAAAAGTAATTTGCCTTTCAGAGGAATCAGATGCTTTACTTGGTGGCTTTTTCTAAGTAGTAGAAAGTTATTAACTTAAACCAAGATGATCACAAGTGTGATGTGGTGAGTTTTAAAGACAAGTTTGCTACACAGTGATGAAGGTGCAGGCTATTATTTTGGGGGAAAACTGCCCTTTTGATGTCTCCTTAATTGCACATTGAAAGTTTAGGCCTGCTGGGAAGTTCTCACAGCTAGATACCTGATATTTTGAGAAACACTGGGCTGTTTAGATACCTTTGAAAATATTTGAATTTCTCTAAGCTTTGCACTGAGGTCAGGTGATTCCCCTGGGTTGGGCTGACAGCACCTTTTTGAGAAACTGCTCTTCATAATTGAGGTGAAGGATGTGACAAGACCTGATTTCTGAACTGCAAGTGTTTAACAACCCTAATAAATGGGTCATCTTTGTCTGTACTGTGTCTGTACTGTAAACCAGTCTGTAACTGCAGGCTGTCAGGCCAGCTGGAATAACAGCCTTCAACCTATGATGAGTGTGGATGGATGCCACTTGCATTCCAGTTTCAGTGCTCCCTTTCTGCTCCCCACAGAGCTCTTTGCTGTGTGCTATGCGAACGGAGCAATCCAGTCAAGCTACCGTCCATAGTGTGGAAGCAGTCAGGAGCAGAAGACTCACCCACACAGAACCAAATGACTTCACCAGGGATTCAATCCTACCCTGTGAGGTACAGCCAAACTTTTCAGGTTCTATATTGATTTTAAAAGCAACACCAGTAATGTGTCCTAGTTCTTCTGATTCAGGGTCCACTGAATTATTCCATCACACATTCTGTGTCTCCACAACATCGGCCATTATCCTCATAATTGATGGGAAGGTCAAATGAGGCTTGTGTAGCTGGTATAATTCTGATTACTCCTGACAAAGCTACAGAATACAAAACAATATACATTTTTGCTTATGACTAATCTAATATAGTTGCCAAAATTCCTGGTATAGAGACAAGAGTAAACCCACTAGCACTTTGACGCCATTCCCATTGTGGTTTTCATGGAAACCAACACTTTCTTTAGTGCCTATCACTAGTTTCCATAGCTGAAAAATTACTTCTAGCTGCCAAAAAAAGTTTTCTTCATTATCATTTAGGTTTTATTCTTACTTGCAGTGCAAAAGGCTGTCTTTAAAATTCTATTTCCTATTCTGTCTTTTTTTTACTTGATAACTACAGGTAGAACTTTAGATTGCTTTCTGTTTCTGTAACAATCTCTCACGACCTTTCTCCAGCTCCAGATCTTTTCGGGCTTTGCAAGTGCTTGAACCAGACAATACAGTGGTTTCTTAAATTTTACTGGTGTGACAGGAATATTCATGGCTGCTGCAGTGGCTGCACTTATTGTGTCCACAGCAGCCAACATCACACTTGGCTACTTTGGAAATGGACTCTGTGTTTTCTTGCAAATAGTATGATTTGCATGAAAGACTGGATTGTTTTTGCAGGCCATCAAATTTAACTAAGGAAACTTCCCTTTATGATTGCATCATCAGAAGGGCAAAAATAATTGCTGTGGGCCTCATACTGTGATTTCTTGATGGGACAGAATAGGTTTTCCTGTGGATCAAATCAAGATATTGAAAAGTATTTTGTTTGCCAGTTTCCATGAGACATTCCAGCCTGAGTCCTCTCTTAGAGCCATTGATTTTGGCATTGTCCATCATACAAGATATCCTTTGCTTTTTGATTATTTTACCTTCTTATTATGTCAGTGGTTCACACCCTCTCCTGGATCACCCTGTGACTGCTTTGATCTGAGGATGTTATTCTGTGCTAAGATGCTCCCTTAGCTTTCTTTGATGCAGCAAACCCAGAAAGTTTAAATATAGATATTAAGAGCAGGAAGTTTTGACTGCCATTATCTGGCACGAGATGTCCAGTTTTTGGGGTTACATTTTGAGCCTACATGCTTTAGGCTAGATTTCACAGTTTTTGGATTTGTGCATTAGCACTGAAAGTTCAGCTCTGGAACCTCTGTTGTTCTGCCCACCTGTTGTTGGTTAATGGTGAATTTAGGCTGGCCTGGGTTTGCTTGTGGTAACCTAAAGTTTTTGCTCTAGACTGCAGAGAAAAAAGCAACCAACATACAAGCAACTGGGTTTTAAACTTTCATTACAAATTTGCCATGCAGTTTTGATAGTGCTATCAGAAATAGAAAATTGTGTCATGAAAAAAAAGAAGAATTTTTCCATAGGTTTCCTAAGAATCTCAAAAAATGATTTATAGAACTGTTCCTCTTTTATAGAATTATTTGGGAAAATAAAAGCCCTAAAACTGTTGAAAACTAAATGAACTAGCTTGTGCAGATCTTTTTGTGGGTAGTTTCTGAACAAACTTGCTTCATATTTACATAGATCTTCTGACAATTTCATGGTATTTTACAGTCCAATAGAACTGTTCAATATGATGATGATGATAAGCAGAATGCACTGAAACTGAAGGCAGTCATCAAATGTCAGTTTAGTCAGATTCTTACTGTGCTGCTCTCACTCTTCTACCTAACTGCCTTTAAGTCTTATTTTCAAACTCCCTGAGAATTTATGTTGATCTAAGTCCATGTGCTAGCACTGGCCTTTTTCTGATGCTATAGTGAGCCAGTTCAGAGAGATGCAGAGGAAAGAAGACTAACCCTGCAAAGCACAGCAAATTGTTTTCAGTCCATGTGGCTCCCTGAACTTGGTTGCTAAGAGATCAGCAAGCACTACTGCTAGTGCAAGTTTAATGAACAGTCTAGGAAAAAAACCTGTATTTCAGGAGCAGGATATCCTAAATCTTACCTGATCCCTGGCTTCTAAATGAAGGGATCATTCAGAAACATTGGTCAGGATTCATCAATTTTTTTACTCGAAAAACTTGCTTTTCTTTTTCTCAAATGCAGAGGTTGTTTGGCCTCATTAAGACACACTTTGATGAAATGAAATGCAAACCAAATAGCTGAATTGACTTAATGGATAACCACATGTCAGTAAGAAAATGTAAGTAAAAGGTTTGAACATATAACAAGACTGCAACCTTTTAACCAGGTCATGTGGGTCATTTAATAGTTCTGCCAAATGAACAGAGAAGGTGATGTCTTGACCCTTTAGGAATCCATAGGAATTTTTTTATTTACTTGAACTAAGATTTGACTGCAAAGATTTTTTCTTACAACATAAAGCAGAAGATCAGAATTTACTCTTTCTGCATTTACAGTGGCCTCATGGTTGAATATAAAAATATATCTGTGTAAAAGAGGCTTACAAATGCAGAAATAAAATGTGGATTAAAAAAAAAAAAGAAAAGGGGATAAACTTCTAGAATCAAATCAGAAGACATTAAACATATACTTATTGATCATTGCTACATTGCTACAAGAAAAAAACCTGATGCTTAGGAGGAAAGGAATGCTTTGGGAAACACTCATATAAACTTAATATATTTTAATAAATTTATTTTAATTAATATTGCTCCTTACTTGCTTAAAAAATTGTCTGTATGAGTGAAAGACTTTACCAGATTATTTGCTGGGATACAATACAATACAGATGATTAAGCCTGGAATTTGCATTCCTGTATTCTTACATCTATTTGAAAAAATCACTGGAAGATTCAAAAAGTGTGTAAAACAGCAGACAATATCTAGTGTCTGACAGAGACAGCTCAGATATTGCAGCTGATCCCTTTCTCTGATAGAACATTGTCAAGGTCAGGCTATTAGTCTGACACAGCATCGATTGTTTGGGCAGAGGAAAAACAACCTTTTCAACACAACTATGTCAATTTGAATATGAGTAATGTTTCTCAGCACTTAATCTGGGAAAAATTCTCAAAGGTCAAAGCTTCAACATGGAATAAAAGAGGAAGGCTCAGAGCAGTTTGGCAGTCAAGACTGAAAGCCAGAGCACAACTGAGCCTCAGCAAATGTGATTGATTCTATTAAAAAGAAAAACAACAGGAAGAAAAGAAAAAGATGGTGTTAAACACTGGCTGTATTTAGCAGAGTGTATTGTTGGTGTTCACCCTATATTAATCCACTCCAGAGACTGTGCCAATACACAACACTGCTGTTTTAAAAAGCCTAGTGTTTGGCAGCTGGTTTTCTTGTACAGAATCATGGAGAACTGGGATTACATCTTTTGCACATCCCCCCGCCAATGCATTAATTTCCTTTCAGCAGTATTGCAAATTAATTCTCTTACAAAAGGAAGAAGTAGAAATGAGGAGGACAAGGAAGAAGAAGAAAAAGAAGAAGAAGGAGAAGAAGAAGAAGAAGAGGAAGAGGAAAATGTTAACATGTAAAAATGCTGTGAGTTTAATTTGTTCTAGAAAGAGACTTCACATGTCTGGGAGCACAATAGCTCTTTCAAGGCCAAAATTACCCTTGTATGATGACCTTTGAAACAATTGCCAAAGTTTTTTAAGAGGGATCATGTCGTGGCCTGGAATTGGAATGCATTTCCAAGTGCAGTGACTGCTTCATTGTTAGCTTTTTCCTGCTACTTCTCCCTGGTTCTTGATGAATTCAGAGAAAGTAGGTATGACAAGAAACTAGAATTTTCCACCATTTAGTGAAGGTCTCCTCCTCAATGGCCATCACCAAATGTACTGGGATATGGGACTGACTGCAGTCACTGGAGTTGAAGTACTTTTCATCAGTAAAGAGCAGCAGTAACTGACTAGAAACATATTTCCTACATCTCTCAAGCAAAAATAATTCCATCACACACCTCGAATCATGGGAAAGACATAGATTCACAGACATACTAGCACATCAAAATAATATGTAAGTAATTGCACTGTAGGTAATGTAAAGAAGATGTCTTCTCACTAAATGTTTGCTAGAGTACTTTGTTTCATCCTAAGGTAAACAGGCAGGGAAGGAAAGAAGCTCACACACATACCAAGGTAGTAGCATGGACTCACAAGTTTATTTCCTTGTGTAATGCAAATGTCATTGCTTTGTCTAACAATCAAAAAGTGCTAGCAGCATCAGGAGTTTGGGACAGCATATTTTATGTTTACCCTAAAAATGGAAACCACATCCATTTTAGACTTTATCCAGAATGGCACCATGGCAACTGATTACCTTCAATAGGAAAGTTTCCCTGATTTTGTGCACTGAGTCTGCCTAAAACACAAAACCGGGCTGTATATAAAACAAAAGAGTTTTATTTGGAGACAGAAGCAGCACAGTATCACCTTTGGAAAAAACTCCTGTCACAAATGAAGTCTGTATAAAGTGCTCTCCCTTCAGTTTCTTTGCCTAAAAACTGCTTCCTGCTTGACCATGAAATATTTGGAGGCTGAATCACTTTCTTAACCAGCACACTGCTGTAGCACTCTCAACTGGAAAAACGCGTGAGGGTGAACTCTGAGAATTTTCCCTTGTTCTCTCGGAGGTAGTGACAAAGGTATTCTCTCACTGAATGTATGTCTCCCTTTTTCAGGTGAGCAGACTTTATGTAGGCTCTTCCCTTCTTTTCTGTGTTAGTAGTAAGCTCCTGGCTTTGGCAGGTATTCAAACCCCAGAGATTAAATGCACAGAGACTTCATTAGCATCACACAACAAGGAGTTCAGCACTGAGATGCCTTTCTGCTCCCAGAGAAAGGGCTGCCTGCCTCTGCAGGGCATGGGGAAGAGCCATGAAGGGGATGGGCAGAGGTCAGACTTGGATAGGCAAAGGCTACATTCCTTTTGTGCATGTGATGTGCTCCTAGTCAAAGGGCAAATACTTTTCAATTTGAAGGCTTCCACTTCGTGGTTTTGTTTGTGGTTTGACTACCAATAAATATATTATAGTATTCAACGACTGCACTGGTTTTGCAGGTGTGCTTGCAGGTAGCTGCTGGGAGGTGCCCAGGGTGCCTGTGCTCTTGTGAGCTGTTTGTGCTGCAAAGGTCATTTGGTACTGCAACAGCCAGGGTGACTGGCTGCCCAAGGATGCTGCTGCTGCTGCTTGGGTCACAGCACTGTGCAGCAGCCTCTGAAACACCCTGCTCTGTCCCTGTGACAGACATACCTCTGTGAATGATCACCAGGACACCTTCCCTTCATTGCTGCCGAGTGCGTACAGACAAGCTGACCCCGCCACCACCCCAGACAGCCCGAGAGGACTGCAGCCACAGCATCCAGGGCTTTGTCCTGGCTGTGTGGCAGCCAGATGTTAGACATCCTGGTCTCTGACACCGAGGGGTGTGTATGCACAGATGTGGAACCAAACAGGTGCTGTTCTTGAATGCCTCAGAAACTCTCTATTTAGTGTTTGAAAAGAAACATAGTGCATTGTTTTTTAGCAATTTATTTGTTACTTGGAAAAATCTGGAAAGTACAAACTAAGCTTAAGTACAATGATACTACTGAGGAATAGCCCTTACTCTGGATATGAGCATTCTGAAGCAGTTGATTCTGAACTGGTGGTGTTATTGTCATAATTGCCAGCATTTCTGGTCTACTGATCTGCAAGGGGAATTCAAGACTTAGAGAGAAAAGCTCTAAGAAATACTGTAGCTGACTTGTTTGTTCTTCAGACTTCCCCTCTTCATTATTTTGTTATAAAGTCTAGAAGGGAGCTTTGGGGACTTTAGGTATTAACATTCTGTTGACGACAGCAAGTGCTCAATGGATCAGACAATATCAAAGCTGCAATTAAATTAATATTGTGAAGCATTTCATGTGCCTTTCAACTACAAAATTTGCAGTAATTGGTTAGTGATTATAATTCAATTTGTACAGAAGTCAAAAGCCAGAAAGAGATTGATTTTAGACAGGAGAAGAGGAATGGAAATAGGATCTGAATGAAACTGTAAACATAACAACTTGCAGTTTGAGTTCACCTTGACCACGTTTGGAGGCAGATACAAGAGGAGATTTTTAGTTTTTTTATTTCTGGAGAAAAAGATCAAAGAATATTAGTGAGAAAGAAACCAAACAACCAGAAAAGCATCATCTCTTTGATTTTTCTATCAGCATCTACAACCATTTTGCCTGAGAAACAAAAGTGATGAATCAGAGAAGAGGAAACTTGGTGGACGAGAAGTGAAAGGATTTGAGAGGAAAGATGGTGATGTTGTTAGTGAATGAGGTTATACTGGTTCTGTTTTTCTCTTTTCTGGTTTTGTGTAGCTTCAGATGAATTCTATCAGTGGTGTCTTTTGTTATTTTTGGTGCAGTAACATTTCTTTGATTATTGCAGGTATAAGCAGATAGAAATGAATTATGCCTTAGGCTGGGAAACCTGTATGGCTCTTACCTTGGGGATAGCAGGGTCCTTCCCTGGTAGAACTGATAACTCAGTAAAATCTTTCTCAGTTATATTTCCCTCTTGTTTTTAGCAGGTCATACAAGCAGCAAGTCCACAGGCCCCCACACTGGATTTTTCCTGTCTGTTCCCAAGCTTGCACAGACATCCAGGTGACAACTTGAGCCCCCCAGGGGAAGTATCAGGGTAAGTTATAAGTCCTCTACAACGTGGCAACTTTTTTTCTATATTCTGAAGTACTGCAAACAAGTATGGTTATCTTGCTAGTAGTATATTGTTAAAAACTTAGGCTGATCTTGTTTTGTTTGATATTGTTCCCTTAACCAGGCTGACACATGCAGAGATGTGCTACAAAATAGTCTACAGCATCCCCAGCTTCTAAAAAGTATTGGAGGTATTAGGGCTGAAAAATGTCAGCTTTTTCATATGGACTTGGTCAGATCCCACTGCCAGCACCTCTGAATTCTGTCCCTCCTACATGGGTCTGATGATCTCTAAGCTTTTTCTTCAGCTGGGAAATGTTTTTTACCAATCTTCCCATGGACTTCCACCTTTCCCTGTAAACTGGTGTGATCTACAGACTAAGACATTTTCCTGGTTTCTCCTGTGATATTGTTTATGGTGCAGGGAGAAAGGAAGCACACCTTTCAGCTTGACCCTGCTGCTGAAGTCTTTTCACTCAAACCTCTATCAGCATCAAGCAATGCTGAGCTCCTGAGGGAGCTGCAAGGAAACGGGATTGGAGTTTATTGTCTGGAAAGCAGCTTAGCAGTGAAAGACCTTGGGGTTCTGGTATACAAAAAGTTGAGCGTGAGTCAGTCTTTGCAGCAATGAAGGCTGTCTAAATTTTGGGCTATGTTACCACAGATTTTAGATTTACTTGAATAACTGCTATCCTTTCTCCACTGTTTGACCTGGTCTTTTTTCTAAAAAAATTTAAATATGATTATAAGTGTAGTCCTAGCAGGGTAGTGGCTGTAACAGGGGCAGATCAGCAAGAAAGAATTACATTTAAGCCAGTATTTCCTTCCACTGTTCCTCTTGGCAGGAGGTATCTGGGTGCCAGCTAGTCCTCCTCTCTCCCGAGCAGCAGCGTCCTCTTCATTCAGAGCATCACCCACTCACAGGTGAGGTCTTGTCCTCTGCTGCATTTATTTTGTAAAAAGCAGAAGTCTCTGCCACTGGTGGGGTACAATTTTAAGAAGAGGGACAGAGATCACCTTTGAAATTTATGCTTGTGTGCCATTAAGTGGTGTTTTCCCTGCCAGGCCAAGTGTCTGTAGCTGCATGGCCCAGAGAACCTGAAACTGAGGTTGCTGGACAAAGAAAGAGAAATGTATAAATGGGGAAACAGATGGCAGAAGGAAAATCAGTGAACAATAAATTAAATGTGTTTTTACACAATTGTCAACACTAGGTCACCTCAGATACTTATATCCACACCTTTGTACTGCAGAATTAACTTGCTTTATTTTTTAAATGCAGTGAGTAACATGTAAAAATAGGATTATGTGAACCTTTCAAAGGAAGACAAAATTTCATAAAGTGATGGCATTATGGTGTATTTTCACAAGCTTGACATAACTCAGAATTTAAGGAAAAGATTGTCAAAATAACTTCCAAAAATGCAAGGGAGACAATTTGCTGAAGCTTTATAAAAAATGATGACATTTCTTCTTTCAGAATCAGACTGGTACTGCTAGCTTCCTTAAATTGTACATTTTCTCAGTCCTGAAAAAGCTTTTGCCTGGACTCAGCTTAATGACTATTGATTTCAGTAGCACTGTTGAAAATGATGAAGTAAGATAAGGATATGTTTTTAAGCTCTGCAGGATCAAGGTCTCATTTTGCTGAATTTTTATTGCTCCAAGTGAAATATATGAGAGATAGGGACACCATGAGACACGATTTGATTATATTTTCTTAGAGAGTCATCATTTCAGCAAATTGTTAATTTGTAAAAGAAACAAGCATCATCTGCTCTTTGTTTCTTTATGCTGATGCTTTAGTGCAACTACAATTACTCAAAATGTTGCCCCTAAAAAAAAAATCAAAATGACTATTTTCTCTACACAGTTCTGTTTACAGAATATTTTACAGCAGGAAACTATTTCACTGACATTATCTCTTCAGTTAGGCAAACCTGCTGTGCTGTTGGTAATTGCAAAGTGGATTATTGTACCAACACAAAAGAAAGCTTTTCTCCAACGTGTATGAAAGCATTGAAGGTGGAGGAATTAAGCCCTCAGTTTGGCTCTTCAGAGTTTATTAATGCTATATTTCAGAAAGTAATGGGATATTCAGTCTATGTTCAAGTGCCAGGATAAGCTGAGGAAGAATGACTACAGGACTCATAAGCAGAGCTGCAACATATTCCATTATTGGAATCTGTTCTGGCTTCTAATGTGGGCAGAAAATTAAATGGTTGCCTGATGGTGTCTGGTCATAATGTACAGCACTGGGCTTTAGGAGCAATAAATATTCACTGTCCTAGACAGTAGAAGTGTGGCATTAACATATTTATATTTGATCAGTAGCCATTATAGTAATATAATTACATTAATAATGAGAATGAATGATCCAACTCCAGAGGCTGGGTCCTTTCCGTGTTTGCTTTACTGGTACAGAGGTGTCCCTGGGGATTTGTGTGCTTGGACTTAGACTTGTCTTTGTGCCAGCTCTATGTGCACTAATCCCATGCTGCCTGCTCTGGGAAGGAGCACTTGTCAAATCCCTTTGCATTCAGGCTCAACATGGTACAATCAAATGCAAATGCTGTGCCTGCGGGACATTTGAAATGAAGCCACTGTCTGTATGTGCCCAGGCTCCCTGCTAAGAGAATTTATCTTTACAACAGATCCAAGCTTAAATCTTTCCAGGGTCTGATGGGATTCATATCTGAAAGTCTGGTTTTGCAGGAGAATACCTTAATTATCAGATGGTGCAGAGAGTTTAGTGTGTTGTGTGTCAAATATTGTCCCCACTCCAAATCACACAGGTCAAATCTATATCCAGAAAAAAAAAAAAGAAAAAGAAAAAGAAAAAGAGTCTGGGACTTAGTCATGCCCCTTAAGAAAAGTTGCACAATAAAGAATTTGTGTTCATGGACTTTTCTCTTTAAATAAGAAGATTCCATAAAACCAAATGAAATATGTTGTGCTATCCTCCAAACCACGTCAAGAAGAGCCAAAATTGGGCAATGAACCATGATAATAATTTAAGAAAATAAATGATCATGCTACAGAGGCTAGGTCCATGCCCTATGTGCTTTACCTACAGATGAGTCCTTAGGGGATAGTGTTCCCAGCTGAAGAGACTTGGATTCTTGGCTTTGTCCCAAAGCCCCTTACATGAAACAGTTGCTGGCTGTAACGTGAGAAGATGAGACTTCCTACTGGTAGAGACAGGCATGTCTCATTCAGTCCTTTCAGGTGGAAACCATGTGGAAGATACTGGGCTGGGTTATGTGTTATTTCAAAATCTGGCCTGGAAGGAGTGTATTAGCACTCCATGCATTAGCACCCCAGGCAAGAAGATGTTTCAGTAGGGATAAACCTGCCATGTCTTCCTGGACCCCAGGAGAGAAGGGGAAATTTGGCAGAAGGGGGGTACTTCTCTCATCTTGCAGGACTTACTGTGGTTTCTGAACTTTCGCCTTTCAGAGGAAAATTGAAACAGATACAGTTCAGAGATTTTCGAAAGTTAGAAGAAACCAACTCTTCTCAAGCCGCTTTCCACAAAACCTCTCTGCCTTACCCAGATCAGCCCAAGGAAACAATGATGTGTTGGTCAGGACACTCATCTGGAACATCTAAATGCCAGGTTTAGAACCTTGTTCTAGCTTTCCCTTTGTGATATAGAACTAGGACTTGCTATGGATTCTCCAAGTTGGGACCAGCAAGCTGTAAAGTCTGTTTGCCTCCTCAGCCTCATGTTTATTTAATGATTTCTTCAATATTGAGCTGCTGTATGGAGAGAAGGGTTCACAGGCAGTAGTCATATCCAAGATCTTACCCAGGCTATGGGACCCTTCATGTTACTCCTTATTGTCCTTTTCTGACTCCCAGGAGAGCATTATTCTGGAATGGAGACTTCTCAGACCTAAAATCCCTTTCTAAGTCTTAACAACCTTTTCTTACTAACGTTTATTCAAATAAAATACTTACATCAACTTGTTTTTGACGGTGATGTTTCTCAGCAATGAAAGAAACAGCATTGACTCATTAGAAAATCCCTTCAGGTCAGACTTTTATTGCATTGTACTTACAGATCTGCAGGGAATGGAGAACTATGTGTAGAAAATTTTGCTGATGTTCTTGTTTTTCAAAGGTTCTAAGAATGTATGAAAGGTAAAAATACTTTTTCTAAGTAAATATGCTTTAGAGCAGAGCAAGAGACATAGCATCAAAATCATCTTTCCCTAAACACAAGGTGACACACTGATATTCCAAGAAAATGGCAACAGATCCTTCTGCCAGTGTGTGGTGATGGATTCTCAGTTCTTTGTGTGATTCATGATGACAGTTAGATGTCAAATATCTGTTGCATACCAGGGAAGAAATAAAATACAACAACAACAAAATCTAGTGACTTCTGACAGGAAAAATCTGAGATAAACATGGCCTACCTAAAAGAAACTATGTATGTTAACTCCATTAATTTTATGTTATTAGGAGTACTGAAAAGATGTGTCAGGTTGCATGAAAAGTGCAACAATTTAATGTATATCTTTTCTTGTTTCACTGTCCAGGTTTGTGATCAAAAGCTAGTGCATTTTTATGCTACTTTGTAGGGAGCCAAAGGCCAATGTTTTCAAGAGCAGAGGTGTGATTGAGGAAACTGAGCTCTGAAAGCCAAAGTCTGGGCTGCATCATTTGGGCCAAGACTTTATCAACCAGAAATAAGTGACATCTTAAAACACACCATCCACCTTCTGCCAAATATATTGCTGCTGGGTGAAGTGGTGTTTAGCCAGGTTTTGTTTCACAGCAGAGATAGAAGTGGCTGTGCCAGACCCGGACCAATAATCCATCTCCATCCTGTCTCTGGCAGTGGCTGAGAGCAGGCTTGCTGGAAAGCACACAGGAACAAGAGTGTCACATAGCAATACTTCTCTGTGGTGTTTTTCATTACTCCAAAAATTAGCGCTGAACAGTCTTGTGAGCCAGTGTTGTCATCTTTGTGTCATATAATCCTCAATGGATCTTTTTTCCTTGTGTTTTTCTGGTCAAAGTTTGAACTTGTCTTAATTATTTGCTTCCCCAGTGCCCTGTTCCGAAGGACTGCTGCCATCAGCCAGGGACATTTGATGCCTCCTGATTCTTAGAGTATTTCTTCTATGAGAATATTTTTATGCAACTACTTTCCAATCACAAGTGTCGCAAAATCAGTGGGCACTTTTCCTGTGGATATCTCTCTGTTTCAGATTCCTGTTTGTAAAATACAGCCACGTTCTCACAACATGTAAGGATGCCGCTTATGAATCACTCAGATGCTGTGCCAAGCCTGTGGAAAAACCCATTGGGAAAATGAACAACTGAACAGCATGCTGTACATGAGTCTGAGGCCCAGATAGTGAATAATGAGAAGAAAACAAATTACCAGTGGGATGCTCATTAAATGAACACCATCCTCTAGTGTACTGGACGAGCACAGATAAGCTTGTTATCCATTTCTGTAATTAGAAGCAGTGTCCTAATTGATGTGCAGAAACGTGCCAAATTCAGGTGACTCACGTTTGACTTTGCTGTCTTAAAAGGTTGTTTCAGAGTAGCTTGTGCATCTTCATGTCCCGTATCTAAGATAACACCTTTCACTTAAAATGAGACAGCTATTCATTACAAATGAGTATTATATTTTTCCTTTTCTTAAGTTCTAAAACACACAAGAAATTCAGTTTTGAGAGCAACAGTTCAGTTGTTTTTTTGTGAGGATTTAATTTCCCAGACTATCCATTGCATTATGGGTAGACTATTGCAAATATTATTTCTGTAAATGAAAAAGACCAGTGATAACAACTGTAACCTGTAGAGATCTTATGTGCTAGGGTTAACTGGAGTGTTTGCCAGACTTACCTTGACAATGAAAACCAGCTGCTTTTCAGTCATACTGGGTTGTTCATAACTAGCACTTCCCATATAGAACTAAATTGTGTTTTGTACAATTAAACATGTTTGCAAGATGTCCCAGGCTGGCAAACACAGAAGGAATGGATTTAGAAACATCTCTGAAAGTATCATCCTCTGACTTTTATGTGTATACTTGTAAATATTGAGAAAAGAGTAAAATACTGATGCCACCTGTCCAGCAAAGAACTAGAAGGGAACAGGCCCAGGAGAGATTTAAGTAGATTTCTAAAGTAAACACTCCTTGTTCTGTCAGCTGTTTTACTCCTGGTTTAGAGCTGACATAAGCCTCCTGGTGATGTTTGAGTGACTGCCTTTTTCTTCCCTAAACCTTGCTTTCCTGTAGTTAAAGTAAGGTATTACTGTTCCACCAGTGTCTAGATGACCTGGCAAAAGAGTAGTAGTGGGAGTTAATACTAGTGAAGGTGGAATCTAAATGCATAGGCAGGTGAAAATTTAATAATTGTGTGCCTTATAATTCATATTCTGTGGCAACTAGGAAATATTCCATCATGGTCTGCTGTGATGCTGAAAAAGTTATGTGAAACAACAATTTTTGAATTTAAAATAAAAAAAAAACCCAAGGAAATATAAAGTAAAAAAGTAAATGGTTGAAGCAAGCCAAAGTAAATATAAACTGTGATAAAATAAAAGTTTCAAGTTTTCTGGATATAAAACTATTTGTGGACATTATTTCCCTGCACAGGCAAAGAAAGATGTGCCAGCCATATGTCTAGAACAGCAGAACTGAAGAATAGGAGATATCACAGCCAAAGTAATTACAGTGGTTACTCTTAGGCCACAACCTGGAGCTGAAAATGTGGTATATCTAATTTCTTAATGGCAGCAGCTGACCTTCTCTGCAACAAGGGAATACATTGAGGAAAACCTGATATGAGCCAAAGCAAAGTCTCACAAGTTTGCTTTTTTAGATGTTAATACAAATAGCCATTACCCCATAGCCTCTTTCTTTCGGGAGGTAGAATCTTCTGCTCATGCTGAGGGAGGAAGTGAAGTGCAGCACAGGTGGCAAGGCCCTATATCCATGCTGTGGCACTCCTGATATGTGGCATTTATAGTGTGTCGCTTTCCGGAGCTGAGCTGTACATCCGATGCTTATATGGGAGGCAAGGGAGGATGGATAAAGCCAAAAGAAGAAGTCCCTGGCAGAGTATAACTTTGGGGCCCAGTTGGAAAGGAAATCTGCTGTCTGGTTTTTATGTGGTCATATCTTCTCCTTCCCCTCGTCTCTGTTCACCTACAATGAAGCAGTAGAATGCAAACTACAGTCCTTGGGTAGGCATCCTCTCCAGGCAGGCGTGTGTAGGTGCTCGGGGTTGCCCTTCTGAGATGCCCAGTTCTGGGAGGTGGCAGAAAAAGGAGACTACATTCCCCATCCTAGTTATTGAACACTTGAATTTTGGCACAAAAGCATGTAGAGTGCTGCCTCCCTCAGCAGTTTCCAGTGCTTGGCTTTGATGGCAGCAGTCTGTGAGGATTTGGTTTTGGCAGGGTTTTAGCACTAATTTTTCTGTGGGTATTTGGAGGTGTAGGAAGGCTGAGGTCTGATGGCAGCTGCAGAACTTGGAATCACCAGTTACTGGTGGCTTCTTCAAATGAGACTATAAACCCTCTTAGGCCTGCCTGGAGGTTCACAGCTGTAACTTGTACCCATGGTCTGTCTTTCTGCAGCGTGTGAGAGCGAAGCCATGGAGCCAACACAGGCTGCTGAACCACAAATCCAACCTGCAGGAACAGTCCATTCTCCTGCTCCTGCCCTGGGCAGGAAATGCCTCTTTTTCCACCTGTAGCCTGCTTCTGATGGCAGTGGTGACTGCTCTTGTAATGAGAGATCGTGCTTGACACTGAGACAGAAAATGTCAAAGATGGGTGATAAGAATAATATGAAAAGAAATTATGAAGAACTCTGTTGCTGTCCCAGCATGATACTGTAGGACAAGCTTTTGGCAGCTGAGCTTTGGGCATATTTGGGTTGCTAAAAATTGCACAGAAGGGGCATTCTTAGGCACAAGGTCTGCATGTTGCACTGTGGGAGACCCTGGCAGCATGGTCACAGACCTGACTGAGGAGGGAATCAAACCTGTAGCAAACAGGTGCTAACTCACAAGAGAGATTTGTTGTTGTTACCAAAGGTTTCATCTATTCTTCAATCATCATGGTAATCCCATTTTACCACACACTAAGCAGAAAGCTTTTTGATACCTAGCAGTTCTTTTCATTCATTTTTGGCTACTCATCTACATTTAATGTTAGATTGTTGAGAAAATAACAGGAAGTTAAAAAAAGCTCTAGAGGTGTTTTACCACTGTATTATCTGGTTTTACAACCCATCTGGGTATATGTGATTAACTTCTAGGTTTAAACAGCTTGAAAATAATCTTGCATTTCCCCAGTCTTTCAATTGTTTCTCCTCCTCTCCCTTCCTAAAATAGAGTACTTCAAAGAGTGATCTGCTTGAAAATGATAGCATATTTACCTGCTTTAAAAGGCCTGTGTCACTTCTTAACATCAAGGGAGAAGCTGCTGTATGATAAATTTTTTAATTTCAGCATTCTTTTTATTCACATAGGGAAGAGAAAGGAAGAAATGTTATCTTCTTTATTTCCAGGAAACATTAAAAATTCCATATCCTACCCTGCAGTGTATTTTGTTTTGTTTTATTTTGTTAATAGTCTGTATTCTGATTGCTGCTTGGTAAAGAATAAAAGAGGATTCTTTAGTCATGGGAATGCAGAGATGTTTATTTCCACTTTGGGAGTATAACATAGTTTAAAAAAAAAAATCATCTGTTTTCAGACTTAGCTGCTGGAGCACCTGGTATCCCACGCTCCACCCGAGATTATGAAAATATTTGAAACGGCAAGAAGGCAATACAGCTGTGCAAGCTTATATGGGATCTTGTTGATTTAATTGAGTTCCAAAAAAGCAGCCATACCAATAAATGCATAATTGCTTGAAAGAGAGAGGTGCCATTTGACAAAATAAAGTCTCCCCCCTTAATTATCTGGGGTTTTACAGTCTCCCATCATTCCTCTGGTGCAATCAAATTATGTTCTTGTTGAACTCATGCATCAGCTGATTATTTTTTAAGGGTGAAAAACGACACGGTGGGGTGAAATTCAGATCCAGCTCCTGCTGTTGATATCTGTGGCAGTACAACCTGGTTAAAAAGAAAAAAACAAAACCAAAACAAGCCAAGTTAAATTGTCTGCCTTTGTGTGGCATCCTCCTTGACGACAAATATAGTCTCTTGAATGAAGAAAACCTTCATGCCTTGATTTATGAGGCAGTTATATAGTTACAGGAGAGAGCCCTGGCTGGAGAATGACAAAGATATGGAACAAAGAGCAGTGAATGTTTCTGAGGATGGAATTCAATTCCCGGAAGGGTGCATGCATCACCTCCGCTTGGTCCAGCTGCGGGAAAACTCCAGCAGCCACCCTGGAAACAGGAAAAGTGACACCACATTAAGAGAGGGAGGTGCTAGAGTGATGTTTAACATTCAGGAGTAAATAAGGATACAGGAAATTGTATGGTGTAGAAATGTGTCTACCTCTGCTAGATAATATTGAAACCCAAAAGAAAATCTATTTCCTGCAAATGGAATTTTTCTGCAAAACCATAGTGTATGGAAAAAATATTGGGAGCTTTTCAGCTTCCTCCAAACTCAAAAATCCCAAACTACTTGGGAGAATAGACACTAAAGTATATGGGAAGCTGTTTGTAATTTCCTTTGTAATTTCCTAACATATGTGGCAAGTTTCCAAGATTTAAGTGTAGCAGCCATAAATGTTGTGTGATTAGTTGGCAGAGCATGCACTGGTATAGGGGTGGTAAGTCATTGCTAAAGGCATGGCATGTGGAGCAAAAGTCATCACTTCACTCACTGGTCTTTAGCTTCTTGCTGGAAAATCAGTGGATCATTTGGTTATATAAAACACTGATAGACAGGAGATTGTTTTCAGGTATTTCCTCTGCATCCTGTCTGAAGTGTTCCTGGCTAAACTCACTGGCAGTGCTCTCATGTGGTAATTCTGTGTTTGCATATTGTCAGGGGAAAACTCTGAAACTTGAGAAATCTTCTAAGTGAGGTTTTAATATAAAAGCAGAGTGACAGAATTTTGGGAAACAGAAAATAAAAGTGACTGAAAAAATAAATGGCAGCACTTAGCATATGCAAACTGAGTGGAAAGAGAGTATCATTGCACATTTTTGTTTACTAGAGATGCAGTTATACTGGAGATGTGCTGAATCAAACCTCATTTGACTGGGTAATCAGTCAATGCTTCAGAGAGACAGTTCATTTAAAATCCTATGCTGGAAATTCACACTGTGGGTGAATGTAAACCACTCTGCAGACTTAGGCAGGGTAAAGGGGGTTGTTGAGAATGTCGCTGACACTTTTTCTACAAGCTGTGTAATGTCACTCCAGCTCTTAACATGCCTCTTTGCTCTCTGTCTACAGTGATATGAAACAAAAAGAGAGTGAAATGTATTTGTAACTATTTCATATTCTGGTACACAAAAGCATCTTTGCTAATGGTGGTTTCCTGAGCTTTATTTGACTATTAAAAGCTGCTACAAAGTTGATATAATCATTGCCTGTGATTTAGAAGTGCCTCAGCATAGAACCTCTGTCTGAAAATAGGGGTGGTCAATTTCCTATGCGAAAATGTACTTTTCAGGACTGGGTCTGCATAATTCCCTAAGCAGGCATAAATTTGTCTGAACCGACTGGGACAGCATTTTCCTAGGGAATCAGGATGATGAGCAGTTTATGAATTGATATACAGATACCTCTAGCTGGGAGGGGGAACCTCACCCACAGAACTCAGCACAATGCAGCTCTGCATCTACTTAGCCCTTCAAGAGCACCACCATAATAGAAGTCACTGCACACAATCCCTACACCATTGAAATGCATGCTGTGGATTTTTAAAGCATTTTATTTCCCCAGGGTTTTCTGTAACACTCATTACTCAAGAATCTGGGTTTTTCAGAGTTAGTAAATGTGGTTTTGTATCTGCTTGGCTAAAGGAACCAGCTCTGTAAATGCAAAATAGCTACAGAAGTTGAGATGGAAATGTCTGTGATGCTGAGTGGCTGGCTGGATATGGGTAGTACCAATCTCTCTTTGCATCAGTATTTTCTTCTGCTCTACATAGACCCAGCGGGAGGACCAATGAAAACATAGAAATCTGCCTCTCAAGCTGAGGCTCCTGGACCAACCCTAGAGCAGCTCAATAATGCAGTTTTATGCCTCACTGTGTGGTCTTCAGATTCTTCAGCTGCAAAGGTAAACCTGGCTTCTATTGAACATGCACAAACTGTACTTTTGAAGGGTCTGCAACTTGAATGAATTTGGTCAGATTTTCACTGGGTAGGAAAAACAATTACTAACAGACAAGCTGCACTGTCATTGCCATCTATGACATGTGTGCTCTTAACTTCTAGATTTTGAAGAAAATGTTGCCAGAATTTACCAGAACTGAGTATTACTCTTTTCTCCTCCTGGGTTGGTAAAGGCTGGGAGGGATAAATCCTAAAGTGTGTAAAATTTGAACCCCAAAGGGAGATGGTTTGGGAATGCCATATAGTGAAATACAGGCTGCAGAACTTGAAGCTTAGGTTGGTAGCAGCCTGGGCTTCCAGCCTGCTGACATAGTTTGGTTAACACAGTTCTACTAAGTTATTTTCTTGTATTTGCTGTACTTTGCTGCTCTTAGATGCTTTTATGCCATGGATGTATTTATCTATATCTAATTTTCCATGAAGAAGTGATCTATCTGCATATACATGCAATACAGACAGATGGAATTCAATCTAGTTTATGTAGTATCAACAAGACCAACAAACAAATGGTCTTATTTTTTGCCTTTACATGTAACTTAAATTACGTTTTGAATGCCACCATCTGCACAGTAGTATGCCTCAGCAAGGCCTGCTGTTCCTAAAAGTTATTAATTGAAAAACTCTGCCTACTCTGAAACAAAACCAATCTACATATCCCTTTTCTAAAGTCCTCAAGGAAAAAAAAAAGAAACTAATAGGTGTCATGAAGCGTTTTGGTGTTATTTTAGATAAACATAGTTGTGAAATCTAAATATGTGACTTCTTTATATCCATCCTGTTAATTAATAAAATTGCTTAAATATAAGTCAATCACTCATGTAAATGTTTTCTTAATAGGTTTCAGGATGGGCTCACAAGCATGTCTGGAGAGCAGTCCTTCCCCAGTGTTGCCAAGTTCCAGCTCAGACTCACTGCAGGACCTCTGCTGTGGAGATGTGTGAGCTGAGGACATATCTACAGGGCCCATTTTCTATTCAGTTCAAAGGAGATGGATTTAATTACAAGTGGCATAATTTGAAAAGATTTTGTAGTTCACAAAAGCTCTTAAAAATCCTTGCTGGCAAACTAAATAAATAATCCTTTATTGCATCTCTTAATCTTTGTATGGCTGCAGGCTGTTTAACAAGGACCTCTGCTGTTCGTTTAATTTATTACACTCCCTTACACTTCACATTCTTCCAATTTTTTTAATGAGTTCTCATTTTGTTGGTCTTTCACAACAGTTTTTCATGTCCCTTGTGTGCTTACATGCACCAGCTCTCTGTCACATAAAAAATTGCGAATCCTTCAATACCAGCTGCTGTAGTTAATAAACTTGTAACTTTACCCTCATTGAACTATGTCAAATCCATGTAACATCTGGCATGTTTTAATTTCTATGCTATTGAGAGTTGAATTTTATTTAAAACTCCCAGATATGGACCCGTCAATAATTTCTTTGAACTGTAGCTTCTTTAAACCCCTCAAACTGCTTCTGTAACAGTGAAGAATTTGAATTGACAACTACCAAGTATTTATCAATTTTTAATTTGTTTTATTTGTGATATGGATTTTAAAAAAAATATTTTCTCTCTTGTTTTCTGATCTGGTGAGTAACCCAACCAAGTGAATAATGGAATACCAGTTTCTTCCTGATGAGCTGATCTTTCTGTTTGTGTTACTGAATCTGTACCTACAGATTCTCTTTGAAAGACAAGACCTTTGGACAAGGGGAACATTCAGGTGATGATGGTTAAGTTAGAAAACCAGTTTTGTTTCTCTTTCTGTGTCATGTGAGATTTTTGTAGCATGACTATTCCTAATATTTTTATTAACTCTCAATTTGTGCCTTTTTTTACTTAGTGGTGCTATCCTTATTACAACTGGATTTCAGTAGTTTTTTTCCCAGGTCATAATTAATCCTCCAGAGTTTTTTTGCTTGTATCCCATTTAGTCCCAAACTCCTGCCCTACCACCTGCTCCCTCACCCTTACATCTGCTTCCCTGTTTTAAAACAAAAATCTTGTCAAGGAAGGTCTACTGGAGTGTGTCAAAGGGTTAATACATTTCTCTCTCACACTGCAATTTAATGAATCATCTTGGATATTAGCTCATCTGAGACTACCCCAAATGATATATCATCTGTTCAGGCACTTGCAGGCAAACCATATCATTAGCACTGCTTCCACAGCATCCTCTCAGCTGCGTGAAAAAGCAATTTGAAAGACAGGTTAAAGCATTTTATTGGTTTCACAAAAGGGATGAATGAGGGGAGAGACAAAACAGAGCAATGCTCAGCTGAGGCCTCACTGTCACCACATCTTCTCCTTGGTTCAAGGTTATGGGGCTGCACATCAGCTCATGTATTGGGTCTGACACATATCCTTCTCTTTTGGCTAGATAGATATAACAGTATTAATGTGAAAATCACTTTACATGGGAGACTTGGGGGAAACCCTTTTCTAGGAATGGGTATGACTCTTAACAGCTTTATAAAGAGATAAAGCAAAGGGTCCAACAACATGCTGGAAAGGCCCATTAGAGAAGAACCACTGGAGAAGTTGTTAGTCTGTGCAGACTGGGAAACCCACTGATAATAAGCTTTCTTATTTGTGTGCTTCTCCCATTCTAGTTCAGAGCAAAGGCTCTGTCTGCATTGCCCTGTATGCTGGATTATGTCTCCCTCCTCAAACTCTGAAGAAAGAACACAGTGGTCTACAAATATAGTTGCTTACTAAAACACCTATAAACTAAAAATTAACAGCATGTTTCATTTATTTTCTATGGTGCAATGAAACACGGTCTTTTCCTTGACTCTCATGTCTATTGTCAGAGGTACCAGGATGCTTTGGGAAGGCAGTGAGCTTGGAGAGGATAATTCATAAAGCCAAATTCTCTCTGCTGACATACAGATGTGTTCCAGCTGTAGGAAGGACCAAGAAATAAGATTGCAGTGAAAAGTGACGGAAAGGGAATAAAACCACTCACAGCTTCTAATTGGAATTTGAATTTAGCAAAATAATCCCTTTCACCATGCTCAAGTGCTAGCACTCCAGGGTAAACGATCACGTAGCTAATAGAGATAACCAGGAACAACAGTGAAAAACAATTGCCCTTCCACATGGAAAACTTTGAGCTAGTAAATAACTAGCTGTGTGAAAAACACCATGAAGAGACAGACTGTTTTACAAAAGTAACATCACATCATTCCTAATGCAAATAGCATAATTTCACTCTAATGCATTTGTAGTTAGCCTATTGACACTAACTAAAACTGTGGAAATCACTAATATGCTACTTTTTTCTCCATGTTTTGTTTCTTGTCAGTAAACAATGAAGTCTGAACTAGGAATAAAAGATGGACCTCCCAAACCTACAAGCTCCATGCACTGTGTTTTGTGTCTTTATGACTCTCAGATCATGCGTCTTTCTTAGGGAAAATGAAGACTGGTGATTAGCTTTGACTCTCTGTACATTCAGTTTATCAATACAAAGCCAGCTAAGGCTGACAAAGGCTGAGCAGTCTGTATGTGACTTGAAGAGTGCATCCCTCTTCAATATTTCATTGACTAATTTTCACTCCAATTCAGAATTTTCTTTTATATTTGGTTGTATTCCATTTTAATTCGTCTTCCCTGTGCTTGTTTCACTTCATTATCTGATTTTGAGGTTTCTTCTCCTTTAATGTATATTCATTTCATGAAAGGAAATGAAATCTTGTGATTTCTATGAATATCTTTTCAGCAAGTTTCAATCCATTTCACTGCAATTTATGTCATCCCATTCCATTTAATGCTATTCACTTTTGTAATTTTGATTTTTTTTTCCAGTTGCATTTCTTGCATCATGTCTTCTTCTGCCTGTTTGTTTCAATTTGTTTAAATTCTTTTCCAGATTTTGAGATTTCAGCGAGTCTTGTTTTGGCATGCTTTGGTTCTTTTCACCTCATGTCATCCCATTGCAATTAATTGTATGCACTCCATTTTCCAATTTTCTTTATTTGTTGCAATTGCATTCCATTTCAGCATGTGTCATGTCCAGTCTATTATTTCACTTCATTCCCTGATTTTGAGAATTAATTTCATGATTTCATGATGGGAAATGAAATCTTGTGGTTTCAATGTGTAGCATTACTACATTATTCACTGCTCTCTTTACACAAAGAGATCACAAGAATCAGATCCATTCTTTTTGCCAGTTTTATATTGAGAATTCATATTCTGTTATTTTTCACAGTTTGGTCTTGAAAGCATTTATATCAGCCTGATGATTATCTCATTGTCTCAAAAATCTTGTTTATATTTTCCAGTATTCTTGCATGACACTTAGGTCAGTCATTCTACAACATCTTTTTTTTTGTCCTTTCTCCATTTTCAAATGTGGGTACTATAATGGGCTTCTGCATTGTTCTGGTATTTCTCTTTTTCACCATGTCTTTGGTGAAAAGGTCCCTGAGTTTGTTAGAGATGGTGGAAGTGGGACTAAGTGTTTGTGTATCACAGGTGAGTAATCTCTGCCTTGTCTTTGTTCTAGCTTGAACAGTTACCACTTTATCACTGATGTTAATCGTGTCAGCCACCTGAGCCCAGTTTACTTTCTTAATGAAGATAGAAGCAGAAAGATCGAAGAAAAAAATAAGATACTAAATGAATTGCCCTTGCAAAAGCCATCTGCTACCAGATTTTTTTCATTTAGTGAAGGACCAGGTCATTCAGTTTGTTCTGATTTATCATATGTAATCCATTGTAACCCTTCCCTTCTCTGCCTCAAATATTTTCTGAATGCATTATAAAAATGCCATTTTTATAATGTCATTTTTATAATATTGTTTGCTCCTTGTTGGGCTATCTTTTCCTCACTGAGATGTTTCATTATTTTCATTTCCTCATGTAATTCTTGTTTCTGGGTGAAATTCCTTTCTTTTCTTTTACCAGTGTAGAGTTTTTTTTCAGTGAATTATGGTTTATGGACACTCTTCCCAGGTGAACTGCCCACAATAGTGCTTTAAGAGTGCTGTCAAATGTCACACATGCTGTGCAAAATGATCTCATATTATTTTAATCTGATATTAAATATTCCTTTTTTATTTGGCTCTGATGAAATGCTCTCAAACTTTTATAATCAAATTACTTCCTCATTAATGGAAATTCCTAATGACCTTTTATAAATGTCTGGATATACCAGCATCTCAATTTTCCTGCAAGTCTTACACAAATGCACAAGTGGTATTGCTGCCCTTCAGAGAGATTTTCTTAGAGTCTTAATAAATTCTGTTAGAAAGTGACCTCTTAGAGTCAGCTCTGCCGACTCAGTACATATCTCAGAGCTGCAGCTATCAGAAAATCTGGACAATCAATGTCAGTGTTAACCTATTCTGCAGGTGGCTGGCTGGCTATCAGACACCTGGTAAATAACTAGCTGTGTGAAAAACACCATGAAGAGACAGAGTTGTTAATCAAAATCCCTTCTGCAAAAGAGTCATTAGAGCTTTGCTTGACATGTGTCAGCCCTGTCTCAACAGGGCTGCTCAGGGGAAATAATGCTCACAGCACCTGCTGTGTGATGTGGGCACGCCTGAAGTGGCTGCTCACACTCTGGAGGTGCCCTGCAGGTTGGACCCCGGGAAGCAGAAGAGGGGTCACCAACATTGAAAACCATTCTGGGGCTCAGGTACAAAACACAGCAGCACCAGTGAGAGCCAAGCATGTACCCTCTGTGAAAAAAACTCAAGGGAAAGTGTCGAGTAGGGATTGTTTTGGGAAGGCAGTTCCAGTGTCTTGATGGTTATGCAGTACCTGAGTGTAGCTATCGATTGTTGGATATGGACAATTAAAACATCATTAGGATTTCAATCTGCCTTGTGCATCCTGCATCCTAAGCTCAGGGGAAATAATGTGCACAGTTTGCACAGAACACGTGAATACAGATCGTCAAACATGGCAAATGATCTTTTATTTCCACTAGTTCAAATATATCTATTAGAAAGTTTGGTCTGTTTTTTTTTTTTTTTCACACAGCTCAGAATGACTTTAGTAAGGGTTTAGTCCCTTTAAAAGTTTCTACAAGGACTTACCCTTTTTTCCTTAGGAAAGAGAAAGATAAGTAAATCAATAAAATAAATTTTACAAAATTTTGTTGATTCATTAACTTCAGCAGGGTGCCAGATCAAGCATCTACATGGAAACAGCCTTCCATGGCTCTGACCTGCATTGTAAATTGTCTGTAATTTAACAGTGAGTGAAGCTTAGGGGGAGCAATTGCTTCAAATGTTTGCTGCCATTAGCTTAAGGGAGAGGAAATGAGATGAATTCAGAAGTTTTCATTTCCAAGTGAAGCATGTCAGACAGCACAGCGCAAGACCTTTTTAAATTACAATATGGCATCATATTAAACAGAGCCTGTCTGTGTTTCCTTTGGCTTTCCATCAGTTTACATTTTTTCTTAGATGTAGTAGTAGCAAATCTCAGAGCTTTTTCCCCATTTTCCATAATGCAAAATTAATATGTGACTATCTGTGGGTCTATAGCTCTCAGCTGACCCACTGCTGCCAACTCTGAGCTGTTCATCTCAGAAGTACCAGTGGTGAACTTAAATGGAGACATGGTGTGAAGTGTCTTCTATCAGAGTGTTTTACTGCTGTTAATGAAATAAGAGAATAGTAATTAATGTGAAATGATGCCTGAAATTGAGTGGCAAGCTCTAGCAGGTACTGATGGGCTAGATAGTTATACAGGCCAGCAGCAGAGCATCTGGATGGACCTGGGTTCCAGCGGGGTGTTTGGGCTGTGCCTCTGCAGTATCACCAACATGAGGGAGGTGGCTGGGGCTAGGCTGCCTGAGCAGGGATAGGGAATGCCAGGGCTGGGCTTGGGAGGGGAGGCTGGGGCAGCAGGGCCTTGAGGTCTGATCCTTCCTATCTGGGGGATAAGGAGGGGCAAGTGGTACCTACTGAGCTGGTGGCTGGATAGGAGGCTTGAGGAAAAGAGGGGATCTTGCTGGAGACAGCATTAACCATCAGATAAGAAATGGCCTGTGATTTTAATTGCTGATTCCCAGGCATAAGTGGCTTCTTACTCTGGGAAGTGAGGATGTGAACATTTAGATTAAAAGAGCAGGGGGTTTGTGACACTGGGGATGAGAGATTGATATGCTGCTGCTAGGGCATCCAGGCATGAGGCCATGCATGCCTGGAAGTGAGCTCCACCTGTGTAGCCTGAGGCTGCCAATGCTGCCATCCCTCACCTTCTTGAGAGGTGACAGCTTTTGGGGCTGGCAGGGAAACTGCACTGGGATGGGCTGTCAAAGCTGCCTGCAAGGAAATCACCAGAATGGTGACTGTCCCTTGGAGCTGGATCCTGTGGGCAGTTAGCACAGAGAGCTGGCCTCTGGAAATATGAGATTTTGATGATTCCTGCAACTTAAAAGACTTCCTATTGAGATGGTTGTGATGAGCCTTTGTCTTGAAGGGCTTCACTGCTAGGGAGAGGAGGGAGGTGGGTGCTTTTGATGGCCAGGGATGGTATGGTTAGAGATGATTCCACTTCTGACGTTCCTTTTGTCAAGCTTAGATTCCGTCTGGCAGCGAGAGAAACGGGGGAGGTGTTTGTGATGTGTCAAGTGCTATTTGCATGTCAAACAGTGGTGTTCTGGCTGGGGTGGTTCAAGGGTTCTTGGGATCCTCCACCAGCTCACAGGGTACCTACCGCAAGGGAATGAGAGCAAGTTTTCAGGTGTACAAAGTGGGATTCATCTTGTTGAACTTCAGTGAGTCATCTCATCCTAAGGCCAGCATGTAAATTGGTTCAGGTGAGTTCCTCTCAGCAGGCACCCAGGTATTTTTCAGGGTGTGAGTCTTATTGTCCATCTCTGTCATCGATGATGGTATGCTCTCTGCTCGGAGGGAGGGGAGCTGCCTCCCACCAGCCTGTGGAAGTGACCTGTTGAGTCTGACTTCATCCTGCTGCTGTAGATATATCAGATATGCCAACGAAATACATCACTCTATTTCATGAGATTTCTTCCCTCTGTTTATTCCAAGTCTATAGTTAATTAGGTGCAGGCACCAAAGTGGTAGCTCTCAGCAGCTTAAAAATCAGCGTGGAGATTGTTGCAGTTTACCCAGCCTACCACTGCTCTATGTAGGCAAAGACAGAGACAGACAGGGTTACAGGCACTTGCTTCAAGAGCAAAACAAAAGTGGCAATTCAGGAAAGACTCATCAGTGACTCTGACAAAACCAAGTTAAAAGCATAAGGAGCACGTAAAATATTTGCAAAATTCAAAAGTCACCTAGAACAGTACTTACATGTAAGTTTTCTTTTTGCTCTCATGGAAGCTATGAAACATCAAAAGATGGAAGAGAAGCACAGAATTTATTGTTTTTTAATAAACTTTTAGCAGATTTACTTTTCTTAATTAATCTTCTGTGTCACTTTCTATCCTTCTATCCTGTCGTTTATTACACATACTTGTGACAATCATGAGGCCTTCACACTGATTACAATAAGTGTGTTCAATTAGATCGGGCTTTTTTAGGTAAGAATGTACAAAAACTGAGATGGATCAGAAACTAGTAGAAAAAATTCACCTAGTCTTTTGAATAAGAGCTTTAACTCAGCTATCTAATATAATGTCTGTCTTTTGAAGCAACTAAAATTGTTTGTGGGGACTCCTTTTTCCCAAAATGTTAAGGCCCCCAAAAGCAAAGTAGAAGCATGAACTGGACACTCATGAGAATAGGCAATGTATCTGTTTTCTAAAACTTGTTTTTGAAAGTTTTTCTATTATATTGTTCTGTTTCTGTGTCTTGAGGTATTCTAATAGTGTAAAGTCCAGTGCAGCCTGAAAAGATGTAATGCAGGGTTGAGAAAAAATGGCTGTGGTGCTTACTAATATCTGCTCAGTGATGTAATGCAATGCAGATTAATGCCTCTCCTCCAGCTGGCAATCTCCTGTGGAACTCACTGACACATATTCATACACCTACTCATGCTTTTTCCTTTTTTGTGGCCTTAAAAAAATACCCCAAACCAAAAAAGTCTGTTTCTGCTCACAGAACTGGCAGATCCTGGCCTGCTCTGCTGAAACATGATTAATGAAGTATAGATGGGTAGTTTTCTTATCGAAGGGCTACTGACAGATTAAAGGCTGATTAAAGCTGACTGTTGTTTATATATGGAAGGAGGCAACTACTTGATTCCTGGTGGGCAGCAGTCACTATGAAAGTTTGTTTGCTTTTGATGGAGATGAAGGATAGACAGAAGGATTCCTCTAAGGGTACAAATGCTTCTCTAGGATGGAGCAGCCAAATGCTCTGTATGTGGTATGTAAATATACAGCTTTTGTATATTAAAAGGTATATGAATGCATTGAGAGTAAGGAGTTCCACTCTTGTGGAAGCACTTGATAAATCCTGCATCAGTAATAAACTCACTGATATCAAAGGCCTCATCTGCTCCTTAGAGATAAGCTCTTCTGTAATTTGATACTTATCAAAGACCCTTGAGTTTGCAAAATTTACTTGGGGAAATCTTCTGAGCAAAGGCTGTGACAAGCCGTTTGTGAAACCAGCATGATATATTTCACAGCTGTCAAAGCACTAGAGCATTCTTCCATGCAGTATCTTAGAACACTTGAATTTCTTGCTGAAGCATGAGAAACTAGGGAAAAGTGCTAATGTTGGCTCAGACACATGCAAAATGTCTTCAAGTTAAGAAGGTTTGGCCACCAGGAAGCCTGTGAGCTGTGTTTCACGGTGCCTCATCAATGCTAACAGTACACAATGCTCCACCCTAAAATCTACCCCGTGTGCCATGACAGCAGAGGTTTCAGCAGCTGAATCAGGTTTTCATGGTGTGTATCCTGCCTGGCAGCTGCAGGGAGCATGGTCCAGCTTCATTCAACACGAGTCTTGTTTGCAGCATCCCCGACCTTGACTTGGAAGCTGTGTTTAAGCTGGTCCTTGCCTAAATTGGGTTAAGCTTATGCCTGTACCTGGTCTTGCACCTTGCTGACCCACACCCACAGGCTAATGCCATGACTTGAGCAAGGCTGGTGCCTGTGCAGCTGTGCCCTTCATCAGTGGCTTGCCTTTTTGCCTATTGCAGACCAACCATCAGAAAACTGCTTCCCTCTGGTGATGAGCATCTACAAGGAAAATCAGTTGCAAGTTATTGTCCTTACTCTTAGAAACTACTCCCTGAAAAGTGGATCTGCCTCTCTTGGTGTATTTTGAGGTCACATTTTTTTTTTTTTCTAGGAACTGCCTTATTTTGTTCTGATCTTATTGCTCATGATAAACATGTGCTGGCTGATAATATTCAACAACTGTAATTTCAGCAACAAAAAGTTTGAAAAGTTTTGAAAGTCTGTTTGCCAACATGTCAAGTGGATTTTTTTAATGCATACTTTGATATTTTCCTTTCATTTTCTCAGATGGAGTCTCCATAATTTCAACTTCCCTGCAGTGAACATCACAGCATTTACAGCATACAGAGACAAGAACAGTGTTGAAAAATAGGCTATTCAGGGTTTATTTTATTAGTTCAACATCACCAAATAAGTTTAGGTAAGTTGGAGGCAACTTTTTTACCTCAGAGAGGTAAACATCCAGGCTACTGTGTCCATGCTGAGGATGTTTGAAATTGGGCCAGTGGCAAAACTGCAAGCTGTAGTTGCTGCCTATAGTCAGAGTCCAGCACCACATCCTCATGCAACAGCCTGCCCTGACACAGCGGGATGCAGGAGAGCAGCTGGCTCTGCTCTGTGAGGAAAAGACCAGCCCTGCTGGGAACCACCCTGTGGGGTATCATTCCTCACTAATGAGCTTAAGTGGAACCAGGTGGAGTGCAGAGGCAACACGGGGAGAGATTTTGTAGAAAGCCCTGGTGTCAGTGTGACTACATAAATAAATGGATGTTTTCTTATTCAGATATGTAACAATAGGAGAGCTGAAGAAGGCTGCTGACAACCCAGAGGGAAACACTTTGCTTTGCACTTTGTTTTGAATCTCTAGCAATGTCTGGCAGTATTTTTTGAGGGTATATGGAAGGCTGGTTTTTTTATGTTAACCAAAATATGTGGTTCTCATTTTCTCTGTCACGAATTTACACAGTCTTAAAGACTTAATCTGCTTCCTTCAGGTTCCATTAAAACCTAGGTGAGAGCTTGGCTTTTGCAAGAGGCTGCCTTAACTGAGGCATGAACCTCCACCCTCCTTAAAGGCTGCTCCATATGTTGTAGATAGACCTGCTGGCTGCATTTACTCCCATCAGTTCCAGGCACTGAATTCAACAGTTAGAGCAGGAGCTTAGTGTCTTTCTTAGATCTTTCTATACTTGACCTAGGAAAATGTGCATCTTCATCCAGTCTGGAAAAAAATTTTGTGTTTTGCTGCCTTTCTCCTTCCATCCCCATTAAACAACTCTGTGGTGACTGTGTACTATACTTGTCTGTGGCAAGAGAAATGAATCTAGGCACAATTAAGTGCCAGGATGGTATTTGATGTTGGCTTGCTGAAGGCAGGAGGGATCTTTATAGGGAGGAATTTTTCCCCTATGTTTGGGTATTTTCTTACTTAACCAAATTCTGTTATATTATTTGGTATGCTTATTGGGATTCCAGATGGCTTTTTTTTAACATACACAATACATGAAACCACTGAAAGGCAATCTCTGTGGAATCCCTTTGGATTTCCTATAAATATTTAGCTTCCACACCAGCTTTCTATCTTGTTGTTTCTATCCTATAATAAGATCCTTTAATATAGCTCCCAGAGCTGCAGTATAGAACCTTACACCTTATAAAAAGGAAATTTGCAATGGATGTAAGGAAATTATATCAGAAATATCCCTGCAAACAGCTTGCCAGTGAGTTAGAGATTGTGTCAAGGCTGGCATTATGCCAGCACTGGGTGACCACTGCTCTTGAAGTTAAGTTTTTTCTAAAGTTTAATTTTTTACATATGTTCATTCTCCAGCCCTCAAAGAAATATTTTTGCAATGATCTTAAAAAACTGAAAAAAAATCAGTGACAGCCACTGGGTCCTTAGAATAAATTTTTAACAACAAGGAATGTAGCACACACACAATAGAACTAAGTACCCTGACTGCAAGAAACAGATTTCTTTAAAGATAAAGACTATGATCAGCAGTAAACAAGACAAAATAGATCTTTTACCTTGGGGGCAAACATGTGAAAGGAATGAAAAACCCTGTGTGGTGAATTCTTTCTAGCACTATGTCCTACAGATGAGGGCAGAAGTTCCATTACTGCTAAGTTTGGTTAGGAACTGAGGTAGGAACAAGGGAGTGTTTAATGTGCATTGCAGTCAGCACTTTCAGTAAAATTCCTCTCTGGGGGGTGTCTGCTGATAGTGTTTGCATAGATTTCACTCTGTGCAATTTGGTATAAATCTCTATTGCAAATACCTCTGCTTGGCAAGGGAGTTGTTCTTGCCACCAGAGTCTTCTTTTAGCAATCAAAATCCAAGCAGACCTCTACCCTGCAAAACCAAACAAAACCTAGCATTCCTAACTCCAAAACTCTAAGACATGGAGCCTTACCTCCCAATGCCATCGTACCATAGAATGGTTTGGGTTGGAAGGGACAGAAGAGATGATCTAGTTCCAACCCCCCTGCTATGAGATGGGACACACTTCACTGGCCTTGGCTGCTCAGAGCCCCATCCAACCTGGTCTTGAACATTTCCAGGGATGGGGCATCCATAGCTTCTCTGGGCAACGTGTTCCCAGGTTGTTCAGCAAGCTTTCTCAAGTGTTCAGCGTCCTCACGGTAAAGAATTTCTTCTGCATACCTAACCTGAATTTCCCCTGTTGCAGTTTGAACTCATTGCTCTTTGCCTTATCACTACAGCTGCTGATAAAGTTTGCCTTACTGGTTCTCTTGTAGGCCCCCTTAAGGTATTGGAAGGTTGCTATGAGGTCTTACAATCTTCTCCAGGCTGAATATCCCTTACTTTCTCAGCATGCCTTCACAGGAGAAGTGCTCCAGTCCTATAGTACTTTCAAGTTTCTGGGACTGCAGGCTGAGTCGCACCTCATTCAATCAAGTGTTGCAAATCCTCAAAGATGGCAATTTCATAGTTTGTTGTGTTCTCATGTTCCTTTTGGCTCTTTTCTGCTATGGATGAACAGATCAAATATCCTCTTTTCTTCTTCACAGATTATATTCCAGACCTCATTTAGTCTCCTGGGTGCTCTTGCCCAGAAGTTGGAAGTTTTCTTTATGAGCAGCATGCAGTGCAATACCCCAGTTAAAATTTGGCCAGAGCTGTGTAGGATGAAGATATAATTTCTATTTTTTCACCTCAGTGTGATATTTCTTTTTTTTTTTTTTTTTTTTGCAGTAGCATGATGTCGTTGACTCATGTTCAGCTTGTGATCCATAGTAACTGCCAGCTCCTTTTTTTTCAGAATTGATTAGTCATCTGCCATCCAGCACCTGAGCAGCTGACAGTCTAACAACAGTAAATTCTGCATGTCTCCTTTGAATATGCTATTTCTGGTGGACTGCGCCTCTGATTTATCATGATCATTTTGAGTTCTATATGAACCTTTCAGTATGTTTCCATATCTACAAATGTGATAATCCCAGAGCAATCATGACAATGCTGTGTTGCAATGGACTCCGGGTATGCCTTTTGGGACTATACAGGATACATAGCTCCATCCTGATAAAAGCTGCATGTAATTCCCCTGGTATGGTTTGCCAGGCCATTCTACACCCTAGGATAACAGTTTCTTGTAATTCATATGAATTAGGTTAAGTGTGATAATGCCATATCCCACAGACTGAAAAAGTACCAACTTCATAGGAGCTGCTATTGCCCACACAGAGTCATTGGTGTTTGACTGAGGAAACAAACCCGCCTGTATAAAGTTATACCCTGGTAAGAATGGCAAATAATTTTAGACTATAGAAGATTTCAGGCACTGAGTTACCAAGATATAATGAAGAAATATTAGAAAGAATAATGAAAATAAGATAGCTTAAAAATTACCACTCATTCCTAAAGCATGCTGAATCAACTTTCATCACTTAACCTTCACTGCCCTGATGCAAAAATAAGATTGAAGTCTGGTAAAACCAAGCAGAGTGAGTGGTGTCAGTAAGGAGGTTTTGCTTTTTAATAGGAATTCTTCCACGTTTTTCTTTCCGTATCATTACAATGTTCAGTTAGAGAAAAATACCACAAAGAAGATAAAAACAGGCGGAACTACAAAACATGTTATGGGCTAGAATGGTAGTATGTATGGAGAGGTTAAAAGTAGGAATAGGTTTTAAATGAACAGATGTTGTCCCCTTTTTGGAGAAAGGAGAGCTAGAATGCAATGCAGCAAGGTGCCACTGGATTATACCCATTTTACGGAGAGAAGAATGTGATACCATGACTTGTTCTACCAAAGTTGGCAGGAGTGTGGTAGGGGTGCAAATATTCCCAAGGTTTCCATGACAAACTCCTGTTTCCTTCACAAAGTCCTGGACTGTGCTGAGTCTATGCCTTTTCTCACTCTGCAATTCCCATGTAACCCTCTGTGGTCTGCTCTTAGCACTTCAAAAGGCCAGCTGCTCCCTCAGATTATCAAATAGCCTTTTATCTATAAATAGAGTGTAGCTCCTGTCCTGGGGAGATTCTGAGCTGGAATATATGCAAATATATTTGACAGGTTTTCTGAGGCTCACTCTTGGAGGTTAACATAAATTTTCAGATAGGATAAAAGTCAGCAGCACATCCAAATATTCTTAAAACATCTTATGGCACTGAAGATTGTTCTAGTTTATATATGCTTTCATTCATTAATGTGCTAGTACACATCAAATCCTTATTTTCACAAAGAAAGGATAGGACAATCTCCTTTTCTGTGCAAAACTTGGGACCTTTAGAGGACATATAGGCCTTTTGTATCCATTTCTGCATTGCATCAGTTCTCCATACCCTTACGCAACCCCTTCCTGAAACTCAATGAGAATGACACGCGGTGACAGTTCTGTTTCAAGCTCCATATCTTCCAGGCTTGAGTTCCGTGTGGCAGTGCGAGAAGAGACACAGCAGATGGCAGTGCATGACATCAATTATCTCTGCTGCACACTCCTGCTCCCAGCGCTAATTGTCCCTCGCCGGTGAGATTACACCGGAGGGCACCTCCACTCCCTGGCTCCACGTGGAGAGGAGACTTCTGTGATCCAGGGCACTCTCAGGCATCACTTCTGCTGGGCGGATCAAGAGTGCTGAATCAGCAAAAAAACTGTCCCCAGATTTAAGCAGCTTTATCACTGGCAGGAGACTCTGAGGGCCTCCTACACACAGACAGATTGCAGCTTTCAGCAGAGGCCAGTCCCAGGGTACTTCTGTTTTCACCCATGTTTTTATCTTCCACAACATGATTCATGTTCTTAATTGCTTTTCTGCTTCAAAACCTAGGCAATTTGCATGTCAAAATAATTTTTTTCCCATTTGTCCTCATAGCTCTGTTTTTGGGTGAATGTTAGAGGGTTTGTTCTTGGTGCTTTGTGACATTTGAAGTAATATCTGGCACAGAACTAATGATGGCATTAAATGAAAATTTCCTTACCAAGTCGTGATGTGTTTTATCAATTTGATCTGGTACAAGGGACCATTTGAAATAGGAGAAAAAGGAAGATGGAGAGGGAAGGAAGGAAACAGGATTTTCTTGAATGCCAACGCAGGACTGCTTTGGTAACAATGACTGGGAAAACAAGGAAGAAAGTCCACAAATTAGAGGGTTTTAAGTGGAAACCATTGTTTTTAACCAAAGCATTTAATTATAGAGCTTTTAAGGAGAACCCAGTGGAGTGTCACTAAGATGACAAAACTGTTGGATCACCTCTCCTTTGAGAAGAGACTCAGAGAGCTGGGACTGTTCATCCTGGAGAGGACTTGGGGGAACATTTCCAACGTATATAAATACCTAAAGGAAAGGTACAAAGAGGATGGAGCCAGCCCTTTTTCAGTGGTGGCCAGAGGCAAATTGAAACATGGGAGATTCCCTCAGACCATCAAGAAACAATTTTTCAGTGGAAGGGTGACTGAGCAGTGGTACAAGTTGAGCACTTTGGAGATCCCTGGAGATCTTCAAGGATTGTCTGGACACAGTCCTTGGTAACCAGCTTTGGGTGGTCCTGCTTGAGCAGGGTGGTTGGACCAGATGACTTCCAGAGGTCCCTTCTAACTCAACCATTTTGTGATGCTGTGAGCCCAAAGAGATGCCAGCTCCTGAACTGTACCCCTGTACAGTTATGGTATTTTCCAATGTCTCATTGAAAACTGCTTAGAACATGATTAGATAAAAACAATACCTGAAGTTGCAATTGGAAAGATAGTGATAGTGCTAGGCAATGCCCAAACATGGCCTCAATATTCAAATTTCAGGGGATTTTCTGAATCTACTTCTACTGATCTACTAATCTAAAGTTACTGCCCTAGTGCTACTGTCAAAAGTACCTCAGCAAACATGCCATGTACTATATTTTTCAGAATGACATATTTGAAATGGATCATGAAGTGACAGAAGTGCTGGGATAGTACAAGAGGGTATCTCATTGTTTATTATTAATTTTGTACCTGGGCAAGAAGCAGGTAACATCATCCTTGCATCATCTGGAATTCAAATGAAGGAATGATCTTGTTATCTTTGTTTTGATTGAATATTCTCTCTCTTGAAATAAAAGACAGACAATTTGTTAATATGGCAGTTCTAATTAGCAAAAGGGAAAATTTTAAAATATGGGAAAAATCAAATTACCAAATCTGAGAAAAAAATATCTTTCTTTTCAATAAACTGAGATGCTGACAGAATCTGTGTAAGAAAATAAAAAAATCTGAAAGTGTCTTATTAATCTTCTTGAAAGAATAATTTTTTTTGAAGTGAAGACATGATCAATATGCAAAAACTTGTGTGTGGAACCATCCAGTAATTGATTTTTTTTTGTTGATTCTCTTATTCATCATGGATTGTTTGTCCTCTATCCTGAATAATTTTACACAAGAAGGTGTAAAAAATATTTTTGTTCTTTCTGTCACAAGACAAGAAGATTGCTTTAGGATCTTTCAATTAAAGACAAGATTCAATAGGATCTACTTCTAAAAGCATATTGTCTCTTTCAGGAATGACTAAATAGGAGAAAAGTCTGTTTTCAAATAGATCTCTGCAGAGAGCAATGATTGGGAATTTAGTGAGGAATTGCTCCAAAAAGAGATGCATGAAGCAAAGGCTAACCCTGTGCTCCTCCAGGTGCTGTTGATGTCCATGTCATGACCATCCACTCAGAGAGAGGCTCTGACTTTCATCTCTGAAAGGCCAAATGATTAATGAGCAAAAAGACCACATTTTTTTTTCCTTCCTGCCTAGATGCCTTTCCTCCAGAAGGGGCTTGAATGCTTGGAAGTGTCAAAAGCACTGTGGGGACACTCGCACATCTGTGAACTGGTGAAGCAGCTCATCAGTCAGAGCAGCTGATTTGGGAAACAAGGATGCAGCTAATGCCTGTTCCAAATTCTCTTTATACAGTTAACTTAGGATTTTATAATGTATAGCATTAGCACTTCAGAGACCTTCATCTTTTTTTAAGGAACTAAGGGCAAATTTTGACAGTAATCTTTCTACAGCCTGTCTCAGAAGAAAAGCAGCTATTAATGAAAACATCTAACTTTCAGTAGTCCTCATATCACCAATATTCGCCACCCTTGTGAATTTTCCAGAACAGATGATCACTAGTTCTCATGCTGAAGAAACAAAACAGTATCAGTGACAGAACTCTGCAGAGTCACAAAATTATCCCACTTAGAATTTCAACAAGGTTGGACTTTGCCTGATACAGTTTAATAACCCTGACACTACATCTGTGAGCTTTGAAATGAGGTGTACTTCCTCTGTCAGTAAAATAAGCTGCCTTCTTAGGCTACTTTGGAAACAGGGTAACCAGAAGAAAAGACCTGGACTGATAGTGCCGCAAAACAGGATATCTTATAGTGAGAGAAACTGAACTCCTGAGAGCGTGAATGCTTGCAATACAGCTAAGGAATAGTAGAAAATGCAAATTTTTCTCCCACTTAGCTGAGCTTCTACATTTTCTTTCCTGACATTTCTCTTCTGATTCAGTTTGCTTTGAGTGTGTTGCTCGGTGACCTCCAGGCCAGATAAATTCTTTCAGAGTCTCATTTTTCCATTGCAACCCTCACAGAAAGTTGTGATTTTTCCTTTTAAACTGAGCCAAAGAGTATGTGAAATTTCCCTGGTTTTCCTGGAATGTGTTGCTTTGGTTGCTATTTGTATAGTAATGGTCGAGACTAATGCTCCTAGACTCTGGTTAATTATTATAACAAATAGTTCTGGAGACAAGCAAATAAACAGGGAAAATAAAGCTCCCACCTCTGTTGATCTACTGCTAATCCAGAACAGCAGATGTGATAGCCTGACCATGTTACCTCTCCAAGAAAGTCTTGCCTGGTCCTACTGCATAGAAAATGAATAGATTTAAAAAAAATAAAGGTGGGGGAGGGATAATTTTGCACCAAAAGGGACCTGAATTGGCAGATTTGAGCCCCCCATTCATTACAATTCCTTCTTACACTGACTTATTTTCAAGCACTGTTTCTTTTTTATTTCATGCTTTTACCCTGCTTTTGCCTTTGGCAGAGTTTTGAGGGTCCACTCGGAGGAGAAGAGGGGTGTCAATTATTCACCTGTTAATAGATCAGATTTGACTTTTTTTTTTCTTCAGACTAAGTAATTGCAACTTAAATCACTGTTAAAGCAGTGTGTGTTTGGAGTTTTTCAATCTTGACTATATCTTTCTTGAGCAAAGGCATCCAAAACTGAACAGATGTTTCTCCCACAATCAAATTTGTTCATAACAGGCATTCAGAGAGTATTGCTGAAATATTCATGAGCCTTAAGAGATAATAGTGCATGAATACTAATGAATAGTAAGTTGCATGGTGCTTTAAACAATGACACAATACAGCAAGTCCAAACTAAACCATCACACAATTAAACATTTCCTTAGCTGCAAAGCCTTAGGTGAAGATTTCAAATGTAATTTTCCTCTAATATTCACAATAAACAAAGAAAAAGGCACTGCAGAAAAGAGCATTTCAGTTTACAAAAACACTTTGCAAATGTATTTAATCTGTCTTGACTCAAGGAGTCCAGGAGAGAATGTTTACTAGCCTCATCACTACAGCTATTCCTAAGTGGACATCTGCGGAATATATTTAAGGCTAATTAGAAATTTTTCAGTTTATTTTTTTAAATTGTAATTGAAGATGATACAATAACTTATCCTGCATGCATACAATCACCACCAGCTAGGACTGGAGACTGTGATTTTAACTAGGAAATTTCTAATATTAATTGTTGCTTTTCAGTCTTGACATTTTTATCAGAATTTTTGATGACATTTCCCCCCTTACTAATTTGGTGTCAAACAAACAATGACTGTGTTGACCATCTCAGCAGGCAACTGTTGTCTGCTGAACATGAAAACTGAAATGCTGTTGGACATGAAAACAGGCAACAAATACTTTCACAATTTGGAAACAGTAGGTTTGTGATGGGCTCAGGTTTCACTGTTGTTGAAACTGGCCACTGTGATGTAACTAAAAGCCCTTCAGATTTATAGTCCATCCTCACTGAACACCTCCAGAAGTGGATGCAGTGAACTGAGTGTGGAGGTGAGGGATTTGACAGCCCAACCCCCTGGCCACCACCATGTGCTCTTTGGGGTCTTTGTAGACTTGTGGCTTTGCCCTGATGACAGGACAATCGGGCACCACTGCAACACAGAGTAGTGCCACCACTGAGGATGTTGCTGTTTGCTACTTTCAAGTCCTTCTGGTGCCATTTTGCTTTCAATTGAGAATGGCTGCATTATGCAAATGCTGCATTTTCAGCCTCCAGTGTTCTGCATTCCCCTGTGTTTTAGCCCCCTGCACTGAGACGAGAATATCCCCTCAAATACTCTACACTTGTCCCATTTTACACAGCTTTTAAATTACAAATTACGTTATTCCACCTCCCTGCAGCCAGTGTTTAAAGCCTCACTGCCAGGGTATTTCAGATGAAGTAGAAGTAACGATACCCAGAACTGTTTACCGACAGCCTCGGTGGCTGATGTGTTCCAGAGCTTATCAAGACAACCCCTCTCACGAATGTGACCAAATGCTGAAAACACTGGCATTTCACAAGCATGTGCCACCAGAAGATGAGAAATCTTAAATGTTTTTTCAGAGAGGACTCAGGTAGTCAAAATATCATAAATGATAAAATCTGTGATTTATAGCACAACGGCTAATTCAGAACAAATGACTTGTTTTTATCAGGGAAATCACGTAAGATTATGTAAGGAAAGATGTAGTGCAAAAAGAAAATGGAAGGTGATTATAAAAGGAGAGGTTTGCTGTCATTTTGGTAATAATGCCTGTTATCAATCTGTTTAATTGTCACATGAGATTGCTGGTGGGAGAGCACCTGATGCACCTGACAAGAAGAGGGGTAGAGCTCCCACAGGCTCTTTTAGCATCTGGAGTTTCTCTGTGCTTTACAGTCAGTCAGGGACAAGTCTTGCAGGGGCAGTACCCATGCAACCAGCCTTAGTGGCAACCTGGAGAGAAGAAATTGTGATGATGGAATTGTGAACAGAAGCTCTACAAATATGATCTGTTTGGGTTTATTTTTTTGTCCTTTGTGGTAATGTCTTAAAATTTGGAAAAAATAACATTTCCATCGATACCTATGTCTTCTGAAACATTGACTTATGTCGTAGGGTATTTATCATTTACTGGAGTACTAAAAAGAAAGACTTATTCTGAATGAATCAAAATAATAACAATTACTTTCAAATATTTGTTTGTTGCCATATATTTAACCAAAGGAATTCATAATATGTTGTTTATTATCTTTACATCTATACCAGGATTTCACTAAACACTTGTAAGATTGTATTTGTTATTATACAAATAATTTGGTATATAGCTTAGAGAATTTTATAGCTATAGAGAATCTTATTAACCAGGACAGCCTTCAAATGCTTCACAGAAAATGCTTTGGAGTTGTATATTTTAGAGATTAGACTGCAGTACACCATAATATAAGCATTAATAAGGTTTGAACTTTGTTCTTACCATGTATTTCCAAGATTTTTATGTCTTTTGATTTATGACAACTTCCACATTTCATTGCCTTTTCCTCAATATTTCATTGCTTCACTTCTACATTTTAATAGAGGTGTCTTCTAGAAGTGAAATTTATTGAAAGATCTTGATTTCATTTTTCCTGCGGCTCTGAAGTGTCTAGGTATGTTTTTCATTTCTGTCACCTGTCTTGATGAAATGTATAATCTGCTTGAACCATATGTAGCTGTCTGGGATACCTCAGAAGGTGGAGAGGACATGAAAAAGCAGATAAAAAAATCAAAACCTTTAAAAGGTTATTTTATCTTTAAAGATCTGCAGTCTCTTTCTCTTCAGGATGAACATTAGCCCCTAGAATATATTTTCATTTATAAATGTAAAACTAGTCAGGACATGATTTTTTGCAGAGTATGGATTCATAGATTTTCACTCAAAATGTTACTTGGAAACATTTTCAAGAGCTGCCTGTTCAGAAAAACATGTGTTCCTGAGTTAAGCAGTTGAAGGGCTGGAAAATTTATCACATTCTCTTCAAGGTAGTTAAAACAGTTGCTTTGCTTTGCTGTTAGTGCTCCCAAAAATACAAGCTACTGCCCTCACTGACTTTCATTTTGAGGACAGGACTGGTGGCTCCTTTATTTGAGATATTAGTAATAATTTTCTGGTGGCTGAGAGGTGGCCAGGAGATTGCATCTAGACTGCAATCTAGGTTACAGACTCCTCAGCTCACCCTGCTGTCCTGGTGCTCTGGACTGGGAGTACGGCTGGGATATGCCATAGCTTCTTTCTAATCCAGGTGTCCAAGTTCCTGCTATGGTAGCAGTTTAAGGAGATAGCAAATGAGAGAAAAAAGGTGGATCTCTGCCTGGATCATTCCTGTTCCAATGGTCATTACGTGGTTAAGGTGTACATCTCAGTCCAGATCCTTCTCCAGCCCACAGGTTTTGATACAACATCAGAGGGAATGTCTTCCTAGACGACTGGCTGGGCTGCACTCCCCCTTCTTGGATATATACCAGTTAACATCTGGTGTAGAATTGTTCACTTATGGAACCCTGTTTATTGATCTGCCTTTGAATATTGGCCTGTCTACACATATATGTATTTTGAAGTCTGCAGGTGGGATGGGAGTTGGTTAACTCTGAGACATCAGTGGAATAGGAGGGGCTCCACAGCAGATTCTCTGCCCCAGCAGCCTGGTTTTGGCAGAGTGAGAAGCTTTGGTTAGATGAGAGAACTGCAGGGTGGCCACACATGGTGATCTAATAGTTTTGACTAGAATTGTCAGAATATTATTTTTTTTTGCAAGAGGTATAATGATGTGTTTCAAGATTATAAAATACCAAGACATTCCCTTATTTCCTTTCAGTTGCACTCGTTTGGAGAGTAGCATGTTAGAGACAGGCAGCAAGTTAGAGAAATGCATAAATGCTGTGCTGCTTTACACAGAATTAGGTTAACACTGTTTACATGTACATGACCTGGATGCTCCACTGGCCCTATTAGGTGGGAGCTGGCAGCTGGGAGGGAGTGAAGAGCAGCCTGATTAAATGCTGCTTGAAGCTTTAGCAGCCCAAAACAAGCGTCTCCACCCTGTGCAGGTTGTCAGGGTCCTTTACAGGTAGCTCAAGAGTGTTGCTCAACCCCCTAGTGAAGCTGTTTGACATCCAGAGCTTGGATTTGTCCCGTCGTGTCCTTACCCTTGCTTTTGCCAACAGACAGAGCCCAGGCTGTGCATTTGGGCCATACAACTACTGAGAACACCAAAATTATGGAGGATTAAGCAAGCTCAGGTAATGCTGCAGCTGAGTGCTGTGGTGATTTCAGAGCAGAGCTGAGCTGGGGGGTTAGCCCAACTTTGCTATGACCCATGGAGAGGATCCTACATCCAGACACAGCAAAAATCCTCTACAAATACATGGGGAAGAGGGGGAGGAAGAACTTGATGCTAAGAGGTTTTATGAAAACAGTGAAAAAAGCTAATGATGCTGGCAACTAATATGTGTGCTTTCCCAGGCAATAGATACACCTCAGGTAAAACCAGAAATGTTTCAAAGTGATCCTAATGTCCATTTTTGGGAATAATGAGCCATCTGTCCTCTTATATGGGCAAAAATGTTTATTTGATATTGTTTCACTGAATAATTCTGAATTTTATTACTTTATTTTCTAGCTGAAAAGAGCAGTTTTGCTCAGATAATGTGAACTATGTATTTATGGCCTCTTAAATCCATAATCAAATTAAATATATCAGAAATAATTAGATCGTTCACTCTGTTGGCCTCATGTCAGCCTTGAAATACACTCCAGATGCTGAGCACACTGACTTAAAAATTTTATACTTTTTATACTTTTGTTGAGTATCTTCTTAGTGAGTAAACTAAAATGAGATATTTTCCTTTCCATCAAGCCAGCAGTTCAATTATTTCTTTCAAATAAGATACAAATGTTTCTTATGAGATTTTATAAATCATTACTTTTAACTTTCAATAAAATTTTACAATGTTTTTTTTTATTACAGACAGTGCAAAACTGCCTTTTGGATTAATGTCCCAGTGTGAGCTGCATCAGGTTGCTTATAGGGGAAGCAGGATCCTTATGGCAGGATGCAGAAAGAAGGCAACTAGTAGTAGTTAGCAAGTAATAATATTTGTACATAGCCTCAAGCCAAAGCAACTTACCTACAAGTTACAGTTTCAGAAAAAAAATCATAAAAAGACACAAATTCTCCATCACACTTTTAGAGTCTGAGTAGGGGTTCCTATGCCATTACATCGTCTAAAATTTTAATATTATATAAAAAACCTAAAACGTCTTTAGGTATTACCGATCTAAGTAAATGGAATATGTTTTTCCTGCTATTTTCAAAGAAGAAGTATGCATGGAATTCAGCTCCCAGACGAGTTCTCTCTTGTTCATACTATTTCAGTCTTAAAAGAATTCATTAAACATTCACAAGTTTTTATATTGTTGACCAAATGTATTTGCTAATATCCATCTGAAAAGGAATAAAGTTTTGCAAGGATGGCAAAAATTATTTTTTGCCCCATGATTGTAATGCTCAAGATCCCACCACGGGGTTGCTCAAAATATTTCTAAAGTTTTGAGGACTAAAATGTTTGATTTTTTCTTTTTGAAAGATGTCTGGAATGTGGTTTAGCTGAATTAGAAATTCAGTGTAGATAATCTCTGCCTTCCCATAGTAAACATTTATATTAGCATTAATTAGATAGATTTATGCATATATTGATAGGAAAAAAGCAAACACACCATAGAGAAGTTAACAATTACATGAATGATTAATAACATTCAAGTAGAAATTTTATGCAAAGATGTGGGTGGAGAGATAATTTAGCTGTTGTGCTTGTCCTTGATTTCTGGCAAACTTAGTGTCTTTCCTTTCAAGGATTGTTACCAGAAAGTTTATCTGATTAGTTGTTAGCAAGAGAAGTGTTTATGTCTCTCTCCTCTTTGTTGAAGATAAACTGCTTTCACTCTACCAGGCCCTCTCCTTATGTTGCATGTGAGCTGTAAATCTTCCTTTATTTTAGTGATCTTATTTCTAAAGGACTGGCTGTTGAAAAAGCATGGCTTAAGAACAGTCATTTGATTAGGCTGTAAATGCAGTATATGTGGAAAAGAAGAAATGTCACCAGCATTTGGGTGTGAATTTCCTTTATCCATTTATAAAGTGTTTTTGTGCATGGGATGGAATATTCAAAGCATAAGCATCTGCTATTTTACTATTCAATGAAAATATAACCAGCTGCATCTTGAAGTCAAATTGCTATGTATATGTTGTAGAAATTTGAACCTCTAGGCCAACAGGCCTTGGTTATCAGCAGATCAAAAAAATCTCTGAGAAGTGCCTTAGAAACAGGAAAAGTTTGGGCTAAATTAGAAGTTTATTGTTCTGCTAGGTTGTCTTAGATGGACACCAGATGCCCACCAAGCTGGCCTATCACTCTCCTTCCTGAGCTGGCAAGGGGAGAGAAAAATACAGCAAAAGGCTCGTGGGTTGAGTTGAGGACAGGGAGAGATCACTCACCAGTTACTGTCATGGGCAAAGCAGACTTAGAGACCAGCAGGTTGAGGGAATTGATTCTTCATCTCTACTCCACTCTTGTGAGATCCTACCTTCAGTTCTGTATCCAGCCCTGGGGTCCTCAACGTAGAAAAGATTTTCACCTGTTAGAGAAGGTTCAGGCAAGTGCAACAAAAATTATCAGTGGGCTGGGGCACCCCTCCTGGGAAGACAGCCTGAGAGGATTTGGGTTATTCAGCCTCAGAAGAGAAGGCAACAGGGAGACCAGATAGCAGACCTCCAGTACATACAGGGAGCCTACAAGAGAGGGATGTTCTACAGAGGCATGTAGTGATAGGACAAGGAGGTGATTTTAAACTGAAAGAGGATAGGTTTAGAACAGATATTAGAAAGAAATTCCTTATTGTGAGGTTGGTGAGACACTGGACCAGGTTGCCCAGAGGAGTCTTGGGTGCCCCACCACTGGCAGTGTCCAATGCCATGTTGAGTGGGGCTTTGAGCAAACTGGTCTAGTGGCTGCCATCTCTGCCCATGGCATGGAGTTGGAAATAGATGACCTTTAAGGTCCCTTCCAACTGAAATAATTTTATGATTCAGCGAAATTAGTTGAATTTATTGCCAATCCGATCAAGAATAGGGTAATAAGGAATAAACCCATACCTTAAAAGCACTTTCTCCCACCTCTCCCTTCTTCATGGGCCTAATTTTAATTCTAATTTCTTTACGTCCTTCTCCCCAGTAGTGCAGGGGTATGGGAATGGAGACTGTGGTCCTTTTATCACACACTGTCTCTGCTGCTCCTTCCTCTTCAGGGGGAGGACTACCCACACTTTTCTACTCCACTGTGAGGTCCCTCCCATGGGAGACAGTCCTTCATGAACTTCTCCAACTTGTGTCCTTCCCACAGGCTGCAGATCTAAACAAACTGCCCCAGTGTGGGTCCCTTCCCTGGGGTGCAGTCCTATAGAAACAGGCTGCTCCAGCATGGGTCCCCTGCTGAGGCACAAGCCGTGCCAGCAAACCTGCTCCAGCACGGGCTCCTCTCTCCAGGTGGTCACAACACCCTTTGGGTGCATCCACCTGCTCTGGCATGGGCTCCTCCAGAGGCTTCAGGGGAATGTGTGCTCTGGCACCTGGCTCACCTCCTTCCTTTCCTTCTTCACTCATCTTGGTGTTCGCAGTGTTTATTCTCTCACATATTCTCACTCCTCTCTTCTGACAGCTGCTGGTGTTGTGTAGGGTTTGATTTCCCCCTTCTTAAATCTTCTATCCCAGAAGCACTGCCGCAGTCACTGACGGGCTCTGCCTTGGCCATCAGCAGGTCAGTCTCGGCGTTGACTCACATTGACTCTGCTGGACACAGGGGGAGCTTCCAGCAGCTTCTCAGGATTCCACTCCTGTACCCTCCTCCTCCTAAACCTTGACATGGAAACCCAATACAAATGTTATCAAAGAGAAAAATTATTTTCTCTTAATTAGCAAATAGTGAAGCTCGTGGGTCCACAGCAAAGTCTGGAGCCACTGGCATTGCTAAGAGATGCGGGATGCTTTCCCTGGCATGCAGCAGTCATTTGTACATGCTCCCACCGTGCCTCCTGTTTTCACTTCAGAGCAGTAGTTAAGGATGGATGACAGCAATAATAAGGAAGGTTTCACAGAGTTATATTCAGTGTTACCATGCCAAAAAAGAAAAAAGCTGAGCCAGATTAGTGACTGTTGTTCATATTGAATTTGCCCTAATTTTTGCTGTTTAACCAGAGCAATTATAGAATATTATGGGACCAGCTAAAAGCTCTGGTTGTTTTTCTGGGTACACTAGTGCAAAGAAAGAGATGTTATAGGTAGAAATGTAGGAATGTTCACTTAGTCAAATACCATGGAGGTTTTGCTCCAATTTATTGTGATTCCTGTCTGACCCACCTCAGCTGTGTGGGTTTTCTTTCATCATTCAAAAATGTCAAGTGTATGTTGAGCTGTATGCCTTTATCAGTATATCCATGTCCAAGCAACAACCAGAGCAAACTTTTTATGTGTACATTAACTATGAAAGTTTAAAAGCAGTTTTAAATAACAGAACCTTGATTTTTTTTTTTTTTTTTTTGAGGGAGGAAGGTTGAAGTAAAATATAAATCACTCTTCAAGGTAATTTCAGTGCACAGTGGAAATAACCATTTTAACAATATTTTCATCTTCTGACTGGTGTTCCACTGTGTGTGCCCAGGAGTGCCAGCAGAATCTACACATTTTAATCTCACTCAAGAAAAAGAGTTGCACATTATAATTTTGTAACTTCCATCTTAAAATACCAAATCACTCATTTTCACTTGCATGTTGTAAACTACAGCTTCTCCTCAGAGACAAGGGCTGCAGTCAGGCTAGGATCTTGGTTGGGTGTGCCTTCAGCATGTCTCACCCACCCAAGCTTTGGACCTGTGGCTCTGCTCAGTCTCCATCCTAAAAATCCCTTACAGAGGTTTTGTTTGTTGTGCTGTGATAAAGCATGAGCCTTTGTGGGAGGACTGAAGATACTTGTCAAGCTTGAACAGGATGACTGGCAAGAGAGGAGTACCCACAACTCTTTTGCTCCTCTGTTCCACCTCCACCTACTGGAAGTTCCCCTTCTTTAAATTTGGAGCAGCTTGGGACTAGTCAGTTTATGTGTGAATATGGCCCTAAGAGAAAAGAAAGGGCTGCCTGTACACCTGCCTGCTCACTTGGGTTATGGTGGGATGGGTGCCCTCCTCTTAGTTCTTGAAGTCTGGGCTATGGTTACCCAGAGGTGGAACATTCTTTTTTTACCCAAATGAAAGAGCTGCCAGTGGCTTCAAGAGCAGATCTCAGCAGCAGCCTGGTGTTGGTTCAGGGGGCGTGATTTCCTCAACGCTTTTGGGCAGTGCTGTTATTTCACTAGAATAATCTCTCTGTAATAACTAAATTCTTGGTACAAGGGTTTTTAATTTTTAGAAAATGTGAAAATGTTTTCCTTTTGGCCTGGAGTTACTACTTTTGTCATCCTGTATGTCCTGTAATGTGATTAAATGCTTGCCTGGTTGTGCTGTCATAACTCTGAGCTACTGTCACAACTTATTGTTATGCTGTCATAGATACTACAAAAGTGCCATCTGTATTTAACAGCTGTGAGCAGTGTGCCTTAGTGATTCTTATGTAGCAAACTGCTGTTGTTTTGACCAGATGTTCATTTTCTTCAATTAAATCAAGTGCAATATTTTATAAAAAAAGACTTGAGGACATTGTGAGTTTAGTAGAACAGATGATAACACCTTATTTCTCAAGCATGTCTTGCAAAATCCTTTCATTTACATTATGATACTCCTCTGTAGCCAGTGCTATCCTACATGTGCAGAATGAGACAGGTGCTTCAACTTCTTAATTAAAAACAAACTGGTCTCTTCAACCTTTCTGTCTCCCTGACTCTTCCCCTTAGGGGCCCACTAGACACCCCAGTTCACAGTGGCAGGAGTGTTAAAACAAACTTGGACAAGTCAGCATTTTCATTTTCTTAGGCATTGAAAATTCAGAAACTTATATGAAAATTCAGAAATTTATACAGGGTCCAGTTTACAGTGGTAGTTAGGTACCTAGAAATGCAAAAAGGTCTGGGTAGGATTTGCTAAATCCTAAACGGATTATGTACTTAACTCCTATTGACCTCCTTTCAAATGGTTTTGATTCTTTTGTCTGCAAAATACAAAACAAACTGAAAAACCTGAAACAATCTACTTCTGAAAACTGAAAAGTTGCTGATTTTGGTCAGTGCAGAACTAACACATGAAAAACCCACCCATGAAATGCAAACACTTCCGTATGTGATGTTGCAGCAGCCAGGAGTTGCAAAAGGAAGTGAAGAGTGAAGAGACCCTTCATTCCAGCTCTCCCTCCTGCTTTCCCCTCTTTCATCCATGTCACTACCAGTTACAAAGACAAGACATTAGCTGAGAAATGTTGAGTTTCTTTCTAGAGACCTATTCCTTCTCTACTCCTTCTCTGGGTGGGAAAACCAGACATGATCTTCTTCATAATCCTTCTCAGCCACTGGCATGGAACTTGGTCTCAGACAGGCTGGGTCATAGAAAAATTGCTATTCAAAAATATCAGTATAGAAAAGAAGGTATTGCACTTGACACTTCTCGTGTTTGCATTTATTTACTTTAAATTTGAGGTAGCCAAGGCAAGATGACCTAAGTTCAACTTGTGGGATGCCTTCCCACTCCATCCTATTGACAGACAGTAGTGTCTACATTAAAAAACTCCAGAAAAAGAATATCTAGCTATTAAGCAGATGAAAGTGTGAATCATAAAAAATGGCAGGGAATGGTGAAAAGTACTTGCTGTGTTTCTGTTCTCGAGACCTTCCTTGAGATGAAGGTGGTGTGTTAGGAAGAAAACAAATCTCCTGGGACAGCTGGAGCCTTTATCCAGTACCTTGCCTTAGCCTTTATCTGCTTACCTCCTGTGGTGCAGAGCTTGTTCTGGGTAGGAGAACAACACAGCACACAGGAAAACAGGCACGAAAGAAAGCATTTTGAAAATGGTCTAGTGCACTCAGTTCTTTCAGGCTGAGGGCAGCACATGCTGTTGAGAAATGCGAATCACACTGAGAAAGTGCCAGAAGCCTGAGGTTTGCTCCTACCTAATTGGCTTGTTAAGCTGTTAAAACTGAAAGCACCAAATCCTTGGATATTTCTTTGTATTTCTTTTTCTTTTTATTTTGCATTTGCAGATGTGAAAAGAAACATGCACACCTAAGATCAGATACAAAACTGGCTTTGCTGTGTTTCACCTCCTGTGTGATAATGTCTTAATTCACCATATTCTGTGCCTGTGCAGCACTCAGTGCAGTGGGTTCTTGGGTTGTGCCTGGGCTTTCTGGTAATGAGCATCACCACACATTAAACAACTAAAGCACTATGATGTGTGTCTGCTTAGCTTTTGTCTTTGGCAAGTAATATTTTTGTCATTGCCACATAATTTCTGTGTCCTGTCTGCCAGCTATTACTTTTTTAGATTTTGATAGTACTAACAATGATCTGTGCCCAATAGATCTAAGCCATTTAAAGAGATAATCCATTATCAGTAAGTACACACACCTTATCACAAGTACCCACATGTTGACATCATGCCTTTTCTCATTCTTTCTTTGCCTGCCACCTAAAAGTGTGTAAAATCTTGGAATCATAGAACACCTTCCACCTGCAAAAATTCCAGATGAGTTCAGCAGTAAGTCTTTATCAGAGTTATAACCATCCCACAACTCCAAAACACTCTCCTCAGGTCTCTGCAGTATTTGCAGAAATGCCTATTTCTAAATTATGAACAAAAGTTGTATAATTTTTGTCTGTTAGTTTAGTTGACATTCATGACTGTTTGGCTGCTATAGACCATGTGCTATGGACACCATAAATGACCCAGCTCAGAGGATGAAACCAGTTAAGAGCAGCAGGATTTTATGTGAAAGCTAAAATCCAGTTGCTCATATTAAAGTGACTTTGTTTCTCAGTTTTCCAGGGATTTTGATAGGAGATTCTTAATTCCATACTTGAGTGCCTCATTGACTGAAATCTGCCTTTTGAACCTCTTATGGTGTCTTGAATCAAAACAACTGTGTGTTTTCTATGTACTTCCACAATCTTGATTTTTTTCATGCGTTTTGTGCTTTAACAACCACCATTCCTTGCTGTGTTAAGGAAAGAAGAATGTCTAATTCTGTAATAAAAATGGGTGCATTCAATGTGTTTTTGTGTACAGGATGGGGTCTCTGAGATTGTTCAAAGAGACAAAAAATGAGAGAAAATATAGAGCTGGAAAATATTTTTGAGGTGTTACCTTTGTTTTTAAGTTCAAGGTTTTTTTCTATTTTTTTTTTTTTTAAAGTTTTATTACTATTATTATTTCAGAAGCACTTACATCTTACGGAATTGTCAAATGATTTATCATCCTATTTCTGAAGCTCTCCCTGATGCTGTTCTTCAGCATCTGGTTTTTATGAGTCTTATTGCTGGTTTCTAGGTCACTGAGCCCAGAGGCTGCTCACAATTGGTTGTTGCCTCAGATGCACACAGAGTGGGGGATATTCTCCTCTTAATCTATTTATGTGCAGTTAATGCAAACAAGTGATAAAGAAAATCTGTAGCCTTCTTTTTTTATAAGTATATTTAATGTGTGAAGCCAGTTAGGCGTGAATACAGAACAGGAAATAAGATCAAGCCAAGTCAGAGAGGAATCAATAAGTGATACTGTTTTATAAGCAAAGTATTTGATTATTCCTCGCAGCGATTTGCCAGAGAAGCAGAGTTCTTGTTTCCTCAGTAGGAACTGAATTAACAAGTACAGCAGTAAATTTCTGACACACACATTTTAGAATTAGCAGTGTATCTCACAGTCAAATATTGTATAGTTCAATCCCCAAAGCAAGGTTCAGAAGCCTAAAGATTTCCACTTTAATGAGTGAGAATTTTACTACAACCTAATGTCTTGGGGAGGCTGCTACCTCTATGAGGACTAAGTAGTTAAAAACTGCTGAAAATTTTTATTTAAGTTCATCAAGTTTGAGGTGACGCTGCAATGTGCACTTGCAGCCCAGAAAGCCAACTGTATCCTGAGCTGCATCATGAGAAGCGTGGCCAGCAGGGTGAGGGACGTGATGCTGCCCCTCTGCTCTGCCCTCATGACACCCCATCTGGAGTGCTGTGTCCAGCCCTGGGGTCCCCAACGTAGCAAGGACATGGACCTGCTGGAGTGAGTCCAGAGGAGGCCATGAAGATGCTCAGAGCACCTCTCCTGTGAGGACAGGCTGGGAGAACAGGAGCTGTTAACCTGGACGAGAGAAGACTCTGGGAAAAGCTTGCAGCACCTTTTGGTACCTACAAGAAGCCTACAAGAGAGCTGGAGAGAAAGTTTTTGCAAGGGCATGTGGTGATAGAACAAGGGGTGATGTCTTTAAACTTAAACAGGGTGGATTTATGCAGAATATTAGGAAGAAATTCTTTATTATGAGACACTGGGACAAGTTTCCCAGAGAAGCTGTGGATGCCCCACCCCTGCCAGCGTTCAAGGCCAGGTTAGATGGGGCTCTGAGCAACCTGGTCTAGTGGAAGGCGTTCCTGCCCATGGCAAGGGGCGTTGGAGCTAGGTGATCTTTAAGATCCCTTCCAACCCAATCCATTCTATGATTAACATGCACATTAATGTCTTCTTTCAGATTTGCAAGACATGCGGAAGAATTTTGTGCTCACACAAACTCTCATTTTACAGGTTTATGAAAGTATAATATACAAAGCATGTTTATGGTCAAAAGGAAATTCAATTAAAATGTGTTCAATTCTAGTAATTTATATTCATACTCTCATGGAAGTTGTAACACAAAGCGTATCTGCCAATATTTGTCTGCAAGTAAATGAGAGTTTGTAGGGCCCTTTTCTCTGCTCATTTAGTATTTGCTGCTTTCAAGCATTTTGTGACTGAATTTTATGAGCATGAATGATGATAGGAACCAAGTTTTATGCTCCTATGATCATGGGGAAAATGTGACTTATGTGATTTGGGGAAAATGAGCTTAGTTATTAAATGCAACATTTCAAAAAACCTAGAGATAAATGCATTATCCTTTGAACTAGAGAGAATAGCAAGACAATGAAGCAGAGATTTCTCCTCTATAGTGTCAGGTATTGGGCACGAAATAAACCATTCAAAGTAACAAATATGGTGGAGAAAATAGAGATCTGTATGGAAAAGCTATATGAAAAGAGAAATGAAATTTTTCAGACATGATTCACGGAGGACCTTGCTTAGCTGTGATGCTGGGCTTCTAAATGCTTTACCATTCTAGAATTTAAAGTGAATGATGATGCCTCATTAAGAGATTTTCCTTAATGCTTGTTTGTCTAAGCCAATTGTCCTCACTCCTAGGGCATTTGCCCAACAATCCATCTGAAGGTCTGAAATATGCCATTTTCTTAGGTGACTAGTGGCTCAGGGTGTTCTGGCCTGAAAAATACCAAGGTAGATGCTTTTCAGGTAACTCAAGTGCCTCTTGTGTATGCTCACATCTGGAAACTGAGGGTATGGAGCCTCATGTTTAAGCCCATATTGGAAATGTGGATCCCTGCATACAATCCCAAGAACTCTGTCAGGGGCAGCCAGGACTACGTCTGTTCTCCATTGTTCCTAACTCATGAAGTTTAATTAATGTAAGAAAATGCAAAACCAACTCCTAAATCTTATACCATTGCTTATGACTACAGTCAGCCTATTTAGCTGCAGACAGGGCTTTACTTTCTGAATTTACAGAACTGTGCTCAAAATAACCTCTTTCACCCTTGCAGAAGAAAACCCAGCTCTGTTGAAAGTTAGCCGCTGGGTAGTCTTTCTGCAAATCCCCTTAATTAAGCAAGCTATGCTGACTGTTGTCACCCTGCTGCTACAAAATGTAACCAACCTTAGTGCCTGACAGGATACAAAACCTCAAAGACATTGGACTTTTCCTGAGACGGAGGTTGGCTGCCTGCCGATGAGAACTGCTACAGAGTATTTATTCCCAGAGGAAAGCTGGGCTGACCTGAGATGGAAGTCAGGAGTGACTACAGAGCTATATTATTTGGGGCATTAGGGCTTCCTCAGAGCCAAAGGGATCCAAATGCCCAGCTGCTGTCATGGCCATTGTCACATCACAAACGTGGCTCCAGGTTTCTCCAAAGCATAGGGAGAGGCAGTGGGGAGGAGGCAGGGACACTGTCCTGCTGAGGCTCAGGGGTTTTCAGCTTGTTTCACACTGCTTTACTTCTTGTGGAGGGGCGCTGGCCGGGGACAAACCAAGCCAGCTCCCTGGGGCTCAGGCACTGGCAGGAATGAGCAGCTCTTATTCTGCTCTTTCACTGCTCCCAGCACTCTGTTCCATGCCCAAACTCCCCCCAGCCCTTAGTGGAGCGTTTCCTCTGCTTGCAGGACTAAATCAAATCACTCCCAGCTTTAGTTTTAGCAAAATCACACCCTTACCAGGAAATCTGCCCTTGGGATCCAGTTGCAGTGATAGTCTGCTAAGCAGCATTTCTCTCAACATGCATGATCCTAGAGGCAGTGGTAGCTGTAATTTATTAATGAGAATTAAGTAAATAGGAAGAAACAAAAACCATATTCTGGTCAAACTCAAAATGTGCTATGCAGAAACTTTTGACCTTAGTGAGAGTTTACATACCAGGCTAAACACCTTGACTGCACATGACTTTACATGGCAATGGAGCAGAAGTCCACATCTTGAAATCTCCATCAATTCTTTTTATTCCAGACCTCCCATTCTGTCTGGATTGGACTGGGGAACAATGGTGTCACACGTAAAGAAAACTTTCCAGGTTTTTGTTCTCTGTAGGCATCTCCACATATTCGCTCACTACTCATGAATGTGTGGGATGTACCCACTTGTTTCAGTACAGCAAGGCACAGGTCAAAGCCTTTATCCCCTCAGCAAATTCATCCTTAGAATACATGTTCAGCTAGCTGAAGTTGGTACTTTTTCTTTTTTTTAAATTTTTTTTTTTAAGGCAGCTAGACTGTGGAGACAGACAGAATATAAATTTATTCATGGAAGCATTTCAATTCTTAGCAGATGCATTTGTGAGTTTGATTTACTAGCATACATCACGACAGTTCTGAGTATATTTTAAATAGAGATACAGTCTGTCTCTGAAAGATATGCCTTGTCAATTGTGGCTGCAAACTCTACGTAATTTTAGGGTGCTTTCTTTTTTTATATATTGATATTGCAGTGATATCAGTGCTAACAAATTAGATAGATGCAGAATTCTCTGAAATATTAGCTAAAACCAAATATACAGTATTTTTCTTTTGATACTTGTGAAAATCCTTGAATGTAATTTTAACTTTATATTCCATTCAGGTACAGGCACAATGATCAGTTGAAATATGTCAGAGAAAATGCAATCAAAGTGAAGTACACAGACAGAAAGAAGGTGGCTAAAAGGGTTTGGCATTTTTGAAAAAGACTTAAACTTTGTTATATGCATATCAGTATTTTGTGCAGCTATGTGCTTGTAAAGAGCATGTGCTTGTTTATTTAATTAACAGTGCTTATAACACAGTATCTTAAATATGAGCAGGTTGGTCATTTTGCAGTATCTCTGCTAACAGTGAGTGCATTAAGCAAATTCCAGATGTTTTCATTCTGTACAATGTGATCCTCAGTAGGCACAGAATAGCACAGAAGAGCAAACCACTGCTGATCCCTGACCCCACTGCAGCTGTGTGTAGCTGTGGTCATATAAAAATGTTCCTGCTGTTCAGCATGTGTCAATCTCAAATGCTAACTCAGCTTATTAAAACTTGTTCAGGTGAAAATAATGCTACAGACTTGTAAGGGTATGGTTTCTCCTGGACTAGGCTTCAGTTTTGAGCTGAAGACAATCAGAAGTATGTTGTCTATTTCTGGCCCCATCTATTGATAGGAATTCCTTGCAAGTAATTTTTGTCCTTTTTCAGAGAGACTATGTTTAAATAATCAATGGGAATTTTGCCACTTTCTCTTAAGGCTCTGAACCTTGTAAATTAGGCAATGATTCTGTAGCTCAGTGTTGGCTAGCACAGAGCATAACAATGAGACAGAACAACCCGTAAATCACATTGCCGGAGCTTAGATGTGATTCAGATTTTCTGAACGAGATAGCAGCCTTTTATTTTTATTTTTTCACCGTTTTCCTCACAGAAGATGGGGAAATTGACCTGTGAGTTTTGGGTAGTGGGGAAAAGGAGCTGTGAGGCTGATAGAGCACCCAAACTTCCAAAAACCATCTTCTCAGTTTCAAGTGGTTGGTGAGCTCTGTATTGAAGCTGAGACGTAAGTTCATGACCCTGAGCTGGTCCACAGACATCTGTACTCATTGTGAGAGTACACAGCATTTCCTGAACCCCACCAGTGTAATTTCTGACTCTGTAAAGCTTGAGAAGGTTTTTTATGTGAACCTTTGCCCTATGTTTGTAAGAAAGGTACAAGTTTGAAAGGCTGCCCAGCAGGGAAAATTGCATCATTATTTCAATGCGATAAGAATAGGAGAAAGAAGGGGTGAAATGCAAGGCAAGGCTTCTTGTTTGTCTGTGCCTGCCTCAAGGGGCACAGGATTTGGACAAAATCAATCTTTGCAAAGATGGAAATATTTGTTTGGTTAGAGTCAAATATATTTTGAGTCAAAAACCTTCATGTTAACATGAAAGTAATCATCTGATGAAATGTAAGATAAAAATGTATTTTATTGGAGGCATTAAACATTGTTCAAATGCATAGGAAACGGACACCATCTTCTGAAAAAGTGTCTTTGTACTCTATGGGATGGAAAAGCAAAATACACGGGTAAGTAGAAGGGTCCGTGCAGTTGTGTGATGTGTCCCACTGATGGCTGTGAGAAGATAAACAGAACTTGCAGAATACAGGGACTGTCACCCATTGCTCACCACAGCAATTATAAATGGAGAGTTGGGGATGGCTGTAGCTTGGAAATACAAGATTCTTCTGCTTTTATTAACAAGATAAGGACTATTATCAAGTCTTTAAATCCACACAATGGAAGAGTTAATTTCTTAGAGTATCCAAGTTAGTTTCAGAAAATTTACTTCCCTTTTCTGAGGAAATTTTAAAATTCTTTTTCCATGACCAAAAGAAAAAAAAAAAGAAAGAAAAGAAAAAAGCAGCGCTTGCCTCATTTGATCTCTCTTTTTTAACACTTTTCCCACAGGGAATATGAGATGCATTTTTTCTACTGTCTTGCAACAGTTTTTAAACAGTTCATTTTTAATTTCAAGATTTTTCTTTGACTGATGAAAAAAAACTGCTAAAATGAGAAAGCAATTCCTGTTTTAGACTGGAAGGACTGAAAAAGGTTTTGTAGTAACAGAAGTGTCATTGTAGGTACAAGCAAAATATTTCACACAGTCATGTCAGGAAGCAAAAAGAATCATATGGAGGCAAATTACATGGTTGAAACTGGTTTCATAGTGGAAAGGAAATGGTAGCTGATGGGAAAATGAGCAGGCATAGAAAGAGCTTTCTTTGTGAGGTATTGAAAGTAAACTGTTGTGGTGAACTTGATATTTTTTAAGGACTATAAAGACAAAGGGTGTTTTCAGCGTTATGACTGATATGCCATGGAAGACCTAAAGAAAATTGTTCCAGCTGAATATGAAGAGCAGCTTTACTGTGCAGGTGACTTATGGAACAGGTTGCCCAGAGATGTTATAGAGTCTCCCTCATCAGAGATATTCAAGACTTGACTGGACACAATCCTGTGCTTTGTGCTCTGGGATGACCCTGCTGGAGCAGGGAGGTTGGACCAGATCCTCTTCTGTGGTCCCTTCCAACCTGACCCATTTCTGTGACCCAAACATAAAGCTGAAGGAAATTCATACTCAAAGGTAGATGTCAGAAGCAATTAAAGAAATTTCCATAACCCAAGGTGGGTCACTCTCTTTATAGAAAATATTTGTCTTTTGAGATAGTGAGAACTTATAAGAACCTGCATGGGCATGGACTGATGGAGGAAAAATGAGACTATAGTGGAAAGAGGCATTGAGGCATTGGTTAACCTCCAAACTAGCATGCTGCACCAATTTTGGCTTCAAATCTAGTTAGAAGATCTTTTAGATCTTTTTTTTTCTGCTGATTCACAGATTTTATCTTTTCGATTCCCTTGTGCGAGTGAGAAAGTGAACCCTGGAAGCACATCAGGGAAGGGGTTTGCTTTCACAACACATTTAAGGCTGGTATGTGAAACTGAGATGGAAAACCCTCTTTTCCATGCCAGTATTTGAGGAACAGCACATAGCAATGGCAAACTCAGTAAGAAATAGTTAATTTGCAGTAGCACAGCTTTTTACACTGCATTATCAATATGCTGAAGCAGATGGCTTCTAAAAACATTGTTTCTGACAGAGATCTTCAGGTACATTACCTGTTAGGTGACACTCCAAGTGAGATTCTTAGCAAAATGCCCTATGTCAGTGCATGAGTAGTGAATCCAGCTGCTTTTTATGTTCTGTGTGCCACTCCAAGTTTTCACAATCTTCCCTGGCTTCAGTCAGGCCTCTACTTTCTTCATTTTTCACTAAAAATGCCTGACCTTCCCATGTAATAGCCTAGGTTTGCCTATTGCATTATACTCTGGCTCCAGAAAATAACCATTTAGATTAAATTACTACACTAGTCCTTTTATAACGACGCGGGCATAGGATGGATAGCTGTTGGCCAAATTAATGTGTTTTCCTTCCTGGATTTTGAAAATTGAGAATGTCTTGTATGGAAATGCATGTGGAGCAAACAGTCACTGTTTGCACAATGTGTGGTGGTTATTTAGATACCTGAAGGCAAGTAACCTTATGAATAAGGTCTGCTGACTGTCTACATGCCAGTCTCCCCGGACCTGCTGTGTCGTGATCTCATTAAAGTATCATTTAACTTTCATTAAGGCAGAAAGAAAGTACAGGAGTGGCTGTCAATCTAAGTCTATTTTGCAATTCTGGGGCCAAATCCTTTTCACCTCACTGGAACAAGTTATTCCACTGAAACCAGCAAAGTATTTCTGTTGAGGTTTGCTCTTGATCAAAGTAGAATGACCTGATACTGCTACTCACCGAACTGAACCTAAGGAAAATTCAGATGTGAAGCTGCCTTCTTGTGGAGAGGTAAGTACACCCTCCTCACTGCAGAACTCCTCAGGCCTCAGGTGGGTGAATCTGAAATGGTCACTGATCCTATTGATCTAGTTTGCTTCAAAAGGAACAAGGCATGATTTCTGAAATCATAATTTGTGATCTCTTGCTCTCCCATCTGTCCCCACAGGAATCCACACTGGTACACAGCCTGTCACCCAAGCGTTGCAGGCAGCCAGCTGAGGCGTCAAGTGGAAATCATATGTAATTTTACACTGAGGCTTAATATTGTAGAGGAAAACAAATCTATCAAGTAGTTTTCTAGTGAAAAACGAGAGCTGACAGTTGCAAAGTATTGCAAAAAGGAGCAAATAAAGCATTAAGCATTATCTGATTTAGACCTGTTACTCCATTTGCTTGTGGTTTCTTACAATAAAAGTGGTTAATTGTATCAAAGAACAATTTTAATGGATGAAAATTCTAGTGACATCAGACACATAACTGAAAAACATTCAGGCCATTTGTGTAACAGGTTGGACACTGTGCTGCAAAGAGTGTAATTTGTAGGACATTTGGATAAAATGAAACGCAATGCATCATGCATTGTACATCCACGCACACTTGTGATTTGGACTGGGGAATTGCAATTCTTCCCCAAGAATGAGGAATTCCCAGCAAACATGAGGCATAAACTTGCTTTGATGAAGTTCCTGCTCTTTGAACACTGCCCATCACTACTGCCTATAGGATAGTGAGGTGCATAGTGAGGTGCGTTGTGTGTTGCACTACTCATCTATTCAAACCAGCTTTTCTAAATTATTTCTTACCTGGTAACCAAGCCCTGATGAGGTCTGACAACTTTAATGCTGAGTGCAGTTCAGGAACAAATAAAGATTTCCTATTCTGGGCTGCTTTCAAGACAAAGTCTCATCCTGTAAGTTCATCTGTTCTGGCGTCTCCAGCATTCAAACAAGACTGTAAAGGCACTGCTGGCCCACAGCCCATGTCAAGGTAAAAAGCAGAAAAACAATGCAGTGAGTGGCATGAGAAGGGAGTCAATTATAAAAGCATGGACTGATGCATTGGAAATGAGAGAAATGTCATGGATGAAATTCTAATTCTGTTGAAGCTAATGAAAGCATTGACACTGATTTAATTAGGTCAGAATTTCATCAGTCTACACACTTACTGAAGAATATTGTTATTCCTGACTGTCAATTTCTTATAAGCATTAGTATAAAAGAGGACATTTATGGGGCCAGAGTAGAAATCTTTTTGAAAAATGTGCTTCGACTATCAAGACTAATCCAGAAAAAGTGTAAGATATTTGTAAATATAAATGGAAAAAATGTGGAATTCAAACTTCCCAAAATGTATCTCTTTGGCTTGAATTTGGTGATTAATTTGGAAAAAAAAGTACTTAAAAGATTGATTTTGAAACTTTTCAAACAAAACACTTTAAACTAATAATCCCATACTGAATTTTTCCTCTCATTTATTGTTTTTAAATATGAATTAATATGAGAACAAAATGGTATATTTAGTTTTACCAGCAACAAAATATATGTGTATGTACATATATATATGTTTTTATATATTTATGTGCATACACACACTCACACACACACACACACATATATATATATATATATATATATGTATACTTACAAACATAATCTTTTAAAATATATACTTTCTTTTATTACTATTATAATCACGTCCTTATAGGTTTGAAGCGGCTTAGGGCATTGCAAGAGCTGTTCACATAACACCTTTTCTGGACATTTGGAGGAGATAAGAGAATACAGAGCCTGGCTCTGCCCTAGCTTTCCCTCTGACCTTAAAAGTTGTATTGGGTAGGATGGGTTTGCCTGCCCCCTGGGCAGTGTGTCAAGAACTAAACATTTAAAGGGTTTGGATGTCACTGTAAAAACCTCTTCTGATATAGAACAGGGGTTTTTGATAGAGTGAGCAAGTTGTGACTGCTCTCATGGCAAGAGAGGGTCACTTTTAGATCTCTTGACTCCCTCACAAGCTCTTTTCTACAGCAGTGTCTGACATTACTTGCAAGGCTCCTTGTGGACATAAAGACCAGCTCACAGTTCCCATGGATTAATTCACTGACATTAGCCCTAGTGCAGGAGACTACACCTTTGGGACAGCAATAGAAATTTGGACATGTAAGGAACCTCCTTCCTGTTCTGTTTTTGTCAGCACAATGCTGCTTTGGGACACTGTAAATTTCTTCAGAAAGGTTTGGCAATTATGCCTAATACCTTAAAGTGCAACTTCTTGACCACCCACTCCTATTAGTGTGTTGATGCAGTGCAACCTTTTAAATTAAATTTATTCAGAAGAGATTAATCTGCTTTTGAACTATACAGCACACACATATGATAATAATAAAAGCTGCAGGATAATTTATTCTCTAGTGATGCAAATGGGAAATGAACTTTGCCTGTTTTACCCTTCCCTCCACTCTTCTGCCAAACAGGAAATACTGGTGGGTGGACAGAGCTGAAAGTTGTCACTAGTTTGAGTAACAGGAATTTGGAGAGCTTGTGAAAAATTCTTCAGAACTGGGTTTGCTTTTTTTTTTTTCTCTGATCCCTGGGAGGACAAATTTCTCAGCAGTATTTTCATGTGATTTCTCACAGAAATCCTCTGAAATGGGATTTGCTTGAAGGGCACTGTTCTCTTCAAACCTCAAAAGCCAACTCCTGCCTGGGCAGTGCGGCTGTGTCCCATGGAGCCAGATGTTTGAGGTCCATTTTGAGATGTACCAGCAATTTGTGAAAACTCATGCTGTTGCTATGCAAGTTACATCCCTCTGCCCAGACTGCTTATGAGCTCAGTGTTGGTTTCCAAGGCTGTCCATCAAGCAGCTTTCACCACAACTAAAATGACTTGAAAGAATCAAAAGAAAAACACCTTAATTTTTCAAAAGAGATTATTTGCAGTGTGAAAGCTAATCATTTCAAATTCAGACATTAAACCAAACCAGTAACCTTTAGCAAGAGCACAATTTACTTGTTCTTTATCGCCTAAATGAATGCACATATCTTTTTTTTCCTGTTCAAACACAGATGAAGTTCAGATGCTTAGTTGGAGCTAGTAATTTCAAATTTAACCATGAAAAGCAGAAATATAATCTTCTAGTTCAGAGAGACTGACCTTTTTTTCCCTTTAGTACTTGGAAAAGCACTCAATAGCAAGCTGTTTTTAAAGTCTGGGTGTTAGTTTTACAGGCTTCATCCCTCCCTTTAAGAACTGCTTGACTGCTCAAACATTTATGGAGTTCAGTGAATAGCTGATGAAAATTGAGCATGCTCTGAATGGATGCTGTGTAGTGGGTGAGTTTCACAATAATGTGGTGTGATTCAATAATAGGCAGGTAATTCCTCCTTTAGCTTCCTCGCTCCTGGGTGAAAGCCCTACACATGTACACATGCCCCTACACATCCTACATTAGGCATCGAGCAGGCTAAGCATGTCTCACAAAGCAAAATGGGCCTGTCATGCAAAGATAGTATGGAAAATCTCATGAAGGATTTATGGACACATAATATGGATATATGGATAATATGGACACCAGTCTGCAGTTTGGGGCAGGTGTAGGGAGGGGTATGTATCCATAAAGGCAAATCAGCTGCTGTCTGCTGAGTGAGAGGTAGAGGCGTTCCTTCCCAACTGAAAACCAAACAAAAATAAAACAAATGAGCAAAAGAGAGTAGACAGTGTTTATCTGTGCTGACCTCGAGTGCCCTGCTGCACAAGGCCCTGGGGAGGAAAGCACAGTGAGCCTTTTGGAGGATCACATCCAGAGCAGCAGCAGCTGCCCACACCACGGCGGCTGTGTAGAGTCAAATGCCTGACTGACACATGCCTGTCAGGATGATAAACCCAAGAGGTTAAATGTCTCCCCCACTGCAGGCTTTGCAGAAGATAAAAATATGCCCAGAGGCACTGACTAGTTTTAGAAATTCTTGGAAGCGAACACTGAAGCAGATAAGGGGTTTAAAAGCAGAGATTTGCTATCTGTGGGTTAATCTGGCAGGTGTGACAGGGCACATCCACTGCTGCTCGTGCTATTGTTACTGTACACCCGAGATAAGGCTGTGTGACACATGAGCAGCGCTGCTTGCAGCCCCACTGCCTTTCATGTAGCCCCTTAAGCCAGAAAAATCCCTGACTCCTTTTGACGCTTCTCCTGCTTTCTACATTCTCCACTCTCTCCTCATCCTGCAGGAAGGCCCCTTCCTCCAGATTTGTCACTGCTGGCAAACACTGTGGGAAAAGCCCAAAGCAGTACTTTTCCCAGGAAAAAGTGCTTTAGGCCCTCCCCCAGTTCTTCCTTTTTATATTACTCCATTCTGGAGGTTTAAAACATTATATAACCATGAATATTGTTTATTTTCTGGATGAAGCTGTAATTTTTCTCCAGTCAAGGATGTGTAAATGTTAAAAAAATAAATGTTAAACCAAGCTGTATTTTTTACCCCTGCTTTGTAGAAACTGCTGAATTTAAAAGTGAAAAATTTGTGATTTCTTTTTTGTTTCTTGAAAAAAATTATTAATGATTATATGCCATGTGAGAAATCCTGTAGAAGAGAAAAAAACCCCAAACCATCCATTTGCTGACCAGCCTGAAAAGTGAAAAGCAAGCATAAGCATATCCTGTACCAGTTTTCCTCAGGGAAAACCAAATTCAGGAGAGGAAGTTAGAAACAAAAATATGGACAGATTTACTAAACATCTCTAAACTGCTTTATCTCTTTGGCAGACAAAGAACAAAAACAGTTTTGCATTAATAGAGGCAGATATGAGCTGGAAATATGAGCTGGAGATCTGAGAATAAGCCTTTGAGCCTTCTCTCCAAGGACTGATGGCTTTGCAAGCTATGAGAGTTGGATCAGTCCCAATTGTCATGTGCAGAAACTACAAGTCACACAAAGTCCCATAAATAGTGCTGAGTATTGCATAATCTAATACAGATTATAGATTTAAGAAAGAAAATGTTAAGTGAAGCAATAGTACTTGTCTTAAAAGATTGTGTTTGACTTTGCTATCCAAAACATGGCAAGTGTCCATTAGGGTCAGTGAATTTTTCAGTGATCTTTGCTGAGGTAAAAACAAACCCTCAACAAATAAATAAAATAGAAAAATCTTATGTAAAGCTAATCTAGCAATGTTTTAAAGAAAAGAAATTAGGAGTTCTCCAAGTTGACTACTTTTCAGGGATTCAGAAAAATCCAGAGATGGGAGGAGTTTGTAGAGGTTTTTTTTCTCCATCACTAGTCCAGGCGTTATCATTCCCACAGATATCTCTCTAGCTCATTTTGTGGTCTTCATGGAGTCCCTCAGCCACTTCAGACACCAGTGTTTCATTTGCCTTGCAGCCTACAAGCTTTTCCTATAGTGTCCCTGGGCTTCTTCTTGTTCTTAGGGAACTACCTCTTGTCCTGCCTGCCACAAAAATAGACACAGGAATACTTCTTTACTCTGTCCCCTATTTGAAGGGAGGATTTTTTGTGTGGCTAACCTGGATTGTGCATATTAGTATTACCAACTTCAGTTTCCCCAGTTTTGCCCCCCAGGCTGTTTACTTGTGCAGTCCCTAATCATTCTCAGTGAGTTCTTCTCAATCTTGTCCAAAGGGTTCACATTTTTGTCCTGTTTTTCTCCATTGCTAATATCATCAGTAAGTGGATAGGCCACTTCAATGATTTTCAGGCAACGTCTCTCTTTATACAATATTGGTATGGGTTTGGTTTTTTTTTTCCTGCACTTACAAGCCCTTTTTGGCTTATGCTCAGATTCTAAATAACAACAACACCTTTCTTAGAACTGTACACATTTTAATAGTACTTCTATGCTTAGTACTGATAGTACTGAGAGTACTATCAGTACTCTCATAATAGTACTGAGAGCAGTCTAATCACTCATCAAAATGAAGGTACAGCTATAAAAGTTTGAGGAAAAATGATCTAAAGCAGCTTCTATGGGAAAATCTATTAGGAAACATGATAGGATGAGAATATCTAAGAAGGGCATACAGTTGAGGTCTGTCATATTACAAGTACCATAAGAAAGTGGAACACAGACTCTTGTTCTCTTTTTCTCTTTTCCAGAGTAAAAACTAGTAAAAATGAAATTAAATAGCAAGAATCTGATTCAAAATCACCAGACATTGTTTGTAATGTACTGTGAAGTAGAGCTCCTAGTATTTCTTGCCAGAGTATGCTTTGGATGGCAGGAAAAAAATATGCTGGCTCAGAAAGGCAACCAAACAATTCACAAAGAAAAGTATAAGGAGATCACCCTCTGCTTAGACACTCATAGAAATAAAATATGGTTGTTTTTGGCTTTTTTAACCGTTCTTTCCTAGGGATCTGTCTTTGACCACTTTTATAGATAAAATGTGGCTGACTGCATTGTTTTGTTTTCAGATCATGGATGTACTGTCAGAATGTAGCTTTTCAGGTATACTTCCCTAGTCTGATTAGGGAAATATTGTATAAAATAGTCAAAATCATATCTAATGTCAAGATAAATCACATCTCTTGTTTCTCCTTTATTTGCCAGATCTGATTCCCTGTCAGAGAAAATAGTGATATTGGCTTGACAGAATTTGCTCCTGAAAAATACATATGTATTCATATTCATCACTTTGATTCCATTTATATGCTTGTAATCATTTATTCATTTAGCTGTTTCAATACTTTTATTGAAAATTAAATGAAGTAGGTATGTCTGTGGTTCCCTTTTCCTTTTTTTTTTTTTCTCTTCCTTGAGAGTAGATGACACATCTTCCCTCTTCAGATTTTTTACCTTTTTCCATATCTTTTAAAATGTAACTGTTAATGACTTGGTGATTCAACAAAGCTGCTCTTCAAAATTATTTATGATGACAGTGTGTCAAGACTTGTCACTTTGAAAAAAATCTTTCTGATTTTAGATATGACTTTCATACTTTCTTTGAGCAATAGCTCAATACTTCTCATCTCAGTTGCCTCGTGGATCAATTTTATAATTTCCTCTTTTCTATAAACATATTTATAAATTTGGCCATTAGTGAAACATTATCTATGCCCTTACCTGCTACTCTTGGCACAACACATTGCACTTTTAAGCTTGTCCTTAGTAATCTGATTATATTTCACCCACCTGTATACTTTGTTGTGCTGTTTAAGGTACATGGACACCTCATTTAGCAAAGGTAACTCCTTGCAATGCTTCATAGCTTTCTTTCACAGTGGTGTAATTTATGCTGGTGCCCTTTTCCAGGTGACCCCTGCTTTTCAATCCCTTTTCTTCATTGCCTATTCTTTCATAAGACTTCACAAGACAGTTTTGTGATTTTTTTGTTGACTTTGAGGTTTGTTTGTATTGTCATTCCACTGCACCACAAATGCTTCTGCATGATCAGTTGCTACAATGATTGGTCCTTTCTATTAATGGGAACTGTGTCAGAATGATGGTAGAAAACCTTGATTTTTTTTCTGGGTAACAACCAGAAAAACAATTTTTAATTCAAGGAAATATGAGTGCTCTCTTTCAGTCAGGCCAAGCTACCTATGCACAGGGCTGGAAGGGGTAGCTGTAGTAGAGCTGAGTGGCTCTCATCCTGAGAATCACTTGTGAGAGAAAAACTTAAAGCTGGAAAAAACAGATTCTCTTTACCTTTGATTTTCCACTTCTCTCTATTTTTACAATTCTTTCTTTGCTCCAGTGTGCATTCCTTCACAACTTTTCTGCTGGGGTTGTAATTTTATGCCCATGATATATTCACTGTCTCTGTTACATCAGTGTGTGCCAGGGCAACATACCCAGAGAAGCCTGTGACAACAGCTATAGGATCTCAGATAGTCTTTGGTGAGCTTTTGTAAAATATTTTTTTCACTCTATTGAAATATTTAAAACTATGTTACGTTTCTTCAAAGCTGTCTACTTCAGATGATGCACCAGCCTTTTCAGAGCTCCAAGCATTCTGTAGCCAGATGTCTCACAGCAAAATGTTTTCTCAGCTGGGTGGGAAATCAGTGGAACTGCAGAAAGCAGTGGTGGGAAAAATCAGCCTCACTCATATTCTAATTTCACATGGGAGAATGGCACAAAATTCTGAAGTATAAATTCCCATCTTGCTGCTAATTTACCTTAATGAAATCCAGTTCCAGCAGAGCAAATGTGAGTTGACAAACATGGACTACACAAAGTATTACAATATTCTATTCAGAAGTTATTACAGCTCATCCTGCTTCCAATCATACTTTTGTACTACTTCAGGATAATAAATTAATTTTCACTCTATATTTGCAATGATGCTTATAAATGTCAAATTGTTGTTTCTACTGCAAGGAATTTATGAAACTGAGTTGCATGAGGCATGAATAATGACAAAGAGATTTAAACTAACTGTGATTGGTTATGAAAAGGTATTGAAAAAAGAAAAAAGTCCTTATTTACTTGAGGAGGCTTCTGAACTTCTAATGCTGAATTCCCTGCCTCAAAAAATCATATGAATTAATATATCAATTATCAGTATATTTACAGAAAATTGTGAGCTGGAGACTGGAATTCTCTAAAAAGAACCCAAAAATCCAAATGTTACACAGAAACTTTGGTCAATTAGCACAGGTTTCTTCTAAAACTGATCCCCCAGTCTCTTTTAGAAGAGATGCCTCAGGACTGCAATTCGGGCAGTGGCAAGAGGGACAAAAGAAGCAGGACTTCCTACCAAGAAACACCTTGCATTTCTGGCTTTTTTGTCACTGTGTGTCATGCCTCCTGCAGCAGCATGACCTCAAATAACAGCCAGGTGTTAAAGTGTATGGATGGGAGTGGGGCCAAGATAAAGAAGCTGAACAGACTTAAAAGGACAAGGACTGTTTTTGGGGTAGTGAGAGAGTGTGGTCTGGCTTCTGTACTGGACTTGACTAACCATTTTATACTGATCTTAAATGTACCATGAAAGCATCCCATACAGAGAGGAAAATTCAACCTTCTTCCCAACTTTGAAAAGAGAAAAATTACAAATATTAATGGACTTGTAGACTTGACTCAGCTTTTCCCATTCAAAATCTTCCACACTGAGGCTGACTTCATTTGTCTCAGTAAGACCTCAGAGATTAGTCTTGTCATGTGTCTTAAATACATGTTTAGGACTAGAAATCAACATTTTCAGTTTCTCTGCCTCCAGAAAACAAACAAAAAGCAAAGCTAGTCATAGAATGAGTCATAGAATCACAGAAACATTTAGGTTGGAAAGGACCTTTAAGCTCATCAACTCCAATTGCAAATTTATTTTCATTATTTTTTCAAAGTATTACTTCTAATGTTTCTGTTCAATGTTGGAAGCAGAAGCCTTGGCTATGAAACACAGATAATCTGTCACAGAAAACTGTGACGTTTTACAGAAATAACTCCATGCCTTAGCCTTTCTTGTAACAGAAATTTTTTTCTGCTATATATTACCACTTTTGTCATGGCTACAACCTTTACATGCCGCATTTATAGTTATGACCTCTCAGTAGCTGGCTGATATTAAAATTTTGTTAGGGGGAATTACCTGATTTTACAAATACTTGTAGTTACTGACCAAAGTCATACCGGCATTGAAGAGAAGTCTTTTGCTAAAGATCATTTGAGAAAATATGTGCCCATGACTTCTGCTGGCTACAGAGACTGGAGAAAAGCACTTACCAAAATATTTTTTCCTGTGGATCAACACATTCTCTGCGCACTGTTGGAATGGCACCCTAAAGGAAAGTCATATAAAAATAAAACCTAGGCCTAGCTTACTTCACCTGAGTGTCTTTCTGTGACCAAGTCCAGACTCACTTAACTTTTTAGTTATTACTGACCAGTACAAGGTACTACTATCTGGTACTGAGTCCTGGGTACTGTCTTTTTCTGTATGCACCTTCTTCTGCTAACTGTAGCAATATTTACATAGCTATTCCTAACCTGACATTTTTTACTAATCTGAATTCAAGCTGTATGCTTGTCTCTGCATGGAGCCAATTGTGCTCTATTCATTTAGGTTCATACAGGTCTTGTGTAAGCTACTAATGTCTCCTGTTTTTGTAAGTAAGATTACAAAAGTGTCTGGGAGTACTGAGGATTTAGACACGATAGATCCATTCAGCTTTCCCAGTTTGGCTTCCTGGCCTTTGGGCTCTCAACATATATTTTTGTTCTTTTCATTAAATCCTTTCCTTGAGGTTGGACTCAGAATATCATTTTGTCATCTCCTTCCTCTTTGTGTCTGTACAAATCTCTTTCATTACTTCTTCCTTTGGCACCAGTAAAGGTTGCTCTTGGGCTGGAAAGTCAGTTCCTGTGCGTGCTGTAATCTTTTCCAAAGCCCTTGCCATCACTCTCCTACCTCCTGTCGTTTGAGCACTAGTTCCTGAGCAAGGCTCCTGGGAGCGCCTGGGAGCACTGGCTGCTGGTTCACAGACAGCTGGCAGTAAACTTCAACCAGGCTTGCTTCATCATTTCCAGCTCCAAATTAACTTATAGGAATTTAGCTCCATGTACCTTGTTCCTAATATTACTTTCCTTCACACTCATCAGTGCCATTGCCAAAGGGATGTTGTGTGATCCTCTTTGGAAAAGACAGTGACCAGCACTTTTCCAGTTGGAAATTCAACGGGAGGGATGTGGGAGCAACTGAGTAGATGGGGAAGGTGTGGGGAGGAGATGGAGGAGAGGTGGGCCATTTCCTGATATAGATGGGAAAAGCACTTTTGGTCTTTCTTCTGTTAAGAGGTCTGCTTGGGATACCTGTCCTGGAGTAGTCATGATAGGGGATAGAAACAAATGTGATGTGAGCCTTCAGTCCAAGTATTGATGAGTTCCTCATCAACAGAGCTTGGATGTAGCTATGTGACTGTGAAGGCACAACTGCTTTTACTGCCCTGCACAGCTGGGCCTGGACTGAAGCCAGGAGCAGCCAGGCTGGGTAAACCTCTGTGGAGTGGGCAGTGCTTGCCCTTGTGCCTTCCAAGCTCTGGTACCAATTATTTAACCCCTGTTTAGATTTTAGTAGTGTAAGATAGGAATACAAGGAAATGCTTTTGAAAGAAAGTTGAAACAGATGAAAGTTCTCTTTTAGGTTCTGTTTACTTTCTATAAAAATATTGCTTCTTTCCAGGTTTACATTATTTTTAATAAGATGGTATGTATATAAAAGGTGTTTGACATGTGTTTTTGGATTGAACCAATTCAAAATACATACCTTAACCACCTCTTATTTTTCATGTTTTGAAATGGATAAACTCTGTCCCTATTTTCCTCAGCTCTTGACAAGGCCCAGCCCAAACACAGTTCAACTGGAGTGGAGAGATGAGGAAAATGACACTGGCTAAGCTTGGACACAAGCCATGGCCACCCATTTCCTACACTGGTGCAGTAACTCTTTCCTTCCTGCAGGCCAAAGTCTTGCTGTTGTTTTTTACTTATGTGGATATCTGCCACATGTAAGTATTTTACCTTTTACCACTGAAGCTGTAAAATATGTTTTGTATCTGTGATCTATTCTTTAGGCCAGCATAGGTTGCTGCAGAGACTGGCAGCAAAGCAGAAACTGCATTAACAAAGTTTACAATCTATATAAGTGTAGATGTACAGTGCCCAGCCTTTGCCCTTTTCCCTAGGGAAAACAGACTGTACTTCATCCACCCAGATCAGGAAGGAATCTCTGCTGGACAAGGGGAAGGATTTCTTCTTTGTAGGCCATGGAAGAGCAGCTGAACTATTTCTGCCTCATTTGGCAGCTCCTTCCCTCTCCAAACTGATGCCCAGGGTGCTTTCTCTGCAGGGAAGGAAAAAGCTTTTGAGCACATCTTCCAACTGACTAGCAATGAAAGCTTTCCATGGGGCCTCTGGCTGGGAGAGCAATGAAGAGGGTTTGGTGGGAAAGAATAATGCACCTGGAGAAAGGGCTATAAAGATATTGTCATGTAATGTGTTGCCTTGGTGCCTTCTTGCTCTGTCTCTCAAATGCCAACTGCTGGCTCTTGCAGATTTGTGAAATCAGAAATTATGAGTATTTCCAATCTCTTCCAGTCCTCCTCACCAAAAAGCCTATTTAAAAATAAAGCAAGCAGGAAAAAAAAAATGGTCTCATCAAAGGACATGTTTGAACACCATGTCACATTCCTGTCTCTGAGCAGATGGTGGTGATGTGCTCAGTGAGTGCCTGTGCTCTGGTAGGGAGAAGTCAGCAGGAACAGGAGCTGGATGCCAGTGTCCCTGTCACCCTATGTGGGAGTGGCTGGGAATAGAAGGGGTGTATTTCTGACCCCTTTCTGCCACTGTGTGTAGACATGGTAAAGGTTGCAGATGGCTTCAGAGCTCATCTCACCATTCTGTAGTCCATCATGTGCATCCCTATCCCAGAGAAAAAAGATCTCCTGCTGCCCCCTGTCACCCCTCTCCTCCCACAGGTCATAGCACCAGCAGGAGATGCCCCATTTGAGAAAGTGGGCTCCTGTTGGGTGGTTGGTCTGTAGCCCAAATCTTTTAAGGAAATGCAGGGAGGCAGAGCTGAAGTTACCTGTGTGGTGGTGTGTCTTTAGATAGCTCTGGAATAAAAATATGATACTAATGACATGAGCAAACCTATTAAAACAAACAAACAAACAGAAAATTGTGAATTCAATTTTTTTCTTTTATTTACATTTATTTTAAAGTACTTTTTACCAGAGATGCTGACCAAATGAATTCCATTCAAAGCAAGCTTGGTTTTTTATTTGTTTTTCATGGGCCTGTAATCTAACTGTTCAGAAGGGCATAAAAACAGCACTTTGAAGCCACAGATGTCAAACTATGCCAATTCCTTAGACAATAAAATGGCCAGGCTTAGCTAATTTTCACCCTACATTCAACCAGTGAAATCTCCATGGAGCAAACAGAAAACTGTTGTTAGTTACCCTTGAAGGAGGAAATGCTTCCACAGAAGAATGGGTTAGTTGAGCAAAGTATTTCATTTTAAGAAGCCAGTGAATAGTGGTGACTATAGCTCTGGTTTTTATCTCAGCTGGCTCCTATTTTGAGTGTCACTGTGCAAAGCCTTTTTGCTCCATTGAAGAGTCAAGACTTGCTCTTAGAAGCTGAGTAATATGTCCTGAGAATGTGCTCTGAAGCACTTAACTCTTCTGCATTAACCAACAGTTTCTGTATCTCCTTCAAAGCTGCAGACTGTTATCTCTGCTGTTACCTGGGCACCAGATGGAAAGGAATCATGGAGCTTAGTATTCACTGAAGGTAATTTTAGTCACGTCCATATAAGACTTCTAGGAAATACTGATATTTTATAACAAAATTACCATCACAGACCTATGCAATTTACAGTCCCAATAGCTGGAGTATAGTATGATACCATTAATTTTGTTGGCCGAAATTTGACTTACTCCATCTCCCCTTTGAAAAGTCTCTTTGCTGTTAAGTTATATCATAATGGGACTCTTACAAGACCTTTAAAGAAAATATCAATCAATACCTCTTCACTGTTGTGTGTTTTAATAAACCAGCTTTTCAGAAGCCAATAAACTATGGCAGGGTAGATAATTCCTTTCACTAACAAAGCTAAATGTAGAAGTGTCTCATCATGCTGATTTCTGTGTTTTAATTTTTTGATCATCCAGCTGGTCTGAACTATATCTTTCAATCCGGTGCTGTATTTGTCTTTGGCTCTTATGCTGACCTGCAAGAAATTGATACTGATTTAATTCTGTTGCTTTGACATGCAGCTCAAATGATGATGCTCACTGCTGTGTCTATCCCTCTTTATCTGAAAGTGCTTATGAGCTTTAAGTGAAACAGAAACATTTCAAGAGCACTCTCCAAATGCAGCATCAGTGACCTACTCGTTTTTTCAGCAACATGAACAAGGAAATCTAGTATCACTACACAGTAAAACACAGAGAGCTCCAGTTGCAATGAGAGAGCTATGAAGAGATATTTTATTTCTGTAGCTGTTCCAATTGCAAATCTCATCATATCCTCATCTGATTGCTGAAAAATGCTTAGGGATGTGGTTTGTGTGCCCTAATCTACCACTACATCACCTCAGGCTCTCATTTTGCAGCAAAGCTAATTATGTTACCAGCAACACAGCATGATCTCATATTTGTTTATTGGAGGAAGTATAAATATGGCTTTTCAAACAAAAGCCTTACATATATATTATGTCATGGAAAGCCAGGGATTTGGGGGAAGGAGTAAGGAACAAAATGAGAAGTATTTCCTCTTTACAAGTTTTATAGTTCCTTCAATTTTGTTAGAAACATTCAGATAATTTTATCCTGTGCTTTGTGTGATATTTTACACCTAGTGAGAATGTGGCACTGCATGTGAAAAGCCAAAATGAATCTTCTGCTGTAAGAAAATTACTGCAAAGGGATCTTTTTATGCTTGGTAGCTCTATGTGTTATGTGAGTCTGACCAAATTAAATTTGTATAGGGCAAGTGCTGCTGCCCTGACTTGATTTTCATACTGCAAACACTCATGTTCATGTTCAGGCATACTGGTCCTCTCTCAATCCATGGCATCCAGAAATCTTTATTTAATGTTCTCATTTTTGTTTGTTTAATTTGTTAGCAGGAAGAGATCCAGTCAAGGTGGCAGCTTGGTTGTTTCATCCAGTGTGTTCCTGAGCAGACAGAACCTCTCAAACACAGCTTGTCACGTACCTTCCCTGTCATTCACATGAAACTTGTGTTTAAATATCCCACTTAGAATTGTATCAAACATGCTGTTTTCTGGGAGATAACACACTTATTAAAAAGCATGCCAGATTATAAATATCTACTGGCACACAGAGGCTTTTTAGACAATGACAGAACAATAGCGATTCGGTCCCTGCAGCTCCCCTGCATACAAAGCTGGATTTTTCTGTCAGCTCTCTTCAAGGAAGCCTTTTTAATGGCAAATCACAAATGGTAGGATTTAAAGGATCAAGGTACTAGCTGGATCCAGCCCCTTGCATTGAGCAGGGGAGGACCCTGTGGTGCTTGATTCATTGTGTGCATCTGACCTCTCCTTTAAGCTACCGTGAGCCTGTGCCATAACTCTCATTAGTCAAAATGTTCCACCAACTTTACTGACAGTGTTTCCCTAGGATGTGAATGATATTTATATCTATTTTTCATTACCAGGGTGCAGTGTGTTACATTTGTGGAAGCCAGCATGAGAAATTATTTTTCTCCCTGTACACATTTTCCTACCTCAGATAATTTGGTGAGGTCAGAACAGGGTGAATGACGGATGCTCAAGACCAGCAGCACTGAACCCTATAGGTGATCCCCATTTGATCCACTGAAGTGCAGTGGCTAAATTTATGACTTTCTTTGCCATTCCTGTCTCCCATTACTACATCAGTTTTCCAGCTGAGGAACACAGAGCATTCCCCATGACCAAGTATGCACCACCACTCCTGCTGTGCTGCTGTCCGACAAACAATCACTCAAGCTGTTCACTCAGTGAACAGCTCCAGTGTATGGCTCCATGAGCCTCAGTTAGAAATAATCTCTGAATGATTCATGAACTGGGAAGAATCTCAACTCAGTGGCTTTTCAGTCCTCCCAGTGTGGGTATCACCCTTCTGTTTATTAATATTTTTAAGATTTGCAATTTTAGCCTATTCTATTACTAATTTATATTTCCTACACGCTTTTTATATTTCAGTAATTAATCTGTCTACAACCTGGAGTGATTCATCTATCCAGTAGAAACACATACGACAATACTTAAAAAATCAGTGCACCCTTTATAATCCTTATTCCCTTCCAACCACTCTTAAAATTACTAAGAAACATGTGACATCTTTAAGTTTGGAAAGCAGGTTCAGAAATAGGAATTCAGAAGACAAAATGAAGAGAGGACAGCGTCTTGTAACAGTATTGTACCTGCTTCTACAAAAGCTGGGATTTAATGTTTTCGGAAAAAGAAGCATTTTCTGTACTGCTTATTTTCACTGAAGATTTTTTTGGGAGTTGAAAAAAGAGAAATATTTTAGATAAAATCTTAGTTCTCTATGCTACATTAAAATCAGAGCATGAAAATCAGTTGTGTTTGAAAAATTACACTGACATTTAAGTGTTTTTTGTAAATGGATTGTAGCAACTGTTCAGTTGTGAAGCAACCTTTACTCTCCCCCATCATTTAGGGTACTGAATTTCATGTGCCATGGAAACCTGCAAAAATAATGCAGGAGGGCTCTAATCTTTGGCACTAGTTTAGTTATACTGGCAGTCTGTTTGGTTAAACTTTGGTGAAAAGATCTGATTTTGAACATTCAGCCTTGCTGCTTACCATATGATATAAACATCCAACTTTGCAGCCATGGACCTGGGTCTAAAGAGAGAATTTATCCAATTACCTAACGTGTTTACTGGCTCTGTTAGATCAGGGTCTGTGAATCAGGTTGTGAATTCCTATTTTCCATCAATGGCAATAAAGATTCATGGGGATAGAATCATAGAGAAAAACTCACAAGATCTTTAGACTGGTGCATTCAGCTCTATTGATGAAAAATGTCTCTCACTGATAATGACTGATATTTCATTTGCCACTATTCACTCCCTTTTTCCTTGACAACAATAGATATGAATAGTACTGAGCTTTGGTTTTCATCATTGAGCTTTAATCATTAGAGGGAAGGTAATTCAAGCATAATAAGAGGTCACATAATTAAACTTCTTTTGAGTATTACTCAAACCACTAAAGGAAACAAATGTGCCAAAAATATTTCTTTCTAATTCTACAAATACATATAGATATAAAAATATTGTATTATATATATACAAATATTATATATTATATACATACAGATATAAAAAATTATATGTTTCCAGTCCATCTTAGTCATTAACACTAAACTTAAAAAAATAACCAATCTGTACTCTGTCAAACATAAAAAAAAATTATAGCTAGGGAAACTAGAAGCCTGACACATTTGGCAATTAATACACAGAGACATTAATTCAATACTCATTCAATCTTTCTCCCATTACCACTATCAAAAGGTAATTTATGTAAGTTTGGACAATGCACTCTAAACATAATATGAACTTGAGAAATATCACTAACATTCAGACTCAGTAATGCTTGAAAATTTATTTTCCTTTTTTTAAAAGTGCTTAATTTCTTCTTGACTTAGCTGCCCATCAACTCTCTGTAACTCACAAAGTGTTGTCAGACAAAGTAAACATGCATAAGTATCACCATCCTACTCACAATCATGCAGGTCTAGGGCAATTTAAATTTTCTTTCAAGCAAGACACTCATGACTTCCCTCTTCTCTTGTGCAAGCCTCTTTTACTTTTTTCAAAGCAAAATTGCAGTTTGATGTGCACAGATGAGTGAGAGAGAGCTGCTGCATGTACATGGAGTCATTTCTGCTTGTGGGTTGCTGGCACCCACAGAAATCCCCTGCAATCCCTCTGAATCCTCTCATCTTGCAGCTTAACCCAATGCTCCATCACAAATATCCACTAGAAGTACCTGATTCTACCTGTTGTCACCTTAAGACAACTGAGAACTCTCTACATCCTGAAAAGCAGAAATAAGGCACTTTTGAGAAGCTAAGATGGCTTCATGCAATAACAATCCATGTTCTATAACCATCTGTATTCTACCGTGCAAGCAATGACATTACTCTGCCCCAAACTGTGTAGTCGTGTGTGCTTTCACCAGGAAGTTCAGAGAAAGCTGTTCAGGAGCTAAGAGCCACAGCTTCTACTAAGATGGGGTTAAAAATTGAGGTAAAAACGACTGTGGGTTCTGGGATGAACTTGGTAAGAAACCTGGGAGCTGCTGAACTCTGGACAAAGGCCCAAGATGAACTTCTGCCAGCTTTCTAAAAATGTCACTGCAGTTCAAGGTGAGAAATTACTTTTAAACTGTGCAGTGTATAAGCTCTTTTTCAGAGCAGGTGTGAAAGACACATGTTCACAGCAAAATCAAGATATATTCCTTCAAGGAAAAAAGTAAAAATTAAATTTGGCATGCTGCAGGCTATGTAAAAGACCTTCATTATTTCTTCAGCATGGATATCTAGACAAGGAACATACATTTTGCTAGATTTCATGGATATAAATATAGTGTGCATTTGGACTTAATATAAAAAGTAACTAATGCATTATTACTAGTTTATAATTATGGGATGTCCATATATGCACTTTTAGTTGTTTTAGGAAAGCAGTCTAAGTGCTTCTGGAATTATATCTTTTCCAAGGACATCTTTTCACTCTGGTCCTACAGTGACAAGAAGAGCAAATTTTCATCTGTCATATTTAGACAATGATCAAAATACTGTGAAGGCTGTAAGCATGAATTTGTGAAGTAAGTAATTTAGCTGCAAATCTACTATGTAAAATAAACTTTGATCTTTCAGAAGGCATGAGACTGCTGCAGCTGCACTAGAGAAACAGTTTTTTGTATTTTTCAAAGCATTTCAAATTGATGGCTGAGGAAATTTGAAGACAGAGAAGAATCCACAGCTAAACCATGTACTAAGAAAAATCTTACAAGGAATAGTAGTTCAGAAACATTTTCTAGACATCTGGATACCCACACACACTCTCCTGCACCAAAGGAAAAAAACACAGTAAATACAGACATGATATCCTCAATCAAAATGTACAAAGGAAAAGGAAAGTTAGAGAACAAGATCAAAAGTTGAATCTGCAAAGCTATTTAGGTCTCTAATCTTGGACCTGCAACATGTTCTTGTAGGCTTTAGATAGTCAAACAATGTGTGGATCTGAATTTGGGTTTTGCTCACAGTCTTTGTGAAATAATGAGATAATGGTTTTATACATATTCTTGGTGTGAGGAATGACTGCATCACTGTCACATGTTGATTCATTTATGATTCTAATCTGTCTTTTGCAAGCTTAATTCTCTCAATATTTCCCAAGATGCACTGGAACAAGTGTTCTTTGTCCTTGGAATATTGGTGGCTAAGTGTTTTTGTTTTATTTTAGCCTATAGGTTTAGAGACCAAATTGGTGCCTTTTTAACACCTATGTAACTGTGACTGTGTAATTCCTGCCAGAGCCCATGCCAGAACCATGTGTGATGGTCCACAGGCTGGCACAGCCCATTCCCACCAGGAAAGCATCTCTCCTATCTACTACTGTGTTTCTCCCTGTTGTCATCTCCCAGGCAATTGTAGCTCAGACATATTGTTATTCAGTAACAGATGGAAACAAAGGTGAAGAGGAGGGTAAAGGATCAAAAGAAGTTAAAAATATTTTAATCTGACACAGAAGGATTGTGGTGCTAAGATCAAGAGACAACACAATCTGAATAACAGAACCTGAGCAACATCCCTGCCTGAAGGGGAGTTCACTCTATCTCCTTCCCAGACACACATAACGCACGTCTGGTGATATTTGAGTTTGAATTTGTAATTTCCTCCCCCTTGTATTTCACTGACAGAGCAAACAATAATTATGAGTGTTGTGCCATGTAACTAACCATGTCAAATCTTTAATAGCTTAACATCTGCTGGATGCACTAACATCATGTAGGATGTTCTGTGGGATGTGGAGCTGAATTTAAAATTTACATGCTAAGGGCTTGGGCAGTCCTGTAAGGTTTGATTATGCCCTAATATCATGGCTTACAATCTCTATATTTCTATCTTACCTATACCAAGTAGGAATATTAATAGGTCTTCCACAATTTCATGCTGCCATTTGTGTGGCAATCTTTTGCTGATGAAAATGCAACATATGCTATCTCCAACCTAAGTCTCAAACAGAAAGACCTGCTTCAGTAGATCAGTATGCAGATACCATTCCTGGAATAACCATGATTATTTCAGTGAAACAGATTTAGCAAGAGCAGATAAGTTCACTTAAAAAATGTTCTTTTGACTACATGATGCTTAACTTTTTGAAAAGCTGTTCTGGTATTTGTGCAAGTGCCAGAAGCAGCTTACAAAATCAATGGCTGTGTTTTCAAATCTTGTGGACAGAATGACAAGTTTGTGAAACATATAGTCCAAAAGCCAAACAGATTTGCTCTGTGAGCAAAATAACCTCTTGAAGCCTTTCTCTTGTATTTTTTTAAATCCTGTGTTCTCATGAACTGTTTCATGTTAAGCAAAGGGAGTCTGAGCATTTGCTCTCTCACAATATGTCCATATAGAATGGTGCTGGGTTTGCTACAGCAGATAAGTAGAGTTGAATCTAGAATTTTGAATGATAGGAGGACTTAGATGCTTAAATGCCTTGGGAGGTCTATGCTGAGTCCTCTGCGTTAAACTGTAGACATTACTGTCACAAGGCTGTCACATATAAACACAGAATCTAACTCCAAATGTCAGCTTCTGATGTTGATTTTTCAAGACTTCACCCATCGATTATATTTATTTGCCCCTGGCCCTGCATTTGCTCAGTCACAGCAACAAATCCAGTGCAGCCTGGAAAAGGGGTGAATGAGGAGAGAGAGTTTTGTAGTTGTCACTATCTGTCTTAACAGGACACAAAATAGAGTTTTCATTCCCCTTTTCAGATTATCTGGATTTAACAGTTGCCGTGATAGTTAATAACACTTTAACAACGTCCCTATAGCATCAGATTTTTTTGCATTCATGTTACACAGGCATGCTTTTTCTTGATGGTTTGATGGGCCAGAAGCAGCATGTCCCCACTTTCCTTTACCCCTTTTGGCAGCTGGCTAACATAGCAGTGCCTTCAACCTGACATCATGCACTGCTTCCCTGTCCTCTCCTTAGCCTCTCTGCCCTCTTATAGTAACATTAACCTGGGTCTCCTAACATTAATTTGCATTTAGTTTTGTGTAACTTGCATAACTGTTAAAAATTAAAGCACATGTTTACATACAGTGGGATGACTGAACCCTGAAATTGTTTCCTATGAGGTGCAAAAATTCTTCTGTTCTGTCTTCACAATTTTATTATTTTCATGTCTGTGTTCCTAGAGAAGAATGTACATACAGAATGCAGAACTTTAAATAAATGACAATGCTTGGCCCTAAATCCTGATTTATTTTTTTTCTAAAAAAACATCATCTTTCAGTGGACAAATCTACATATTATAAAAAAACAAAACATACTCATACCAGACCTAACATGAGTTGTGTGTGCAACCATCTTCTGCAAGACAAAGACATATTATCTTAATCCAAAATAAAATGTCATTGTTTCTGACTACCACTATGACTCAACTAGCAAACCCTGGTTTTCTGTGGAGAAAGTCAATTTGGTGTAGAACCTCATAGGTGTGGCTACAATATTTTGGGAACCAATCACAGCTATTGGGATGTTTTGTAGGATTGGAATTGGGGGGTTTTTATTTCCTTCCACTGTATAGGGTTTTACAGCACGTAAATAAATGAACAATTCTAAAGAGAACCAAAAGACAGATTGACAGATAAATAGTGTAATAATATTTAAGCAGTCATGTGATGTAGTGCCACACCTCAGTCAGGCACATACCACCAAGCTTAGCTAGAGGAAATCAGTAAAACCTTACTGATGGAAGCTATGTGACTGTAGTTCTTGCAGATTTGTAATTATTTTTAGTTTACTTTGTAGATAATTTTGCTTTGTAGATAATTTTCTGTTCATGACAGGCAGGTTCTGGGGGTCAGTTAAGAAGGGAATAGAAAATTTTTCTTATCCCCTCATTTCTTAGGAGTTAGAGGCAATGACTTCATCTTCTCCTGTAGTCAGATTTAGTAACTTCTGAAGAGCTTTTGATGACACCTACGGCAGGCCTCCACTTTAGGGTGGGGTGGGGCATCCTTTGATGGTGCCTGCTCTCCACTGGTTGTAAGAGAAATCTGAGAAAGTAACTTTGATCTGAATGACTCCGTTTAGAACAACATACATCGGGCAAAGCAAGGGAACTCGGGGTGTCCTCCAGCCCTGGCTGCACAGGCACAGAGCTCCAGTTGCTCCTGCTGGGAGCTCTGGGCTATGGACCCTCATTCAGGCCCCTTTCTCCAGGGACAGGCTTCAGACACAGCCTGCTGGCTTGCTGATTATAGCACAGGTGCAGCAGTGGGTTCACAAGCACACACCACCCCCCTGATATAGCTGCAGCAATTGTTTGTGTTAATAGGGTTTTAAATTGCATCAGGAGACACAAAAGGTGTCTGAAAACTGGAGACAGATAGATGAAACAATAATGCAAATACAGTATGATAATGATTGAATTTTACATCTTCTCTCAGAGACCTTAACTCTTCAGATGAAACAGCACAGTATGGGAGCGATCCTATATATAATATTCAGTCTGCATGGGCATTGTGGCACTCTAAGCCATGCCCTAAACATGTGTTTGATTTACATTATGGAGATCTGTAGAGAATGCTTTTCTCATTTTGATCATGATGGTTCAATCAGATTTAGTTGCTACACAGTGGATGCTCATAGTGTTTGTATTTCCCTGCACTGGCACATTCAATTTAAGCAAAAGTAACTCCACATGGTGTAAGGGTATTTCTAAAGGGAGACTGTAATGGAGAATAAAATATTTCTGCAGTTTCCACAGAATTAGGTGTTTGTGCTAGAGACATCTGGAAATGTGTCTCACTCTACATCCAATTTATAGGATCAGAAAGAGATATGGCCTAGTGATTAATGGGAAAATGAGACACTAATTCTATTTTTAATGAATAGATGTTCAGAGATCTTTAGATTGCATTACTATTTTCATCAGTTATATTTTGTATCCTACAATAAAAATCTTGCCAGATACTTTAGTGTGATGTATTTTGTCTGGTATGTTATCTCATCTGATGTCTTGAAGCTGAAGTCATTTATTTAGACACTGGGATTTAGAATCAAGCTAATCTCATTTCCTTAAACCACTGCACACGGATGCAGCCATGTTATACAGATCCAAAAGCTCTGCAGGTAATGTATATGCAGGACTCATTAGTGATGCTGAACAAATTGATGTGAACTATAATTCTACATGTCAAATAGCACTCAACAAATAAGCATTTGCAATAAATATGTCGATTTCCATAATTCTCTAATTTCAAAGAGTCATTCAAACATGTATCCCAGGACAGCACTTTGATATTTTGTCAAGTACACTTGTTTGTGTTTGGAGTGTGATTTTTCATATTTTCCAGAAGAGTTTTTTTCTTTTATTCTCAAATAGAAATTACAGGGATATAGATATAGTAGAAAAACATAATTAAGGACTGTGATAAAAACCATATGAAATTTAACAAATATCTCTGTTTTTCTGTCTATCCAAGATTCTATTTTCCATAAATTATCTGATAAAATGTTTCTCTTGCTTTCCACAGAAAAGTATACTAAAACAAAATATTTGAAAAAGCCTGCTTTAAGGCTTTCCAGGCAGTTAGTCTTGTCCCCATGTGCTGCACTGACAAACACAATGTGACAGCTTTGCTTAAATTAAATTCTTCACTGTGATATAGAAACATGAATCAATCAAAACTGAAGTGATGGGGATCGTTATTATGCTGGATGTAGAAAAAAAAAAAGAAAAGGCCACATGTGAAAGAGAAAGGAACTTGTTCCACAATGACAAGATGAAAAGCAGGTTTGAAAGCTGAGCCTGTGATAAGAGAGAGCTTCCCTGAGCTTTTTTGTAGTTATCCAAGGACATGCAGAATAGTGACTGTTGAGTGTCTGACCATTGTGTATGACTGCAGGTGTCATGGGTCTCACTCTTTCTTTCTGTGTTGTCATTCTTTTAGCCAGCAGGAGAATTGCACTACATGTTTAGCTGCAGTGAAAGTCAATTTCTGCCCAAACTCTGTCACTCTGCTTTGACTGGTGGATGGAAAGGTGGACAAGGGTTGTTATCTGCACAGAATTTTCCTGTGAGGAAGGACAATGAGATGGTTACAGGCACAATTCTTATAAGGTTTTGGGAAACCTGACAGAAACCACACTTTGTGAAATTGTGGTAAAGTGTTCATTAAAAAAAAACAAACAAACAAAAAAAAATCAATCACAATTTCTATTCAAATGTAGTATTTGTCACCATAATGAAAAAAACAGTCCTTCTAATACTATGGTTATACTTATTTTTATGGGAAAGGTTATCCCATGAACAAACCATGTCTCTGTTACATCAAATAGTCAAATGGAATTTAAATTAATAATAATTTTTTTTGAGGACTGACTAGCTTCATTCTGCTTTCCAGTTTCTGCTAGGATTTCTGGGAGTTCTCTGTAAGGCACCAGTACAATTCTGGAGTCAGGGTGTCTGATTGGGTGACATGGAGAATGTGGAATAACTTTCTTTGCTGAGTTAGATCTGTCCTGCTTGTTTTGTGTGTCTCTGGTCACTTCTGGGGATTTCTCTTGTCATATTTGTCCAGTCTGCCCTTGAGCTCCTGTAAACTTTGAACATCCTCTGGCAGCTATTCTTTGCTCTCCTATTTCTTGATTACTCTTTTCACCAATCCTACTAACATGGTCTGATATTCCCTAGTTCTTGAACTGGTTATTCTTGCTTTATTTTTGGTGTGATACGTCCAGACAGAGGACTGCATTCCAGAGAGCTCCACACTGGCAGCAGGCCTTGCTTCAGTGAGCTCATGGTCATCCCCACCCTGGGTGTATGTGGGGTGGGTGAAGAGGGCAGGGAGAGGGGGAACATTCCAGACTTTTACACTGATGTGGGGTGTGTGTCCTCGGTCACACACTGACACAGCCCTCTCGTCTTCCCTTGGCAGCGCTCAGCCCTACAAACAACTCTGCAGGCATTACATCTGGGAGCTCAACAGTCTGTCTCACCGTCTCTGCTTTTGGAGATGATGCAACAAAAATTTAGGGTGTTACTTGAGTTCAGAAATAAATGCCTAGATTGACTGCCAAAGCTGACAAAAAGTAACCTAAAGCAATTTTCAAGCTTTTTTCCATTTCTCTTTTCTGTCATATTTTGTTTGTTTTTAACTTGCCAATCTTTCTTTTACATTTGTCTGGTGATCTTGCCTGTTGCCTTAGCTTTTGACTCGTTTTTGCCTTGGTCATTCTCCTCAGGTGGAATGAATCATTCCATAAAGCACACTTTCTTCCCCACTTTTTCGCAGTGTTTCCTTTTATTTCTTCACTTCCAATAAGGAGTTATGATTAACCATTCAAGTTACACTACGTGATATGGAAGTCCACTTATGAATCAGATCCAAGAGTGATTTTTGTTGCTGCAGAGGTTGACTTTGATGGATGGGATCTGGAAGAGGAACAGGGTAATAATATCCTTCTGTATCCTTCTGTATCGTGAGCAGCCATTTGAAGGACCTGCTTCATTTATAACTTTTATGTCACTCATTCAGTGCTACTAAAATGTAAAGCTCCTGTAGAAAAAACAACTGCAGTGGTCAGAGCCTACACGAGGTGGCAGTACTGGTATCACATTGGTTTTCTTTTTTGGGGGCTTGCTGGTTTCCAGAAAATCTCCTTGCAAATGAATTGATTCATGTCAGGAGTGGGCAAGCTTGCAAACAAGTCCATCTGGTAAGCAGCTTACTACATTTCTATATAAATAAAGAAGATCATCCAACTGTTTCAGGGTCACTCCACCCCCCAGATCATGAGAAAGTCTGTTTTCAATGCAGAAAAATTCAGATACAATGCTCCAAATGCATAACTGAGCACATGCTGCCTGGTTAGACGATGATAGGCAACTGCAGTGCCTGACAGCTTGGGGCAGAGTGAATCAAGCCTTGTAGAAAACCCAGCACAGATTTGCTAGGCAATCTTTCCAGCTTCATGGACACGAGGGTGAAATGTACTTCTATTAGAATGAGTCCCAGAGAACAGGGCCTTAGGACAGGAATTAACTGTTTTAAGCCATCTACCACCAAAAGAAAAAGCACTTTCATCTCATGTAGGGCTCTATTCTCATGAAATGCTTTAACTTCATGGATAAAAATCTCTGCATTAGAATCAGATACTCTTATTGCAATCAATAAAGTCAATGGACAAAAATGAAACAAGTGTTCTGAAGCATTTTCTTCTTCTGTTTTCTGAGATTTTTATTCCAAATTGCTTTTCTCAGATGAGTTTTTTTATTTCTACTTTTTAAACAAATGAACCAACCAGGGAGACTGAGGCCTGTGTAGACCTAAAAATATCTTAAATGTGTTGCAACAAGCAACAAGAAGTCCTGTGCATTTTCTATCCTTGTTTTACTCGATTTCTGTGGAAAAAAAAGATAAAAAAAAAAATCTGATTCCCAGGCAGTTCCCTCAAAGACATTTTTCTCTATGCCTCTCACTCTGCTGGCAGGATATGGTTTGGAAGACACAGAAGGAGGTCTGGGTATATGAGAGTAGAAGTGGGTGGAAGTGGAAAGTGTCACCTGATGTGGAGACATGTGAGGTAGGTCATCCTTAGCAGCTCTGAAAATCAGTGACCCCCTGGCTCTGTGAGCCCCAGCTTCAAAGTGCAGCGGGCCAGGGATCATATCCACTGCACTGATCAAGAGGGAAGCCCCAGGATTGTGCTGTGTGTGAGGCACAGACCTACAGGCATGGCATGTGGAATGGAACTTGACTATCTAAGTTTTCCAAAGTACCCTGGGACTGAGCCTATCTCATCTGCTTAGTCTCCTTGAGCAGCCCTCCTATTCCTCCATCCAATCTGTTCTTCCCTGGGTGTTCCAGGTTGGAGAAGGACATTGCTGTGGAGGACAGATGATGTTTATGGACTGTTCAACTCAGGTCATTGCTGACACTCTTGGCTACCCTGAGAATTAACAACAGGAAAGCCCAGCAGCTGGTAACTCACCAAAACCCCTTCCCAGGGCTGAGGTTCTACAGCTGCAAACTAAGTCAGCCAGCAGGAGTATGGCTCCCAGAGGAGATGCTTGGGAACAAGATTACAAAGAGGGACATGCAGATGGGTCAGGGACAGTGCTGAGACTCTGTGATTTGAGGATATGGTGCGTTCTCTTGGATCCCTGTGCTTTCCACCTCTTGAAAGTGCTCCAAGGTCTTGTGTTGCTTTTCCTGTTTCCAGAGCAGTTTTAGGGCAGATGCAGACAAATATAAAGGGAGTGCAGAGAAAAAGCCCCAAACCTTTGGAGCTGTTTGTTATCTGAACTTCCACTGAAGTCAGTGAGATATGATTCTTTGCAACCTGTTCATAGTTTGGGCATGAGAATCTTTACACAGAGTTATTATATTGCTAGAAGTAGAATCCAAACCTAAAAATAAATTGCTTTCATAACTTTTTTTTTGAAAGATAGAAAAAAAATTAGAAATAATTAGGTGCTATCTTTATATTTTAAGGCTTTTCAGTGCTTGCAGAGAAAAGAAATGAACAGTGAAAGAGTTAATGTTCTGCATCTCACCAGAGGAGAGGGAGAGCACCAGGTTTGGCAAGGGCAGGTATTCATGCTTTCACTTCAACACCTGCCACCTTACTAAAGAGGTTCTTAGAAGTCCTGTCAGACTAAAAGGCAAGGACTAAATAAAGAGTGAGACCCTTTCCTGTCCCTTTCCTATATTTTCCTTCTAAAACAAGGCCTGAATTTTAATTTGAGCACAGTAACCTGAATGCTTTAAAATCTGTGCTCTGAATAATGACCTGAATTCACTGGCTCATAAAGCCATCCTTCATTATAAATGAAAAATGACCAGATAGCTGGACTGGCAGGCAGGGAGCAGACAGTATTTTCATACATGAAGCGTTTTCACAGGATCTGTGAGTACAGCATATGTTGTGTTAGATGGTTTGCAGTCCCAAAGCCTTTTGCTAACCTCGGTTTCAATCAGTCCTTGGCTGAAGCACTTGCACTGAGGCCCTGGCTAAGTGATAAAACAAGATTATGTCACCCTCCTTCACATCTGCTGCTCTTCTTGGAGAATCTCTAAATTCAGCATGATTCATTTGAAAAATCATGATTTTCTGAGGAACTGTGCACTTAGAAAAAAATGCTGAAAGAACTGATTAAGTGTTTTTTAGTCACTTTTCCCTTGTGCTTTGGTGGTCACTTGCAAGGGGGAATGGCTTCAATTTGAAAGTGAGTAAGTTTAGTTTAGATAATAGAAAAAAAATTCTTTGCGCTGAGGGTTGCAAGGCACTGGGAAAGGTTGCCCAGAGAAGCTGTGGCTGCCCTGTCCTTGAAGGTGTTCAAGGCCAGGTTGGATGTGGCTCTGAGCAACCTGGTCTAGCAGAAGATGTCCCTGCCCATGGCAAGGTGGTTGGAAACAGATGATGTGCAAGGTCCCCTTCCAACCCTAACCCTTCTATCATTCTCTTATTCTCTTATTCTCTTATTCTCTTATTCTCTTGTTCTCTTATCCAAAGAAAGAAGGGCAGTAACTTATTTTGGTTTTTATTTTATATAACAATTATAAAAAAAGCTAAAATAGCAGCCAAGAAAGGGATAATGCATTATTCATGGGCTTATTTAATCTTTTCTTTGTTGCTCAGCCGTTGAGGTGATCCGGTATTTCAAGCAAGCTGTATGTTTCCGGTCTGCTTTTACAGTGGAAGATTTCCTTGGGTTTGCAGTTACCAGAACATGAAGGAATTCAGCCTTCAGCTGAGTGGCTGGGAAACAAGAGCTACTAATCTGTTATCATTCCCTCTGAAAGGTCTCTCTCACTTTAGAGTAGTCCCTTTATACAGCTGGTGTGGGTAGATACTCTCCTCACAGGTCCTCTCACCCCCAGTTCTCATCTCTGAGATGCCAAACTACAGAGCTGACAAACAGTAAATGAAAACATCCTGGTTTGCTAAATGAATGGCTCATGTGCTGCTGTACGTGTTGTTTATCCACAGGTGCCACCGACACCATGACTTGTCTCCTGGTGGAAAACTTGGGCAGGCTTCCAGGTGTGACTCTGATGCTGACATTAGCCTTGCAAAGCTGTCAGCAAGCACACAGCATTTCTTCTCAGCGTGTTACCTCAAAAAAATATAGCATGTTAGAGCTCCTTTTATTTCCCCTGAAAAATGATCAATTCTTAATTGTGTCTATGTCCTTAAAAATACATTTTCAAAACATCAGCAGATACAAGTCAGGATCAATATGGGAGTTGACAAACCACTTTGTTCTTAGGGCAGTGCAGAAGGAAACATCTAACAGGTAAACTTGAGCCAGTGAAAATGTTTGGCAAAGTCTACTAGCAAGTGCAAAATGTACATTACTGAATCATGAAATCAGATTCATCTTAGTTGCATAGAGAATTTGAGATTTTTGAAGTTTGTTCTTTTGGATAAAGTAGTGATGGCAGCTCTTTTTACATGAAAGTGGGAAAATGCACAGAAAGGAAAAATCTTATTCCCTGAGCCTGCCAGTGTGAGCTATTGCAGAGATACAACAGAGAGATTGTAGCAGTAGGAATTCCTGCCTCCCAAAAGAGGTGTGTTATGCAGCCACTGTGGTCAGTCCAGCCTCTGATGCATTGGAGATTCCTTCCTCCTGGAACACCTGCAAAAGTGGGCCCTGAATTTCTAGGTTATGTAGGGACAGCACATCTCTGAACTATGTTAAAGCATTCAGCACAAAAAATCCTAAGTGGTAAATTTGATAAATAGTCTGAATGGACCAATTTCAGCTGACTTTTCCTTGTTTTTAAAGAGAGGTTTCTGAGATTGAGAAGGAATTTAAATACTGTAAAATACTCAATAAGAAAATGTCAACAATGTTATAGACTGCCATAAACAAAGTATTGAGAAAACACTTCATTTTCTCTCAGAAATGAAAACGGTTCTTTTCTCTGAGGCATAGTAGAAGTACTCAGGTGTGAAAGAAATAGTAATCCAGAGCAGGGCAATAGTGGGATAAATTTAGCTGTGACAAGATGATTGCCTTTTGCCTGCATGTTGCAATGGGTAAAAATAAATCAGTCAAGGTACACAAGTGGTCAATCACTGAAAAACATGTAAAAATACCTAAAATTGTTTTTCCATTTACAGCTGCAGCAGGCACAGTTTTTGCAGAGCTGAAGTACTCTGCACTCCACTATGTGCTTTCAATGCCATAAGCTAGGAAAACAACTACAACTTTTTCCAAGTTAAATTTATGAGAGAATTCATACATCTGCATTAATAGCTGTGATTCTCTTTGAGGTTTGCTAAACATTGCTGCTTTCATATAGGTGCCAATATTTGTGCTGGCTGCCTAAGCTTCCTTACCAGTCACAGGGAATTTGGTCAGGACAGTCAATGGAGGTTCAAGAGCTTTTCAGGTGAACAAATGATGCTTGCTTTGAGTCAGCTGAGCAGCTTTGGAGAAGGCATTGGCTGGGAGCTGGTTTTAGCTGTCAAAACATATGCACACAATACAATTTGGAGCTTGTCAAAATCATTGTCCATGACCTCTGGAAGAATCCATTCACAAAGCCACGAATCTACCAGACCTGTGTCACATCTGCCAGACCTGTGTGGCTCCCTTGGAGAGCAGAGGATATCTCAGATCATTGTGGACAGCTGTGCTCAGACACCTGTCCTAACCCCAGGAACTTACAAGTGTACCTCACATTTTATGCATGACTACACAATCCCTTCACACACAGGCATCTGTGCATGTAACATAAAGTGTGGCTGTATATATAGGCAT